>NC_141877.1:291777119-292396438 GCF_056163025.1 Triticum urartu | reverse complement strand
CTCCTCTTTCCAAATCCTCCCTGTGATTTGAATTCTTTTTTTTGCGGGTCCCTGTGATTTGAATTCGTCATGAATGGAGCCCGATTCGTGACCTAGCCCACATCATGTTAGATTGTTAGTCCAGCACACACCGTTTGCTTGATCCCATTAACTCTTTCCCTTTTTCTCCATTTTGCACCGGAGTGTATGAGGAAACACTGTATAATGATGTTTCGGGATGAGTATCCCTCCAAACAAAATATGTTTAGCGATCTACTCTCTCCGTTTCTAAATATTCCCTCCGTTCCTAAATATAAGTTTTTCTAGAGATTTCAAGATGGACTATCGTATGGATGTATATAGACGTAGTTTAGAGTGTAGATTCACTCATTTTGCTCCGTATGTAATTCATATTGGATTCCAATAAGTGACTACATATAGAGCAAAATAAATAAATCTACACTCTAAAATATGTCTACATACATTCATGTGTTATAGTTCATTTAAAATGTCTAAAAAGACTTGTGTATTTAGGAACGGGGGGAATACAAGATTTTACATTCTACAGTCTGAGCCAACATTCTCTAAACCCGCACCCTTTTCTGGAATATGCATATAGCCAACATTGTTTAAACCAGCACATGAACGTAAAGAAACACAGGTGCACATCAAATCAAATATTCCATGGACGATGCATGCCAAATATATGTGACATGTTCTGCTCCGCAGATGCGTCAAGAAACATAGAACTCTATTTTGCGTCAGAGTCGAATGTATATCATGCTATCTTCTACATGCCATTAACACACAACGTAATGATCCTCCTCTACCATTTAGTTCCAACAATAAATTATAAACCAAATTTTGAATTTGGCTGATTTTTGGGTGGTTAGGTAGCTGGACTATCGCAATAACTGCTCCCAGGTCAAATTAATGTGCTCATTTTCGGACTAATATGGGGGTTAATATTATTTCAAGGATTTTTCCTGATTGATTCCTATCCAATACGACAAATCAAGCCGTTGGCGCATGGAATGAAAGTTCAGTAAGCATTGGATTTAACATGACAAGGAAAGATCGTATGCGTATAGTAGTTTCGTATTTCAACTGTCCAAGTTTCTTTCAGAAACTGTTTGTATGAGCAGCTGTAAAAGCTTATCATGATAATAGGCCTGAACAGTGCAGCTTAATCAATGAACAATTGCCATTATAGTAACCTACGCACTTCCTGAGAGCTTGGTGGCCTCATCTTGCAAGAGCTTCCAAGCGGCATCCACATGTTGCTCCTCTGTCAGCGGTGCTCCAACCGCAAATCTCAAGACAAACTTACCAGCAAGAACCTGTTGAAATAGGAACCATAAAGGAAATCAGTGGATTATGCTTCATGAACAGATATCCAGATCATCGACAGATTGCTAATAACCAACCGTATGTGAGATGAAGATCTTCCCACTTGAGTTAGCAGCATCCATTAGGTCATAGTTAAGTTGACGACCACCCTCATCCTCAGAAGTTGGGGGCAGAAGGCGGAAACAAACAAGGGAAAAAAGTCTCGGAGTCACAACCTGAATTAATGAAGTAAATAAGAAATTTGTAAAATAAAGATTTCCAACTGAAGAATAAACTATGATGTGCCTTTAAACTACAGCAGAGAGAGTTTAATAATATCATTATATATATATATATATATATATATATATATATATTCTTTTACCTCAAATCTTGAGTCAGATAGTACAAGTTGTTCAAACTGTTCAGCCAACTGTATGTGCTTTCTGATATAACTCTGCAGATTTTCCACGCCATAAAGCCTCAAGACCATCCATAGCTTGAGTGATCTAAAAGAAAGGTTCCACTTGGTAAGAGAAATCAATTTAATTGTCATGCAAGGAACTACCACATATAATGTCAACAACAGTGCGATGACTCATACTGTCATAGTGACTGCATTTAGAAAGTCAGAGGTCAACTATATGGATATATGGTGCTGAACAACATTAATTGTAAGATTCTTCTTTCTATAATAGCCATACTGGTTCATGTTCTTTTGATAATATAGCCATATTTGACTGCTTGGTGAACAAGTTGGGTTCTTAATCATTTCAATGCATCCATGTCACGCTAGTTATGCATTTCTTGAATTATTTTGGACACCAAAATAAATGGCTTGGTCAGGGAAAAGATCATGTATGGCAACTCAATCCAATGACGTCAACACCATGGGTACCAATGAGAAAGTAATTGGGTAAGCTGTCTAATTATTTCAATTGTATATGATGCAACAAGAAGGTTTTGTCAATCCTAAAGGTGCTAACAAAGTGTGCAAGCTCCAGCGATACATCTATGGACTGGTGCAAGCATCTCGGAGTTGGAATATACGCTTTGATAAGGTGATCAAAGCATATGGTTTTATATAGACTTTTGGTGAAGCCTGTATTTACAAGAAAGTGAGTGGGAGCACTACAACCTTTCTTATAAGTATATGTAAATGACATATTGTTGATCAGAAATGATGTAGAATTTTCTGGAAAGCATAAATGAGTGTTTGAAAGGAATTTTTCAAAGAAAGACCTTGGTGAAGCTGCTTACATATTGAGCATCAAGATCTATAGATAAAGATCAAGATGTTTGATAAGTTTTTTCAATGAGTACATACCTTGACAAGTTTTTGAAGTAGTTCAAAATGGAACAATCAAAGAAGGAGTTCTTGCATGTGTTGCAAGGTGTGAAGTTGAGTAAAGACTCAAAACCCGACCACGGCGGAAAATAGAAAGAGAATGAAAAATCATTCCCTATGCCTCAGTCATAGGTTCTATAAAGTATGCTATGTTGTGTACCAGACCTATTGTGTACCTCACCATGAGTTTGGTAAGAGGGTACAATAGTGATCCAGCAGTGGATCACTAGACAGCGGTCAAAATTGTCCTTAGTGGAATAAGGACATGTTTCTCGATTATGGAGGTGACAAAAAGTTCGTCGTAAAGGGTTACATTGATGCAAGCTTTGACACTGATCCGGATGACTTTAAATCTCAATCTGGATACATATTGAAAGTGGGAGCAATTAGCTAGAGTAGCTCCGTGCAAAGCATTGTAGACATAGAAAACTGGCAAAATACATACGGCTCTGAATGTGGCAGACCCGTTGACTAAACTTCTCTCACAAGCAAAACATGATCACACCTTGGTACTCTTTGGGTGTTAATCACATAGCAATGTGAACTAGATTATTGACTCTAGTAAACCCTTTGGGTGTTAGTCACATGGACATGTGAACTAATCACATAAAGGTGTGAACTATTGGTGTTAAATCACTTGACGATGTGAACTAGATTATTGACTCTAGTGCAAGTGGGAGACTAAAGGAAATATGCCCTAGAGGCAACAATAAAGTTATTATTTATATTTCCTTATATCATGGTAAATGTTTATTATTCATGCTAGAATTGTATTAACCAGAAACTTAGTACATGTGTGAATACATAGACAAAATAAAGTGTCCCTATTATGCCTCTACTTGACTAGCTCGTTAATCAAAGATGATTAAGTTTCCTAACCATAGACATGTGTTGTCATTTGATGAACGGGATCACATCATTAGGAGAATGATGTGATGGACAAGACCCATCCGTTAGCTTAGCATAATAATCGTTTAGTTTTATTGCTACTGCTTTCTTCATGACTTATACATATTCCTCTAACTATGAGATTATGCAACTCCGGAATACCAAAGGAACACTTAGTGTGCTATCAAACATCACAACGTAACTGGGTGATTATAAAGATGCTCTACAGGTGTCTACGATGGTGTTCGTTGAGTTGGCATAGATCGAGATTAGGATTTATCACTCCGTGTATCGGAAAGGTATCTCTGGGCCCTCTGGTAATGCACATCACTATGAGCCTTGTAAGCAATGTGACTAATGAGTTAGTTACGGGATGATGCATTACGGAATGAGTAAAGAGACTTGTCGGTAACAAGATTGAACTAGGTATGATGATACCGACGATGGAATCTCGGGCAAGTAACATACCGATGACAAAGGGAATGACGTATGTTGTTATGCGGTTTAACCGACAAAGATCTTCGTAGAATATGTAGGAGCCAATATGAGCATCCAGGTTCCGCTATGGTTATTGACCAGAAACGTGTCTCAGTCATGTCTACATAGTTCTCAAACCCGTAGGGTCCGCACGCTTAACATTCGATGATGATTTGTATTATGAGTTATGTGATTTGATGATCGAAGATTGTTCGGAGTCTCGGATGATATCACGGACATGACGAGGAGTCTTGAAATGGTCTAGAGGTAAAGATTCATATATTGGAAGGTTATATTCAGACATCAGAATGGTTCCGAGTGATCCGGGTATTTTTTTCGGAGTACCGAGGGGTTACCAGAACCCCCGGGGAAGTTAATGGGCCTTAGTGGGCTTTAGTGGAGAGAGGGAAGAAGGGCCACAAGGTGGCGCGCACCTTCCCCCTGCCCAAACCGAATTGGACAAGGGGTGGGGGCGCGCCCCCCTCCTTCCTTCTCGTTCTCCCCTCTTTCCTTTCCCTCCGGTGGAAGAAAGGAAGGGGGCGAATCCTACTTGGACTAGGAGTGCAAGTAGGACTCCCCCTTAGCACGCCCCTCCTAGCCGCCGGCCTCTCTCCCTTCCTGCTTTATATACGTGGCCAGGGGGCACCCCAATAGACAACAGACAATCTCTTAGCCGTGTGTGGTGCCCTCCTCCATAGTTTAACACCTCGGTCATATCACCGTAGTGCTTAGGTGAAGCCCTGCGTCAGTAACTTCATCATCACCGTCGCCACGCCATCGTGCGCACGGAACTCTCCCTCGTCCTCAACTGGATCAAGAGCTCGAGGGACGTCATCGTGCTGAACGTGTGCTGAACACGGAGGTGCCGTACGTTCGGTACTTGGATCGGTTGGATCGTGAAGACGTTCGACTACATCAACTGCGTTGTCAAACACTTCCGCTTTCGGTCTACGAGGGTACGTGGACACACTCTCCCCCTCTCGTTGATATGCATCTCCTAGATAGATCTTGCGTGATCGTAGGAATTTTTTGAAATTGCATGCTACGTTCCCCAACAATTATTTGATGAGTTTGCTCTTGTTTTTGCATCTCATACTGGCCTTCCTCCCAGAAGAGAGTATGATCACACCATTCCCTTGATCCCTGGAGCTCAACCTATTTCCATCAGACCCTACAGGATTACTCCTGCCCTAAAGGATGAGATGGAAAAACAAGTTCAAGAAATGCTTGGAGTTGGGATGATTAGACATAGCAACAATGTTTTTCTCCTCCCCCGTGATCTTAGTATAGAAGAAGGACAAGACCTGGAGACCTGTGTTTGACTATGGGCAGTCAAATACTATCACTGTTAAAAGCAAGTATCCAATACAAGTTATTGATGAATTGTTGGATGAATAGGCAGGCTCCAGTTGGTTTCCCAAGTTAGATCTTAGAGTTGGTTATCACCAAATCAGGCTGGCTCCTAGAGAAGAGCATTGAACTGCTTTTCAAACTCACATTGGCCATTTTGAGTTCCTGGTTTTGTCATTTGGTTTAACTGGAGGACGTAACACTTTTCTGTTTGCTATGAATGACACCTTGTCTCCTTGGCTCGAAAAATATGCAATGGTCTTCTTTGATGATATCCTGGTTTTCAGTGCTTCCTATGCACAACACTTACAACATCTGGCAGAAGTGCTACAACTGTTACTCAAACATTAGTGGCAGATCAAGCTGTCCAAATGTGCATTTGCCCAGACTCAAATTGGTTACCTGGGGCATATAATCAGTGGTCAAGGAGTTGCTACTGATCCCTCTAAGAATTCTTCTATAAAGGAGTGGCCAATGTTTGTCTCTGCTAAGGAAGTTAGAGGATTTTTTGGTCTTGCTGAGTATTACAGGAAATTCATTTCCCACTATGGCATGTTGAGCAAGCCCTTAACGAACCTTCTAAAGAAGGGAGTTCCTTTTCACCGAACAAATAATGAGCAATAGGCATTTGTGCTCCTTGAATAGGCATTAGTTTCGGCTCCTATTCTTGCTCTTCCAGATTTTTCAAAGACATTTGTAGTAGAAATTGATGCATGTGATGTGGGTGTAGGAGCAGTACTCATGCAAGATAGGCACCCCTTGCTTATGTTAGTAAATCCCTTGGGCCCAGAAGCCAAACTTTATCAGTCTATGAAAAGGAGTACTTGGCATCCTCTTGCATTTGAGCATTGGCGCTAGGACTTGCAACTTTCTGAATTTATCATTAAAATTGATCAACATAGTCTAGCTTGTTTATCTGAACAAAGACTACACACTAGATTGCAGCAGAAAGCACTGACTAAGCTGTTAGGGTTGCAATACACCATTGTATATAAGAAGGGTGTTGAAAATAGTGCAGTTGACTCACTGTCCAGAAGGCCACTCCTCTGCTCAGCATGCTTGGCTTGATGATATAATTCAGAGTTACACCAATGACCCCTTGCTTCGGAATTGCCGCAACGTCTATTAGTGTCCCCTGTTTCTGATGATAAGTTTTCTCTCAAAGCTGGTGTAATGCGGCAAGGGAAATGTGTTTGGATTGGATGTGACCTAGCTCTATACGACAAAGTTGTTGCTGCTTTCCATGATAGCCCCTTGGGTGGTCATTTGAGTTTCCCCATGACATTTAAATGTGCCAGGAAACTGTTCAGGTGGAAGGGCATGCGAGGATTTATAAAACCTATGTACAACAATGTTTGATCTGTCAGCCGGCAAAACCTGAACGCATCCCCTACCCAAGTTTGCTTCACCCCCCCCTTCCAGTGCCCAGTCTACCTTGGGAGATGGTCACCATGGACTTTGTTGAAGGGCTTCCTCCTTCGGGTCGTTACAATTGCTTGCTTGTGGTCATTGACAAGCTCTCCATGTACAGGCATTTTACCCCCCATGCACCACTCTTTTACTGCTGAAACTGTTGTTGAGGCTTTCCTAAACTCCGTCTACAAGCTGCACGGTATGCCCTAGCCGATTGTGTCTGACCACGACAGGATTTTTACCAATAAATTTTGGAGTCAACTCTTTCAGAAATATAGTATTCTTCTCCGCATGAGCTCTGCCTGCCATCCACAGTCTTACGGCCAAATTGAACGCGTCAATCAGTAGGTAGAATGTTTCTTGCGTTGTTTTGTTAGTGGGCATCCGCCGCATTGGGCAAAGTGGATCTCCCTTTGTGAACTCTGGTACAACACAAATTGGCATTCTGCTACGGGCAACACACCATTCGAGATCATCTATGGGCATAGCCCGCGCCACTTTGGTCTGTCTGCTGATGATAAGATACAGTCCCCTGATCTGCAGTAGTGGCTTGAAGATCGGAGCGTTGTGCTGGAGTCTCTAGCGCAACACTTGCTCTGCGCCCAACAACGTATGAAAAATCAAGTAGACATGCATCATACTGATCGTGTCTTTGCAATGGGAGATAGGGTTTTCCTCAAGCTTCAACCCTATCCGCAGTCACCGGTGGCGCCGCGGGCCAACCACAAACTGGCATTTAAGTTCTATGGCCCGTTTGAAATCCTTGAGCGCGTCGGCGTAGTAGCACATAAATTGGACTTGCCTCCAACGAGCAAAGTACACCCGGTGTTCCACGTTTCCTTACTCTGGAAAGTTCTTGCCCCAGACTGTCAGGTACTCTCTCAACTTCCTTCGCCTAATGATCAGTTTCACTTCCCAGAACAAATTATGCAACAACGGGTGACCAGGCATGGCTCCGACTCCATCGTCCAAGTTCTAGTCGAGTGGAACGCTACACCTGTGGACATGGTTACTTGGGAAGACTAGGTCACGCTAAAGCAGAAGTTTCCGAGAGCGTCGGCATGGAGGCAAGCCATTTCCAGGGAGGATGGATTGTCAGCGATCAAGGGGAGCGCCAAGTCGTAGTTCAAACAGAAGAACAGGCCAAGTGGCAGCCTCACTTGCCAGCTCGGCTCGCTGGCCGGAATGGGCCTAAACTGGCCTTGTGTACTTAGACCGCAGAGCGATAGGAAATCAGTGGCAGCTGGCAAGCGACTAGTTTCATGTGCGTGCGTGTGGTTGCCTCAAAAAAAAATGTGCGTGCGTGTGGCTTGTAAAAGAGGAACTCCTCTTTCCAAATCCTCCCTGTGATTTGAATTCTTTTTTTTGCGGGTCCCTGTGATTTGAATTCGTCATGAATGGAGCCCGATTCGTGACCTAGCCCACATCATGTTAGATTGTTAGTCCAGCACACACCGTTTGCTTGATCCCATTAACTCTTTCCCTTTTTCTCCATTTTGCACCGGAGTGTATGAGGAAACACTGTATAATGATGTTTCGGGATGAGTATCCCTCCAAACAAAATATGTTTAGCGATCTACTCTCTCCGTTTCTAAATATTCCCTCCGTTCCTAAATATAAGTTTTTCTAGAGATTTCAAGATGGACTATCGTATGGATGTATATAGACGTAGTTTAGAGTGTAGATTCACTCATTTTGCTCCGTATGTAATTCATATTGGATTCCAATAAGTGACTACATATAGAGCAAAATAAATAAATCTACACTCTAAAATATGTCTACATACATTCATGTGTTATAGTTCATTTAAAATGTCTAAAAAGACTTGTGTATTTAGGAACGGGGGGAATACAAGATTTTACATTCTACAGTCTGAGCCAACATTCTCTAAACCCGCACCCTTTTCTGGAATATGCATATAGCCAACATTGTTTAAACCAGCACATGAACGTAAAGAAACACAGGTGCACATCAAATCAAATATTCCATGGACGATGCATGCCAAATATATGTGACATGTTCTGCTCCGCAGATGCGTCAAGAAACATAGAACTCTATTTTGCGTCAGAGTCGAATGTATATCATGCTATCTTCTACATGCCATTAACACACAACGTAATGATCCTCCTCTACCATTTAGTTCCAACAATAAATTATAAACCAAATTTTGAATTTGGCTGATTTTTGGGTGGTTAGGTAGCTGGACTATCGCAATAACTGCTCCCAGGTCAAATTAATGTGCTCATTTTCGGACTAATATGGGGGTTAATATTATTTCAAGGATTTTTCCTGATTGATTCCTATCCAATACGACAAATCAAGCCGTTGGCGCATGGAATGAAAGTTCAGTAAGCATTGGATTTAACATGACAAGGAAAGATCGTATGCGTATAGTAGTTTCGTATTTCAACTGTCCAAGTTTCTTTCAGAAACTGTTTGTATGAGCAGCTGTAAAAGCTTATCATGATAATAGGCCTGAACAGTGCAGCTTAATCAATGAACAATTGCCATTATAGTAACCTACGCACTTCCTGAGAGCTTGGTGGCCTCATCTTGCAAGAGCTTCCAAGCGGCATCCACATGTTGCTCCTCTGTCAGCGGTGCTCCAACCGCAAATCTCAAGACAAACTTACCAGCAAGAACCTGTTGAAATAGGAACCATAAAGGAAATCAGTGGATTATGCTTCATGAACAGATATCCAGATCATCGACAGATTGCTAATAACCAACCGTATGTGAGATGAAGATCTTCCCACTTGAGTTAGCAGCATCCATTAGGTCATAGTTAAGTTGACGACCACCCTCATCCTCAGAAGTTGGGGGCAGAAGGCGGAAACAAACAAGGGAAAAAAGTCTCGGAGTCACAACCTGAATTAATGAAGTAAATAAGAAATTTGTAAAATAAAGATTTCCAACTGAAGAATAAACTATGATGTGCCTTTAAACTACAGCAGAGAGAGTTTAATAATATCATTATATATATATATATATATATATATATATATTCTTTTACCTCAAATCTTGAGTCAGATAGTACAAGTTGTTCAAACTGTTCAGCCAACTGTATGTGCTTTCTGATATAACTCTGCAGATTTTCCACGCCATAAAGCCTCAAGACCATCCATAGCTTGAGTGATCTAAAAGAAAGGTTCCACTTGGTAAGAGAAATCAATTTAATTGTCATGCAAGGAACTACCACATATAATGTCAACAACAGTGCGATGACTCATACTGTCATAGTGACTGCATTTAGAAAGTCAGAGGTCAACTATATGGATATATGGTGCTGAACAACATTAATTGTAAGATTCTTCTTTCTATAATAGCCATACTGGTTCATGTTCTTTTGATAATATAGCCATATTTGACTGCTTGGTGAACAAGTTGGGTTCTTAATCATTTCAATGCATCCATGTCACGCTAGTTATGCATTTCTTGAATTATTTTGGACACCAAAATAAATGGCTTGGTCAGGGAAAAGATCATGTATGGCAACTCAATCCAATGACGTCAACACCATGGGTACCAATGAGAAAGTAATTGGGTAAGCTGTCTAATTATTTCAATTCCATTTGCATATATTAGAGTAAGAGGCATCGGAGGTCCTGAAAGTATTTGAGTTGTGTCAGTTCGGTCCCATAAGTATGAGAATGCATATCTAGGTCCTAAATGTGGATAAGTGGTTCATCGCAGGCCCTACCCAGCTATGGCTTGCCTACGTGGTGTTAGAATTAATCCGACGTACATAGTCGATCTACTGAGTAATCACACGAGGCACGACACAGAGATTTGTTGACACCGGGATTTGTTAACAAGGTTCACCGAACTTAGCTACACCGCTGGGGCTGACTATGTGCGCTCCTCCCCATGATAATACCAACGCCGCGCCCCAGCCACCCGGGCACCGGCACATGTCGCCGGCCCTCCCTGCGTCCATGTGCTATGATATTAGCACTAGCAAAAGAACCCGTGCATTGCAACCGGAGAAAAAAAATACCACATGCCCCTAACCCAATAACCATGACTCAAGACCCCAATAGGTCCAGGTCCTTTATTTGACCATGGTATCCCATATGTGTTGCCATTTATCCTCCTTCCCGCCCTCACCGACGGTGTCCTTCCCACCCTCACCGACAGTGTCCTCAGTGCTCACACAACCACAACACGTTTGAATGTGGTCAATCCTAAGACGTCTCTCTCTCTCTCGGCATAAGATGAGCAATCTGTTTTCTTATTTCCCCTATGAGGTTTTAAGGCATGCATGCGTGATTATTGATGGTTTCTTTCGTCTCCAATCTGGTTTTGTTGAGGTGTTCATTTGCAATCCGGATTGGCGCCGGTATGAGAAAAGACAGATCATGCGCTATTAATTAAGATTGCACCCTAAAAAGCATTTTAAAAATGGTTAACAGGTAACATCATATTTAGATTCTACATATTTTTCTAATCAAAGTTCATATATAACATGTTAAAAATTGGAGTTAGGGTTTAAAAGATATGAATATTTTTGAAAAGCATTTATTGTAGAAGGACCGCGGGTTGATGAACCCAAATATCAAGGGATTTTCACTTTAATTCTTGTCACCTAAAGGTGGACTGTTGGTTAATTGCTAGCGAAGGCAGGGGGGCCTGATAAGTGCAACACATCAGGTACGAGCACATGTCAACTCTAAACATTTTTTATGGCAAATTTAATGACGTGAGGATGGCAACTTTAGTTGCCAAGCATGGCAACTTTCGTGCTTCAATTTATTTTTGACAGAAACTTGTCCTGTCAATGGAATTTTCCATCCTTGCCATGACTGGAATTGTCATCAAAAAATGTCAGAGCCGGAGTGCCACGTACTTGACGTGTGGCACTTATCACTTGTGAAAAAAATTGTTTGCTGCCACTTAAGGGTGGACTGCGGGTTGATTCCCTAAAAATTCAGGGGATTTTCTGCAAAATGCGCTACGGACAGGCAGAAACAGTCCCCTCTTTATTACTAGGTATAGGTTGATTACATTGTGTGTCTACCCCTACACATTATAGTAGCCCTATGATACAAGTGTCCTACAAGGACATGACTCCATACTCTGTCTACACACCGTACGACTCGAGTCCAACCATTGTAAAAAATATTCGATACTCCAACAAACTCTACCTTGGCGAATATTCTCGCCACCTTGAGTTCGTGTATGTGTCAAACTTCAATGCACATTGGACTAGAGCTTATTCCATGAGCACCACTGCTACTCCCAGACTCCACACGACTCCACCTGCAACTAGAGTCTCTTCTTTTCTTGA
The DNA here is from genome assembly GCF_056163025.1 of Triticum urartu. Lineage (NCBI taxonomy): Eukaryota > Viridiplantae > Streptophyta > Magnoliopsida > Poales > Poaceae > Triticum > Triticum urartu. The sequence continues at coordinate 292,384,367 of NC_141877.1, read as the reverse complement.
CCACAGTCAACACTCGAGAGAAATAAAGTTCCTCTTTACTCTTGTTTTCGCTCCCAACTTAGAGTATCCTCTCAACGCCATCACACACTAATTGCAGATCTGCATGGAAGTGAACAAATAAACTACTGGACCACATATAAGAGTTACTCAAACTCAACATCCTCGCAGTTGTCTCACCCTCTTTTTCGGATAGTCTTTTACATGCCCACAACTATAGCAATCCGCCTCCTTCTGTACTTGTCATCCGCACTTTGTCATGTGCACTGAACACCACAAAGTATACGGCCATATGTTCTTCAAGTTTTTGACATTTCATAATTTCCACCACTTTCTCGGATTCTCCATGGTCAACTCGCATCCATCTCCCGGTATCGATAGACTCAGTCACCAACTTGAATTTGGTACGGCCAACGCTGCTTCAGCACCCTCTGCACACTTTGTCTGACCACCAATGCCTTGGCATGTCGTCATGTCCCGTGCTTGCCGCACGCCTCGCCACTATCACCGCTTGGAGCCTTTGCTGTCTCGGTCAAGTCTCCTGGGTAGCTAGCCCACACCACCAACCCCCACTGCAGAGAACCACCGATCATCACCGACCGATTGCGAAGTTCACGCATCCTTTAGACCACTGTGCTCCAGCCCGAACAATATGTTACTCGCTTCTCGCCGAAATAGGCTTCGACTCTCCATCGATTTATGTCGTATCCCCTCCTCAGTGTCGAGTGAAGTCTTTCCTCAGACTCCAGCTCCACCTTCAACATGACGCCATGGTGAATGACGAGTCCACCCTTGGGTCACCGTCATTTCCATGCTTTGATGTTTGAATCAACCCCGCATACTCACCATGTCGAAGCACACAAGCCCTCGGGGCGGCGCTCTTGTTTCCACGCCTAGAAGTCGGCCACAATCAACATCATGTCATTGTCGCGGATATCACCACCGTCTTCTATTCCAACCGATATCCTGTCAATCCGCCGGACTATTCAGCCCACCCGCCTTATGTGTCTGACCTCAGCCGAACTTGAGCCGAACTTGTGCCACTGCAATCATGCTTCATCCCACATCGTGTCAGCCCAACATATTCATGCATTACTCAATGCCCCTACAGAACTTGTGCGACTGCAACCATTGACACGGCTGTCCGCGCGCCTCCGTAGCCTGTCCACGTGTTTCAAGCTTTTGCACAATATTATTTTATTGTTTCTATTTGTTGTTGTAGCTTCTCCATGCACCTTGTAGCAGAAAAAGACCAAAGTTGATCCAGCCAAACTGCTCCTGTACACACACTGGCCCTAGCTAAGTCCGGGCATAAAAACCAAAGACTGGACCCGTAAAGACCGAGACCAAACCCATAAAGACCGGTCGGACCGGTCTTCATCTTTGGATGACCGAATAAACCAGGTAGACCAAATTAGCACAACTCTTTGGATATTTATGGAACAATTAGCACAATCCTTTGCCTGATCTGGATGTTTATGGCACAATTCTGGTTACATACATCTACTATATACACATGTTATCTGAACTCTGAATTCTGGTTGCATACACCTGTTACACATAGCTTGTCTGAGTTCTGCTTGCATACACTTGTACTAGTACTATAATGTACATGGTCTGAGTTGTAGCATAAAATTTGGTCTGTTTGGTCGGGACCGAACACCATCCTATAAAAACCGAAGACTGAATAGTGGAGAACTGAGAAGACCGAAATAATTTCGGTCGTCAATTATGAAAGACTGAAAAGACCGGACAGAGCAAACCGAAAAGACCGAACACCTGGGCTTAGCCTTGGCAGTCTTTTTTCCAACAAATCTCGTGCCTAAGCAGCCTCTCACGTGCTTGTCTTGTCTTGAAGCCAATCAGCCTGCTGCCTCAGCTCGCATGGGTTGTGTTCTCTTGCTCCCATGCTTGGGCCACGCGCGCTCTCGATGTTGCCTAGGCCTCGCGCGCAGCTCGGGCCTGTCGGGGGAAATCGACACCTATGGGATCACTGGAATCCCTTCTACGGTTGGCGGGCGCGGGGTTGTGAAAAGAGCGGGTCTGACAGGAAGCACATGGATCGTTTACCCAGGTTCGGGCCGCAAAGATGCGTAAAACCCTAGTTCTACTTTGGTGGGTGTATTGAGAGTGCTCTTGTGTTCTTGAGCTAGCTACGGGGTGCAACTTTGCCTAAAAGATCCGAATCCCCCTCCTGAACGCCTCAGGCCTCCTTTTATAGGCGAAAAGGGGTTGCCAGAGTGGCACACAGGAGGTGGAAAGGTCTACAGTAGGTGAGTCTATCCTTTGGCCCCGTCGGACAAACGCATTTAATGCGCTGCCGACGTGCCCATCTCACTTTATCGGGGACGGCAAGGAAGCACGTCCCAGCTGTCGCCGCCACGCCTGGCTTCGACACGCGTCTGAGCTGACGAGGTATCGTGGCGCCACGTTGGCTGGCTGTTGGGCTGGCGCGGTGGTGGAGCCTTCACGAAGATCTGCATGTCACCACGCAGGTGCTTGCTGAGTCGGAGTAGAGGCCGCTCGTCGCCACGCAGGTGCCCGCCCAGCTGGTTGAGCTAGCAGCTACTTAGGGACGGCGGTGTAGCTTTGGCAGACGTGGACCTGGCTACGGCCCTGCTGGTGTCCTCGGCAAGGGTCTTGCCGGCCCCCGGCAATGGTCTTGCCGTGGCGTCGTGGTCGTCCCCGGCAAGGATCTCGCCGGGGGTTGTCGTCTTCTGGTCCTCATCTGATCTTGCGTATCTAAGATCTCTACAAAGATCTGCATGCCGCCACGGAGGTGCCTCCTGAGCCTTGGTTCCAACATGGTGTTGGAATCCCTTGGGCTCAAGGGTGGCGCGCTCTGCTGGCGTCAGGCAAGTTGCCCCGGCAAGGATCTTGCCGAGGCTGCGGAAGCCACCCCGGCAAGGGTCTTGCCGGGGGAGTCCACCTCGCCCTCTTGCTCTCTTTGCACCTTGGCGTTGCTTTGGTCGTCTTATGCTTTGGTTTCCCTCCGGCTTCCCTCCCCTGCCTTGTTAAGTGTGGCCGCGGGCGCGGCTCTGACTGCCCGTGCACAAGTAAAGGGGTCAAAAGGAGAGCCCCTACTTTTGTACACCGACAGGAGCCCCCGGGCCTGGGCCACACATAAGCGCGCCGCGTTGTTGGGCTAGGCCTAGAACGGTACGCGGGCAGGTGGGGCGGATTTTACCGCAGTAACTTCCCGTCCGCTGCGCTTCCCCACGACCGGCGTCGAACGCGCGACGTGGAGGGTCGTGCGTGACGTGGGGGTCATGCGTGGGGCGGTTCCCGCACGCATGCGTCACATCGTGGTAAAGAGGCGGCCCGCGCCTTCCTCGTAAAAAGGAACGACCACGGGCGCGCTGCTCATTTACCCCCTGCGTCTTCTCCAATCTCGGAACCGCCGTCCCCTCCTTCCTCCTCACGCCTCTGCTCTCGCCCGCCGCCACTGCGTTTTCACCGCCCTTCCCCCTCCTCCTTTCGCAGCCGCCATGGCACCCAAGACCGGCAAGGGCAAAGGAGCGGCCAAGGACGCCGGAGGGACAGAGCCGTCAGAGAATGAGTCGGCGGCGCGGCGGACGCAGCTCGCCTACTTTCCCTCGACGGTCGACGTGGTCCACCTCCGGGACAACTTCAGGCCGCTGTGGGGGGTCAAGACGGGGCACCCGGCCAAGCGTGTCATCCCTGCGGATTGCGCCAAGGCCGCCCCGAATTGGTACCCATTCTTCGTCGACTACTTTTCTTGCGGCCTCTGCCCCCGTTTCTCCGATTTCTTCAATGACATCATGCACACATACGGCTTTCACCTTCTAGATTTTACTCCGAATGCCGTAGCGTGCATGGCTCTTTTCGCCCACCTCTGTGAGGGCTTTGCCGGAGTGTTCCCCAGCACGGCGCTCTTCCGCCACTACTTTTACCCTCGGATCCAGAGGAGGGGCGCCATCTCTGGCTGTGTCACTTGGATCCCAAGGGCCCTGGAGAGGGGGACGTATCCAGAGGGCGCCCAGATGGGGAGGTGGGAGGAGTGGCGGAGCCGATGGTGCTGGATTGAGGAGGACCCACAGGAGTTCTGCCAGGTTCGCCAGGCGCCGCCGGCTCGCAGAGATGACTCGAGCGACGTCGATGCCCAGGATAAGCTCATGGTCGCCACCACCAGGATCCACCGCCTTGCCGCTGCCGGGCTCACCCTGGAGATGATCGAGGCGGATTTCATCTGCCGCCGCATCGCTCCTCTGCACAACAAGGGGAGGCCGGCTTGGCTTTTCAGCAACACGGCCGACATCATGCGGCTCCGCCCTGGCCTGAACCACAACTTCACGGTGTTGGCGCATGCTCACTTCTGCCAGCGGCTCTTTCAGCTCGACATGAGCCGCAACGGCAGAGCCGAGAGGTCCGGCAAGGCCGCGAAGGCCGGCAAGGTCGCCAAGGGGCCCTTGTTTGGGTTGCCAGCGAGGGTAGTCCCGCTGAGCAACAATTCTCGCCAGTCCAACATCATTGCCATGATGCCGGACTTCAACGCACACGGCCTCAACCCGAATTGGGCCGAGCCGGAGGAGGAAAAGGTGCAGGAGTTCTTCGACACCTTGGTGGAGGGGTATGTCCGCGCCAAGCCGCTGCTCGTCCAGGACACCACCCAGGCGGAGTTGGACTACATTGCCGCCAGGGCGACGGAAGCGGAGCTCGCCAGGGAGGCCGGCAGCGCTAGCGGCGTGGAGGACGAGGCCGCGACGGCCGCGGAGGAGAAGGAGCTCGCCCAATGGGTGGAATCCGCTGGGAAGACCAGCGGCGCCGGCACCGGGGCCCCTCTCATCGAAGATGACGCCGACGAGTCGTCTGAGGAGGAGGCCGAGGCTGTCAAGCCCCCGGTCACGAGGAGAGGGCGTGTCCTGCGGCGGGCCGTCTCTGGTGAGCCGGTCCGGCCCGGCAGGGCCGCACAACCACAAGAAACTCCCGAGGTGTCCATGCGCCAGACGAGGGCCGCGGCGGCGGGGAAGGCGGTGAAGGTCGCGGTGGCGAAGAAGAAAGCAGCTGCCCCTTCTCCGTCCAAGCGTCCCCCAACTCCACCTGCTTCCCCTCCTCCCACAGGTGACGACACGGAGGTCTTCTTCGACCTCGGGTCCCTTAGCCCGAGGAGGAAGAGGAAGGCAGCGGAAGAAGCGGAGGATGAGTAAGTGCCTCGACTTTTGTCAACTCCGTCCCTTCGGACCGTGCCACTTATCTTGATTTGTTTTCATCTTGGCAGGGATGCGGAGACACTGGCCTAGAGGGTGAAGAGGGCCAGGTCTTCGGCGGGCGGCCAGCCCCCGGCAGGCACTTCCGGTACACCGCTGGTGGTGTTGAGCAGTCCGGACAGCAGCCCCCGGCACAGCCCCCAGCGTAAGCTCATCACCCGCCACTCGTCAACGTGTGTCGGGGGTACGATCCTTGGCGCTGACTTTGCCGTGATCGCAGGAGGAGGACAGCAGCAGGAGGAGCCACTGAGGGCTACCCCCAACACGCCGCCTCCGTCGACCACGCCGCCCCGAGGGGCGTCCCCGGCAAGGGCGCCAAGCACCGAGCCCATGCACACTGAGGAGGAGGAGGCAAGCTTGGGCGCTGGTGGCCACACCTCGGCGCCAGATGTTGGCGGGGAGGGGGCCTCTTCTTCCCAGCCCGGCACGGGTAAGCCACTTGCCTTCCGTCCTTTTTCTTTTTCTCTTCTTTCTAGATCTTGGCCTTGGCTTCGCCTCATCCCCTTCTTGATATCCAGATCCTCCCTCGGCGGATCGGGAGGACGCAGACACCATCATCGAGGATGTCGCCAAGGACGCCACGGCGGAGGCCGAGAGGATCGCCGCCGAGGAGGCCGCCAAGGACACTGCTGAGGATGCCGCCGGGGAGCCCGGCAAGGGGCCTGCCGGGAAGGCCAGCAAGGCCGCTGCCGAGGAGGTGGTGGTCGACGACCAGCCTCCCTCCTCCGCCCCCCAGGCTCGGGCAAGTATCTGAAGGTGGGCGACTTGTTTGTCCACCTCCCATGGACGGCGAGCGCCAGGGCGCCTGCCGAGGGGGAGGTATTCGACGATGAGGTGCTTGGCGCCGCCGGGCTTGAGGTCGTCGACGGACCGAGTGTCGGCGGCGGCGGTTCTCAGGAAGAGCGGCTCCTCCAGAGCATGAGCGCCAGCTTCCACAAGCTCCAGGCACTTCACCGTGCCCGCCTGGACAAGGCCAAGTCCAGGATGACAGCGGTGGACAAGGCGAAGGCGGGCCTCGAAAAGCGCGTCGCCGAGGCGCAGGCTTGGTTCCACCAGGCTCGTGAGGAGTTCAAGGCCGTCCAGGACCAGCTGGCCGAGCGCAAGCTGGAGCTCATCATGAAGCAGGCCGACATCGAGAAGGCCCAGGAGACGGCGAGTCGACAGGCCGCCAAGGAGGAGGCCGCTCGGCTCCAGCACCAGGCCGAGCTGAACTCCCAGGAGGAGGACCTTGCCGAGAAGCTCGCCGTGACACTCCGCGACAAGGACGAGGAGGTCCAAGAGCTCGTCATGCAGCGGACCCGGGAACTGGAGCAGAGGCACAAGGAGGCCCTCAATGCTCAGGCCCAGGTTCACGCCGACAAGGTGAACGAGCTGGAGGCGGAGCGTGACGGGCTGAAGCGGCAGGCCCAGGAGCTGACGGGGGAGAGGGACGCGGCCAAGGGCGCTTTGGCTGACGCGCAGGCCGCAGTCCTCGAGAAGGCCGAGCTGCTCTCCACGGCCAACGAGTCCATCAAGGACCTGAAGCTGAAGCTGGAGGGCCTCGAAGGGACGCTCTCGGAGGTCAGGGCCCGGGAGGGGGCCCTGACCAAGACTCTGGAGGAGAAACATCTGCGGAAGAACGACGCCGCCAGCCACGCATAGTTCGTGGCGGGCGAGAAGCTCTGGATCAGCCGCCTCGTCGATGTCGCCGACAGGATCACCACGCAACTGGCTTCCATGGGGATGCCAAACGTGAGGTACATCCCAGAGCCAAACGTGAGCCCTAACGCCAGGCAAAATCTGTTCTTCGAGGGTGTTCTCGGGGCCCTGGAGCGGTTCCACTCCAACAGGGCGGCCTCTCTGGCCGAAGAGGCCCGGAGGCTTTGCCGGGGCGCCATGACCAAGGTCCTCACCAAGATAGCATACTGGAACCCTGACCTCGACTTCGAAGCTTCGCTGGATAGCTTGCCAGACGACGTGGACCCCGCGCCGCTCGAGGAGCGCACCAAGCCCGTCATCGGCCGCATCGGCGGAGTTCGGAGGGTACAAGGCCAGCGTCGGGACTAGGCACCCCATTTCTTATCGCCGCTGCAGGTTCAAGACCAAGACAATTTTTATCTTTATTTAGAACCGCAGCGACAAATGATGTAATATAACTCTGCAGTACTTTTGAAATGATGCATGTTATTTTCCTGTTCGATTTCCCTTTGTATGTCTGCCCTACGTTATTCGGGTAGGTTTGCCGGCGCGGAAGCCTAGGCGGCATCTTGAGGATGGATCCTCAATGGCCTGCCGGGCATGCTTGCTGCCGGGTGAACCACCTCGCTGCTCTTGAAGCGGCAGCTCGAGCTGTCGAGCGGACTCGAGACAGAACAAGAGCGTTGCCAATTGCAGAAGGTCGCCCTGCCGTTCTTGACGCAGCCGCTCAGACTGTTGAGCGGACTCGAAACAGAACGAGGGCATTGCCAATAGTGGTAGGGCCCTATTGTGTGCAGGTTTGCCATACACAGGGTAAGATCGTCGAGGACGATAACCATATATGTAAAAAAGAATTACTCAAGGTTTTGTATGACTTAGCTTTTCTGTCGCTGCGTGAGCGTTTGCCACGTCCACCGACGACGTCATTTGTTCGGTCGTCTCCTTGCTTGAAGTGACGACCACGACGAAACCGTTGCTTCGTCCAGGCCGGATTCCCACAACTGCGCCTCCTTACCTGGCGCGCCAAAGATGTCGGGGGAAATCAACACCTATGGGGTCACTGGGATCCCTTCTACGGTTGGCGGGCGCGGGGTTGTGAAAAGAGCGGGTCTGACAGGAAGCACACAAATCGTTTACCCAGGTTCGGGCCGCAAAGATGCGTAAAACCCTGGTCCTGCTTTGGTGGGTGTATTGAGAGTGTTCTTGAGCTAGCTACGGGGTGCAACTTTGCCCAAAAGATCTGAATCCCCCTCCTGGACGCCTCAGACCTCCTTTTATAGGCGAAAAGGGGTTGTCACAGTGGCACACAGGAGGTGGAAAGGTCTACAGTAGGTGGGTCTATCCTCTGGCCCCGTCGGACAAACGCATTTAATGCGCTACCGACGTGCCCATCTCACTTTATCGGGGACGGCAAGGAAGCACGTCCCAGCTGTCGCCGCCACGCCTGGCTCCGACAGGCGTCTGAGCTGACGAGGTGTCGTGGCACCACGTTGGCTAGCTATTGGGCTGGCGCGGTGGTGGAGCCTTCACAAAGATCTGCATGTCACCACGCAGGTGCTTGCTGAGTCGGTGTAGAGGCCTCTCGTCGCCACGCAGGTGCCCGCCCAGCTGGTTGAGCTAGCAGCTGCTTGGGGACGGCGGTGTAGCTTTGGCAGACGTGGGCCTGGCTACGGCCCTGCTGGTGTCCTCGGCAAGGGTCTTGCCGGGCCCCCGGCAAGGGTCTTGCCATGGCGTCGTGGTCGTCCCCGGCAAGGATCTCGCCGGGGGTCGTCGTCTTCTGGTCCTCATCTGATCTTGCGTATCTAAGATCTCTACAAAGATCTGCATGCCGCCACGGAGGTGCCTCCCGAGCCTTGGTTCCAACATGGTGTTGGAATCCCTTGGGCTCAAGGGTGGCGCACTCTGCTGGCGTCAGGCAAGTTGCCCCGGCAAGGATCTTGCCGAGGCTGCGGAAGCCACCCCGACAAGGGTCTTGCCAGGGGAGTCCACCTCGCCCTCTTGCTCTCTTTGCGCCTTGGGCCTTGGCGTTGCTTTGGTCGTCTTATGCTTTGGTTTCCCTCTGGCTTCCCTCCTCTGCCTTGTTAAGTGTGGCCGCGGGCGCGGCTCTGACTGCCCGTGCACAAGTGAAGGGGTTAAAAGGAGAGCCCCTACTTTGTACACCGACAGGGCCTCTAGGCCTGGCCCTTCCACGCTGCCACACCACGCGCTGGAGTGTGCGCGTTATGCGGCAGCCACTTTGATCGATCTCATCGGCTTTCAGACATTGAGAACACCTGTTGCTACATGATTCCACCACCACCATGATCGAGCAATCGACCTGCTCCTCTTGATTGCTTCAGTAAAGATTACGATACGACCAATGTCTGCTTCTGGATCACAACTCGCCGACGACTTTGTCCGGTATTAAGACCGCTTCCGGCAGATTTTTGTGCAACCTCGCTCTGATACCACTTGTTAAAATTAAAAACTGAGGTATGCAGTTGATCTTACCGAGGACAAGCAATCACATGAGGCATGACATCGAGATTTTAACAAGGTTCACCGAACTCGGCTACATCCCCATGATACTGACGCAATACTGCACCCTGTCCGCCCTGGCGCTGGCACACGCCACTGGCTCTCCCTGTGTGTCTGTGCTATTATGTTGGCATAGGTTCACCCCACATGATATAGGTGTCTACCCCCACATGATATAGGAGGCCTAGGATACAAGTGTCCTACAAGGACATAACTCCGTACCCTGTCTACACTCTACACACCGTACAACTCAGAGTCCAACTGTAACCTACCTTGGACAAAATATTCGACACAAAACCAAACAGGCGCTATTTTTCAACAAAAATACCCTCAAAATTATATCTTCGAATTCGAAGAAGCCTGGGGGCTCGTAAGTATCTAGGTGTGTGTGTGGGGGGGGTGGGGGGGGGGAGACTGGCAACCTCATCCAAAGTGGGCAATAGACGTAGCTGAGCAGCAACCGGTAGACACATACAATGCCGACATTGTGGAAAGCTGTGAGCGGTTGGGCCTCTAAAATTAGAATATATTTTTAGGGTCTATTCTTTTTGGAAAACCGAGTGTACGTGTGACCAGATTTTCATGCTTATAGAACCTAGCTGACACACCTTGAATGCTGGGTTCTCTATATATTTCTCTATGGAAAAAGAATTATAGAGCAAATAACAAATACATATAAGTATGGGAAAATTAATTCCTTATCAAAATTGGAAGCACCAAACTATTAAATTTGTAAAAGAAAAACAGTACATTCGACAAATGGTGGTTATCAAAGTCGCCAAAAAGATTTCACCTAAAACGACGACCAAGTGGAATTTGCCAATCCTTGAAATCAACAACAGAATTTGCTTGGGAAGCCTGAAAATGTAAAACAGTTGTTATGTCACAATCGAAACATAATTTTACGTAAACTCATCAAAGCTGGCTTATTTCCAAATGTAGAAACTCAGTAATGAGCTTTTACACGTAATTCTTTTGATCACATTACAGGAATACAGACATGCCATTGTTCTTTCAACACACTCTTTTTGTTCTTTTGAAAATATATTTTTCAGTTTGTCAAGTCAATCAATTAAAACTGCAGGGGATAATTTTTCTTCGTGGACTGAATACTCAAATGCTCTGCATACCATTGTTTGAAAAGAAACACTTTGTTACATTGTGGTTTGGGAAAAAGTGGCCAACCGCACACTCGTACACGAGGATGGGATTTACTCTCCAGGAATAGTATCACCCAACACTTTGGCCCTACCCTGGGCCATTCCCATCTGAAAGTGCATCTAGGCCACCATAGTGGCTTTTGATATTTCAGGACAACAAATAATTTACTCTAGTGATGATAAGCTAAAGTCCTAAAAGATGCTAGTTGGAAAATGGTTTTCGACCCCTCAAAATCTTTGCAAAGAAATCAGCATGATTAAGGACTTTTTAGACTTTTGTGATACAGGATCACTTTGAGTCATAAATATGCCAGTACTATCAAAAGGGAAATCTTGACCCTAGTGAGGAGAAGAAATTCTTGCTAAGTGCTCAAACTCAAACCTTAAAAAACTCAATCAAATCTCAAAAGTTCCATTCATAATCTTCTCTGTGATTTTCCTGATTGGAGCCACCAAGTGTTAGTTGTTTGTCCCTCCAAGTGAGTTCAGAGAGTTGCACCGGTGATACTCTAAGCGAGGTGTTCGAACTAGACAGGATGCCACAGAGGTTGATAGCTCTTGTTTGGAACCTCCCAGTGAGCAACATTTGGAACCTCTGAGACTATGTAGCCTGACTCTCAGGCTTGGTTCTATTCCTCCGAGCAGAATCCACCTGGACAATCCATCTCAGGTGTGTGTAATACTTCCAGTGGTTCCAGATGTTGCTGGTGGTTTCAGCGGTCTTGCAGGTGCCATCATCCAGCAGCTTGCCGTACCACCCTAGCACCTTCATGAGAGCTTCACGATGGTGCAAGAGCACGCCAATGCCCAAGCATGAGAGAATTGATATGCATAGGAATGTGCAGAAGTGGGAATTGATCAAGGAGTAGACTGTTACGCACATTGGCCGGTGGACAGGGACACACTGGTCAGGGTGACCAGCACTTAGGGGTAGCTCGCGGCCGTGACAGCAATGGCGAGCGCGCGCTGCTGCTGCTTGGGTGAGATATTCCATTGGACAGGTGGTCACTACCACTTATCCACTTTTAGGACTTACATGTGCATACCACTTATCCACTTTTAGGACTTACATGTGCTTTTTCATACTTATAGAACCTCCGGTGCATTTTACTCCACTAGTAAAAATAGCTCCCGGTAGCAAACAGGTCCAGTGATAACCAGCGGGTTACCACTGGGATTTGGAAACTGGGGATCAACACTGGTGCAAAGTCCCTAAGCCTAAGGAGATTGTCTCAAGACGCTCGAGGCCGTGGCCACTGTAACAGCAGCAGTAGGGCAGTTGTACAGTTTTTTGTTTCTTGGCTTGTTTCATTCGGTTTCTCCGTTTCTTTGCCTAGGTTTCGTTCTTTGTTAAATTTAGTTTACTTTTTTGTTCCTTTGAGTTGTATAAGATGCACATCGTTTCGACACTTTCTCCTAATACAAAAAGACATGCACTTTGATGCATGTACGAGAAAAAAAGATAAACGAACAAGCATCCAGAATTCAGTTCCGAAAGTAGATTAAAGTCCACTTCCATGAAATGATGAAAATCTCCAAGAGAAAAAAAATGGAAAGGAGATTTTAACCTTATTCTTAAGAAACTCTGGATTTGTAGACAATGCTTCCACAAGATAACTCCTGTCCTGTTCGTTATGTGTGATGTCAGTTTGTGCAATATCAATATTGATATACTTAGAAAAAACAAGAAAAGCGAGATTATTTAGAAGCGCAAATCATGTTATCCCAATTGGAACAGTATCACATGGCTTACCTTAACCCATAGCAAAGAACAGTCGAAGTTTGTGAGGAACCATTTGTGTGCATTCATATTGAATGAATCAGCTTTTTCCACTCCATCAAGATGATGTCGATACTCTGGGCATATACAAGCACTTCCAGCATATGCAGCATCAATGTGGAACCACATGTCATGGCCCTAACAAAAATTATAAACAGAAATAATTAGTGAAAGTACATTCATGAATAACAATATGTACAATTTGCACAAGTCATACAAAAACAAGGTTGCTAATAACAGTGGGGGTGCAACCAACATCCCAAAAACATGCTCCAGAAAAATCCCAGACATAGGACAGTATTGGTTCCCACTAGAGAGCTGATAAATACCTAGTTTTAGCTGTACCGCAAATTTAGATTGATTGGGATTAACATATGGACAAAAAAATAAAAAATCAATTTACAAGGACTATTTTTCAAGTTCTGGTCCCATATAGTTTTTTTGGGAAACACTGTTAACCTACCAGCTACCAGTTACTACCCATCAATGCGCAGACTTGTTCCTCAAAAGTGGACATAACAAGGTTTCGAACTAGCACCAACACAACCGTGTTCTATTCCTGCCTGGCAGAAGATCGTCAATTTTTTGGAAAATACTTATAGAAAATATAGCAAGAGAAAGTATCAAATAAAGACTGATTATATTACTTCATTATACAAATATAATTTCCCAATTATCACAACCAATGGGCCTAAACACCTGTGCTATGTTTCCTAGTTCAGGCAAGGGGTCCACGGCCGATGAAGATGTTGTGCCTACCTGAAACAAATAAGAGCTTTCCTTAGAAAGTAAATAAGGAGCAAAAAATATGTGTTACCAGATAAAAAGATAAGCTTATTACACATCGGAGAACACCATTCCAGTTTTTTTTTTGTAACATTCATCATGTAATCATGTTACAAAGAGGGGTTAAAGATAAGGATCCCAGTTACCCAGGGGATAAGTATCTTAGTTACCTTTAGCAAGTAGGGATTTTACTAATCACTTGCATATAATTAGTTTCCTGGTACACAAGTTGGTAGTTCCTTAATTTTGTGGTAAAGCCAGCTATATAATGCTTTGGCTGTCTATCTAACAAATGTCAGCAAGAACCCCAAATATATATCTTCCTATTATTCTGTTACAGTGTTATGCAGTTACCTATTCTATAACCTCTGCTCTGGAGCGCCATGGCTAGAGTGATAGCCCCCGTCAAGCAATCCGGCAATTCTCAATCACATTTAAGGCTCATACTAGTTTAGTATCGGAGCCTGGTGATCTTCGCCAGCGAGCATGATCCTGGAAGGATTCGTTGAGAACCTCCACATCAAAACGAGGGCTTCACCTTCGGGGGCAAGGGGGGGCCTTCCAAACACGGTGCTCTCTGCCCTCCCGTCCTACGCCATGGCTGCCCTGCAAGGCTGCAACTTCCGGAAGGGATGCCTGCTGCGCTATCAGTAGTTCTTCTGGGCCAACACCGACGTGGTCACCGGCACCCAATGCAAAAGCGCATGGTCGATTGTATTCAGAAATAGAATAGCATTAATCGCCCCTCCCTCCCTCCCTCCCGCGTCGCCCCCCGCGAGGCGATCGGGGGGAAACCCTAGATCGTCGCCGGCCCTCCCCTCCCCCCCTTCGTCCTCCTCCCTCGCCGCCGCCTGAGGGCGCGGCCGGACGAAGCCCAGCCGTTGCCGGCGGCGGCAGGGCCTCTTGGTCTTCCCGCTCGCGTTGGGCCGGCGTGGGCCGGAGCGTGTCGCGGTGCTGGGCGTCACGGCGGAGCAGCGGGCGGACGCGGCGTCCCTGCGACTCCGCTGCTGCGCAACGGGCAGCTTGGCGGTCGAGCGCGCCTGGGGCTCAGAGGTGGCTGCTGCGCCGGCGCAGGCAGCGCGGGCTGCGGGCGTCCGCCCTGCCATGGCTCCGGCTGGTGGTGGTGGAGGCGCAGCAGAGGCGGGCTGGCCGGAATCCGACTGGTTCCGGCAGTTGGACGGCGGCGAGCGGCGCGGGTTGACTCCCCGGTGAGCATCCTTGGCGCTTGGCGGTGGTGGATGTGGTGTCCCTTGCTGGTGAACAGGTGGTCGTCGGTGGCCTCGCGCGGATCTGCACCGGCGCCGTGGTGGGGCGACACAGGGGGTGTCTGGTGGGAAGGTTGGCTGGAGGGATGGGAGGCGCCGATGAAGTCGGGGCATCCGTCGCTCGCACAGGGGTGTGCCGGTCCGGACGCGTCCGCTCCCCCGAGGCGGGGCGTCTACTGTTGTTCAATTGGTTTGGGGCTGCCAATTGGACCAAAGCCAAGGCCTTTGGTTGGTCCCGGGGGTGTTTGGATGCAGGGTGGCGGCCCTGGCGGCGGGAGACGCGGCGTTTGTGGGCGGAGCGAGCGTCTCAGGTGCGGGCGGGCAGCCATGACCATGCGGGTGGCATGGGTGCTGGTGGTCGGCGAAGCTTCGGTGCAATGGCGGGGGGTGAGCCGGGGTGTATTACTTGCCCAGTTTGCACTGGTCGACGGCGGCGGCGTCCGCGGACTTCGTTCCCTTCCTGAAGGCCCCGTCGTGGTTGTTCCCTCCCCATCGCGTTGCTCCGAGTGAAAACTTGATCTTCGGGATCGGACAGTGGCGTCGCTCTGTAGTCGTTTCCCTTCTTGGAGGCACCGTCTTGGAGTCCATGCTCCGTCGTGGTCTGTCTCACCCCTCCTCGGTGGCCATCTGGGCTTGGTGGCGTTGGGGTGATGTGGCGGTGCTCGGCACCTGTGTATCTTGCCTTGGGTGCGTGTGTCGTGTGTGGTGGTGGTGTGCGTTTTTATCGGTTTGTCTGATGCTCAGTGCTTTATATATAAAGCGGGGCGAAAGTCTTGTTCGGTAAAGCGCATGGTCGGAGATTTGCCTCCCGCGTGTGTTGGGAATATGCCCTATAGGCAATAATAAATGTTATTATTTATTTCCACATTTGTAATTAATATTTATTTCTGTGCTATAATTGCCATGGTTCTTGAATGTGAGATTTAGAGGAAAACTCATAAGCATGTGTGGAAACATAAACACAAAATAGGTTCCTAGTCTCGCCTCTAAGACTAGATCATGTGTTGCATGATAATCCCGTTTTCTTGATCATAGGTCATCGTTAAAGTAACCAGTACATATGCAAATAGAAGCCTATGTAAAGGGGAAACTACACAGCTAACAAATACACTGGACACATACCACACCAGTAAGTGGTGTTGGAATTATGTAATGTAAACAAACTCGCACCACTGCCTTTAGGCCTTTGTTCAGTTACACCCCTTCTCAAAGGGATTGGAGGGGATTTAAGGGGATTTTGACTTGTACAGGATTTAATCCCCCTCAATCCCTACCAACACCCTCCAATTCCCTGTCAACCGAACAAGGCCTTAAGAGTATCCGACTGGGAATAAAGAGTTCAGATTTTATTTTATTGTCAGCTTAGATTTGCCATTGTATGGTTTACCGAAATAGGCTTGCGCCCCGCTATATTAATATAGCAACCACCCGATACAGCCAGAAGTTCGACGCTGGGGCAAACAGCACAATCATGCCCAAAAGGAAAACAAGTGAAAAGCAAGAGAAAGAAATGCAGGCAGCGCCGGAAGAACGAAAGCTGAAGCATCCCGCAACCGCTGCGCCCACCGGAAACATCCACCATGCTCCAATGCCATCGAGTCGCCGTGAACCAAGCAACACCTTCAAGAAGGACTGCGACGACGACAACGCTGCTGCCCGGACGAATCCTAGGATTTCTCCCGGTACACGGAGGGAAGCAGGCGAGAGGTACTCCCGACGCCCTTCAAGAAGGTTGATGGCGCCCGCAGGCGTCACCGCGTCGGTGCCGGGCGGACCCGAGAGGGATTTCGCCCTACCCCTCATACCCACAACCCAGGACCAACCGGCGGCTCCACCACGCCAACCGCCCACCAACCTGCGCCACCACAGTCACGAGGACACCACCGTCGTCTCTCCACCGCAGACGCTGCGAGGCCGGCCAAACCAAACGAGACCACCGCCGATAGGGACTGGGAGCACCACAGCCACGTGGGAGGGGACAACCTCCACTAGCACAAGCCGTAGCAGACCGGACGCAGGCGCGGGAGCACGCCGGACCCCCTGCCCAGCCGGGCCCAGATCGGGCATGTTAAGCTCCTGCTGCCGCGCTACAGCCGACGTAGCGCAGAGCCGCCGATCCCAACGACCGCATCCCGCCAGCCCAGCCGGAGGAGACCCGCCGGAGGCCAGACCAACCTGCCCTGACCCAGATCGGGCCCAAAAGGGCCCAGATCTGAGCCTGCAGGGCTCCGCCGGCCAGTCCCCGCCGCCAGCCGCCACCGCTGCCAAAGGGCCGCGCCACCGCCGAATCTGCGCCCGATCAACACCGGAGCGCCGCCCGCCGAGGTGCACCGTCGCCGGAAACCGCCGCCCGAGCCGGGGAACCGCGAGGAGAGGAAGAGGGCCGCCGCCGCCGGCTTCGCCATGGCGCCGCGCGGGCAACGCCCGGCCACGCCAGCCGGCGGCAGCGGCGGGAGGAGGGGTGGGAGGTGGGGGCTAGGCGGCGAGGGGAGGGAGGGCCGCCCCGGTCGCCCCGCTCGGGGGGGGGGGGGGGCGCGGGGGGTACGGGGAGTGTTCTCAAGACACAACCGGGGGGTACGGGGATTGTATGGTTTTAAGCCTCTAAGGCAATATCTTTCAGGTGGAAATAACTGCAAACCTGATTCTGTGCGGGAGCAGTTCGTGTATTGCAAACACTATAATGTTCATATCTATTAGAATGGCTTATATGATCAGGATGTCCTGGTTGCAATCCTGGGACAATATGGTATAGAAGTTCCAAAAACTTCATAAATAATCAGTAGGTATAGAAAATGGATGTCCTATATCCAGTGCAAAATGTAAGGATCAAATTCAATCTCATTTATGAGACACAAAAAAGACAACTGCTTAGTGACCATGCAATGGATACCAGTAGTGCATTTTGTCATTTTTATCTCGTAGATGAGATTAAATCACTCTCGTAGAACTACAAGTTATTTGAGGTTGCATTGAAACCTGTACTCTGCTTATTATCATGTAATTTACAACTTGAGGAACCTTTCCATGTAATATTTTCCCATCGTCAGAAACTTACATCGTGAACAATATTATTCAACATTACTGACATGACAACAAGATTTTGGGAGGATACGTGGTTAGGGGAGACGCCTCTAGCGCTACAGTACCCCACCTTATACAATATTGTTCAACGTAAGGAGGATTACGTGGCTAATATTCTACAGGAGGTGCCCTTAAATATACACTTTATGAGATCTTTAGTTGGGGAGCGTTGGAACTCCTGGCTACATTTGGTGAGGCGGTTGATGGAAGTTCAACTAACCGACCAACCTGATTCCTTTCACTGGACACTAACCAGAAACGGTGTGTTTACGGTAAAATCTATGTACGTGGATCTAATTAATTCTGGCCCAATCCCAAGATCACTACATATTTGAAAAGTTAAGGTTCCCTTGCGTATCAAAATTTTCATGTGGTTTGCCCACAAGCAAGTGATCCTCACCAAAGATAATTTACTAAAGCGACGGTGGGTAGGTAGTGCACGATGTTGTTTTTGTGATCATGATGAAACAACACAACACCTATTCATAGAATGCCCTCTCGCGAAATTACTTTGGCGAACGATTCATATAACCTTTAACATTAATCCTCCAACTAGTATTGAAGCGTTATTTGGGACCTGGCTAGCTGGAGTTGATTTACTTACTGCGTCTCGTATTCGGATTGGAATATGTGCGCTTCTTTGGGCTATATGGAACTGCAGAAATGATATGATCTTGAACAGACAACATTTTTTAACATTCTTGCAGGTCATCTTCAGAGCTACAACATGGATCCGTACGTGGTCCTTACTCACTCCTATGGACTCCAGGGAGCCTTTGGTTACTGGGTGCACCCAGTGGGAGATGGTAGCACGGGCTATATTCAACCGGTTTGGATGGCGGTCTCATAATAGGATAGGCGTCTAGTGTTCTAGTCCTATTATCCTGCCGGTTGTGGCATTGAGTTCTCTTTGTTTTTGTTTTCGCTCCTCTTGCGAGCTGTAATGGAGCTAAGATCTTGTTATTTTTCGAACCTTTTATTAATAATATGGCCGCATACATCTTTCAGATGCAGAGGCCGGGGGTGAGCCTCCTTTTCCAAAAAACTTACATGACCAATAGGATAAACAGACGCTGGTCTAATATCAGGATCTCAAATTTTTAGTAACTACTCCCTCCGTTCATAAATATAAGATGTTCTAACTTTATTCTGAATCAGATGTATATAAACACGTTTTAGTGTGTTTATTCACTCATTTCAGTTTGTATATAGTCCATATTGAAAATATAGAAAACATCTTATATTTGTGAACGGAGGGAGTATATGAGTATATATTAACTCAAGTAGTTCATTAAAATAGTATAGTAAATCATGTTGAGATGTAAGCAACTTGATCTGTTCCATGCGCTCAAGGCCAGTATATATACATGTACTAGAGAGGAGATAAGTAGGAATCCTAATATAAATGGGAAACAACAATGCATATATCTCTAGCAATATAATGTTGAAATTCACATACAAGTTTTCCATTATCTAATTCAAAGAAGTTTGCACGCGAAGAAAGCATGGCTTATTGCTTACTGTTGCACAGATGAAGAATGGTATCAAGCCAGATGATAAGTCAATGGAAATGGCCTCTGTCACCGCTTCAGGTGCAACAGCATAGTTCTTACTACAGTCAGCTTTGACAACTCTGAAGTTCTCTGGGAAAATTCCTGCAATCTTCAACAGAATGTTACTTCAGGTCAACAGAAAATAAAATAAAAAGTACATGAACATAATGCATATTTATCTAACTACCTAATTGTAATTCTTTGAAATAACTTCAAACCTGAAGAACACAAAAGACAGGTAATTTCTTCATAACAAATAACTGGAAAACATTCTAGTGGGACTTTGGTTGGAGATATCTGGATACCTGGCATGCCTTTTGCAGAGCAGAATGTGTCTGATCAGATGCATAAACTACTAACTTTTCAAGGGATTTTTTCCCATGCTTCTTTAAAGTTCTATCTCGTGCAGCCAATAGTACAACAAGAACTGCTTCACTGGCAGTACCCTGGATTACTCCTCCACCAGGCACTGCAAAGAGAGATGCAATAGAGAAACTCGGAAGCATGACTTTAGCTAGGAACACAAGTCCGCAATTTTTACACTAAGGAAAAACATATACATGTACTATATCAAAAGATAGCAGCGAAGTACTCCCTCTGTAAAGAAATATAAAAGCGTTTAGATTGCTACCTTAGTGATCTAAACACTCTTATATTTCTTTATGGAGGGAATTACATTGTGCTAAAGCGGCATCTATAAAGTAGATATCTCAGATCAAGGATAGTCCAAATCACGGTCTGAATCACATGATTCTAGGATTGCATCAAACTATTTCGATTCCGATGCACGTAGGAGGATAATCAAGTGGCATCGTGTAACTCTAACCGGAGCACATCCCCCACTTAGTCTTACAGAGTTGCCGATGTCTACCAAGAAATCTATGCAAATATTTGGGGTCAATGCTGCAGAAGGATGGGGACATCGATGAAGATATGAACCATCGAATCAAAACCGGACGGATGAAGTGGCGCCAAGCTTCTGGCGTTCTCTCTGACAAGAGAGTGCCACAAAAGCTAAAAGGCAGGTTCAATAGGACGGCGATTTGACCCGCAATGTTGTATGGCGCTGATTGTTGGCCGACTAAAAGGCGACATGTTCAACAGTTAGGTGTAGCGGAGATGCACGTGTTGAGATGGATGTGTGGCCACACAAGGAATGATGCGGAGCATCCCACGTTCATCCCCATGTACACTCCGACTACTCTCCAAGCCCCAAGGATACATAAGATGAGACCTCGACTATACACCATTGGACACAAGGTGAACTCGCTCCTCTCCGAACTTTCACTTTCCACATGTGAGACATGGCTACTACCTCAAACTTGTGTGCTATGCATGTCCAGGAACCAAGAGGAAGCCCATGGACCAGAAGGCGAGGACACCAAGCGCGAGGAACAAGAAGAAGGGCTACGGAAGAAGCTCCAGCCACCGGACGACCGGCCGGGACCGGACATCCGACGCCTGAAGACCAACCGGACGACCGGCGATCCTGCACCCGAGCCAAATGAGCGGATGTCCGACAAGTCCCGGACGCCCGACACACTCCAGCGTCCGGACGTCCGACCGCCCCCGGAAATCCGGCGCCACCTCAACCGAGCCGAAACGCCGAACGTCCGACAAGTACCGGACGACCGGACCCTCGTGAGCCACCGGACGTTCGGTACCCGTCGGACGACCGGCGCCTGTCTGTGCACAGAGATCGGGCCCGAGGCCCATGTATCCCCCACTTACCCCTTCGTGTCCCTAGACTATATATACTCTTCCACCTCCTCCTAGTTAGGGTTAGCATTGGTTTAGCTCATTTTGAGAGATAGAGCTTCGCTCATCCACATCGGATCTACTCCTCGTGAGAGACCGCGGCCTCTTCGGAGAAGATCCCTTTGGATTCAAGACCTCCTCACGGAGAAGACCGTTACCCTTGTATCGTTCCTAGTTGATCGTGTACCGTGTGAACTCTTATGTATCCGAGGATCTAGCACATGTGTGACTTGTTCTTGTTAGTTTGAGTGTTCCTCTCATTTTTCCCTCGTGTTTCCCTCGTTTTCCCCCTTGTGTTCTTCGTGTTCTTCGCGGGATCCGCTCCTTTCGTGAAAGATCGGCCCCTAGGGTTCCTACCCTACATCAAGGAAGGACAGGGTCCGGAATGATGATATATGGGATAGAGTTGGGGTATCACCGATTGAAGAAAAGCTTCTCATTTCCCCCTTGGGGGCATCATTCTTGGAGGTGTACACCGGCTCGAGGGACCAATGGACTCGGTGGAGTGGTGCTTCATCATACACATTGATGGCGACGGATCTCGATGGCATGGCGTCCTGGAGATTAGGTGTCTGATGTGCGATGATGGACTCGCGCAGGAGGGTGACACTATCTGGCATCGTGGTGGCGTCGACAGCAGCTAGACCGGGCAAGGTAGATGCATCAGTACAGCTCTGAAGATGGATTGGTGGCAGGTGGCGGCGGCGGCCTCTGAGTGTGCGCCGGACCAGTGGCTGCCCCATACCCGGCAGGTGGCTTGGTTGGGGCCTCAGGTCTTAGATGTTAGGTTTGGCTGCGAGGTCTATTTGGTATTAGGCCCAGACTATCAGCATCTCTTCATCAATTGGATAGGAGTAGCGACAAATGTTGCCTAGACGGTGGCTTCAGTCTTACTGATGTATTACTTTGTAAGGTCTTTTGTGAATAATTAATAAAGTCGCTGCATGCATCGCCTAGATGCAGAGGCCGGGGGTCTTCCTCCTTTAAAAAAAACATCGTCTGAGATGGTTTGGGCATATTCAACGTAGGCCTTCAGAAGCTCCAGTGCATAGTGGACGGCTAAAGCGTGATGATAATGTCAAGAGAGGTCGGGGTAGACCGAACTTGACATGGGAGGAGTCCGTAAAGAGAGATCTGAAGGACTGGAGTACAACAACCATGAGTTAGCTATCCATGTGCCAAAACCATGAGTTAGCTACGAGATCTTATGGGTTTCAACTCTAGCCTACCCCAACTTGTTTGGGACTAAAGATTTTGTTTTTCTTGTTGTTGTTGTTGTTGTTGTTGTACCATTTATCAGATTTATAGTGTGTGGTTGCCAGATTGTTCATATTGAGTTACCCGATTATTTTACTATATGATTTGGAAATTGTAGTCAATGTCATGCTATGGCGCTCGCGGAAAAGAAAGAAACGACCGCATGTTTTAATGGAGTAGCTTGAACAAGTACTTAAGGATTCTATGTAAAACTAGACCAGACAAAAAAAAAGGGCAGCCCGGTGCACGTAGCTCCCGCTTGCGCAGGGTCCGGGGAAGGGTCCGACCACTTTGGGTCTATAGTACGCAGCTTTTCCCTACATTTCTGCAAGAGGCTGTTTCTAGGACTCAAACCCATAAAAGGAGACCAGGCACTCAATATGTTTTTTTTAGGGACAAACACTCAATATGTCAAGGAAGAAGGAAACAATAAATAGTTGAACAAATACAGAATGGCAACGCACAATAAATAAATACCGAATAACCAAGTATGCAAAGTTTTCACGCAGTATTTGTCAATCAAACATTCTCATTCATTTTTTACCTAGACATGCCAGTTAATTATGAGGTGATACATATTATAGAAGAACTAAATTGCAAAAAATAATGTTGAGATCAACAAATAATGAAAAAAGTCCAATTTACTACACTGAATAAAGTGGGTGGTTCACTTTACCCCCTGATCTATTTTTCGGCTTCTTTTACCCCCCAAACAAACCCAAACCGGACAAAACACCCCCCTGGCTGGTTTTTCTCCACCCGCTGCTGATGTGGCACTAGTTAACGGCGGTTTTGACCTAGGTGGGGCCCCCTTGTCAGGTGGTGCTGGGATAGAGCTGCCGCTGCACCCGCTGGCGGGCAGAGCAGGGTCAGGCGGGGTCGGCAGGAGGCCGTGGCGCGGGGGGTCGAGGCGCTGGTGGCAACCACCGGCGGTGGGTACTCGGGGCGGGCTCGCGCGGCGGCGGGATGGTGTGGCCAGCGTGGTCGGCAAGAGGCGGTGGCGCACCGGCGAGCAGAGCAGGGCCAGGCAGGGTCGGCAGGAGGCAACACCGGTGGTGGGTAGTCGGGGCGGGCTCGCGCGGCGGCGTGATGGCGTGGCCGGCGGGGTCAGCGAGGCGGCGGCGGCGCGGGGGCGGGGCAATCCCCGGCGGCACGGGACGGGGCTCCTCTGGTAGGACGCCGGCGCGATGGCAGGGAGAGGGCGGCGGCTCCTGGGCGACACAGGGTGAGGGAGGTGGGGCGCGGGTGGCTCGGGCACGGATCGGCCCGGGGCGAGCTCCTTCGGCCGGCGGCGGATCTGACCTAGAGAGAGAGAGAGAGAGAGAGAGAGAGAAACCTGACAAGGGGGGCCCACCCAGATCAAAAACGCCGTTGACTAGTGCCACATCAGCAGCGGGTGGAGGAAAACTAGCCAGGGGGTGTTTTGTCTGGTTTGGGTTTGTTTGGGGGGCAAAAGAAGCAGAAAATAGATCAGGGGGTAAAGTGAACCACCCACTTTATTCAGGGTAGTAAAATGGACTTTTTTCACAAATAATTTATGTATCAAACCACAATATATGGTTGCATTTTTACCATCTGACAGAAATTGGCTTGGAAGCTTAAGCATTTTTGCAAACCAATCTAAGACTATAACCTCTAGCTCAGTTGCAGCAGGAGAGGTTATCCAACTGAAGCCAACGATGTTAAAGGCAGCACTAAGCATCTCCCCCAGGAATCCAGCAGTGCTGCTATTTGAGGGATAGTATGCAAAATAACTTGGACTTTGCCAATGAGTTACTCCAGGTATCATCTTCTCACGAATATCTGGGCATCAGAACAATTTGCTGAATGAATGAAGGTTTCTTTTGGCAAAGACATGGAATGCAATTGATAACTTAAATTCCGATATCACTTCAAAGTAGACTGGAGGGAAGATCACCATCAAAAAGGGCATCCAAAGTATCAGGTTGGTTAGGAGCTGAATCTGGAAGAAGTTCCTTTAGATATCCTGGCTGCAATGAAATGGATGCACAGATCTTAGTCAGTGCCAACGATACTCCTTCACACAATCCATCTTCTCTAGAAAAAGAGTAGTAAATTTGACTGTTTTCTTAAATTTTTAATCGCAACATCACCACTTCACAACATGAAGGATCCAGAGTTTTCAAACCGTTAAAATGTCATTAATTGAACTAGAAAAGGCATGAAATCCGATTCTGGGTGAGTAAAAAATATGTCAGAGTCTTCAGTATCAATTATCCGAGAATCACCTAATGTGCTATAGCCATGGCCCATGGGACTTATATTTGTTATATTGCTACCTGTACGTGTGTGCCATTAAAACTTAGCCATACCCGCGACTGCATTCCCTCAGTGGCACAATCAGTAGTACCATATTATCCCTCACAATCTGCACTTTCTCCTCTGTTAGCCACACCATCTATTGTATGTAAACTTTGACAGTTCTGAACTTCCATTCACTATATTCGCCAACCCACGGTACCTTCTGAACCTCGGTCCACATTATTTACTGTCTTTGTGATCCTCGGTAGTCAGCTCCACTCCTACTTCCTCATATTCCCGGCAGCCATCACTTCTAATATTTGTTACGGTGATTCATAGCCTCCATACACATCTGAGATATAGTCTTCATAGTTCTACCTCTCTATTCAAGCTCTGGTCTGTATGGTTTTCCCGCTGCAAATCCGGCAACAGATGGTAACAGTATTCCTGAGTGGCAGCTAAGTATGCCGACACTGAAGGCTCTGATTGTTCGGTATTGCATCTTATATCATTATTAGTAGCGGAGTTATATACTCCATACCGGAGAGTTATTTACAGAACACATGGATTAAAGCTAGTAGATGGATCAATCAATAGGCCAAGTCATAATATAGGCGATAAAGGTGCGGAAGCAGCACGTGAACAAGTTGTACTGCAGGATTAGCCGAGAGTAAAGAGTGGTCGTGCCTGGACTTGGCTGAGGACGGGAAATGTCTCCATGGATTTGTAGTAATCGGCGATGAAATCCACCATCCGGTGCCCGCACTCCCGCAGCTGCTCCGCGTCCATCGGCCGGAGCGACCCGCCGCCGTCCCCGCCATCGCTGGTACCGCTCCCGTCCCTTAATTGACAACAACAAAAACAACATGAAAGTTTAGCGCAGGGGCATTGCCCCACATGGAACTGCGTACATGAGGATCGCGAGATGTTCACATGATTGCGAGGGTTTGCAACGCGATGGCAGGAGGGGGGAGAAGAGGATACGGTGGTGGAGAGAGAGGCGCCAGACGTGGGAGGAAGAGAAAAGGGGGTGGATTTTTTCAGTCAGCGACAACTGGAGGTGGACTAGGAGCACTCGCGACGCAGCCGTCCGGAATCACGGCCGATCCTCTACCCGCTCGGGAAGGGATGCGTGTCACTTTTGATGAAACTAGTAAGCGTGCACGTAAAAATTCACGTATATCAAAGAAAATAATCCAATTACAAAGGAATTTGTACTTGAAGTTTTGGAAGAGCTATAACTAAGAAGAAAAAAACTCTTTAATGTACCTAAGTATTTATGTACGGAGTCAAGGAATTTAACTTCACGACATCACTCACGTTGTTCTTGAGCTGGTGTTGGCTCGTAAGCGTGTGTATAAGCGGCTGACATTGTAAATGCCCTAAATGCCATTGATGGAAAAATGTAACATCATACACATCATTCCTTTCGATCATTAAGTCAATGCAGCTAGAAGCATATATATACTGGGGGTAAAATGTAAATTATCATAACCTTAATATCATCACAGATAACATGAGTGCAAAAACTATCTGAGCTGATGCACCATTCAAAAAACAAGCAAGGAAATAAAATTAAGATAGGGAAGACAATTCTTTCGCCTAAGAAATACCAATGGAAGTGGAAGCAAAGCGCAATGGCATGAGTGGTGGATTGTTCATGAGCGCCTTGCCCGTCAAAGAAGGACCTCCTCGATCACCACGCCAATTTTGTCCTCTAGACAGACACAACTGTGCCAAATTATCTCGGTGGCAGCAGTTTCGTATTCTGGCGCGACCACGCGGTCAACCTCGAGATCGATGGGTTCTGACCTATTGAAGAAGCATGTGCACATGATTTCTGTGCATGGTTAACACTACCCAGGGCTGCAACCTTCTTTGTTGCCGGGCGACACGACTCTTCTTGAGGAATTCCGCTTTCCTCTCATCAAATATTCTGGCATACCATGATTGACTACATTTCTTTTTAGGTTTTCGAGTATGATTACTTTCTGCATTTCCATTTACAAATGAGTTTGGTACGTCCTTAAATGGGGAACAATCCCCTGACGTAAATGGATGTGCAACTGGATTATTCTTGTCCATCAGCATTTTAAAAGCATAAATGTTAAACAACGTATAATGGATAAGAAAAATAATAATGGCAAAGGAGCCTCAACACCGATCAGACATTAGGACCATGATCTTCTAAATATAAGACACTAATTTCCTCTCTCACACACAACATGCCATGTATGTTCGACTTGCCATGGGTACAACATGATAACTCCGAACAAATGTTACAAAGCTCAGAATTTCAAAACAGTTAATTGAAAGTATAGCACAAATAGTATTACATCAGAAGCAATGAAAGAATGAAAACTTGCAAGGGTTAAATACAAATGGATAATCCAATAACGAAGGATCATTTGAAAGTATAGCACTTTCACAACAACATAAAATTATACGGGCTTAAAAAAGATTATGATCACAAGCAGACAAACAGAAAAACAATGGGGCAATAATTTTTTCCCTTACCTTACCTGAGCAACC
This sequence comes from Triticum urartu, assembly GCF_056163025.1. NCBI lineage: Eukaryota > Viridiplantae > Streptophyta > Magnoliopsida > Poales > Poaceae > Triticum > Triticum urartu. Next base: position 292,357,514 of record NC_141877.1, on the reverse strand, counting down.
AAATTTCTATTATGTTGTTTCCAAGTGCCAAACACAAGCTACAGAACAAATCACATTACTGTGATAGTGATTTTATCCATATTCTAAAACCATGTAGAAGTATAAATGGATCCTCAACAGTCATATTTAAACTGACCAGAATTGCGAAAGGAGGTGAATATTTGCATATTTAAACTGATAACTGAAGCCAGGAAGCATCGGTAAATTACCGCCGGTCGGAAGGGGAGAAGAACGGCAGCAAGGTGACGGGCGACAGCTCGACTTCGTTCAACTGGAGGCAATCTGGAGTCTGAAAAGACTAAACATTCAGCATTCGAGAACGTGCAACCTGAGAATATCGCAGGCACTGGCACATGCCAACTTGAGTTCATTCTGAATTTCAGTTACACACAAATCACCGTGGCACAACAGAACATAACAATGATATGTTGTAGCAGGGCTAGGTCGAACGAAAACGAAGTAGTATACAGATAAGGAATTCCAAGGCCTTTTGCTGAATCCCGAAACATTCAGATCACTAACTGTTAGTGAAGAAAATAAATAGCATGAAAAAAATGGAACCATCAGATCAGAACCCATGTAAACCTACAGACCTGAAAAATGCTCACCCTGTCCTGCTTCTCTCCGGACGGACCAGACTCGCTTTTCTGCCGATGATGTAAAACATCATGCATGACAATACGTTGAGCACCAGAGAAGCGCCAAGAACGACAAGGAGGTCGTAGATCCTCCCGCGGGATGTCCAGGCGCCTCAGCTGATAACGATGATGCACCGCACGAGGCTCCAAGGCGGCTGAGCGCGGGCGTGGCTCGCGTCCCTGGTCCTGAAGATCTCGACACCGTGCATGCGCTTGGGTTGACAAGCGTCCTCCGCCCTGACATCCCTTACCCAATCCGAAGCCGAGGAGCCATGGGCCATAGACGAACGAGAGGAACCTCTGGAGGACGATGTTGCTCTGGCGAGCTTTGGCGTCGGCCATGGTTGCCGTTTCTTCTGAATGAAGTGCTTGGGGGCGGGGCTGCGTCCTCCCTCGAGCAGGTGTTGGTCGCCTATGGCCGGTGCGCGCCGATGCCCGACTGAAATTGATGCACACGCGGTGAATATGCGCTTCGGGATATTAATACCTGCGTCGCGACGGGAAGCGGCGATAGCAGTCGGGCTCCGAGGCAAGCGCCGTTAGCGATCAACAACATGGCGCTGACAAATCAGATGAATTAAGAAACGTAACCAAGAACTGGAAGCATGGATTGTTGATCTTACCGGAGCAAGACTGTTTCTGCTGCTCGTCGTCTCCCATCCCGCTGGCTTGACCGCCATCCGCCATCGCAGACACGTCGTCGTGCGTGACCGTCGCTGGCCCCTGGCGCCGAAGACGATGATCCGTCGCCCTTGGCAGCTCCCCCGGCAATGAATTTAGTCGTGTTAATCTGCTTCCTGCCCCTTGACCGTGCATGGTGGCGTCAAAGATTTGGCCGTGTGATGGTGCCGGTTTCCATAGGCGGGCCAGGCGGCGGCCATGAAACCATGTCGGAGGTGCGGGCGGGGAAAGAGCGCGCAAGCGGAAGAGAGGGGTGGCGGTGTGGGAAGGGGCTGGTGGGGGTGGGGGACGAAACTACCTCGTTGTGTTTGAGGAGAGGAACGGGAGATCGTGGGCAGGCATGATGGTGGGGAGGGGATCGGTTGTTCTCCCTAGACGAGGCTTTTTTTAACGTGATTATAACCAATGGTAGTGGTGGGTAATTAGAGTGTCAAACACGTTTAATGCTATGAGACGATTTGGACCATCAGATTAACATGGTTTGATGGTTAAGATGATTTGGTTCTCCGTCCTTTCGTGCTTTTATAAGGGTAGTAGATGATTTGTTCACTCGACCAACGCGTAGAACCAAACAGTACATAATAATGTACTTCCTCCGTTCTCAAATATTTGTCTTTCTATACATTTCAAATGACTACCATATACTGATGTATGTAGACATATTTTAGAGTATAGATTCACTCATTTTGCTCTATATGTAGCATTTGTTGAAATCGCTAGAAAGACAAAAATTTGGGAACGGAGAGAGTAGATGGGACAACATAGTAAATTCGGCAGCTGAAGTCCGCAAACATTGATCTACATTAACTGGATGGAAGACTTGTGCACGTCACCTAGGTTGTAAAACAGTGTATGTAGGGAAAAGATGTTCATGAGAGAATGTTTGTTACCGTCTAGTTGTGTCAGGAGTGAAAAAGATGTGAAAGTTCACTGTCGGGAGTAAAGAAAAACATGGAGATCCGAGGTACACTGTCGAGTCTACATATTGTGATAAAAATGGATGTACGTAAAAAAGAATTCGAGTCCACAAAAGATTCTTTTGAACACGATTGGGATTAACACTAATGGTAGACGATACAAGTTAAGAAGCACGTAGCAACCACATCCGATGCTTATAAGAAAAACTAGTCCGGCGCACGCCCCCACAGGATGAGCCCCAGTTCATTTATTTCATCATACAGACATATCAATTACATATAGAAACATCTAGTTTCCAAAAAAATACACAGGAGTTTTTAGGTGCTTCTCTTCGCAAAAAAAAAAGCTCTTGGGTGCTCCACACCCCTATATGGAAAGTAATCAAAAAAATACCAAAATTCAAAAAAAATAAATCTGAATTTCGGGGATACCAAACCTGGGTCCCCGATCTACTCCGTGTGAAATTTCATGAAAAAAATACAAGAAAACGTATCCGTGGCAAAAAATACAAAAAAAATCCTATGTATAGAAAAATATTGTTTGGATGGATTTTTGTTCGGACATTATTTCGTTCGTCACGGATACGTTTTTTGGTATTTTTCATGAAATTTCACATGAGGGTAGATCGGGAACTCAGATTTGATATTCCAAAATTCCAAAAAAATTAAAATTTCTTGGTATTTTTTTAATGAAATGTTCGTATGGGGTGCGGAGCACCCGATAGCTCCAAATCCTCATTCCTAGTTTTCAGGACTAGTTCTTATAACATGTGCACATTATAGACCAGCATCACATAGGGTAAGATTATGAGAAGACAACGGATTCAGGCAACCAGCATACGAGCAGCATAGTGACAGTGGCAATTAGAACCATCTAACAATGGGATCGAGCATAGAGGAAGAAGATTGAAGCTGAGAATGAAACAACCGTGGGGAGATATGGTGTGTTGAAGAAGATGGCCGTTTTTATGTGCATGAGGAAGGAGGAAGATGACTGTTGCTGTGACAACATTGAGGAAGAGAGAGAGCCTGTGCATTAAATTCAACCAGGTGGTTTGGGAGTTGTTAGGTGAGGACGGCTCCACCACAGGAACTTTGTGCGACAAGGGCAGGACCTTGTGGACTTTAGCTCTAATTTACTGCACAATGAAAAAAGAATACAATGTGATAAAGCAGTGAATACAATGCATCTATTATAGTGGGTGAGGATCCCGGTGCGATTGGATGTGCGAGATTTCAGTTAGCGTCGTCACCGTGTGCTCCTATGCAATTTCGAACGACAACCACACTCGCTTAATTTGGCTCTCTTTTTTTGTCGGCGGATGGATGGATGTGTCCTTGCATCCGCATAATAGGCTCACTCCTTTTAAAAAAAAGAGGTAACCCGACCTCTATCGAGAGTCATATATATAAACACTATTCTGATCACGGGATCAGAATAATATTCTGATCACAACATGAACTTCCTGAGTAACGCGCCTAACCTTCCCCGAGTACTAGGTTGAATTTCAACTAAAAGGTGTCCAAATGGGGCTTGCGATATACCGTTGGATAGCTATGGACATCAGTATCATGACCCAAGTTAAATTTTAGGTGCTTCTCTTCGCAAAAAAAAAGCTCTTGGGTGCTCCACACCCCTATATGGAAAGTAATAAAAAAAATACCAAAATTCAAAAAAAATCTGAATTTCGGGGATACCAAACTTGGGTCCCCGATCTACTCCGTGTGAAATTTCATGAAAAAAATACAAGAAAACGTATCCGTGGCAAAAAAGACAAAAAAAAATCCTATGTATAGAAAAATATTGTTTGGATGGATTTTTGTTCGGACATTATTTCGTTCGTCACGGATACGTTTTTTGGTATTTTTCATGAAATTTCACATGAGGGTAGATCGGGAACTCAGATTTGATATTCCAAAATTCCAAAAAAATTAAAATTTCTTGGTATTTTTTTTAGTGAAATGTTCGTATGGGGTGCGGAGCACCCGATAGCTCCAAATCCTCATTCCTAGTTTCCAGGACTAGTTCTTATAACATGTGCACATTATAGACCAGCATCACATAGGGTAAGATTATGAGAAGACAACGGATTCAGGCAACCAGCATACGAGCAGCATAGTGACAGTGGCAATTAGAACCATCTAACAATGGGATCGAGCATAGAGGAAGAAGATTGAAGCTGAGAATGAAACAACCGTGGGGAGATATGGTGTGTTGAAGAAGATGGCCGTTTTTATGTGCATGAGGAAGGAGGAAGATGACTGTTGCTGTGACAACATTGAGGAAGAGAGAGAGCCTGTGCATTAAATTCAACCAGGTGGTTTGGGAGTTGTTAGGTGAGGACGGCTCCACCACAGGAACTTTGTGCGACAAGGGCAGAACCTTGTGGACTTTAGCTCTAATTTACTGCACAATGAAAAAAGAATACAGTGTGATAAAGCAGTGAATACAATGCATCTATTATAGTGGGTGAGGATCCCGATGCGATTGGATGTGCGAGATTTCAGTTAGCGTCGTCACCGTGTGCTCCTATGCAATTTCGAACGACAACCACACGCGCTTAATTTGGCTCTCTTTTTTTGTCGGCGGATGGATGGATGTGTCCTTGCATCCGCATAATAGGCTCACTCCTTTTAAAAAAAAAGAGGTAACCCGACCTCTATCGAGAGTCATATATATAAACACTATTCTGATCACGGGATCAGAATAATATTCTGATCACAACATGAACTTCCTGAGTAACGCGCCTAACCTTCCCCGAGTACTAGGTTGAATTTCAACTAAAAGGTGTCCAAATGGGGCTTGCGATATACCGTTGGATAGCTATGGACATCAGTATCATGACCCAAGTTAAATTTTAGGTGCTTCTCTTCGCAAAAAAAAAAGCTCTTGGGTGCTCCACACCCCTATATGGAAAGTAATAAAAAAAATACCAAAATTCAAAAAAAATCTGAATTTCGGGGATACCAAACCTGGGTCCCCGATCTACTCCGTGTGAAATTTCATGAAAAAAATACAAGAAAACGTATCCGTGGCAAAAAAGACAAAAAAAATCCTATGTATAGAAAAATATTGTTTGGATGGATTTTTGTTCGGACATTATTTCGTTCGTCACGGATACGTTTTTTGGTATTTTTCATGAAATTTCACATGAGGGTAGATCGAGAACTCAGATTTGATATTCCAAAATTCCAAAAAAATTAAAATTTCTTGGTATTTTTTTATTGAAATGTTCGTATGGGGTGCGGAGCACCCGATAGCTCCAAATCCTCATTCCTAGTTTCCAGGACTAGTTCTTATAACATGTGCACATTATAGACCAGCATCACATAGGGTAAGATTATGAGAAGACAACGGATTCAGGCAACCAGCATACGAGCAGCATAGTGACAGTGGCAATTAGAACCATCTAACAATGGGATCGAGCATAGAGGAAGAAGATTGAAGCTGAGAATGAAACAACCGTGGGGAGATATGGTGTGTTGAAGAAGATGGCCGTTTTTATGTGCATGAGGAAGGAGGAAGATGACTGTTGCTGTGACAACATTGAGGAAGAGAGAGAGCCTGTGCATTAAATTCAACCAGGTGGTTTGGGAGTTGTTAGGTGAGGACGGCTCCACCACAGGAACTTTGTGCGACAAGGGCAGAACCTTGTGGACTTTAGCTCTAATTTACTGCACAATGAAAAAAGAATACAGTGTGATAAAGCAGTGAATACAATGCATCTATTATAGTGGGTGAGGATCCCGATGCGATTGGATGTGCGAGATTTCAGTTAGCGTCGTCACCGTGTGCTCCTATGCAATTTCGAACGACAACCACACGCGCTTAATTTGGCTCTCTTTTTTTGTCGGCGGATGGATGGATGTGTCCTTGCATCCGCATAATAGGCTCACTCCTTTTTAAAAAAAAGAGGTAACCCGACCTCTATCGAGAGTCATATATATGAACACTATTCTGATCACGGGATCAGAATAATATTCTGATCACAACATGAACTTCCTGAGTAACGCGCCTAACCTTCCCCGAGTACTAGGTTGAATTTCAACTAAAAGGTGTCCAAATGGGGCTTGCGATATACCGTTGGATAGCTATGGACATCAGTATCCTTTTGTACAAACCTCTCTCACAATAATTTTTTTAACAAACCTCAATGGCGAGATCATGATTTTTGCGTTCATCGCGAATGGATATGCACTGCGTGAAGTAGTTGAACTTCTGGGGCATGCTTATTTGAATGTCACTCTGTTTTTTTACATGTAATTGAAGGTCGGACGTCTAGCATTAGAGTTCTCGAACTTCACTCGGAGAAGCACGCGAACTTCTTGCAACAAACGTTTTAGGCTTTTAGTTTTACATTCTTTTATCCTCACCTGAAACGCATTCCGCGTAGTAGTTGAACTCCCCACTTCTGTCACTCGCTCGTTGGTAGTTTTTGCTCTTGGGTCGTGATGAACTTGCATTTTTGCAATTTTACTGCCTGATTTTTTTGACCTGAACTTTCTTCAGTGCTAGGTTGAACTTCCACCAACATTGCCCAAATGGGGCTTGCTATATACCGTTGGAAAGCTATGGACACCAGTATCATGACCCAGGTTAAATTTTTGGCAAAATATGAGCGGTTTAATAGCAGTTTTGAAAACCGTTTTTTCTTCATACAAAAAACATGAATCATATTTTCAATCGCATTTATAAACCGTTTATTAGAATGAGGCAAATAATATGGCGTTGGAAAGCTGCTGCAAAACAGCTCCCTCCATATGTTGAAAGTTTTCTCTAATTCCCTATGGTTAAACAATAATGAGGTAAATTTCGTAAAAGTTTTTCATCTGAAATTCATTCAGTGCAGTAGTTGATTTTCATGCTGTTTTCATGTTGAACTTCTGTGATGTTTTTTCATTTGTAATTTTCTCATCCATTCATTAGTGTTACACAAATGATATTCCTTTTGTACAAACTTCTCTCACAATAATTTTTTTTTAAAAGCACTTGCTTAATTTTTTGAACCACTTTGTGTATTTTTAGAAATGGAAAAAATTCGAGTATTTTTAGTAAATGTCGAACTTCTTGGTTATTTTGAACTGAACTTCTTGGTTTATTATTTAGTATCGAGGAAAATCTGAGTTTTTCATGTACATTGAACTATTAATTTTTTTAAAAATTGAACTTCTTGGTCGTTACATCTGAACTTCTCCTGTACAATACTGTTCGTTACACCTAAACTTTCAAAATCACCTTTTTTTTATTTTGAATAAAGAGTTGCTTTTTATTTTAATAAACTTCAAACTTCTATGTTAATTTAATTTGAACTTCTTAGTTTTATTCCAAAATAATATGGTTTTTATATAAGCACCAATTTTTTTAATTAAACTTTTTTGGACTAAAGCTATTCTCAAATTGCACAAAGACACACATTATCAATCACAAACTTTCTCAAACTGCTCACATGGTTCTCAATTTTTTTGGACCGAAGCATTACAAATGAAACAGATGAGCGCACACATATCAAACAGAAGTTGTTCTAAAAACAGAGAAAAACATCTAACTGAAGCAGCTGCCCAACATTTTCGGTCATCAGGGCTCCTCAACAATGTGTTGTTGTCAATCATTTGCCGAACATACACACACATATGGCGGCTCTCTTTATCTTGTACTCCTAATAAAATTGAAATTGTTGCTGCTAGTACATTGGAAGTATACCATCAGTCTATTTTGAATCGGCATGGAGGCTTGTCATTAATCCAAGGATCGAAGGCATATGGTAATTAATGGTGATTGACACGCTGAGAAGTACATGAGCATTTTTTATACTACATACTGTGATTCAGAGAATGCTATGACTGTTGAACATATCCTTGAACTGAAAATGGCCCATATTATCTTCCAACATACCACTGATTTGAAATATGTGTGAATTTGTCCATTAGTTACTAAGGTTCCTGACAAAAAGATCATCCTTTTATTCATATTGCAAACTGAATCATACAAAGGAAACAGAGAGTTTATCTTGAGATGCACCTGCTGCTACCTGTAGCGACGAGAGAGAGTGGGAAATTCAGCAAAGGGTGTGGCGACCTCTCCTTGTGGAAATCAGATATGCACCTGCTGCTTTCAGTTGCTCGTGCTTATGCTTGAGTGGAGGGCCATGGCTGTGCTAGATAGGAGCGGCATCGGTAGAGCGGTGGGAGGGAAGGGGCAACACCGAAGGCGACACACCAGCGACGGATTCGGCCGCAGCTCTAGCTGGTGAACTTCGTGTAGCGTGGCAGTCGACCTGCAGGAGCATGGGGAGACCTGGATGGGATTTGCTCCGTGGTGGGGCGATGCTGCAGTGGGGATCTGGCGGCGCCAGCACAGGCGGTCCCTGGAGGGTAGTTGGCTGAGCCTCGGTCGTCAGGAGGAATTGGGAAGCGGTGTGTGTTCGCAGGGATGTTGGCGCATCCGAGAAGAAGAAGAGGAGGCGGCTAGAGGCATGCCGGAGAGGAGGTGCCGGGGCTGGGGGTGGCGGCGGGAGGTGTGTCGGAGAGAAGGTACCGGGACGGGGGCGGCGGTGCCTGGGGTTGCAGGTGGCGGCGGCTCGCGAGGTTGCCGGGGGCGCGTCGACGCCCGGGCTTGTAGGCGGCGTCGGCTCGCAAGGTTGCCGGGGACGACGGGGCTCGGGGTTGCAGGGGGCGGCGGCGCCCGGGGTTGCAGGGGGCAGCGGCGCTCGTGGTTGCAGGGGGCGGCGACGACCGGGGTTGCAGGCTCGCGAGGTTGCCGCCGGCGGCGGCGGCGCGTTCAGTGGGTGGCACGGCGCGGGTGGGGAGTTCGGGAACGCCTCTTCGGCCCGAGTTGTGATCCTTATTCTAATCCCGGAATTAGAATAGTACCATCTAATAAAAATTATATTCAATCTATTCATCTTAAATCATGGCAATATAATGGACATAAAAAATAATAAAAATTATATTCAGGTCCGTAGACCACCTAGCGACGACTACAAGCACTGAAGCGAGCCGAAGGTGCGTCGCCGTCATCGCACCTCCCTCGCCGGAGTCGGACAAAACTTGTTGTAGTAGACAGTCGGGAGGTCGTCGTATTAAGGCCGCATTGGACCAGCGCAGCAGAACAGCAACCGCCGCCGATGAAGAGTAGCGTAGATCGAAAGGATCTAACCTGAAGAAACACAAACATAGACGAACTACGACCAAATCCGAGCAAATCCATCGAAGATAGATCCGCCAGAGACACACCTCCGCACGCCAACTGACGATGCTAGACACACCACCGGAACGGGGGCTAGGCGGGGAAGACTTTATTCCATCTTCAGGAAGCCGCCGTCGTCTCGTCTTCCTGAACAGGACATAAACCCTACAAACTTTAAAGAAACATCTAAAAATGAAGCCCTCCCACCGGCAAGGGTTGGGATCCACATCGCCGCCATGGCTTTAAGGCCACTGGAGACAAGGCGGATCGGCGGCGGCGCCGACGAGAGGCAAAGAAACCTAAGCTTTTCTTGGGGAGTCATATATTATTAAAAATGTAAAATTAAGAAGCCGAACAATATTGATCTGTAAACAAAGCAAATAAAACCCGAGGTCGCATGCCTAGTGACAATAAACCCACCAGATAGCCACTAACTCTATGATACAAGACAAAATCAAAACGAAAAATACGCAACTCCTAGTCCATGCCTTCAAGAAGAAACCGCCGCACGTCTGATGACGAGTCCAACCCAAGGTTGAACTTCGAATTCTCATCCCCAAAGCCAATCTTCAATCCACCGCCTTCAGCAAGGACACGACGCATGCATGTGCCGATATAGCTTGATCAAAGATCTTGTGTTTTCACCAGAGTGCATAAACTCGCCATTGAAGCCGTTTGTACCGTCATCTCTTAACCGGCTCGCTCCTTACATGTTCTTGTTTGCAACCGTCCCTTTCGTTTTCCAACCCAAATTCATACAAATTTATGCAACATCAATCACGTAGAACCAAATCCATACAAAGTACATACAGCTCGGCAGACATTGCATCGAACAATAAAAAGATGTCAACTTATCACAAGTTAGAGCAATTAATGGGTAGGTATCGTAAACATCATGATTGTATCACGACATTGAAGCAGAAGAAACAGAAATGTTTTCCTTTCTTTAGCATTTGATTTGCATTCCCCCTGTAGATTTGACCTGGAGCCAATGCTAGTCTTTTTGCTATCAACTGCACTTGAACTAGTCATTAAGACTACCCACAATGGGAGTAACATAGATGGTAACATCACACTTATCTAGGTAAAATAGATGATGTGGCTTGTAATTAATGAAGAAAGAGAGAAATAACATAGTTAGTTACTGTAACATCACACATATCAAAGAAAGATGAGTATATAACCTAATAAATGAAGTGATGCATGACACAACATATATGTTACTACCCATTGTGGAGGTACTAATATAAAGTAGTAACATACGCATGTTACTACTCTAAGTTACTACCCACTGTGACTAGTCTAAGACTATCCACAATGGGAGTAACATAAGTGGTAACATCACACATATTTAGGCAAATAGATGATGTGACAAGTAATTAATGAAGAAAAAGAGGTGTGTGATAACATAGCTAGTTACTGTAACATCACACATATCAAGACAAACTGAGTCTATAACCTAATAAATGATGTGATGCATGACACCACACATATGTTACTCTCCAGTACAAAGGTAGTAACATAGACTAGTAACATGTGCATGTTACTACTCTAAGTTATTCCCCAGTGTGACTAGTGTAAGTAAGGCAATAGGACCAAAAGATGTCATGTGTCCCATTGGATTACTCAACAAAAAGTAAAGTGCCAAACTATGAGAAACGGATTCTACTACTACATATACCGTGGATTTAACTATGAAAGATGACAAGATTAACCGCTTTTGCCTTGTCCTTCCCATTGTCATCTCCAAAGCGGCAGTAGTACATGGCGAAGTCCGTGTATGGGCCATGGTCTCGAATGTCGTCGGAGTCAGAGGAGCTGTTGTGGGAGGAGGGCGAGGAGCAAGGGACTCGACGAGACGTCTGGCAGTGCTGGCCTGCTTCTCAATGAGGCGGAGGCGGTGAGCTTTGACGGTGATTGCCGCTTTCTCAGCCACGACCACACTAGGAGGCTTCGATTCCCTTCAGCGATGGCTTCACGTTTTTGTGCGCGGTGACAGATGTCCTCTTGGCAATGGCCGGCACAGGACCTCGTCGAGGGAGCTGGTCGTTGTTGGAGTTGGGTAGGCGGGTGATCGGCCCGCACCAGCTAGATTTGCTCCTATCCCGGGCACTCTGCGTGATGCGCCTCAAATTCTGAAAGTCGTCGCAGGCTCATAGGACATGGCACGAGTAGCTAACAACGCTCGAGAGTGCGCGATGGCGGTGACATCGGGGAGGGGGCGGAACCACGGGAGTCCACTGACGACTGCACAGAGCGCCTCGACCCGCGACCGCCAGCGGCAACTCAGAGCTCGAAGAGAGGATGGGCTAAAGAGGAACCAGAGCGGTCGAGAGTGATGAGTTTGGTCCGGAGTGGGTAAATGTTCCATTGGACTGGACTGCTCCAATGTGATGAACACGGTATGGGCATGTTCGGACCGCCTTATATCCATCCCAAGCTAGATACGAGAGGGTCGAACAATTTGGAAAAGAGCCTAGTAGCAGCTGTCCATTTGGATGTGGTTATGTTGCGTACTATTTCTGTCCTGATTTATTGGTCCTTTTTGCATTTTCTGTCAAATTTTAACCTCAGATTTAACTAATAAAATGGTAAGGCATATCACCGAAAAAATATTGTTGAAAACTATATTCAAATACAAATTCAATGATATATCTTTTAGTGACATGCATTACTATTTTGTTAAACTTATGATGAAAGTTTAACACAAATACAAAGAGAATCAATAAACCAGGGTGTTGGACCTGATAAGAGAAGATATTGCTGTCTGGGTGAATGTGGACAGGGTGTTGGACCTGATAAGAGAAGATATTGCTATCTGGAGATCGGCTGGTTGTGTAGGCGATGTGTACTGATGTTGGGCCCTTGCTGGGTTTCTTTTTTTAGTTTGTTTCTTCTCTGTTCGAAGCTTCGGCTCTGCCGATTAACAGCTCTAGATCGCCTAGACCGTCGATCGCTGTTGTACTCTCTTTCTTTCCAATATAATTCGGCCGCTGGCCCTTCGAGAATCAATAAACTAGAATGAAGGTAGTATATGCTTGGTGAGGATCGGTCATTTGGATGTGGTCTTGTTGCGTATATGCTTTGTGAGGATCGAAACGACACACGCAGGCAGTCACTGGATCAAACAAATTATGTTTTGGAATTTGGATGCATACGCAGACGCCTATTTAGACCAAGCACGGCACATTTCTTTTCAGAAAAATATCCATATTGGAGTAGTTGGGGTTATATCGAGTACTTCAGCAGATTTCATTTCTCGTGGAAATTCACACGGACACTCACGTGCAAGAGCATGCACCTGCACAGCTCTGTGTATCCACCTGATTGCTTTGCGGTCCGCAAAATCGTTCTATTTCGGATGAGGATGCAGTAAGTTTTTAAGTTTTAATATTTGATACTTACGATTTTGCCCATCGTAACTTCTAAAACTTACGTTTTTTGTCGGTAGCTCGTATATAGTTTTAGAGATGAAACTTAAAGTTTAAATTTTTTTTGTCGGTCCCAGGTAGTGAAACTTGAAATTTTGTTGGTCACTCGTACTAAGTTTCAAAAGCTAAAACTTAGCAAACTTTAAAAACTCATCAAAACGTATTTAAAATGGATCTCATTGAAAGCCTTTGTCATCGAAAACACAAATATGAAAATAATTTGAACTATTCGTTGAAAATGAAAGATTAAAAATCAAAAACCAAAAGAAAAGGCACGCGCGTGGGGCTCGGTGCCCCCACACCTGCGTGCCACAAATAATCTCCCTCATGTATGGTGCCTCTTATTGGTAATCGCAAAAAATAACCCTAATTCTTCCCAAACTAAGGTTTGCATGATCAGAAAGTCACTTCGGTACTTGAGCTCCAGAGAGCACTATATTTTCAATAGTGCCAAAATTGTATTTTTAAAGTTGTAAAAAATCTTTAAAATTCAACATGCTCATATGGGTGTATACCATGTGATGATAAAAGCGATAAGATCGTTATTTTGGAAAGATAAATAGTGCATGTATTGTTCACTATTTAGAAATCGCTATTGTTATTTTTGTATAGCTCACATGTTTACTTATTTGATCATCAAACTTTAAGCATGTGTAATATACATTCATATGATCATGTAGGACTCTTTTCGAAATTTTCTAAAACATTAAATGTGGTTTTTAAACTATTATAAGGTTCTCAAATGCACTTCTGCTATAATTTTTCAATAGTGCCAAAACAGTATTTTTGAAGTTCAAAAAAATCCGAAAATTTGCATAATTTCTCTAGTTGAGCAACCCTGGCCTATTATCAAAGTTCAGTGAAAGTACAAATGTGGGGCTAAATTATGCAGATCTCTTGATACGGTATCCTGACTAGACTAGTTGGTGAGACGGTAATAAAGAAAATGGTTTTACCTAGGTTCACGCTCTCACGGTGGAGATAATACCCTACGTCTTGCTCTTTGCTTACAAAGTACCAAGAGATTCTAATGTGTAAGATGTGTTCTACGACGATCCCTACCGTCGCCTTATATAGCATACAGAGAGACCTAGGGTTTACACAACTAGGTCGGCTACATCTAGGAGGTAGAACTCTCCAAGACCCTGTCTTCTTGTCTTGTACGCCAAGCCTTGCGGAATTGTTGTGTACATTGCCATGGGCCGCCCAAAGTGGCCCAGGACGAAACCGACAAAAATCCTTAGCCTGGCCTACCAGGTGGGGAACCAACGCCATGAGAGCCCCCTTAGTCGGGACACTGCCAGTAGCCCCTAATCTTGTCGGCGTTCTGGGAACCAGGGTACCCAAGCCTGCCAGCCTGCGGCCCATAGCGTGGCTCGCTCGAAGGCCCAGTACGCCCCATCCGCGAGACTATCAAGACAAGACCATCGTGAGGGCTCTGGCCTCGACAACACCAAGACCTCTAGAGGGACCGGCCTCCCCAGGTTGCCTCCCGAGGAGCGGAGTTTTCTATGCAGGTACCCAACCTCGCGAGGCTATGATGACGTAAGCCGTGACGACCAGGGCCAGGCGGGCGCCAGCAGGCGCAGAGGAGGCAGTTGCCTCTTTGGTGCTAAGGAAGCAAGGACAGACGCGGGTTCCGAGGGAGTCCCAAAGGTTTTCATTCCGGTGCAACGAGACCAAGATCACAGGTTCGGCAGGATGGGTGTCATCACCGAGCCCACCGTTGCGTCTCGGCCAGAAGCTTTGCACGCGAAGACCACCTTTCGTAAGGATAAGATGTACTACTTGTCCCCTTTCAAATTGGCCACTTTGGGATTGTTGGGGAACGTAGCATGCAATTTCAAAAAAAATCCTACGATCATGCAAGATCTATCTAGGAGATGCACAACAACGAGAGGGGGAGAGTGTGTCCACGTACCCTCGTAGACCGAAAGTGGAAGCGTTAGTTTAACGCGGTTGATGTAGTCGAACGTCTTCTCGATTCAACCGATCAAGTACCGAATGTACGACACCTTCGAGTTTTGCACACGTTCAACTCGATGACGTCCCTCGAACTCTTGATCCAGCAAAGTGTCGAGAGAGAGTTTCGTCAGCACGGTGGCGTAGTGACGATGATGGTGAAGTGATCCGCACATGGCTTTGCCTAAGCACTACGAAAATATGACCGGAGGAGTAAACGGTGGAGGGGGGAACCACACACGGCTAAGAACAATTGATGTGTCTTAGAGGTGCCCCCCGCCCCCGTATATAAAGGAGGGAGAGGGGAGGAGGCCGACCTACGGGCGCGCCAAGTGGGGGGAGTCCCACTTGGACTCCTAGTCCAATTCGCCCCCCCTTTCCTTTTACCGGAAGGGGAAGGGGGGAGGAGAGGGAGGAGGAGAAGGAAAGGGGGCGCCCCCCCTCCCCTAGTCCAATTCGGACTCCTTCCCTAGGGGGGGCACCCCTTGTGGGCTGCCTTGCCTCCCTCCTATGGCCCATATCTTCCCCCAGGGGGTTCCGGTAACCCCCCCGGTACTCCGATACGTACCCGGTACGTTCCGAAACACTTTCGGTGTCCGAATACTATCGTCCAATATATCAATCTTTACCTTCCGACCATTTCGAGACTCCTCGTCATGTCCGTGATCTCATCCGGGACTCCAAACAATCTTCGGTCACCAAAACACATAACTCATAATACAAATCGTCATCGAACGTTAAGCGTGCGGACCCTATGGGTTTGAGAACTATGTAGACATGACCGAGACACCTCTCCGGTCAATAACCAATAGTGGAACCTGGATGCTCATATTGGTTCCTACATATTCTACGAAGATCTTTATCGGTCAAACCGTAATGACAACATACGTTATTCCCTTTGTCATCGGTATGTTACTTGCCCGAGATTTGATCGTTGGTATCTTCATACCTAGTTCAATCTCGTTACCGGCAAGTCTCTTTACTCGTTCCGTAATGCATCATCCCATAACTAACTCATTAGTCACATTTCTTGCAAGGCTTATCATGATGTGCATTACCGAGAGGGCCCAAAGATACCTCTCCGATACTTGGAGTGACAAATCCTAATCTCGATCTATGCCAACCCAACAAACACCTTCGGAGATACCTGTAGAGCATCTTTATAATCACCCAGTTACATTGTGACGTTTGATAGCACACAAGGTATTCCTCCGGCATTCGGGAGTTGCATAATATCATAGTCAAAGGAATATGTATAAGTCATGAAGAAAGCAATAGCAATAAAACTTAACGATCAGTATGCTAAGCTAACGGATGGGTCTTATTCATCACATCATTCTCCTAATGATGTGATCATGTTCATCAAATGACAACACATGTCTATGGTTAGGAAACTTAACCATCTTTGATTAACGAGCTAGTCCGGTAGAGGCATACTAGGGACACTTTGTTTTGTCTATGTATTCACACATGTATCAAGTTTCCGGTTAATACAATTCTAGCATGAATAATAAAAAATTATCATTATATAAGGAAATATAAATAACAACTTTATTATTGCCTCTAGGGCATATTTCCTTCAGTCTGCCACTTGCACTAGAGTCAATAATCTAGATTACATTGTAATGATTCTAACACCCATGTAGTCATGGTGTTGATCATGTTTTGCTCATGGAAGAGGCTTGGTCAATAGGTCTACCACATTCAGATCAGTACATATTTGCAAATCTCCATGTCTTCCTCCTTGACTTGATCATTGATGGAGTTGAAGTGTATCTTGTTGTGTTTGGTTCTTTTGTGAACTCTGGATTCCTTCGCTAAGGCAATTGCTCTAGTATTGTCACAGAAGATTTTCATTGGACTCGATGCACTAGGTATTACACCTAGATCGCATATGAACTCCTTCATCCAGACTCCTTCATTTGCTGCTTCCGAAGCTGCTATGTACTCCGCTTCACACGTAGATCCCGCCACGACGCTTTGCTTGGAACTGCACCAACTGACAGCTCCACCATTCAATATAAATACATATCTGGTTTGCGACTTAGAGTCATCCAGATCAGTTTCAAAGCTAGCATCGATGTAACCATTTACAACGAGCTCTTTGTCACCTCATAAACGAGAAACATATCCTTAGGCCTTTTCAGGTATTTCAGGATGTTCTTGACCACTGTCCAGTGATCCACTCCTGGATTACTTTGGTACCTCCCTGCTAAACGTATAGCAAGGCACACATCAGGTCTGGTACACAGCATTGCATACATGGTAGAACCTATGGCTGAGGCATAGGGAATGACTTTCATTTTCTCTCTATCTTCTGCAGTGGTCGGGCATTGAGTCTAACTCAACTTCACACCTTGTAACACAGGTAAGAACCCTTTCTTTGACTGATCCATTTTTAACTTCTTCAAAACTTTATCAAGGTATGTGCTTTGTGAAAGTCCAATTAAGCGTCTTGATCTATCTCTATAGATCTTGATGCCCAATATATAAGCAACTTCACCGAGGTCTTTCATTGAAAAATTCTTATTCAAGCATCCTTTTATGCTATCCAGAAATTATATATCATTTCCAATCAATAATATGTCATCCACATATAATATTAGAAATGCTACAGAGCTCCCACTCACTTTCTTGTAAATACATGCTTCTCCAAAAGTCTGTATAAAACCATATGCTTTGATCACACTATCAAAGCGTATATTCGAACTCTGAGATGCTTGAACCAGTTCATAAATGGATCGCTGGAGCTTGCACACTTTGCTAGCACCTTTAGGATCAACAAAACCTCCTGGTTGCATCATATACAACTCTTCTTTGAGAAATCATATTAAGGAATGCCGTTTTGACGTCCATTTGCCAGATTTCATAATCATAAAATGCGGCAATTGCTGACATGATTTGGACAGACTTAAGCATCGCTACGGGTGAGAAGGTCTCATCATACTCAACTCCTTGAACTTGTCGAAAACCTTTTGCAACAAGTCAAGCTTTGTAGACAGTAACATTATCATCAGCGTCAGTCTTTTTCTTGAAGATCCATTTATTCTCTATGGCTTGCCAATCATCGGGCAAGTCAACCAAAGTCCATACTTTGTTCTCATACATGGATCCCATCTCAGATTTCATGGCCTCAAGCCATTTCATGGAATCTGGGATCATCATCGTTTCCTCATAGTTCTAGGTTCATCATGGTCTAGTAACATGACTTCCAGAACAGGATTACCGTACCACTCTGGTGCAGAACGCACTCTGGTTGACCTACGAGGTTCGGTAGTAACTTGATCTGAAGTTTCATGATCATCATCATTAACTTCCTCACTAGTTGGTGTAGGCATCACGGCAACGGTTTTCTATGATGAGCTACTTTCCAATTCGAGAGGAGATACAATTACCTCATCAAGTTCTACTTTCCTCCCACTCACTTCTTCCGAGAGAAATCCTTCTCTAGAAAGGATCCATTCTTAGCAACAAATATCTTGCCTTCGGATCTGTGATAGAAGGTGTACCCAACAATTTCTTTTGGGTATCCTATGAAGACACACTTTTCCGATTTGGGTTCGAGCTTATCAGGCTGAAGCTTATTCACATAGGCATCGCAACCCCAAACTTTAAGAAACGACAGATTAGGTTTCTTGCCAAACCACAGTTCATACGGTGTCGTCTCAATGGATTTAGATGGTGCCCTATTTAACGTGAATGCAGTTGTCTCTAATGCATAACCCCAAAACGATAGTGGTAAATCGGTAAGAGACATCATAGATCGCATCGTATCTAATAATGTACGGTTACAATATTCGGACACACAATTACGCTGTGGTGTTCTAGGTGGCGTGAGTTGTGAATGTTGGGGAACGTAGTAATTTCAAAAAAAATCCTACGCACACATAGGATCATGGTGATGCATAGCAACGAGAGGGGAGAGTATCGTCCACGTACCCTCATAGACCGAAAGTGGAAGCGTTAGCACAACGCGGTTGATGTAGTCATACGTCTTCACGATCCGACCGATCCAAGTACCGAACGTACGACACCTCCGAGTTCAACACATGTTCAGCTCGATGACGTCCCGTGAACTCCGATCCAGCAGAGCTTCACGGGAGAGTTCCATCAGCACAACGGCGTGGTGACAGTGATGATGTTGCTACCGACGCAGGGCTTCGCCTAAGCACCACTACGATATGACCGAGGTGGAATATGGTGGAGGGGGGCACCGCACACGGCTGGAATAGATCAATAGATCAACTTGTGTGTCTAGAGGTGCCCCCTGCCCCCGTATATAAAGGAGCAAGGGGGGAGAGACGGCTGGCCAGGGAGGGCGCGCCAAGGGGGGAGTCCTACTCCCATCGGGAGTAGGACTCCTCCTTTCCTAGTAGGAATAGGAGAAGGGGGAAGGAGGAGGTGGAGAGAAGGAAGGAGAGGGGGGCCAGGCCACCGCCCCCTTCCCTTGTCCAATTCGGACTGGGGCAAGGGGGGGACACGCGCCACCTCTTGGCTGCCCTCTCTCTTCTCCCCTAAGGCCCAATAGGCCCATTACTTCCCTGGGGGGGGGGGTTCCGGTAACCCCCGGTACTCCGGTAAAATCCCGATTTCACCCGGAACACTTCTGATATCCAAATATAGGCTTCCAATATATCAATTTTTATGTCTCGACCATTTCGAGACTCCTCATCATGTCTGCGATCATATCCGGGACTCCGAAGTACCTTCGGTACATCAAAACACAAAACTCATAATACCGATCGTCATCTAACTTTAAGTGTGCGGACCCTACGGGTTCAAGAACTATGTAGACATGACCGAGACATGTCTCCGGTCAATAACCGATAGCGGAACCTAGAGGCTCATATTGGCTCCTACATATTCTACGAAGATCTTTATCGGTCAAACCGCATAACAACATACGTTGTTCCCTTTGTCATCGGTATGTTACTTGCCCGAGATTCGATCGTCGGTATCTTAATACCTAGTTCAATCTCGTTGCCGACAAGTCTCTTTACTCATTCCGTAATACATCATCCTGCAACTAACCCATTAGTTACAATGCTTGCAAGGCTTATAATGATGTTCATTGCTGAGTGGGCCCAGAGATACCTCTCCGACAATCGGAGTGACAAATCCTAATCTCGAAATACGCCAACCCAACAAGTACCTTTGGAGACACCTGTAGAGCACCTTTATAATCACCCAGTTACATTGTGACGTTTGGTAGCACACAAAGTGTTCCTCCAATAAACGGGAGTTGCATAATCTCATAGTCATAGGAACATGTATAAGTCATGAAGAAAGCAATAGCATAATACTAAATGATCAAGTGCTAAGCTAACGGAATGGGTCAAGTCAATCACATCATTCTCCTAATGATGTGATCCCGTTTAATCAAATGACAACTCATGTCTATGGCTAGGAAACATAACCATCTTTGATCAACGAGCTAGTTAAGTAGAGGCATACTAGTGACACTCTGTTTATCTATGTATTCACACAAGTATTATGTTTCCGGTTAATACAACTCTAGCATGAATAAAAAACATTTATCATGATATGAGGAAATAAATAATAACTTTATTATTGCCTCTAGGGCATATTTCCTTCAGTCTCCCACTTGCACTAGAGTCAATAATCTAGATTACACAGTAATGATTCTCACACCCATGGAGCCTTGGTGCTGATCATGTTTTGCTCGTGGAAGAGGCTTAGTTAACGGGTCTGCAACATTCAGATCCGTATGTATCTTGCAAATCTCTATGTCTCCCACCTAGACTTGATCCCGGGTGGAGTTGAAGCGTCTCTTGATGTGCTTGGTTCTCTTGTGAAATCTGGATTCCTTTGCCAAGGCAATTGCACCAGTATTGTCACAAAAGATTTTCATTGGACCCGATGCACTAGGTATGACACCTAGATCGGATATGAACTCCTTCATTTGCTGCTTCCAAAGCAGCTATGTACTCCGCTTCACATGTAGATCCCGCCACAACGCTTTGTTTAGAACTGCTCCAACTGACAGCTCCACCGTTTAATATAAACACGTATCCGGTTTGTGATTTAGAATTGTCTGGATCAGTGTCAAAGCTTGCATCAATGTAACCATTTACGATGAGCTCTTTGTCACCTCCATAAATGAGAAACATATTCTTTGTCATTTTCAGGTATTTCAGGATGTTCTTGACCGCTGTCCAGTGATCCACGCCTGGATTACTTTGGTACCTCCCTGCTAGACTGATAACAAGGCACACATCAGGTTTGGTACACAGCATTGCATACATGATAGAGCCTATGGCTGAAGCATAGGGAACATCTTTCATTTTCTCTCTATCTTCTGCAGTGGTCGGGCCTTGAGTCTTACTCAATTTCACACCTTGTAACACAGGCAAGAATCCTTTCTTTGCCTGATCCATTTTGAACTTCTTCAAAACTTTGTTAAGGTATGTGCTTTGTGAAAGTCCAATTAAGCATCTTGATCTATCTCTATAGATCTTGATGCCCAATATGTAAGTAGCTTCACCGAGATCTTTCATTGAAAAACTCTTATTCAAGTATCCTTTTATGCGATCCAGAAATTCTATATCATTTCCAATCAACAATATGTCATCCACATATAATATTAGAAATGCTACAGAGCTCCCACTCACTTTCTTGTAAATACAAGCTTCTCCAAAAGTCTGTATAAAACCATATGCTTTGATCACACTATCAAAACGTTTATTCCAACTCCAGATATAATGTTCATGCTCAACGCTGGCACCAAATAACAATTATTCAGGTCTAAAACTAATCCTGAAGGTAGATGTATAGGTAGTGTTGGGGATATAACTATTGGGTATGACCCGCCCAGGAGGGGCCGGGTTATCCCAATGGTGGTTCAGCTAGACAAAGCCCATGAGTATGTGAAGGTGGCGGTTCATGAAGCAGGCCTGTTAAGGGGCCCAAACCAAGAGGCGGCTTAAGGCCCGTGAGTATAAACTGTCATGTATATGTAACTTGTATTATAAGGCATGTAAGATAAGTCACCGAGCCGGACACGTTTGTATGAGCCGGCCGGGACTCTGTAGGCCGCAGGGCATCAACCCATGTATATAAGGGGACGACCCGACATCGGCTTAGGGAAAGAAACAACAGATCGAAAGCCAGGCAAAGCGTATTTGCTCCCTGGTAATCGAAACCCTAGTAATACCACCTCAAACTGGAGTAGGCTTTTACCTTCACCGCAAGGGGCCGAACCAGTATAAACTCTCCATGTCCTTTGTCCCATTTAACCCCTTTAAGCTAACCTCATTTCAATGGCTCCACAACTAAGTCCTTCTATGAGGACATCTGCCGTGACAATTCCACGATAGTTGGCGCCCATCGTGGGGCTCGCGCATGGTGGTTTCGAGTTCTTAATGGGCAGCTTCGAAGGGCTCAAGGGATACACTGTGGGCCGGATGAGTCATCGTGGAAAGCTCTACATCGACGATGCAGGCTGGGGCCTCGAGGCCGGCTCAATTGAGTACGGGTACCGGGTCCCCTTTGGCGGAATCCACGTCTTCATCGGCAAGATCGGTGAACCAGGCCCTGAGCCGGACATCTACACCGAGATCATCGAGACGGCTCAGCGTGCACGACCTGCCCGGGTTCAACCCGCCATAAAGCGTGTCTTCGTTGGGTTCACCCATGGGGCTGAGTTGGAAGGCTCTGTGCCTGGCGATGAGGCGGCCGTTTACTCTGATGATGAGTCGTCCATAGGCGAGACCAATTCAATGTATCAGCTTCAAGATGGGCGGCTTGGGGCTGTTCCAATGGCGACAGTATTCCGGATCCCCATGAGTCGCCGAACAGGGTGGCGATCTTCATGGCTGGCACCCAGCCGGTTCTTGGTTCGATGATGACCCACAAGTGTAGGGGATCTATCGTAGCCTTTTCGATGAGTAAGAGTGTCAAACCCAACGAGGAGCAGATGGAAATGATAAGCGGTTTTCAGCAAGGTATTTTCTGCAAGCACTGAAATTATTGGTAACAGATAGTTTTGTGATAAGGTAATTGGTAACGAGTAACAAGTATGAAAGTAAATAAGGTGCAGCAATATGGCCCAATCCTTTTTGTAGCAAAGGACAAACCCGGACAAACTCTTATATAAAGGAAAGCGCTCCCGAGGACACATGGGAATTATCGTCAAGCTAGTTTTCATCACGTTCATATGATTCGCGTTCGGTACTTTGATAATTTGATATGTGGGTGGACCGGTGCTTGGTTACTGTCCTTCCTTGGACAAGCATCCCACTTATGATTAACCCCTATTGCAAGCATCTGCAACTACAACAGAAGTATTAAGGTAAACCTAACCATAGCATGAAACATATGGATCCAAATCAGCCCCTTACGAAGCAATGCATAAACTAGGGTTTAAGCTTCTGTCACTCTAGCAACCCATCATCTACTTATTACTTCCCAATGCCTTCCTGTAGGCCCAAACAATGGTGAAGTGTCATGTAGTCGACATTCACATGACACCACTAGAGGAGAGACAACATACATCTCATCAAAATATCGAAGGAATACCAAATTCACATGACTACTTATAGCAAGACTTCTCCCATGTCCTCAGGAACAAACGTAACTACTCACAAATCATATTCATGTTCATAATCAGAGGAGTATTAATATGCATAATGGATCTGAACATATGATCTTCCACCAAGTAATCAACACTACTAGCAACCGACAGGTACCAATCTGAGGCTTTGGGACAAAGATTGGATACAAGAGGTGAACTAGGGTTTGAGATGAGATGGTGCTGGTGAAGATGTTGATGGAGGTTGACCCCCGCCCAATGAGAGGATCGTTGGTGATGACAATGGTGATGATTTCCCCCTCCCGAAGAGAAGTTTCCCCGGCAGAACAGCTCCGCCGGAGCCCTAGATTGGTTCCGCCAAGGTTCTGCCTCGTGGCGGCGGAGTTTCGTCCCGTGAGCTAGCTTATGAATTTTTCCTCGACGAAAGACTCCATATAGCCAAAGATGGGCATCAGAGGGCTGCCGGAGGGCCACGAAGCAGGGGGGTGTGCCCAGGGGGGTAGGGCGCGCCCCCACCCTCGTGGACAGTGGGTGGTCCCCTCTGGTACTTCTTTCACCCAATATTTTTTATATATTCTGAAACTTGCTCCCGTGAAGTTTCAGGACTTTTGGAGTTGTGCAGAATAGGTCTCTAATATTTGCTCCTTTTCCAGCCCAAAATTCTAGCTGCCGGCATTCTCCCTCTTCATGTAAACCTTGTAAAATAAGAGAGAATAGGCATAAGTATTGTGACATAATGTGTAATAACAATCCATTATGCAATAAATATCGATATAAAAGCATGATGCACAGTAGGCGTATCAACTCCCCCAAGCTTAGACCTCGCTTGTCCTCAAGCGAAAGCCGAAATCGAAGAATATGACCACATGTTTAGAGATAGAGGTGTCGATAAAAATAAAATACAGACATGAGGGCATCATGATTATTCTTAGAAAGCAACATATACATATATTGTCATATGATCTCTTATGCTAAAGTAATAATTCAATCACAATTTCAAGTATGAATCAGAAACTTCATTGAGAACCAACAAACTATAATCGCAGTCATTGAGGCAATTGCAATTTATCATAACATCAGAAAGAGTCAATAAGAGCTTTTCAGCAAGTCCACATACTCAACCATCATTTAGTCTTTCACAATTGCTAACACTCACGCGATATTTATGGTTATGAAGTTTTAATCGAACACAGAGAAAGATAGGGGCTTATAGTTTTGCCTCTCAACCTTTTACCTCAAGGGTAATGTCAACAATAATAGTTCATGAAAACTCACATCCAATTAGCCATATATATCAGGATCTTTCCAACACATTGTGCTTGCCAAAGGATAAAATGTAAAAGGAAAGGTGAAAATCACCATGACTCTTGCATGAAGTATAAGACAAGAATAAAAGATAGCCCCTTCGAAGAGGGAAGCAGAGGTTGTCATGTGCTTTTATGGTTGGATGAACGAAATCTTAATGCAAAAGAACGTCACTTTATATTGCCACTTGTGATATGGACCTTTATTATGCAGTCCATCGATTTTATTTCTTCCACATCACAAGATCGTAAAGCTTATTTTATCCGCACTAATAAATCATACATATTTAGAGAGCAATTTTATTGCTTGCAACGATGACAACTTACTTGAAGGATCTTACTCAATCCATAGGTAGATATGGTGGACTCTCATGGCAAAACTAGGTTTAAGGATATTTGGAAGCACAAGTAGTATCTCTACTTGGTGGAAAGAATTTGGCTAGCATGAGAGGGAAAGGCAAGCTCAACATGTTGGACGATCCATGACAATATAATTTATCTCAGATGTAAGAAAACATAACCCATTACGTTATCTTCCTTATCCAACATCAACTCTTTAGCATGTCATATTTTAATGAGTACTCACAATCATAAAAGATGTCCAAGATAGTATATTTATATGTGTAAACCTCTCTTTCTTTATTACTTCCTATTAATTGTAATGATGACCAAAACCATGTTTGTTAACTCTCAACAACTTTTATTCATCATACTCTTTATATGTGAAGTCATTACTCTCCATAAGATCCATATGATCTCTTTATTTCTTTTTATTCTTTTTCTTTTCTTTTGTTCCCTCAAGATCATAGTAAGATAATCAAGCCCTTGACTCAACACTAATCTTTATTATATATAGCTCACAGACTTGATTACATAGAAGGCTCATAAAGCAAAACTCAAAACTAGATCATACTAAAACTTTATTCTACTAGATCAAGATATTATCAAAAGGATCGAACTAAGAAAAACGGTAAGATAAAAGTGTGATGGTGATATGATACCGGGGCACTCCCCCAAGCTTGGCAGTTGCCAAGGGGAGTGCCCATACCCATGTGTTTATGTCTCCTTCTTCGGGGGTGGTGATGTGATATTCTTGGCGATGATGCCCCTCAGGATACGATTCTCTTCCTCGAGCTTATTGACTTGCTGCTTGAGGTCCATTATTTCCTTACGGAGCTTGCTCATGACGGCTAAAGCTCCTTTCACCCATGGATGTTGCATAGCTGCGGGAGAACAAGTAACACTCTTTTTCATATTTTCATAAGAAAGAAATCTAACATTGGAAGGGATGACCAAGTTTGGAATAGCTGAGCTCTGCAGTTCCTCCATCGTGAATCCAGCTCGGAAACGAGAGGTGACTCCTTCATCCTCCTCCATGGCATCTATCCTTTTCAAGTCGGCCTCCATCTCTTCCTCAGTTGATGGCCCAAAGTGGTCATCATAGCTGTTTGCTCTTGGCCCCGGTGTCGGATGAGACACCCGACTCTCCTCGACTGACTCTTGAGAAGACATCTTGCTCTAATCTGTAGCAGAAATAGCTCGAAACCAAGACAGAAGATATTTGCGTGATACCATGGTCAAAACCTTCAGGAGATTATATAATGAATTTTTACCGACCAAAAGAAGTATCGTGCAAGAAAACAGAGTCCGAAGAGCACACGAGGTGCCCACGAGGCAGGGGGCACGCCCTCCACCCTCGTGGAAGCCTCGTGTCCTTTCTGGACTACTTCTTATTTTCCTATTTTCTTAAATATTCCAAAATGGAGAAAATTGCTATTAGAACTGTTTTGGAGTCGGTTTACTTATGTACCTCATACCTCTTCCTTTTTGGGGTCTGGAACGTTTTGGAAAGTGTCCCTTATGTATTCCTCTAGGGTTACTGTTTCAATAACATTAGTTTCAACATTTATGGGATTACCTGAGATATAATGTTTGATTCTTTGACCGTTCACCACCATCGGATTTGTGCCTTCGAAGTTATTGATTTTTATGGCACCGGAACGATAGACCTCCTCGATGATGTAAGGACCTTCCCATTTAGAGAGGAGTTTTCCTGCAAAAAATCTTAAACGAGAGTTTTATAACAATACATAATCACCTACATTAAACTCATGTTTTTGTATCCTTTTGTCATGCCATCGTTTAACCTTTTCTTTAAACAGTTTGGTATTTTCATAGGCCTGGGTTCTCCATTCATCAAGTGAGCTAATGTCAAATAACCTCTTCTCACCGGCAAGTTTGAAATCATAATTGAGCTCTTTAATGGCCCAATATGCTTTATGTTCTAGTTCGAGAGGTAAGTGACAAGCTTTACCATAAACCATTTTATATGGAGACATGCCCATAGGATTTTTATATGCAGTTCTATAAGCCCATAATGCATCATCAAGTTTCTTGGACCAATTCTTTCTAGATCTATTAACAGTCTTTTGCAAAATTAATTTAAGCTCTCTATTGCTCAGTTCTACTTGACCACTAGACTGTGGGTGATAAGGAGATGCAATTCTATGATTAACATCATACTTAGCAAGCATTTTACGAAAGGCACCATGAATAAAATGTGAACCACCATCAGTCATTAAATATCTAGGGACTCCAAACCTCGAAAAAATAACTTCTTTAAGCATCTTAATAGAGGTGTTATGATCAGCACTACTAGTTGGAATAGCTTCTACCCACTTAGTAACGTAATCAACAACAACTAAAATATGTGTATACCCATTAGAGGAAGGAAAAGGTCCCATATAATCAAAGCCCCAAACATCAAATGCTTCAATAACAAGTGAATAATTCATAGGCATTTCTTGACGTCTACTAATATTACCAATTCTTTGACATTCATCACAAGACAAGGCAAACTTACAGGCATCCTTGAAGAGAGTAGGCCAATAAAAACCGGATTGCAATACCTTATGTGCAGTTCTATCTCCAGCATGGTGTCCTCCATAAGCCTCGGAGTGACACTTGTGTAGGATCTGTTCCTGTTCATGCTCATGTACACAACGTCTAATAACACCATCTACTCCTTCTTTATAAAGATGTGGGTCATCCCAGAAGTAATGCCTTAAATCATAGAAGAACTTTTTCTTTTGCTGGTATGTGAAACTCGGTGGTATAAACTTAGCAACAATATAATTAGCATAATCAGCATACCATGGAGCAGTATGAGAAGCATTTATCACATCTAATTGTTCATCAGGAAAGCTATTATCAATAGGTAGTGGGTCATCAAGAACATTCTCTAACCTAGACAAGTTGTCTGCAACGGGGTTCTCAGCTGATATGCAAATAAAATTCTTGTAGCAAGAGAACCCATCTAATAAGTCTAGTTTTAGCATCTTTCTTTTCCATAAGATATTTAATAGCAGCATGATCAATGTGAACAGTTACTTTAGAATCAAGAATATAAGGTCTAAACTTATCACAAGCAAACACAACTGCTATTCCTTTTCAGTAGTAGCATAATTTCTTTGGGCACTGTCTAGAGTTTTACTAGCATATTGAATAACATTTAATTTCTTATCAACTCTTTGTCCTAGAACAACCCCTACAGCATAATCACTAGCATCACACATAATTTCAAATGGTAAATTCCAATCAGGAGGTTGAACAATAGGTGCAGAAATCAAAGCTTTCTTAAGTATTTCAAATGCTTCTACACAATCATCATCAGAGACAAAAGGAACATCCTTTTGTAAGAGATTATTCAAAGGCCGAGAGATTTTAGAGAAGTCCTTAATGAACCTCCTATAAAAACCGGCATGACCAAGAAAACTTCTTATACCTTTAATGTCCTTAGGACACACCATCTTTTCAATAGCATCAACTTTAGCTTTATCAGCTTCAATACCTCTTTTAGAAATTTTATGCCCCAAGACAATACCTTCATTAACCATAAAGTGGCACTTCTCCCAATTCAAGACAAGATTAGTTTCTTCACATCTCTACAAAACTCGATCAAGGTTGCGTAAGCAATCATCAAAATAAGTTTCGTAAATGGAGAAATCATCCATGAAAACCTCAACAATATTTTCACAAAAGTCAGAGAATATAGCAGGCATACATCTTTGAAAGGTAGCAGGTGCATTGCATAAACCAAAAGGCATACGTCTATAAGCAAAGGTACTGAAAGGGCAAGTAAAAGTTGTCTTTTCTTGATCCTCTTTTGACACATGTATTTGAGAGAAACCAGAATAACCATCTAGAAAGCAAAAATGTGTATGTTTGGATAATCTTTCTAGCATTTGATCAATAAAAGGTAAAGGTTAATGATCCTTTTTAGTAGCTTTATTTAATTTGCGGAAATCAATTACCATTATATAACCTGTAACAATTCTTTGTGGGATCAATTCATCTTTATCATTAGGAACAACAGTAATACCTCCCTTCTTAGGGACACAATGGACAGGACTTACCCACTGACTATCAGCAATGGGATAAATTATACCTGCCTCTAGAAGCTTTAGTATTTCTTTTCTCACCACTTCTTTCATCTTAGAATTTAACCATCGTTGGTGATCACCAACCAGTTTAGCATCCTTTTCCAGTTTTATTTTGTGCTGTCAGAGAGTGGGACTAATGCCCTTAAGATCATCAAGAGTATATCCAATAGCAGCACGATGCTTCTTCAGAGTTTTCAATAATTTCTTTTCCTCATTCTCTGAAAGGTTAGCACTAATAATAACAGGATATATCTCTTTCTCATCAAGATAAGCATATTTAAGAGTATCAGGTAATGGTTTAAGCTCAAACACGGGATCACCCTTGGGTGGAGGAGGATCCCCTAGGATTTCAACAGGCAAGTTGTGTTTCAAAATAGGTCCCTATTTAAAGAATACTTCATCTATTTCCCTTATTTCATTCATAAACATATCATTTTCATGGTCTAGCAAATATTGTTCTAAAGGATCACTAGGAGGCACGTCAATAGAAGCAAGACCAATAATTTCATCTTTACTAGGCAATTCTTTATCATGGGGTTGTCTACGAAATTTAGCAAAATTAAACTCATGAGACATATCCCCTAAACCAATAGATACAATATCCTTATTGCAATCTATCTTAGCATTAACAGTATTCAAGAAGGGTCTGCCAAATATAATGGGACAAAAGTCATCTTGTGGAGAACCAAGAACAAGAAAATCAAGAGGATATTTAACTTTCCCACACAAGACTTCAACATCCCTAACAATCCCAACGGGTGAAATGGTATCTCTATTAGCAAGCTTAATTGTAACATCTATCTCTTCTATCTCAGCAGGTGCAATATCATGCATAATTTCTTTGTATAAGGAATGAGGTATTGCACTTGCACTAGCACCCATATCACATAAGCCATGATAGCAACGATCTCCTATTTTAACAGAAATAACAGGCATGCCAACAACAGGTCTATGTTTATTTTTAGTATCAGGTCTAGCAATTCTAGCAGCTTCATCACAGAAGTAAATAACATGCCCCTCAAAATTATCAGCTAAGAGATCTTTAACCATAGCAATACTAGGTTCAACTTTAATTTGCTAAGAGGGAGTAGGTGTTCTAGTATTACTCTTACAAACTACAGTTGAAGCTTTAGCATGATCCTTTATTCTAATAGGGAAAGGTGGTTTCTCAATATAAGCAGTAGGAACAACTAGATCATTATAAGCGATAGTCTTTTATTCAACTTTAATAGGTTCAACTACTTTTACTTCAATGGGAGGATTATATTTAAACCACTTCTCCTTAGGGAGATCAACATGAGTAGCAAAGGATTCACAGAAAGAAGCTACTATCTCAGAGTCAAGTCCATATTTAGTGCTAATTAAATTCACGGAAAGCATCGGTATCCATAAAGATTTAACACAATCAAACTTAGGTGTTATACCTGACTCCTTAACTTCGTCGAGGTCCCAATCTTCAGAGCTGCGTTTAATTCTTTCCATTAAATCCCATTTGAATTCAATAGTTCTCATCATAAAAGATCCAGTACAAGAAGTATCGAGCATGGAGCGATTATCGAGAGAAAGCCGAGCATAATTTTTTTGAATAATAATTTATCTTGAGAGCTCATGATTGGGGCATGAGTATAACATTGACTTAAGCCTCCCCCAAGCTTGAGCAATGCTTTCTCCTTCGCGAGGCCAAAAATTATATATATAATTACGATCACGATGAACAAGATGCATAGGATAAAACTTCTGATGAAATTCCAATTTCAATCGGTTGTAGTTCCATGATCCCATATCATCACATAGCCTAAACCATGTCAATGCCTCTCCCTTCAAATATAAAGGGATGACTTTATTCTTGATAACATCCTCGGGCATACCTGCAAGCTTAAATAATCCACAAACTTCATCCACGTAGATTAGGTGCAAATCGGGATGTAATGTTCCATCACCTGTGAAAGGATTAGCTAGCAGTTTCTCTATCATACCCGAAGGAATTTCAAAGTAAAAAATTTCAGTAGGTTCAGTAGGTTGAGGAGCAACTCTTTGCTCTACTGGTCGGGGTGAAGATACCCCGAACAAGCCCCTCAAAGGATTATGTTCCATAGTAACAAGTGACAGTAAATTTCAGCACACTATATAAATTTTTCCTTACCAAATTCCACCTACCAAAGGCGCTTCACTCCCCGGCAACGGCGCCAGAAAAGAGTCTTGATGATCCACAAGTGTAGGGTATCTATCGTAGCCTTTTCGATAAGTAAGAGTGTCGAACCCAACGAGGAGCAGAAGGAAATGATAAGCGGTTTTCAGCAAGGTATTTTCTGCAAGCACTGAAATTATCGGTAACAAATAGTTTTGTGATAAGGTAATTGGTAACGAGTAACAAGTAATGAAAGTAAATAAGGTGCAGCAAGATGGCCCAATCCTTTTTGTAGCAAAGGACAAACCTAGATAAGCTCTTATATAAAGGAAAGCGCTCCCGAGGACACATGGGAATTATCGTCAAGCTAGTTTTCATCACGTTCATATGATTCGCGTTCGGTACTTTGATAATTTGATATGTGGGTGGACAGGTGCTTGGGTACTGTCCTTCCTTGGACAAGCATCCCACTTATGATTAACTCCTATTGCAAGCATCCACAACTACAACAAAAGTATTAAGGTAAACCTAACCATAGCATGAAACATATGGATCCAAATCAGCCCCTTACGAAGCAACACATAAACTAGGGTTTAAGCTTCTGTCACTCTAGCAACCCATCATCTACTTATAACTTCCCAATGCCTTCCTGTAGGCCCAAACAATGGTGAAGTGTCATGTAGTCGACGTTCACATGACACCACTAGATGAGAGACAACATACATCTCATCAAAATATCGAAGGAATACCAAATTCACATGACTACTTATAGCAAGACTTCTCCCATGTCCTCAGGAACAAACGTAACTACTCACAAATCATATTCATGTTCATAATCAGAGGGGTATTAATATGCATAATGGATCTGAACATATGATCTTCCACCAAGTAAACCAACTAGCATCAACTAAAAGGAGTAATCAACACTACTAGCAACCCACAGGTACCAATATGAGGCTTTGGGACAAAGATTGGATACAGGAGATGAACTAGGGTTTGATATGAGATGATGCTGGTGAAGATGTTGATGGATATTGACCCCCCTCCCGATGAGATGATCGTTGGTGATGACGATGGTGATGATTCCCCCCTCCCAGAGGGAAGTTTCCCTGACAGAACAGCTCCGCCGGAGCCCTAGATTGGTTCCGCCTCGTGGCAGCGGAGTTTCGTCCTGTGAGCTAGCTTATGATTTTTTTCCTCGACGAAAGACTCCATATAGCCAAAGATGGGCATCAGAGGGCTGCTAGGGGCCCATGAGGCAGGGGGCGCGCCCAGGGGGTAGGGCACGCTCCCACCCTCGTGGACGGTGGGTGGCCCCCCTCTGGTACTTCTTTTGCCCAATATTTTTTTATATATTCTGAAACTTTCTCCCGTGAAGTTTCAGGACTTTTGGAGTTGTGCAGAATAGCTCTCTAATATTTGCTCCTTTTCCAGCCCAGAGTTCCAGCTGCCGACATTCTCCCTCTTCATGTAAACCTTGTAAAATAAGAGAGAATAGGCATAAGTACTGTGACATAATGTGTAATAACAACCCATAATGCAATAAATATCGATATAAAAGCATGATGCACAATGGACGTATCATTCGACAGCCGCCGCGGCTATGACTTCTAGTGCAGCGGCGGTAATGGCAGCCGGTGCTGGCGGTTCAGCGCGCCCGCTGGTTCAAATTTTAATATATCTGTTGGATTCTCTGGCGACTCTGATGGAGGTTGAGGTAACCCCAGATAACCAGGAGCAGCACAAGGCAGAAGTATCTAAGTTGTGTGATGAGATAGCGCAAGCCAAGGTGGAATTAGCAGCAGAAAACGCAAGGATGGCTGCAGAGCGGGCCATTTTAAGTGCCCAAGCACAGCGGATTCAAGCAGATTCATACCGGCTCACGGTGGATCAGAACGCGTCAAATGAAGTTTTGAGGAGAAAATACCGGAGTCGTCTGCACTCAGTTTATGAGTCAAGGAACCTCTTCAACACCCCTGGAGCCGGGGCCAGTAACCCGCCGGTGGTGAATCGGATGACTAAAGCGCCAGGTGGTGGGGTGCCGGGTCAGCCGCGCGTGACAAGTTCTCCGTATATGAACAACACCCCGCCTCAACACGTGGTAACACCGCCGGGTCACTATTCCACCCCTTTGGACAACATGATTGCTACAGCGACGCGATTGGCGGCTTTACCAGTCGAGGGTGAGACTCCGACGGCGGTTGAAACCCGAAGGGCCAGGGAGCTTCTTCAAACGGTTTTAGTGCAGCAACATGCTTATTCTTATAGCCGTGACCGGATTCATTCAACCCCTCGTCCAAGCTGGAGCTACAGTAGGCACATTGATTCACCAGCAGTCTCGAGTATGAAGCAGCACCATAACCAACCTCATGGACATGACCCGGTGCGCAATGGTGCTAATGCACATGATTTGGTGGACTAGGGCAGAGCACGTCGGGAGGCCGAGCTGGCGGCTCATCTATCGGCTCATCAGCATGCGCTGGTTTACCCGACAGCTTTAATTGAGGCAGGTGTAACTTCTAAGGCTTTCGGTGTGCCGTGTCTAACAACGGCTCTATGAAACGAGCGTTTGGCCCAGGACTTCAAAGGCCCTCGTAAGGTGCCTAATTACATAGCAGATCAGCCCCCTGAGGTGTGGGTGGAGAGTTATGAGATGGCCATGGAGATGTTGGATGTTAGGGCCAGTTCTTTCGGGTGGCTTAAAAAATAAGCTGCCTCTCCCCAGCTTAAAAAATAAGCCGCTCCTAAAATTTGTTGAGGCTTCTAAATTAGTTATCCCATAACTAGTTCATAAGCCCCAATAAATAACAGAAACGGCTTATGGGAAAAACTAGGGAGTAGGTGGCTTATTTTTTAAGCTGCCAAAAGAACTGGCCCTTAGTGAGGCTGGATATGCTAAGTACTTCACCATGATGTTAGAGGGGACGACTCGCACCTGGCTGAAGGGGCTGCCGGCTAACTCCATCGGGTCATGGGCCGAGTTGAAGGCCCGGTTTATCCAGAATTTCAAAGATACATGCAAGCAGCCTATGTCGATTGTCGATTTGGTTTCTTGTGTTCAAGCTGAGGGCGAGTCAACAACCAGCTGGGTGCGCCGGGTCTCGACTATCATACATTCTTCAGATAACATCAACTTCGGCTCAGCGATTCTAATGTTGGAGAAAACTTGCCGTTTCATTCCACTCAAGCAGAAACTTGGATGGCTTAAGTGTCATTGCAACGACATGGGGGAGCTTATGGCGGCTCTTGTCAAGTATGCCGACTCTGATGGCACCAAGGACCCCGACTCTAAGGATGAAAGATCGGGAAAGGGAAAGAAGAGTAGCAGCATGAAGGGACAGTAGTACAACCCAGCCAATTAGGATGGCAACGGTAAGCGCAAAGCGGATGATTTCATAGCTAACGCCGGTGCGTGAAGTTATAACCAGTGTCGTAAGGGGGCGCCGACTCAAGGGACGAGGTTTGACCTTGAGGCAATATTGAGTCAGCCATGTCCAAAACACGGAACGGGTCAGAAGCCAGCTACACATTCGTGGAAGGATTGCAGTATAATGAGACACTTCAGGGAGTCTGTCCAGCACAACCGTGGCCCGAACGATGGTTCAGGATCCGGCTCTTATGGTCCGGGTCATGGAAGCGGCGACTCAAATTCCGGGTTTCATGGCCAGGGTAATCAAGGTGGTTACAACCAGCAGAATAATCGGGGTAATCAGCAGCAACAGTCTGGTTCTCAGAGCAACCCGAAGCAATTGAACAGTGGGAAGTACCACGTCTTCACCACCAGCCTGTGTAAGCGAGATCAGAAGCTGCATAAGAGGGCAGTGAATGCTATTGATCCGGCGTTGCCACGTTACTTACGATGGTCAGAGCAGCCTATTGTGTGGAGCCGTGAGGATCACCCGCCCCGGGTTAATAATCCGGGTCACCTGGCATTGGTGGTGGCACCTCAGGTCGGAGGCTATAAGTTTACTAAGGTACTCATGGATGGAGGCAACAATATTAATATACTTTATTATGAAACATTCTGTCGCATGGGGCTGACTGACAAAAATCTTAAGCTGTCGAACACCGTTTTTCATGGGGTGGTGCATGGTAAGTCGGCATATCCAGTGGATAAGATATCTTTGGAGGTTGCCTTTGGAGATGAGCATGATTCCAGATCTGAGACTCTGACCTTCGAGGTGTTTAAGATCAAAAGCCCTTACCATGCTCTGTTTGGGCGGCCGGCTTATGCTAAATTCATGGCAAGGCCCTGTTATGTTTATTTGCAGCTTAAGATGCCGGGTTACAAGGGCACCATTACGGTGCATGGGAGTCGCAACGTGGCCTTGGAGTGTGAAGAGGGCGACGCTGCCTATGCTGAATCAGTTTGTGCAACAAAGGAGCTGAAATTTTATAAGGATAATGTTGACCTGGCGGACATGATGCCCTTAAAGAAGCCAACCACGGAGCATGATCCTTTGTTAAAGTTTAAATCGGTAGATGACACTAGATTGGTTGATTTCATTCCTGGCGACTCATCTAAATAGTTCAGCATCAGTGCCAATCTGGATCCAAAATAGGAAAGCGCGCTCATCGAGTTCATCCGTGAGAACCGGGATATCTTTGCATGGAAACCTTCAGACATGACGGGTGTACCGAGGGAACTCGCTGAGCACACTCTTAATATCGATCCGAAATTTAAGCCGGTCAAGCAATTCCTCCGTCGTTTTAACGAGGAGAGGCGGAAGGCCATTGGTGAAGAAGTGGCCTAGCTCTTGGCGCCCGGGTTTATCGTTGAAGTTTTTCATCCTGAGTGGTTGGCTAACTCGGTGTTGGTGCTCAAGAAGAATGGTACTTGGCGGATGTGTGTGGATTACACGGACTTAAACAAGGCTTGTCCGGCTGATCCATTCGCTCTCCCTCGTATTGATCAAATCATTGATGTTACAGTGGGTTGTGAGCGTTTGAGTTTTTTGGATGCTTATTTTGGTTATCATCAGATCAAGATGGTAGTTAAGGACCAGGAGAAGACAACTTTCATTACTCCATTTGGAGCCTTATGCTATGTATCTATGCCTTTTGGGCTCAAGAGTGCTCAGGCGACTTACCAGCGGTGTGTGCAAAATTGCCTTCACAATTAGATCGGGCGTAATGTTCATGCTTACGTAGATGACATTGTGGTGAAGTCAAGAAAGAAGGAGACCTTGATTGATGATTTGAAGGAGACATTTGATAATCTCCGGGTGTACAAGATGATGCTTAACCCAGCCAAGTGTGTTTTTGGTGTACCATCAGGCAAGCTCTTGGGCTTTCTGGTTTCTAACAGAGGCATTGAAGCTAACCAGGAGAAAATCAAAGCCATTACTTCATTGGCTAAGCCGACGTGTGTTAATGATGTTCAGCGTCTGGCGGGTCATATTGCGGCCCTAAGACGGTTCATAAGCCGGTTAGGTGAGAAAGCTATTTCTCTTTATCAGATGATGAAGAAGACAGATCATTTTGTTTGGAGTCATACTGCTAATCAAGCATTTGAGGATCTGAAGAAAAAGTTGGATGAGCCTCCCGTTCTTGCTGCCCCTATTGATAAGGAGCCTCTGTTATTATATGTGGCTGCTAATAGCCGGGCCATCATCGTAGCTATTGTGGTGGAGAGGAAGAGGCAGGCAAGGAATATCGGGTTCAATGGACGGTTTACTACATCAGTGAGGTACTTATTGAGTCCAAGCAGAGGTATTCGCACAGGCAGAAGCTTATGTATGGGGTCTTTATGGCAAGTCGGAAGCTTAAGCAATATTTTTTGGGTCACCCCATTACTATGGTCAGCTCTGCTCCTTTGGGGGACATCATCCAAAATAGAGAAGCCACGGGCCGGATTGCCAAGTGGGCCATCGAGCTTGGGCCCCATGGTTTGATATATGTGCCTCGTACGACCATCAAATCACAAGCACTCGTGGATTTTATCAAGGATTGGACAAATTTGCAGACACCTGAGGAAAAGCCAGATAACACATATTGGACTATTCACTTTGATGGATCCAGGCAGTTGGAAGGCTCGGGGGTGATACGTCTCCAACGTATCTATAATTTTTGATTGCTCCATGCTATTATA
The DNA here is from genome assembly GCF_056163025.1 of Triticum urartu. Taxonomy (NCBI): domain Eukaryota; kingdom Viridiplantae; phylum Streptophyta; class Magnoliopsida; order Poales; family Poaceae; genus Triticum; species Triticum urartu. The sequence goes on along the minus strand of NC_141877.1, from coordinate 292,320,183 downwards.
TTATCTGTTTTGGATGTTAATGGGCTTTATTTTACACTTTTATATCATTTTTGGGACTAACCTATTAACCGGAGGCCCAGCCCAAATTGCTGTTTTTTTTGCCTATTTCAGTGTTTCGCACAAAAGGAATATCAAACGAAGTCCAAACGGAATGAAACCTTCGGGAACGTGATTTTCTCAACAAACGTGATCCAGGAGACTTGGAGTGGGCGTCAAGAAACAATCGAGGAGGCCACGGGGTAGGGGGCGCGCCCTCCACCCTCGTGGGCCCCTCGTTGCTCCACCGACGTACTTCTTCCTCCTATATAAGTCCACGTGCCCCGCAAACATCCAGGAGCACCATGAAAACCTAATTCCACCGCCACAACCTTCTGTACCCAAGAGATCCCATCTTGGGGCCTTTTCCGGAGCTCCGCCGGAGGGGGCATTGATCACGGAGGGCCTCTACATCAACTCCATGGCCTCTCGAGTGATGTGTGAGTAGTTTACTTCAGACCTTCGGGTCCATAGTTATTAGCTAGATGGCTTCTTCTCTCTCTTTCGATCTCAATACAAAGAACTCCTCGATTCTCTTGGAGATCTATTCGATGTAATCTTCTTTTGCGGTGTGTTTGTCGAGATCCGATGAATTGTGGGTTTATGATCCAGATTATCTATGAACAATTTTTGATTCTTCTCTGAATTCTTTTATGTATGATTTTTTATCTTTGCAAGTCTATTCGAATTATCAGTTTGGTTTGGCCTACTAGATTGATCTTTCTTGCAATGGGAGAAGTGCTTAGCTTTGGGTTCAATCTTGCAGTGCTCGATCCCAGTGATAGAAAGGGAAACGACACGTATTGTATTATTGCCATCGAGGATAAAAAGATGGGGTTTATATCATATTGCATGAGTTTATCCCTCTACATCATGTCATCTTACTTAAAGCATTACTCTGTTCTTATGAACTTAATACTCTAGATGCATGTTGGATAGCGGTCGATGTGTGGAGTAATAGTAGTAGATTGTCGGTGGGAACGACACCTATGGGATCACAAGAATCCCTACTACGGTTGCGGGGCGCGGGGTCATGAGAAGAGCGGATCAAACAGATAGCACACGGTTTGTTTATCCAGGTTTGAGCCGCGGGGATGCGTAAAACCCTACTCCTGCTTTGGTGGATTGTATATCTGTGTTCTTGAGCTAGCTATGGGGCGTGAGGAGCTCCAAAAAGCTGAATCCCCTTCCTGGTCGCCTTGGGCCTCCTTTTATAGGAAAGGGGTTGCCACAGTAGTACCAGGAGGTGGAAAGGGAAACAGTGATGCGAGGTTATCCCTCGCATTACATGACAAGGCGCATTTAATGCGTCTTGCGCAGGTGTCCTTGCTTTATCGGGGACGGGGGAGAGCCCTGTCTCGTCCATCGCCGCTCCCTCTCGCGTCGACACGCGCCCTGGCCAGCGGCGCCCGCGGTTCCATGTAGGCAGGTAGGCAGCTGAGGTGGCGCAGTGGTGGGTCTCCATGAAGATCTGCATGCCGCCATGCAGGTGCCTGCCCAGCTGGTTGGGTCGGCAGCTGCATGCGAAAGGCGGTGGAGGTTTGATTGGCCTGGGCCTGATGGTGGCCCAACGGGTGTTCTTGGCAAGGGCCTTGCTGGGGCCCTGGCAAGGGTCTTGCCGTGGCGCCTGCTGTCATCCCCGGCAAGGCTCTTGACGGGGGCCTTGTGGTCCTCTTTGGCTGGGATCCCGCCAAGGATCATCATCTTCTAAAGGGTGTATCTGATCTTGAATGTCTTCACAAAGATCTGCATGCCACCACGGGGATGTCTCCCAAATCCTTGCCCCATGGGGGCAGTGGACTCAAGGGTGACTCACTCCGTAGGTGTGGGGCGAGCTGCCACGGCAAGGGTCTTGCCGGGTTTGCTAAAACCGCCTCCCGGCAAGGATCTTGCCAGGGGGGGTCCGTTTCGTCCCCTTTGCTCTTTGTGGTCTTGGTCTTGGCGTCGTCCTGCTTCTCCTGAGCTTCGGCCTTACCTTGGCTCACCTCCCTTGCCTTGCTCAGTGTGGTGGTGCCCGTGGCTCAGACTGCCCGTGCACAGTTATAGGGGTACAAAAAGCGTACCCCTCTTTTTGTACACCGATAGGAGCCCCCGGGCCTGGGCCACACGTAAGCGCAATCGCGTCGTTGGGCTAGGCCCAAAAACGGTGCGCGGGCAGGCGGGGCGGTTTTTACCGCGGTAAGTCTCTTCGCACGCTGCGCTTCCCATGCTTCCCACGCGTGGCGCGGCATGGGGAAGCGTGTGTGATGTGGGCGGCATGCGTGGGGTTGCTTCCCGCGGGCATGCGTCACATCACAGTTAATGTGAAAGGAGGCGGCCCGCGTTTTTCCCCATAAGAAGGAATAACCGTGGGCGCGCTGCTCACTTTCTCCTCTTCCCTCGTGCCTTTCCGATCTCAGAGCCGCCGTTCCCTTTCTTCCTTCCTTCCTAAGCTTTCGCTGTCGCCCGCCGCCGCTGCTTTGACATCCCCCTTCCTCAGCCCTCTGAACTTCTTGGTCGCCATGGCTCCCAAATTCGCCAAGGGCAAGGGGGTGGCTAAGGGCGCCGGGACGGTGGAGTCGCCGGAGAGCGCGCTGTCGGGGGACCGGACGAAGTCTGCCTTCTTCTTCCCCTCGATGGTTGATGTTCAAGAGCTCCGGGCCTCCTTCAAGCCCTATGGGGGGTGAAGACGGGGGGAGAGGGTTCAGGACACCCGGCGACGCGCATCATTCCTGCCGCTTGCGCTGATCCTGCCTCAAATCGGTACCCCTTCTTCGTTGATTACTTTTCTTGCGGGTTATGCCCTCCTTTCTCCGATTTCTTCTGCGACGTTATGCGCACCTTCGGCTTGCGCCTCTTGGATTTTACTCCGAATGCGGTGGCGTGCATGGCTTTCTTCGTGCATCTTTGCGAAGGCTTTGCCGGGGTGCAGCCCAACACGGCGCTCTTCCGCCATTACTTCTTCCCTCGAATCCAGCCGGGAGGAGCTGTCTCCGGTTGCGTCACCTGGATCCCAAGATCCAAGGGGGCGTACCCGGACGGTGCCGTGAAGGAGAGGTGGGAGGAATGGCGTGGCCGGTGGTGCTGGATTGAAGATGAAAACCCGCCGGAATTCTGCAAGGTCCGCCGAGCACCGCCGGTCCGCGGCAGCGATTGGAGCGATGTCGACGCCGCCGATGGGAGGCTCACCGTTGCCACCACCAGGATTCTCCGGCTCACCCAGGCCGGACTCACCCTTGAGATGATCGGGGAGGACTTCATTCGCCACCGGATCGCCCCGTTGCACAGCAAGGGGAGGCCAGCTTGGCTCTTCACGAACCCGGCTGACATCATGCGACTCTGCCCCGGCCTCGATCACAACTTCACAGTGCTGGCGCATGCCCACTTCTGCCAGCGGCTTTTCTAGCTTGATGTGTGTCACGATGGCGAGGTCGAGCGGACCGGCAAGGCCACGAGGGCTGCCGCAAAGGTTGGCAAGGCCCTCAAGGGGCCATTTTCAAGCTGCCAGCGGGGGTGGTCCCGTTGTGCAACAATTCGCGTCGGTCCGAGATCATCGCCATGATGCCGGACTATAATGCGCACGGCCCTGTCCCGAGCTGGAAGGAGCCGAAGGTCGAGGATGTGCAGCAATTCTTCGACACCCTGATCGAGGTGTACGTCAATGCCGACGCCGAGTGGTGGCTTATCATGGACACCACCCAGGCCGAGCTGGACTACATCGCCACCAGGGCGAGGGAGGCACAGCTTGCCATTGAGGCCGGCAGCGCCGGGGCGTGGAGGACTTGGCCGCAACGGCGGTGGAGGAAGAGGAGCTCTCCCGGTGGGCGGCGGCCTCCGGGGAGGCCAGCAGCGCCAACACTGGATCTCCGCTCGTCGAAGACGCGGCCGACGAGTCGTCGAGGGAGGAGGAGGAGGCGGCGGCGGGCTCGACACCAACCAGGGGAAGAGGGCGAGTCCCGCGGCGGGCTGGCTCCGGTGGGCCGGTCCGGCCCGGCAGGGCTGCGCCGCCTCAATTGACCCTGGAGGGGTCTGGGCGCCACACGAGGGCCACGGCAGCCAAGAGGCTGACGAAGGCCGCTGAGAAGAAGAAGACAACAGCCCCTTCCTCATCCGGGCGCGCACAAACCCCGCCGCCTCCTTCGCCTCCTCCGGCAAGCGTCGACTCGGATGATGATGCGGAGCTCCCTTTTGATCTTGGGCCTCTCAGCCCGGAGAGGAAAAGGAAACTGGTGGTGGAGGAGGAGACGGATGACGAGTAAGTTCTTTGTTCCTTACTGTCATTTCCATTTCCTTGAATTGGGTCGCTTGTCTTGATCCATTTTTGCTTCCATAGGGAGACAGAGACGTTGGCCCAGAGGGCGAAGAGGGCGAGGACCTCGGCGAGCAGCCAGCCCCCGGCTGGGGCTTCAAAGACACCACTGGTGGTGCTGAGCAGCCTGGACAGCAGCCCCCGGCGTAGCCCCCAGCGTAAGTTCGTCACCCTCTTCTTACTCGACATGTGGTAGGTGCTCGATGCCATGACGCTGACCTTGCCGGGTTTGCAGGAGGGGAGCGGCAGCAGGAGGAGCCACAGAGGGCTACTCCCAACACGCCACCCCCATCGACTACGCCGCCGCGGGGGGCGTTGTAGCGACCAGACCTCAAATAGTCTGATCTCTGTGCTTCGGTGTCATCCCTGGATTAGTAATGCTGACACCACACAGTACTCGGAGGATTTATAGCAGAGTAGCAATCACACACTTATTACAACGAGTGTCTCAAAAGAGAACTTATTACAATAAATATGGCTTAAGGCCATCTAATAACGATAACAGCGGAAGGCTTGGAAGATAAGTGAGTCCATCAACTCCAACGACATCACTGAGTATAGAACCACGACCTAAAAACTCCTTAATCGTCGTCTGAAAAGTCTGCAACATTAACGTTGTAGCCCGAAACGGGTCAGCACATGGAATATGCTGGCAATGTAACACATAGAGAATAATGGAATGAAATAGCTATACTATATGCATATTTGGCTGGTGGAAAGCTCCATGGTTACAGTTTTGCGTAAAGCCAATTTTTCCCTACTACAAAGGAATAAAATTTAATTACTATTATGGTAGTTGTTAAACATTGAGAATGGTTGACAGCATTCTCAATCCCAATTAAGCATCATCATTAAACACAACCCAACAAAATTAATTTAGAGTAACATGTTGAGATTCACATGATAATCCAAGTACTAGATACTCAATATGTCCATAACCGGGGACACGGCTAACCATGATTAGTTTATTACACTCTGCAGAGGTTTGCGCACTTTTCCCCACAAGACTCGATCGCCTCCGTTTGGTTTCTCGCACTACATGGTGTTTGAGAAGACGGATGACCGAGACATAGTCTTTCAGAAGTGCTAGCACCTTACGATCGGGTAGACCGTACCACCTACATCCCCTACATCTGCTAGTCTACCACTGTAAGAGTTCGCACGACTTAGTCAACTATGCTAGAGCCCATAATAGCTTGTGGCTGCACATGGAAGTTTCTAGTATGAATAGTCTCATGATCCCTTTGAGCCTGGGTGGCGGTCCAAAAGAAAACAGGCAAGTCCTGGAATACCCAGGTGCCTCAATCCACCCAGATGTGTGTTTAAGTTGCCACCTTAGATAAACCATTAATTAACAATCTCACATCTATCATGGATATCACTCACCCAATCCACGTCTACTAGCATAGCATGGCATAATAAGCAAACGTAGAAGTAACTCCCAAAGGTTTGATAATAACAGGTAATAGGTTCTACCTCATCTACTTCCCATCCCACAATTTAATTAGATCCTAATCATGCAATGTGTGAGGATTGATCTAATGTAATAAAACTGGGTAGTAGAAAAGGTATGATCAAAGTGTTACTTGCCTTGCTGATGATCCGCGAAACCTAGAGATTCGAAGTAACAAGCGGCGCACTCCGGGTATTCTATCGCAGACAAACAAACAAGCATACAATAAGTACTCATCTAATGCACAAGTAAAACTCAAATAAGAGATCTAACCCGAAGGTTCAACTTAAGAACTCCGGTTGGCAAAAAGAATTAAATCAAACGAAGCAACGAAAGTCAAACGGTGAAAGAAAACAACTTCGTTCTAGTAATCTGGATCTAGGGCAAATTTTACAGTAGCAAAATCTTGTTTAAGTTGATTAAACGGATAGAGGGTTTCGAGACGAAACTCTAGGCGCTTGAATCGCCTGATTCCGATAAACGAGCGAAAAGTTATACTAAAACGAAAATCGGATCAGGAATCACGATCAGAAAAATCGCGGATTTAATCCGAGAAAAAGAAAAACGACGAACGCTCGCTAGAACAAACGAACGGACGGACACTCGCTATTTAAATAAACCAGGAAAACCAATCTATTTAAAAAAAACGAAACAAAAAAACCCGACGAAAACCGATCTAAATTTCTTTTTTTTTAAAAAAAAACCGATGGCACGGAAGTCGAGCCGGCGGCGAACCTCGGCGGCGGCGGCGCAGGCGGGCGGCGGCGGCGGCGCGTGGGGCGGGGCTGGGCGACTAGGGTTTCTCCCAGGGGGGGCTGGGCCGGCTTTTAAAGCCTGCCGGGCTAGAGTCCCGGACGGACACTGCCCGGTTAGGTCGGTTCGTTTTTTTAATTATTTGGCTCGGAAGAAAAATAAAAAGAAATACTAAACGGACTCCAAAAATTCCGAAACAAATTTTCATGGGCTTCTAAAATCAAGCCGCACAAGGTGAACATTTATTTGGGACCTAAATGCAATTTTGAAAAATGCACATTTTTCCTAAGTTCAAATAAAATACCGAAAAACTCCGAAATAAAATCTTATTTGATTTTATTATTAAATCCTCAATATTTATTTATTTTGGGAAAGTCATTTTATTCCCTCTCTCATATTTTTGTAATAGAAATAATTGATGATAAAATAAATAAAATCAAATGATCCTATTCTCAAAATTTGAGAAAACTCAAATATGAAAATAACGAAATCCCCAACTCTCTCCGTGGATCATTGAGTTGCGTAGAATTTCTAGGATCAACCAAAATGCAAAATAAAATATGATATGCAATGATGATCAAATGTATAACCTTCCAAATTGAAAATTTGGGATGTTACAAACCTACCCCCCTTAAGATGAATCTCGCCCTCGAGATTCGGGTTGGCTAGAAAATAGGTGAGGGTGGTCTTTGAGCAAATCTTCCTCTCGCTCCCAGGTGGCTTCATCCTCCGTGTTGTGGCTCCACTAAACTTTGCAAAACTTGATAACCTTGCTGCGGGTAACTCGGCTGGGAAACTCGAGGATCTTAACTGGTTTCTCCTCATAGGTCAAATCGTTATCCAACTGAATAGTTTCCAATGGCAGTGTGTCTCTCAAAGGTATGCCAGCCATCTCCGCGTGGCACTTCTTTAACTGAGAAACGTGGAACACATCATGAACTCCTGACAATCCTTCAGGCAATTCCAACTTGTAGGCCACTTCTCCCATGCGTTCCAAAACTCGATATGGTCCTACAAATCGTGGTGCTAACTTCCCTTTAACTCCAAAACGCTTTGTTCCCCGAAGTGGAGATACTCGAAGATAAGCTCTATCTCCGACTTTGTAAACTGTCTCCTTGCGTTTAGAATCTACATAACTCTTCTGTCTGGACTGGGCTACCTTGAGCCTACCGCGAATCATCTTCACCTTCTGTTCAGACTCTTTAATCAAGTCAGGTCCAAACAACTGGTGGTCTCCAACTTCGTCCCATGACAACGGTGTCCTGCACCTCCTTCCGTACAAGGCTTCGAAAGGGGCCATCTTTAAATTGATTTGGTAACTGTTGTTGTAAGAGAACTCTGCATATGGCAAATTATCGCCCCAACTAGATCCGTAATCTAGCGCACAAGCTCTCAGCATATCCTCCAAAATCTGATTGACTCTCTCGGTCTGTCCATCTGTCTGTGGATGAAAAGCTGTACTGAATTCTAGCCTGGTTCCCAAAGTTTCGTGCAACTGCTTCCAGAACTTTGAGGTAAACTGGGTTCCTCTATCTGATACGATACTCCTTGGAACTCCATGCAGACATACGATCCTGGTCATGTATATCTTTGCCAACTTAGCACTGGTGTAAGTGGTCTTTACTGGGATGAAATGAGCTACTTTCGTCAATCGATCAACTACAACCCAAATCGAGTCATAGCCTGAACGAGTCCTGGGCAATCCCGTGATAAAATCCATGCCTAGCTTATCCCACTTCCATTCGGGTATCGGCAATGGTTGTAACAATCCTGCTGGCTTCTGATGCTCTGCCTTTACTCTCTGACATACATCACAAACTGCTACATACTCCTGAAAGTGTGTTATATCGACTAGAGGGGGGGGTGAATAGGCGATTTTTATGAAAGTCTTCAAAACGTGGAAGTTATGAAGACAAACGATAGAAATAAACCTATTACCATGCAGCGGAAGGTAGACTACACTAGGCAAGCCATAGTCAAGTATTCAATAAAGTGAAAGCACAATGACTTAATAGCAGCAATGTAGTAAGGATCAGGTAGGAAGATATTATGAAGCCATACAGAACATGTCACTCAGTGAAGACAAAAGATAGTGCAAACATACAATGACTTCACAAGGAGCAACAGTAAGTAAAGGGAAGGGAAGATGAAACCAGTGACTCGTTGAAGACAATGATTTGTTGGACCAGTTCCAGTTGCTGTGACAACTGTACGTCTGGTTGGGGCGGCTAGGTATTTAAACCTTAGGACACACAGTCCCGGACACCCAGTCCTGAACACGCAGCTCAGGACACCCAGTCCTCACCGTAATTCGCTTGAGCTAAGGTCACACAGACCTCACCCAATCACTCTGGTAAGTCTTCAAGGTAGACTCCCAAACCTTCACTGACTTCGTTCAACGGCAATCCACAATGTCTCTTGGATGCTCAGAACGCGACGCCTAACCGGCTGGAGGATGCACAGTCCTCAAGTGTAATAAGTCTTTAGATCGCACAGACAAGAAGACTTAAGTGATGCCCAATTCTCTCTGGCTCTGGGTGGTTAGGGCTTTATCCTCGCAAGGAATTTTCTCTCAAAGGCTTTGAGGTGGGTTGCTCTCAAACGACAAAAGCCGTACTCTCAATCTGAGCAGCCAACCGTTTATGGTTGTGGGGGGTGGGCTATTTATAGCCACTTGGCAACCCGACCTGATTTGTCCGAAATGACCCTGGGTCACTAAGGAACTGACATGTGTTCCAACGGTCAGATTTCAAACTCACACGACAACTTTACTTGGGCTACAAGCAAAGCTGACTTGTCCGACTCTGGACAAGATTCGCTCTCATAGTCTTCACTCGAAGACATAGGTTTTTGGTTAGGCATCACTTCAGTCAGTCTGACTGGTTCTCTTGGACCCCACTTAATAGTACGGTGGTTCCTATGACTCGACACAAAAGAAAAAGAACTACGAAAGATCTAAGTCTTTGAGCTCCATAGACTTCATGTGGTGTCTTCTCTTGTCATAGTCTTCAATGTGAATATCTTCATATACCACCTTTGACTTCAATGTCTTCATACATTTTTAGGGGTCATCTCTGGTAGGAAAACCGAATCAATGAGGGACTTCTACCTGTGTTATCCTGCAATTCTCACAAACACATTAGTCCCTCAACTAGGTTTGTCGTCAATACTCCAAAACCAACTAGGGGTGGCACTAGATGCACTTACAATCTCCCCCTTTTTGGTGATTGATGACAAACTAGTTGAAGTTTTCAACGGGGAATATAATCTGTGAAATTGTAAAGGATAAGGAATTGTCTTCATAAGTTGCAAGGGCTCCCCCTGAAGATGTGCATATAGGTAATTTGCTTTTGGAATGCAAATGCACATGGCAGGTTGTACTTGTGGAGATCCACTTCAACTTATGATGACAATCCACTATGCATGTGAAAGTATATGAAGATAATGACATGCATAATGGAAAATGGACGTCTGCAGAATGATCTAAGTGCGGAATTTATCGTCGCACATGCGGAATTTATCATCGCAAAACAAAGTGGCAGATAAGTAGTAGACAACCATCGAGTTTAAGTGTTACAACTCAAAGAACCAAATGTAGCAAAACGAGAGTTGTAAGCACGAAGCAAAATATAAAGCACCCGCCCATATGGACCCGCTTGAAGACTATCAACCTCATATGCTTCTCCCCCTTTTGTTAGTAAGGACCAAAAAGGTTTGAAGACATAGAGCATCTACTCGTTCCCATGCGGAGTAGGTGAAGTAGCAGGGTCGTTGGTGGTGTTTGGCGGTGCTGAAGAGCTTGGAGCAGAGTTGACGCGTGCTGAAGGAGGTGGTGGTGAAGTAGCATCATCTTCATCCTCGATAACTCTGGCAGTCACTGTTGCAGCAGATGAAGAGAACTCAGAGTCTTCAAGGGGTGGAGTTCCTAGCAGCACAGCTCTTCGAGGAGGTGTGGAGTCAAACTTGAATCGCTCAGTGAAGCCATCCTCTTGGAGATCATCTTCAGAACACATCATCGTTAGCCCTTTCCATGTACGGCGACAGGTTTCATGGGCAACGAAAGCATTCTTGGTGGCAAGATTGCGAATGCGATTAACTTCCATCAAGAGGCTTTTCATCTGACGCTTCAGCCAGTCATGATGCCTATCCTGTTTCTGATGAAGAGCCACAAGAAGCTCTCGATCATTGAGAACACGAGTGCACTTCTTGGGTCTTGGAGCAGTTGTACTATCAGTGGCTTCAGTAGACACAGGGTGTGGTGCACGTGTAGTGCCAGCCAAAGGATACACCCGAGTGACTGCTTCAACTCCTTCAATGTTCTGGGAGAAACTCTGATGCTCTGCATTCTGAAGACTTAGAGGTTCCTTTGTAGGCTCAGGATAGATGGCTTCAGTAGAGATATCCACATCAGGCAGAAAAATCCTATGATTGCGAGCAGATGGCTGATATGAGATATCGGAGTGAAGTTTAATTAGCCACATTACCCATGGGGCGTAGAACTTCAAGCCAAACAGATCAGAACCCGATGCAGCAAGTTGGCGGATGAATAAGTCCTATGCATTGAAGCATTTTCCATGAAGAATATAGAAGACCAAAGTCTTCATTGCACCCTCAAGCTTGGCATTTGGAGAGTGCCCTTTGATGGGCCAGAGAGTTCGCCTGATGATGTGATAGATGGTTCGTGGCAGATACTCAAGGTCTTCAATGAAGAACTCTGTTGGATAAGCAGCATCTTGGGGCAATGTCTTCATCATGCTGAGCATCTGACTCATATCAGGTTCCGGCCTCTTAAAGATGCTCTCAATAGCTTCACTATGCAGCTGACAGCCATGCTCGTAGAGATCGCCAGGAGTGGGCAAACCAGTGAGCTCAATGATGTCAAATGCATTGGCTTCGTGATGAACATTTCCGGTCATTCACTCCAGGACCCAAGTCTTCGGATCTCTGCTGTACCCGCGGATGTGAAGTGTGGCATAGAATTGGAGCAGCAACTCTCCATTCCAATGCTCTTGGTCAGTAACGAACGGCAGCAGTCCAACTTCCTTGAAGCAATCCAAAGCTTCTTCCAGACAGGGCAGACCAGCTATGGCTTCAATGTCAAGGCGCTTGTGTGGGAAGATGCGACCTTGGTTGTAAAGAATGCATGAGTAATAGCTTCGCTGAGGATAGCTCCAGAACCAATCAGATGATATCCTTTCCCTTGAGTAGGGGTTCCTGGAGCTATCGAAGAATGTGTTGTCTGCCCTGAAGTCATTGATATTGAAGGAGCCAGGTGCTGATGCAGGACCTGGGAACCTTGGCAATCTTGGGATTGGCTTCTGTACCTGAGGCCTATGCTCAACATGATAGTCAAACTGTGGACCGGCAGCAGACTCAGGAACAGAAGTGACGGGATTAGTGGCTTCGCTATCTTCTTTTTCCGTTGGGGAGGGCTCCACATTAGCTTCATTGGTGGTTGTGGCATCCGCAAGATTTTCAAGCATGTTCTCCTTGAGAACTGCTTCATGGTGGGACAGTGGAGTGGCAACTTGTGGGACTTCATCTTCCGCGGCTGATGCAGCCGGATTGTCTTCAGCAGAGACTTGAGGCCTTGGACATTTGCGAAGCCTGCACAACACAGGCGACGCCTGTGGAGTTGGAGTGGGTTGGGCCTCATAGTCTTCTTCCTCTTGTGGGCGATCTGCCCATGAAGCATCCTATGCAATTGGCATCAGTGGACGACCAATGCTGATGAGTTCGCTGTTCTGAGGAAGGACTGCACCATCTTCTACATTGTCATGTTGACCAATGTCTTCAGCAGCGATGGGATCAGCTGCTGGAAAGTCTTCAGCTTCATGAGCCTCTGTGAAAGCAGGCTCATGGATAGTCAGTTGGCGTTCATGGCGTTCAGCTTCAGGATAGACCATAGAAATGGGTTCAACTATCAAGGGCTCTATGGGAGCTGCCCGATCTTTCTTCGTCTTCCTCTTCTTCTTGGAGGGGGCAGTTGGAGAGGCTTCAGAATGTTTCCTCTTCCTGGCTTCAGCCTCAGCAGTCCTTGTCTTTTTGAGCTCTGAAGCTGTTGACTGGCTTTTTGGCTTCGAGCCAGTCATTTTAGTTGGGAAGACAATAGGAACTGCTTCCTGCCTTGGTGCGTCAGGTTCAGCCGTAGCAGGCTTCTTCTTCTTCTTTGCGGCCATCCTGGGGTCGATGCCAGGACGCCCAAGGGCCTTGCGCTTCTCAGCCTCATTATAGGCTTGCACACATCTGTCAGCCAAAGTCTTCATGCGCTCACACGAACCCTGAGCTTCTGCACGTTTCTTTACAAAGGCTTCCTTGAGCTCGTGCATCATACTCTTGAAGTTCTTCACTTCCTGCACGCTGAGCTTGGCCATATGCTTCTTGAACTGAGCCTTTTCATAGTCAATCTTTTGCTTCAGTTCAACAATGCGCTGGGCAATAGCGAGTTCTGAAGCAATGGCGCATTGGAAGGCGACACTAAGGCCAATTGGTAGCTGCAGATCTTCAAAGCTGATGTTTGGCGTGTCAAACCACTCGTAAATGAAGTTGTGGATGATGGTCACATCAAAGAGAGGCAGATCATTGAAGATTTCTGCTTCTTTTTGCTCTTGATGAGTTGCTCAAGAGCGTCATCTGCTAGATCTTCATCACTTGACAGATCAATGTCGTCATTGCACAGAATGGCAGCAGCAGTTAGCTCTTGTCCGGTGTGAGGCACAGGCATCTTGACTTTCTGGGGCTTGGAGATGCGAGATAAGTCTTCGGACTGCACACTGTCTTCAGGAGGTGCAGTTGCCAGTGGCTTCGCCCTTGAGATTTTTGGTGAGGGGGCAGGCTTTGAAGCTTTAGGCTTCTTCATCTTCTTTGTCTTCGGCGCTGCAGGAGCTTCTTCTGATTCAGCATTAGCTGCAGGCTCATTCACTGCAGTCCCTTGAACTAAGATGCGGGTGATGAGGCCTTCAAGGTTGGAGAAAGGACCGATGACATTGGGTTCTGCATCTCGTGTGCCATCTGCCCTTGGTGCTGAGGGACCAGGGTTGAAGTCTAGCCCCAAAGTCTTCTTGTTCTGCTTCGCTGAGTTCTGGGCAAACAGGAAGTTGCGCTTGAATAGATTGTCGTCACGACACCATAGTAGTGACGATGGGTGTGCATCAGCTGGTTGTGGCCCATTGACCATGCAGGGATAGAAGCCTTGAGCAATGGCTTCATCTCTGGACCTGGGTAGAAGATTCTTGTATTGGATGTCTCCCCACGGTCTCTTGATGGCATTTTTCTCAGCATATTCTTGGGTTACAAATCGGTATTTGAACAATTGTTCTGTCAAATATCTTCGAATCCATTGGATTCGGGTCTTGCGCTGATTGTAATCCTCTTCAGGATCTGTCTTGTACAGTTCTGAGAGTTCATCTGGCAGATCTCTGGATGTTTCTCCATGACGCTTTCTGCCACCCTTCCTTGCTGCTTTCTCTGAAGCCATAAACTTTAACTTGAAAGGATTCAACACGTTCAAAGGCTTCAAAGGTCTTCGCTTGCTGGACCAACAGGAACTGGCTTCGGGAGAATTAATGTGATGCTGTAAGAATTTTGCAAATGAATGCAGACTATGAGAACCAAAGGATTCTCCCACGAACATGTACCTGTGACAGCATTAAGGTGCGAGGGAAGGGGAAGAGGTCATATGCATTCTCAGAAGATTTTGAAGATAAATCAGTTTAGAAGACATTGACCTCATTTTGCGAAGACATTCACTCATAGATAAGGAGTTGGTTCAAGATTTGTACGAATCCACAGATCAGTACAAGTGAGGAATCTAATTACTTTGTGAAGCATAAGTGAATATACTAGGCATGTTATGAGATGCAATATGAGAGAGATCTAACTTGTGTGAATAGAAACTGCTTGTGGTAGAAAGTGACAAATCCATAGGATCAACGGTGTTGTAAAAAGGAAGTTTTATTTACCACACTAAGAACTGCTAGACGAAGTGGAAGATGAGGCCGAGCAGTTTGATCTTCCGTGCCCTAACTTGGCGACGGAGGACACCTACGGCGACGGCGGAGAGGACGATGTCCGCGGTCGGCGTGAAGACGGTGTCGGAGAGGTTGCGACAGTGAAGCGCTTCATCGCCGGCGTCGTCGAGGGCTAGCGGTGGCGCTAGGGTTCGTGCGAGAGTGGAAGAAGAGATAATGACCGCTGTGAAGTGTGTATTTATAGGTACATGGGCGGCACTGCGCTATTACACAGGTGTCCCTGGCGATTTGCATCTGAGAAACACGTGTCCATTATGTGGAATTTTGGGGTTTGTTCCACATCCTACGCACGCCTTGATTGTCGGGTGGTCGTTCCTACTTCATGTGGAGGAATGAGCATTGAAAACGGACTTAATGGTTGTCTCTATATCTTCTGCTGACAAGGACGCAGAGAAGACATTCGACAGTTTCAATAGAATGCATATGATTTGGAGAGATAGAATTTGAGATAGAAAGCATAGAGAGGTTAGGGTCCGATCACATTCACTTAGTTCAAGAGATTCAACAATGAAGACATAGCTATAAGTGAATGCTGTAGAGGACAGAACACTAATATATATATATATCTATATAATCAACATATTGAAGATAATCATGAAGATATGTTGAGATTGAAGCCAAACCAAATGTGAAGACATTGCAAGGTAACGTCATGAGTGAAACACTTCAAAATAGAACATTTGGTGGTGGCGTTACCCACCGTATAGGAAGTATTAGACCCAGACACGACGCACAATTATCGTGGCGCTCCGAAGTCAAATTCCACATTAATGTATTCACACTTAGAATGTATGTCTTCATTGATTGAAGATATACTTTACTTCGTGTGTTGCACATCTAAGTCATCAATATGCATAAGGGTTAGGATGTGTGCTTGATCACAGGACATTTGAGGATTTCAGGATATTTAGCTCACACCGTAACTTGCAAAATCTCTTCTCATCCAAGGGCTTGGTGAAGATATCTGCCAATTGCTCTTTAGTGTTCACGTGTATGATATCAATATCTTCTTTCACAACATGATCTCTGAGAAAGTGATGACAAATTTCAATGTGCTTTGTCTTCGAGTGCTGAACTGGGTTGTTGGCGATCTTGATGGCGCTTTCGTTGTCGCAGTAAAGTGGCACTTGCTTCAGATGAATGCCATAGTCCTTGAGTGTTTGCTTCATCCACAGAAGCTGAGCGCAGCAAGATCCAGCAGCAATGTATTCAGATTCAGCAGTGGAGAGAGATACACAGTTCTGCTTCTTTGAAGACCAACATACAAGTGATCGTCCCAGAAAGTGACATGTGCCTGATGTAGACTTGCGATCAACTTTGTCACTAGCATAATCAGCATCCGAGAATCCAACCAGATCAAACTCTGAGCCCTTTGGATACCATAATCCTAGAGTTGGGGTGTGAGCCAAATATCGAAGAATTCGTTTCACAGCTAAGTAATGCGACTCCTTTGGTGCCGCTTGAAATCGAGCACACATGCAAACACTAAGCATAATATCTGGCCTAGATGCACATAGATAAAGTAAAGAACCAATCATGGAGCGGTATACCTTTTGATCGAACTCTTTACCATTGTCGTCGGGACCCAGATGATGTTTGGCTGGCATTGGTGTTGTGAAGCCTTTGCAGTCTTGCATACCGAACTTCTTCAGGCAATCTTTGAGATACTTCTCTTGATATATGAAGATGCCGTTGTGTTGTTGTCGTATTTGAAGACCGAGGAAGAACTTTAGCTCTCCCATCATGGACATCTGATATTGCTCTTGCATCATATATCCAAACTCTTCACTGTACTTCTGATTGGTGCAGCCGAAGATAATGTCATCCAGATATATTTGGCACACAAATAGTTCACCATCATATGTCTTCGTGAAGAGAGTGGGGTCTAGGGAACCAGGTATGAAGCCTTTGCTCTTCAGGAAGTATTTGAGTGTGTCATACCAGGCCCGAGGGGCTTGTTTGAGGCCATACAGTGCCTTGTTGAGCTTGTATACCATGTTAGGATGTTTTGGATCTTCAAAGCCAGGCGGTTGTGCAACATACACTTCTTCTTCAACCTTGCCATTGAGAAAAGCACTCTTCACATCCATTTGATATAGAAGTATGTTGTGATGATTTGCATAGGCCAGCAGTATGCGTATGGCTTCAAGTCTAGCCACAGGAGCAAATGTTTCATCGAAGTCAATGCCTTCCACTTGAGTATATCCTTGAGCAACGAGACGAGCTTTGTTTCTGACAACTTGACCATGCCCATCTTGCTTGTTGCGGTATATCCATTTGGTGCCTATTATATTGTGCTTCCGTGGATCAGGACGCTTAACTAGTTCCCATACATTATTCATCTCAAACTGTTGAAGCTCTTCTTGCATAGCTTGAATCCATTCAGGTTCCATGAAGGCTTCTTCAACTTTCTTGGGTTCTTTTATTGAGATGAATGCGAAGTGCCCACAGAAATTTGCTAGCTGAGTTGCCCTTGAACGAGTGAGTGGACCGGGTGCATTGATGCTATCAATTATTCTTTCAATCTGCACTTCATTGGCAACGCGAGGATGTACAGGGCGAAGACTTTGCTCTTGCTGATCATTGTCGTTGTTAGAAGGAATGTCTTCAGGCTGAGCATTGTCTTCATGTTGATGAGGTGCTGAGATGATAAGTTCTTCTTCAGGATGAGCTTCAGAAGGTATAATTTCTCCAGTTCCCATTAGCTTGATTGATTCACTGGATGGAACTTCATCTAGCACATTTGCCAGTTGCTCTCTTTGTGAACCATTGGTCTCATCGAACCGCACATCCACTGTTTCAACCACTTTGTAATGAAAGAGATTGAAGACTCTGTAGGAGTGCGAATCCTTTCCATATCCAAGCATAAAACCCTCATGTGCTTTTGGTGCAAACTTTGAGGTGTGATGTGGGTCCTTGATCCAGCACCTTGCGCCAAATACTCTGAAGTAACTGACATTTGGCTTCTTGCCAGTAAGGAGCTCATAAGATGTCTTGTTCAGAAGCTTGTGAAGATAAACACGATTGATTGTATGGCATGCAGTATCAATGGCTTCAGGCCAGAATTTTCTTGGGGTCTTGTATTCATCTAGCATCGTTCTGGCCATCTCAATGAGTGTTCTGTTCTTGCGTTCGACGACGCCATTCTGCTGTGGCGTGTACGGGGCTGAGAATTCATGTGTGATGCCCAAGGTATCAAGATATGTATCAAGGCCAGTGTTCTTGAATTCAGTGCCATTGTCACTTCTGATGTGCTTTATCTTGGCGCCATAATTGTTCATAGCTCGATTGGCGAAGCGTCTGAAGACATCCTGCACTTCAGTCTTGTAAAGGATTATGTGCACCCAAGTGTATCTAGAGTAATCATCAACAATAACGAAGCCATAGAGGCATGCAGTAGTAGTAAGAGTTGAGTAATGAGTGGGACCGAAAAGATCCATGTGAAGCAGTTCGAAGGGTCGAGTAGTGGTCATGATTGTCTTTGAGGGATGTTTGGCCCTCGTCATCTTCCCTGATTCACAGGCACCGCATAAGTGGTATTTCTTGAACTTGACGCCCTCGAAGCCTATGACATGCTTCTTCTTCGCAAGGGTGTGGAGGTTCCTCATGCCAGCATGCCCAAGCCTCCGATGCCAGAGCCAGCATTCTGAAGCTTTTGCTAGAAGACATACGGCAAGCTGTGGTCCTACTGAGAAATCTACTACGTACAGATAATCTTTTCGATACCCTTCAAACACTAGAGAGTTGTCAGATTCCATTAGTACAAGGCAACGATATTTTCCAAATATTACGATCATGTTCAAATCGCAAAGCATTGAGACAGACATTAAGTTGAAGCCAAGGGATTCAACAAACATGACTTTGTCCATGTGTTGATCCCTTGAGATTGCAACTCTACCTAGACCCAATACCTTACTTTTACCAGTGTTAGCAAATGTGATGTGGCTCTGGTCGGATGGACGTAAGGTTGAGTCCATAAGAAGACTTCTTTTGCCAGTCATGTGATTTGTACACCCACTATCAATAATCCATTCTGAAGACGTTGGTGTCATACCCTATAGTGCAGTTAGGGGGATAGGCTTCAGCAAGAGCATTGTGAAGCAAAAACATTTGACGAACCAATGGGTTATGAAAGCTTAGATCCAGATTAGGACTAATAGGGAGAGTAGCAAGCGATTTAGGAACGAAGTACATAGTAAGACCATTCGGGCATTTGATCGTGCGCCCTACAAGATGTTTAAGGTCCCCAGCAATGGCGTCAGACGATTTTGGTTTTCTGCTGGAGACCTTTCCCTGCAAAAGAGAGTTAAGCTTTCTTAGCCACCCACATGTTCAAGGGTGGCTGAGAAGCAATAAGTCTAAGTGCAGCATCTGAGAATTTTGGCTTTGGAGCCCTAGCAAACAGTCTTGCAGGCGGACAATAGTACTCATAAGAATAAGCAGAATAGTTCTTGGTCTTATGAACATGGCAGTTTGATGAACCGCTCTCATATTCATATGCCTGAGTATGGTTTCCCTGCAAAACATTTGCGTTAGTGCGACTCAGGTGAGTCCTCTGTCTATATGAAGCCTTTGGACCGTATGAAGCCTTTGGTCTGAGGTTTGTCTTCTTCACGTGAGGTGTCATGATGACATTCACAGGAAGATTCTGCAGACACCTTTTCGGAACCCAGATCTTCTTCATAGGCGGTCCATTCCTGCAGTTAGTACCAATGTACCTGGCAAACACTTCCCCATTCTGATTCTTAAACAGTATATAGTTTGCATCAAAGGATTCATTAATGATAATGGGGTTAGCACAAGTGAAGCCAGATAGATTGGATGGGTCTGCTGAAGGTTCCTTTGCAGCAACCCACATGGTTTTGGCGTACTGCTCAGGTTTCCAGTAAGAGCCATCAGCATTCATTTTCCTTACGAACCCAACACCCTCTTTCCTTGGGTTTCGGTTCAGTATCTGCTTTTTGAGGACATCACATAGTGTCTGATGCCCTTTAAGACTTTTGTACATCCCTGTTTCAAGCAATGTCTTCAACCTAGCATTCTCATCAGCAATAGCAGTGGTATCCTCAGCAGAGGGGTTAGTTACCACATCAACAGTTGAAGATATTGCAACAGTAGTAGCAGTAGAACATTCAGCAACAGAAGTAGCATTATCACGCTCAATGCATTTAAGACATGGTGGTTCAAATCCTTCCTGAGCGGGACTGATCTGTTTGGAGTGAAGTGACTCGTTTTCCTTTTGAAGATCTTCATGAACCGCTCTCAATTTCTCAAGATCTTGCTTCCTTTGAAGATAATCATAGGAAAGCTTTTCATGAGTTGTTGAGAGAGTTTCATGACGACTTTCAAGTTCCTGATACTTAATGTGAAGATTTTTTATGTCTTCAGTTAAGGATTCAGATCGAGTCATTTCAGCACCTAACAGATCATCGCTTCTGTCTAACAGTTTTTGAATATGTTCCATAGCTTTATGCTGTTCAGTTGCAATTTTAGCAAGTGTTTTGTAGCTGGGTTTTGAATCACAATCAGAGTCATCGTCACTAGATGTTTGATAGTGAGTAGTGCGTGTGTTTACCTTGGCACCGCGTGCCATGAAGTAGTAGGTAGAAGAGGAGTGCGTTGGAAATATGCCCTAGAGGCAATAATAAATTAGTTATTATTTTATTTCCTTGTTCATGATAATCGTTTATTATCCATGCTATAATTGTATTGATAGGAAACTCAGATACATGTGTGGATACATAGACAACACCATGTCCCTAGTAAGACTCTAGTTGACTAGCTCGTTGATCAATAGATGGTTATGGTTTCCTGACCATGGACATTGGATGTCATTGATAACGGGATCACATCATTAGGAGAATGATGTGATGGACAAGACCCAATCCTAAGCCTAGCACAAGATCATGTAGTTCGTATGCTAAAGCTTTTCTAATGTCAAGTATCATTTCCTTAGACCATGAGATTGTGCAACTCCCGGATACCGTAGGAGTGCTTTGGGTGTACCAAGCGTCACAACGTAACTGGGTGACTATAAAGGTGCACTATGGGTATCTCCGAAAGTGTCTGTTGGGTTGGCATGAATCGAGACTGGGATTTGTCACTCCGTGTAAACGGAGAGGTATCTCTGGGCCCGCTCGGTAGGACATCATCATAATGTGCACAATGTGATCAAGGAGTTGATCACGGGATGATGTGTTACGAAACGAGTAAAAGAGACTTGCCGGTAACGAGATTGAACAAGGTATCGGGATACCGACGATCGAATCTCGGGCAAGTATCGTACCGATAGACAAAGGGAATTGTATACGGGATTGATTAAGTCCTTGACATCGTGGTTCATCCGATGAGATCACCGTGGAACATGTGGGAGCCAACATGGGTATCCAGATCCCGCTGTTGGTTATTGACCAGAGAGTCATCTCGGTCATGTCTGCATGTCTCCCGAACCCGTAGGGTCTACACACTTAAGGTTCGGTGACGCTAGGGTTATAGAGATATTAGTATGCGGTAACCCAAAAGTTGTTCGGAGTCCCGGATGAGATCCCGGACGTCACGAGGAGTTCCGGAATGGTCCGGAGGTAAAGAATTATATATAGGAAGTGCTATTTCGGCCATCGGGACAAGTTTCGGGGTCACCGGTATTGTACCGGGACCACCGGAAGGGTCCCGGGGGTCCACCGGGTGGGGCCACCTGCCCCGGGGGGCCACATGGGCTGTAGGGGGTGCGCCTTGGCCTACATGGGCCAAGGGCACCAGCCCCTAGAGGCCCATGCGCCAAAGGGACAAGAGGAGGGGAGAGTCCTAAAGGGGGAAGGCACCTCCAAGGTGCCTTGGGGAGGATGGACTCCTCCCCCCCTTGGCCGCACCCTTCCTTGGAGGAAGGGGCAAGGCTGCGCCCTCCCCCTCTCCCTTGGCCCTATATATAGTGGGGGGAAGGGAGGGAAACCCAATCTAAGGCCTGACGCCTCCCTCTCCCTCCCGTGACACATCTCCTCCCTCCCGCAGCGCTTGGCGAAGCCCTGTTGGAATCCCGCTACTTCCACCACGCCGTCATGCTGCTAGATCTCCATCAACCTCTCCTCTCCCCTTGCTGGATCAAGAAGGAGGAGACGTCGCTGCTCCGTACGTGTGTTGAACGCGGAGGTGCCGTCCGTTCGGCGCTAGGATCATCGGTGATTTGGATCACGACGAGTACGACTCCATCAACCCCGTTCTCTTGAACGCTTCCGCGCGCGATCTACAAGGGTATGTAGATCCACTC
Organism: Triticum urartu; assembly: GCF_056163025.1. NCBI lineage: Eukaryota > Viridiplantae > Streptophyta > Magnoliopsida > Poales > Poaceae > Triticum > Triticum urartu. The sequence continues at coordinate 292,298,359 of NC_141877.1, read as the reverse complement.
CTCCCTCATTGCTAGATGACTCCATAGATAGATCTTGGTGACACGTAGGAAAATTTTGAATTTATGCTACGTTCCCCAATAGTGGTATCAGAGCTAGGTCTATGCGTAGTTTCTTTGCACGAGTAGAACACAAAGTAGTTGTGGGCGTTGATTTTGTTCAATATGCTTGCCGTTACTAGTATTATCTTGATTCGGCGGCATCGTGGGATGAAGTGGCCCGGACCAACCTTACACGTATGCTTACGTGAGACCGGTTCCACCGACTGACATGCACTAGTTGCATTAGGTGGCTGGCGGGTGTCTGTCTCTCCCACTTTAGTCGGATCGGATTCGATGAAAAGGGTCCTTATGAAGGGTAAATAGCAATTAACATATCACGTTGTGGTTTTTGCGTAGGTAAGAAACGTTCTTGCTAGAAACCCATAGCAGCCACGTAAAACATGCAAACAACAATTAGAGGACGTCTAACTTGTTTTTGCAGGGTATGCTATGTGATGTGATATGGCCAAAAGGATGTGATGAATGATATATGTGATGTATGAGATTGATCATGTTTTTGTAATAGGAATCACGACTTGCATGTCGATGAGTATGACAACCGGCAGGAGCCATAGGAGTTGTCTTAATTTATTTATGACCTGCGTGTCAACATAAACGTCATGTAATTACTTTACTTTATTGCTAACCGTTAGCTGTAGTAGTAGAAGTAATAGATGACGTGACAACTTCATGGAGACACGATGATGGAGATCATGATGATGGAGATCATGGTTTCATGCCGGTGACGATGATGATCACGGAGCCCCGAAGATGGAGATCAAGAGGAGCAAAGTGATGATGGCCATATCATGTCACTATTTGATTGCATGTGATGTTTATCATGTTTATGCATCTTGTTTACTTAGAACGACGGTAGTAAATAAGATGATCCCTCATAATAATTTCAAGAAAGTGTTCCCCCTAACTGTGCACCGTTGCGACAGTTCGTTGTTTCGAAGCACCACGTGATGATCAGGTGTTAGATTCTAACGTTCACATACAACGGGTGTTGACGAGCCTAGCATGTACAGACATGGCCTCGGAACACATGCAAACACTTAGGTTGACTTGACGAGCCTAGCATGTACAGACATGGCCTCGGAACACAGAAGACCGAAAGGTCGAGCATGAGTCCTATGGTAGATACGATCAACATGAAGATGTTCACCGATGATGACTAGTCCGTCTCACGTGATGATCGGACACGGCCTAGTTGACTCGGATCATGTAATCACTTAGATGACTATAGGGATGTCTATCTGAGTGGGAGTTCATAAGATGAACTTAATTATCCTGAACATAGTCAAAAGGTCTTCACAAATTATGTCGTAGCTCGCGCTTCAGTTCTACTGTTTAGTTATGTTCCTAGAGAAAATTTAGTTGAAAGTTGATAGTAGAAATTATGCGGACTAGGTCCGTAAACTGAGGATTGTCCTCATTGCTTCATAGAAGGCTTATGTCCTTAATGCACCGCTCAGTGTGCTGAACCTCGAATGTCGTCTGTGGATGTTGCGAACATCTGACATACACATTTTGATAACTACGTGATAGTTCAGTTAAACGGTTTAGAATTGAGGCACCGAAGATGTTTTTGAAACGTAGCGAAACATATGAGATGTTTTGAGGGCTGAAATTGGGATTTCAGGCTCGTGCCCATGTCAAGAGGTATAAGACCTCCGACGATTTTCTTAGCCTACAAGCTAAGGAGAAAAGCTCAATTGTTGTGCTTGTGCTCAGATTGTCTGAGTACAACAATCGCTTGAATCGAGTGGGAGTTGATCTTCCAGATGAAATAGTGATGGTTCTCCGAAGTCATTACCACCAAGCTGCTAGAGCTTCGTGATGAACTATGATATATCAGGGACATATATGATGATCCTTGAGATATTCACGATGTTTGACACCGCGAAAGTAGAAATCAAGAAGGAGCATCAATTGTTGATGGTTGGTGAAACCACTAGTTTCAAGAAGGGCAAGGGCAAGAAGGGATACTTCATGAAACGGCAAATCAGCTGCTGCTCTAGTGAAGAAACCCAAGGTTGAACCCAAACCCAAGACTAAGTGCTTCTGTAATAAAGGGAACAGCCACTGGAGCAGAATTACCCTAGATACTTGGTAGATGAGAAGGCTGGCAAGGTCGATAGAAGTATATTGGATATACATTGTGTTGATGTGTACTTTACTATACTCCTAGTAGCACCAGGATATTAGATACCGGTTCGGTTGCTAAGTGTTAGTAACTCGAAACAAAAGGCTACGGAATAAACGGAGACTAGCTAAAAGGTGAGATGACGATATATGTTGGAAGTGTTTCCAATGTTGATATGATCAAGCATCACACGCTCCCTCTACCATCGAGATTGGTGTTAAACCTAAATAATTGTTATTTGGTGTTTGCGTTGAGCATAGACATGATTGGATTATGTCTATCGCGATACGGTTATTCATTTAAGGAAAATAATGGTTACTCTGTTTATTTGAATAATACCTTCAAATGGTCTTGCACCTAAAATGAATGGTTCATTGAAATCTCGATCGTAGTGATACACATGTTCATGCCAAAAGATAGTAATGATAGTACCACCTACTTGTGGCACCGCCACGTAAGTCATATCGGTATAAAATGCATGAAGAAGCTCCATGTTGATGGATCTTTGGGCTCACTCGTTTTTGAAAAGTTTGAGGCATGCGAACCATGTCTATTGGTGTATATGCATGAAGAAACTCCATGCAAATGGAGCGTTTGGAATCACTTGATTTTGAATCACTTGAGACATGCAAATCATACCACATGGCCAAGATGACTGAAAGCCTCGTTTTCAGTAAAATGGAACTAGAAAGCAACTTGTTGGAAGTAATACATTTTGATGTGTGCAGTCCAATGAGTGCTGAGGCATGTAGTGGATATCGTTATGTTCTTACTTCACAGATGATTTGAGTAGATGTTGAGTATATTTACTTGATGAATCACGAGTCTGAATTATTGAAAGGTTCAAGTAATTTCAGGGTGAAGTTGAAAGATCGTTGTGACAAGAGGATAAAATATCTATGATATGATCATAGAGATGAATATCTGAATTACGAGTTTGGCACAGAATTAAGACATTGTGGAAATTTTTTCACAACTAATACAGCCTGGAACACCATAGTGTGATGGTGTGTCCGAACATCATAACTGCACCCTATTGGATATGATGCATACCATGATGTCTCTTATCGAATTACCATGATAGTTTATGGGTTAGGCATTAGAGACAACCACATTCACTTTAAATAGGGCACCACGTAATTCCGATGAGATGACACCGTATGAACTATGGTTTAGAGAAACCTAAGCTGTCATTTCTTAAAAGTTTGGGGCTGCGACGCTTATGCGAAAAAGTTTCAGGCTGATAAGCTTGAACCCAAAGCGGATAAATGCATCTTCATGGACACCCAAAACAGTTGGGTATACCTCCTGTCTCAGATTCGAAAGCAATAAGGGATTGTTTCTAGAATCGGGTCCTTTCTCGAGGAAAAGTTTCTCTCGAAAGAATTGAGTGGGAGGATGGTGGAGACTTGATGAGGTTATTGAACCGTCTCTTCAACTAGTGTGTGACAGGGCACAGGGAGTTGTTCCTGTGGCACCTACACCAATTGAAGTGGAAGCTTATGATAGTGATCATGAAACTACATAGAGATTTGTAAAGCACACACGGATCTGAAAGGTTCAGACCTGTTGACTATAACCTCTCTCACAAGCATAACATGATCAAACCCAGAACTCATCGAGTGTTAATCACATGGTAAATGTGAACTAGATTATTGACTCTAGTAAACTCTTTGGGTGTTAGTCACATGGGGATGTGGCCTTGAGTGTTAATCACATATCGATGTGAACTAGATTATTGACTCTAGTGCAAGTGGGAGACTGTTGGAAATATGCCCTAGAGGCAATAATAAATTAGTTATTATTTTATTTCCTTGTTCATGATAATCGTTTATTATCCATGCTATAATTGTATTGATAGGGAACTCAGATACATGTGTGGATACATAGACAACACCATGTCCCTAGTAAGCCTCTAGTTGACTAGCTCGTTGATCAATAGATGGTTACGGTTTCCTGACCATGGACATTGGATGTCATTGATAACGGGATCACATCATTAGGAGAATGATGTGATGGACAAGACCCAATCCTAAGCCTAACACAAGATCATGTAGTTCATATGCTAAAGCTTTTCTAATGTGAAGTATCATTTCCTTAGACCATGAGATTGTGCAACTCCCGGATACCGTAGGAGTGCTTTGGGTGTACCAAACGTCACAACGTAACTGGGTGACTATAAAGGTGCACTACGGGTATCTCCGAAAGTGTCTGTTGGGTTGGCATGAATCGAGACTGGGATTTGTCACTCCGTGTAAACGGAGAGGTATCTTTGGGCCCACTCGGTAGGACATCATCATAATGTGCACAATGTGATCAAGGAGTTGATCACGGGATGATGTGTTACGAAACGAGTAAAAGAGACTTGCCGGTAATGAGATTGAACAAGGTATCGGGATACCGACGATCGAATCTCGGGCAAGTATCGTACCGATAGACAAAGGGAATTGTATACGGGATTGATTAAGTCCTTGACATCGTGGTTCATCTGATGAGATCATCGTGGAACATGTGGGAGCCAACATGGGTATCCAGATCCCGTTGTTGGTTATTGACCGGAGAGTCATCTCGGTCATGTCTGCATGTCTCCCGAACCCGTAGGGTCTACACACTTAAGGTTCGGTGACGCTAGGGTTATAGAGATATTAGTATGCGGTAACCCGAAAGTTGTTCGGAGTCCCGGATGAGATCCCGGACGTCACGAGGAGTTCCGGAATGGTCCGGAGGTAAAGAATTATATATAGGAAGTGCTATTTCGGCCATCGGGACAAGTTTCGGGGTCACCGGTATTGTACCGGGACCACCGGAAGGGTCCCGAGGGTCCACCTTGTGGGGCCACCTGCCCCGGGGGGCCACATGGGCTGTAGGGGGTGCGCCTTGGGCTACATGGGCCAAGGGCACCAGCCCCTAGAGGCCCATGCGCCAAAGGGACAAGAGGAGGGGAGAGTCCTAAAGGGGGAAGGCACCTCCAAGGTGCCTTGGGGAGGATGGACTCCTCCCCCCCTTGGCCGCACCCTTCCTTGGAGGAAGGGGCAAGGCTGCGCCCTCCCCCTCTCCCTTGGCCCTATATATAGTGGGGGGAAGGGAGGGAAACCCAATCTAAGGCCTGGCGCCTCCCTCTCCCTCCCGTGACACATCTCCTCCCTCCCGCAGCGCTTGGCGAAGCCCTGTTGGAATCCCGCTACTTCCACCACGCCGTCGTGCTGCTGGATCTCCATCAACCTCTCCTCTCCCCTTGCTGGATCAAGAAGGAGGAGACGTCGCTGCTCCGTACGTGTGTTGAACGCGGAGGTGCCGTCCGTTCGGCGCTAGGATCATCGGTGATTTGGATCACGACGAGTACGACTCCATCAACCCCGTTCTCTTGAACGCTTCCGCGCGCGATCTACAAGGGTATGTAGATCCACTCCTCCCTCATTTCTAGATGACTCCATAGATAGATCTTGGTGACACATAGGAAAATTTTGAATTTATGCTATGTTCCCCAACAGAGTAGTCCTTGTCAATTGCATCAGTGTCGGTGACGAGGTCATTATCTTCAGTATTGAAGATGGACTTGGCAACGTATGCTGTAGCCAGACTTGCGACGCCTGAATCGGACTCCTCCTCAGACTCCACCTCCGCCTCCTCAGAAGCGGACTCCTCCTCTGAGTCCATTTCCTTGCCAACAAACGCACGTGCCTTGCCAGATGAGCTCTTCTTGTGTGATGAAGACTTTGAGGAAGACTTGGACGAAGACTTTGAGTATTTCTTCTTCTTCTTGTCGTCAGAGTCATATTCCTTGCTCTTCTTCTTCTTTTTGTTCTCATTGTCCCACTGTGGACACTCAGAGATGAAGTGGCCAGGTTTCTTGCACTTGTGACATGTTTTCTTCTTGTAGTCGTGAGCAGAAGCTTCATCATTCCTTGAGCTTGATCGGGAAGACTTTCTGAAGCCTTTCTTCTTGGTGAATTTTTGGAACTTCTTCACAAGCATAGCAAGTTCTCTTCCAATGTCTTCAGGATCATTAGAACTGCTGTCAGATTCTTCTTCAGATGAGGAGACAGCTTTTGCCTTCAAGGCACGAGTTCGCCCATAGTTTGGACCGTAGATATCTCTTTTCTCAGAAAGCTAAAACTCATGTGTGTTGAGCCTCTCAAGTATGTCAGATGGATCGAGTGTCTTGAAATCAGGACGTTCTTGAATGATCAGGGCTAGGATGTCAAACGAACAAGTGACCTCAGTAGTGTCTTGACGACTTCATGTTTGGTGATCTCAGTAGCACCGAGGGCTTGAAGCTCATTTGTGATGTCAGTGAGTCAGTCAAAAGTGTGCTGGACATTCTCATTGTCATTTCGCTTGAAGCGGTTGAAGAGGTTGTGAAGGACACTGATTCTCTGATCTCTCTGGGTTGAGATGCCTTCATTGACCTTGGAGACCCAGTCCCAGACCAGCTTAGATGTCTTCAAAGCACTCACACGGCCATACTGTCCTTTGGTCAGGTGACCACAGATGATATTCTTGGCAGTAGAGTCCAGTTGAACAAATTTCTTGACGTCAGCAGTAGTGACACCTTCTCCAGCCTTGGGAACGTCATTTTCGATGACATACCATAGGTCGACACCAATGGCTTCAAGATGCATGCGCATCTTATTCTTCCAGTAGGGATATTCAGTTCCATCGAAGACGGGGCACGCAGCGGAGACTTTAATTATCCCTGCGGTCGACATAGCTAAAACTCCAGGTGGTTAAACCGAATCACACAGAACAAGGGAGCACCTTGCTTTGATACCAATTGAAAGTGCGTTATATTGACTAGAGGGGGGGGTGAATAGGCGATTTTTACGAAAGTCTTCAAAATGTGGAAGTTATGAAGACAAACGATAGAAATAAACCTATTACCATGCAGCGGAAGGTAGACTACACTAGGCAAGCCATAGTCAAGTATTCAATGAAGTGAAAGCACAATGACTTAATAGCAGCAATGTAGTAAGGATCAGGTAGGAAGATATTATGAAGCCATACAGAACATGCAGTCACTCAGTGAAGACAAAAGATAGTGCAAACATACAATGACTTCACAAGGAGCAACATTAAGTAAAGGGAAGGGAAGATGAAACCAGTGACTCGTTGAAGACAATGATTTGTTGGACCAGTTCCAGTTGCTGTGACAACTGTACGTCTGGTTGGGGCGGCTAGGTATTTAAACCTTAGGACACACAGTCCCGGACACCCAGTCCTGAACACGCAGCTCAGGACACCCAGTCCTCACCGTAATCCCCTTGAGCTAAGGTCACACAGACCTCGCCCAATCACTCTGGTAAGTCTTCAAGGTAGACTCCCAAACCTTCACAGACTTTGTTCACCGGCAATCCACAATGTCTCTTGGATGCTCTGAACGCGACGCCTAACCGGCTGGAGGATGCACAGTCCTCAAGTATAATAAGTCTTCAGATCACACAGACAAGAAGACTTAAGTGATGCCCAATTCTCTCTGGCTCTGGGTGGTTAGGGCTTTATCCTCGCAAGGAATTTTCTCTCAAAGGCTTCAAGGTGGGTTGCTCTCAAACGACAAAAGCCGTACTCTCAATCTTAGCAGCCAACCGTTTATGGTTGTGGGGGGTGGGCTATTTATAGCCACTTGGCAACCCGACCTGATTTGTCCGAAATGACCCTGGGTCACTAAGGAACTGACACGTGTTCCAACAGTCAGATTTCAAACTCACACGGCAACTTTACTTGGGCTACAAGCAAAGCTGACTTGTCCGACTCTGGACAAGATTCGCTCTCATAGTCTTGACTCGAAGACATATGTTTTTGGTTAGGCATCACTTCAGTCAGTCTGACTGGTTCTCTTGGACCCCACTTAACAGTACGGTGGTTCCTATGACTCAACACAAAAGAAAAAGAACTACGAAAGATCTAAGTCTTCGAGCTCCATAGACTTCATGTGGTGTCTTCTCTTGTCATAGTCTTCAATGTGAATATCTTCATATACCACCTTTGACTTCAATGTCTTCATACATTTTTAGGGGTCATCTCTGGTAGGAAAACCGAATCAATGAGGGACTTCTACCTGTGTTATCCTGCAATTCTCACAAACACATTAGTCCCTCAACTAGGTTTGTCGTCAATACTCCAAAACCAACTAAGGGTGGCACTAGATGCACTTACAACTCCGCAATATCCTTCTTCATTCCGGTCCACCAGAAAATATCCTTCTAATCCAAATACATCTTGGTATTTCCTGGGTGAATCGAATATGGTGAATCGTGTGCCTCTTGCAAAATCAACTTCCTGATCTCCGGGTCATTGGGCACGTAAACACGGTCTTCAAACCATAGGGTATCGTGCTCATCCTCACGAAATCCTTTAGCCTTTCCTTTGCTAAGTTTCTCCTTAATAGAGGCAATCTCCTTGTCAGTCTTTTGAGCTTCTCTGATTCTATCCATCAAAGTTGACTGAATCTCCAATGCTGCTACATAGCCTCTCGGAACTATTTCCAAACATAGTTCACGAAGATTTTCTGCTAACTCCTTGGGTATTTCTCCCATCATTAATGTATTTACATGGCTCTTACGGCTTAATGCGTCAGCTACTACATTAGCTTTTCCGGGGTGATAATGCAATCTCATATCATAATCCTTGATGAGCTCCAACCATCTCCTTTGTCTGAGATTCAACTCCTTCTGGGTGAAAATGTACTTCAAACTCTTATGATTCGTGTACACCTCACAATGGTTTCCAATGAGGAAATGCCTCCATGTTTTCAAGGCATGCACTATGGCTGCTAACTCCAAATCATGCGTGGCATAATTCAACTCATGAGGCTTCAGTTGTCTTGAGGCATATGAAACAACTCTCCCTTCCTGCATAAGCACTGCTCCAAGTCCTCGACATGAAGCGTCGCAATACACCTCATAATCTTTGGTCTAGTCTGGCAAAATCAACACTGGTGAGGTAACCAAACGTTTCTTCAACTCCTGGAAACTAGCCTAACAGTCCTCCGTCCATATGAACTTGGTATCTTTCTTCAACAACTCAGTCATAGGCTTCGCAATCTTTGAGAAATTCTCAATAAATCTCCGGTAGTATCCTGCGAGTCCAAGAAAACTCCGGATCTCTCCAACTGTTGTTGGGGCTTCCCACTTGGTCACGGTATCAACTTTAGTGGGATCAACTGCTATACCTTCTCCAGATATAACGTGTCCGAGGAATCCTACTTCCTTCAACCAAAACTCACATTTGCTGAACTTGGCATATAATTGATGTTCTCTGAGCTTTCCAAGTACCATACGCAAATGCTCCTTATGTTCCTCTTCATTCTTCGAATAAACCAGGATATCATCAATGAACACTACAACGAACTTATCCAAAAACTCCATAAACACTTTGTTCATCATGTTCATAAAATAGGCAGGTGCGTTAGTCAGACCAAATGACATAACGGTATACTCATACAGCCCATACCTGGTGGTAAAAGCTGTCTTAGGAATATCCTATTCTCGAATCTTCAACTGGTAGTATCCTGATCGCAGATCGATCTTGGAAAATACCTTAGCTCCTTGCAATCGATCAAACAGATCATTGATCATTGGTAGTGGGTACTTGTTCTTGATCGTTACTTCATTCAATCCTCGATAATCAACAACCATCCTTAACGATCCATCCTTCTTCTCCACTAGTAGTACCGGCGATCCCCAAGGCGAAGAACTTGGGCGAATATATCCTTTATCCAGTAACTCCTTAATCTGCTTCTTAATTTCCACCAAATCCTTTGCTGGCATCCTATATGGTCTCTTTGATATTGGTCCTATGCCTGGCAATAGCTCAATCAAAAACTCAATATCTCTATCCGGTGGCATGCCTGGCAACTCCTCTGGAAATACATCAGGGAAATCCCTTACCACTGGTACTTCCTCCTGCACAACTTATGTTAGGCAATTTACTTGAGTCCTCTTTGGCACATGTCGGGATACATACTTGATCCTTCTCCCTTCTGGGGTGGTAAGCAAAATTGACTTACTAGCACATTCTATATTCCCTTCATACTTTGATAACCAATCCATGCCTAATATCACATCCAATCCTTGAGATTCTAATACTATTAGGTCTGAGGGAAAAACATAGTTACCAATCCTTAATGGTAACCGATCACACCATAGACTAGCCACATACTCTGCTCCAGGCGAGGTTACTAACATGGGTGACCTAAGGGCTTGGGTTGATAGGTTATACTTATCCACAAATCCCCTTGAGATGTATGAATGCGATGCACCAGTATCAAAAAGAACGAGTGCAGTAAATGACTTAACCAAAAACTTACCTATTACTGCATCGGGATGAGCTTCAACCTCCTCCACGCTAACGTGGTTCACCTGTCCCCTGTTGAAAGGGTTCGGCTTCTTCCCAGAACTTCCATTGCCATTTTGGCCTTCAGGACATTCATTGGCGTAATGTCCGGTCTTCTGACACTTAAAGCAAGTGACTTGGCTCAGGTCCTTCTTGGCTGGGGTTGATGGGTTGGTGCGATTCTGGCTGTTGCTTCCTCCATTGCCATTTCCATTCTTGGTGCCATTGTGATTGTGCGAGCTACCTTCTCCATGGGTATGCTGAAAATGTCCTCCCGGTCTAGGGGTAAAACGTGGCTTCTGCTGAGCTCCTGAATTGTACTTTCCTTGTCCATACTTCCTCTTGTGATTCTCAATTTGCTGCTGCTTCCCATCAATCATAAGAGCACGATCTACCAACTCCTGGTAGTTGTTGAAGGTTGCTACCATCAACTGCATGCTCAACTCATCATTCAGTCCTTCTAGAAACTTCTCCTACTTAGCTGCATCCATAGCGACGTCATCTGGGGCATAATGTGCTAACTTACTAAAGTCCTCCACATACTGGCCAACTATCCGTCCTCCTTGGCGCAAGTTGAGAAACTCACGCTTCTTCATGGCCATAGCTCCTGCTGAAACGTGTGCAGTACGAAAAGCCTGCTAAAACTGGTCCCATGTGACAGTGTCAATTGGGAAAGTGGCTGTGAAATTCTCCCACCATGATGCTGCTGGTCCTTCTAGCTGATGTGCGGCAAACTTCACCTTCTCCACATCTGTGCATCCTGCTGTGGTCAACTCCCTAGCTGTCTTGCGGAGCCAATCATCTGCTACTATCGGCTCGGTGCTACTGGAAAACACCGGCGGATTCAGCCTAAGAAAATGGGCTAAGTGGTCAACAGGTGGTGGTGGTGGGTTGTTGTTGTTGTTCCCTTGATTCTTATTCTGGACTAGCAACTGCATCAATGTGTTCTGCTGCTGAATCAACTGGGTGAGCTCCGGTGGAAAGGCAAATCCGGGGTCACGCCTCGGAGGCATCTGAGGGTTTAGAAAAGATGAGATATAAGAATAGAGGGGGTCTAAAGAGAAAACACTACCCATATGCACATGAGGCAAAAGCAAACAATTCACTTCAATCAATCAAACAAGGGCATACAATCGATCTAACTATCGCAAAAGTGCTCAGACTAGTATATTTACATGGTGGACTACTACTACTGATGAGGTGGTCTACTAGAAATATTCTTCAGTTGCAGACTCCATGATATCTGCTCCAGCTTCATCAACATAGTCATCATCGCTACTATCTAGTTCCGAGTCGGTGCCGTCGATGATGATGTAGTCTTCCAGGCTAATCTCCTGGGGTTCTTCATCTTCCTCTACTGGCGTAGGGCCTCCCATAAATATTCCAATCTTCTTGATCAGGTCGTCATTCTTCTCCACCAATACTTCAATTTCCTCTTCATAATCTTCACGTGTAGCCTTGAGTTCTTTCTCCAGTTCCTTGATTCTAGTCTCAGCCTTCTTCAGATCTATCATGTCGGCGCACATCTGGTTCTCCTGTCGTCGAATGTGCTGGTTTAACTCCTGGATATAAGCTGCAATTGATCTATCCTTCCTGGTGCTGATCATCTCCGAGTGCTCATCTCGGCGCCCACAAATCTGGTAGATAGTATCCTTGAGATCCTTGCGGTAGACTTCTCCAATGCGTCCCATGGCGATGTGTGCTGCCATGCTCTTTCCTAGACTCCAAGTTGGTGCATCAAAAGAAAACTCTATGGGCTCAGTGACTGGCATGAACGTCCTTCCTGGAACTTGAACTTGAATCATCCAACGCTCTTCTTCAGGTAAAGTGGCGTTGTAGGTTCCGGTGAAGCTTGGTACTCCTATATTCAGGTATCTAGTGACTTCCTTCAAGTGATGTCCAAAGGGTGTATCTTCATCTGGTTGCGTGAAATTGTTCCTTGCATCCGCCATCCAAAAGAGTAGAAAAGATGAGAGGTCAGAAGAGAAGAGAGTGAAAAGTGATCTAGGTCTTTTAGCTTAGTGGTCGTGTCCTACAGTGAGCGTGTGCTCTGATACCATCTCTGTAGCGACCAGACCTCAAACAGTCTGATCTCTGTGCTCCGGTGTCATCCCTGGATCAGTAATGCTGACACCACACAGTACTCGGAGGATTTATAGCAGAGTAGCAATCACACACTTATTACAACGAGTGTCTCAAAAGAGAACTTATTACAATAAATATGGCTTAAGGCCATCTAATAACGATAACAGCGGAAGGCTTGGAAGATAAGTGAGTCCATCAACTCCAACAGCATCACTGAGTATAGAACCACGACCTAAAAACTCCTTAATCGTCGTCTGAAAAGTCTACAACATTAACGTTGCAGCCTGAAACGGGTCAGCACATGGAATATGCTGGCAATGTAACACATAGAGAATAATGGAATGAAACAACTATACTATATGCATATTTGGCTGGTGGAAAGCTCTATGGTTACAGTTTTGCGTAAAGCCAATTTTTCCCTACTACAAAGGAATAAAATTTAATTACTATCATGGTAGATGTTAAACATTGAGAATGGTTGACAGCATTCTCAATCCCAATTAAGCATCATTATTAAACATAACCCAACAAAATTAATTTAGAGTAACATGTTGAGATTCACATGATAATCCAAGTACTAGATACTCAAGATGTCCATAACCGGGGACACGACTAACCATGATTAGTTTATTACACTCTGCAGAGGTTTGCGCACTTTTCCCCACAAGACTCGATCGCCTCCGTTTGGTTTCTCACACTACATGGTGTTTGAGAAGACGGATGACCGAGACATAGTCTTTCAGAAGCGCTAGCACCTTACGGTCAGGTAGACCGTACCACCTACATCCCCTACATCTGCTAGTCTACCACTGTAAGGGTTCGCACGACTTAGTCAACTATTCTAGAGCCCATAATAGCTTGTGGCTGCACACGGAAGTTTCTAGTATGAATAGTCTCATGATCCCTTTGAGCCTGGGTGGCGGTCCAAAAGAAAACAGGCAAGTCCTGGAATACCCAGGTGCCTCAATCCACCCAGATGTGTGTTTAAGTTGCCACCTTAGATAAATCATTAATTAACAATCTCACATCTGTCATGGATATCACTCAGCCAATCCACGTATACTAGCATAGCATGGCATAATAAGCAAACATAGAAGTAACTCCCAAAGGTTTGATAATAACAGGTAATAGGTTCTACCTCATCTACTTCCCATCCCACAATTTAATTAGATCCTAATCATGCAATATGTGAGGATTGATCTAATGCAATAAAACTGGGTAGTAGAAAAGGTATGATCAAAGTGTTACTTGCCTTGCTGATGATCCGCGAAACCTAGAGATTCGAAGTAACAAGCGGCGCACTCCGGTATTCTATCATAGAAAAACAAACAAGCATACAATAAGTACTCATCTAATGCACAGGTAAAAATCAAATAAGAGATCTAACCAGAAGGTTCAACTTAAGAACTCCGGTTGGCAAAAAGAATCAAATCGAACAAAGCAACGAAAGTCAAACGGCGAAAGAAAACAACTTCGTTCTAGTAATCTGGATCTAGGGCAAATTTTACAGTAGCAAAATCTTGTTTAAGTTGATTAAACGGTAGAGGTTTTTGAGACGAAACTCTAGGCGCTTGAATCGCCTGATTCCGATAAACGAGCGAAAAGTTATACTAAAACGAAAATCGGATCAGGAATCGTGATCAGAAAAATCGCGGATTTAATCCGAGAAAAAGAAAAACAATGAACGCTCGCTAGAACGAATGAACGGACGAACACTCACTATTTAAATAAACCGAAAAAACCGATCTATTTAAAAAAACCAAAACAAAAAAACCGACGAAAACCGATCTATTTTTTTTTTAAAAACGATGGCACGGAAGTCGAGGCGGCGGCGGCGGCGCGTGGGGCGGGGCTGGGCGGCTAGGGTTTCTCCCAGGGGGGGCTGGGCCGTCTTTTAAAGCCTGCCGGGCGGGAGTCCCAGACGGACACGGCCCGGTTAGGTCGGTTCGTTTTTTTTTAATTATTTCGCTCGGAAGAAAAATAAAAAGAAATACTAAACGGACTCCAAAAATTCCGAAATAAATTTTCACGGGCTTCTAAAATCAAGCCGCACAAGGTGAACATTTATTTGGGGACCTAAATGCAATTTTGAAAAACGCACATTTTTCCTAAATTAAATAAAACACCGAAAAACTTCGAAATAAAATCTTATTTGATTTTATTATTAAATCCTCAATATTTCTTTATTTTGGGAAAGTCATTTTATTCCCTCTCTCATATTTTTGTAATTGAAATAATTGATGATAAAATAAGTAAAATCAAATGATCCTATTCTCAAAATTTGAGAAAACTCAAATATGAAAATAACGAAATCCCCAACTCTCTCCGTGGGTCATTGAGTTGCGTAGAATTTCTTGGATCAACCAAAATGCAAAATAAAATATGATATGCAATGATGATCTAATGTATAACCTTCCAAATTGAAAATTTGGGATGTTACAGGCGTCCCCGGCAAGGGCATCAGGCACGGAGCCCACACCCATGGAGGAAGAGGGGAACTTGGGCGCTGGTGGCTCTGCCACGGCGCCAAATGCTGGCGGAGAGGGGACTTCTGCTTCACAACCTGGCACTGGTGAGTCGCCTGTCCTTCGTCTCTGTTTTTCCCTTATTCTTTTCTTGGCTTCATTGCTCCCATTGCTGCCTAGGCCCTCCTTCAACAGGTATGGAGGACGTGGATACCGTTGCTGGGGATATTACTGAGGAGGCCGCCAAGGATGCTGCCGAGGACACCGCGGCGGGGGCCGCCAAGGTGACCAGCGAGGCTTCTACCGAGGGCACCAGCGGTGGACCTGCCGGTGGGGCCGGCAAGGCCTCCGCCGAGGAAGAGATGGTGGGTGACCAGCCTCCCTCCTCCTCAACCTCGGGCCCCGGCAGGTATCTGAAGGTGGGCGACGATCTCTTCGTCCACCTCCCAGGGGCGTCAAGCCGGGCGCCCGCCAAAGGGGAAGTTTTCAACGGCGAGGTGCTTGCCGCCACCAGGCTCAAGGTGGTTGATGAGCTGGGGGTTGGTGACGATGGTTCCCCAGAAGAGCACCTTTTCCATGCCATGGGGGCCAATTTCTGGAAGCTCCAAGTGCTCTACCGTGCTCGCCTGGACAAGGTCAAGTCCAGGATGGCAACGGTGGACAACGCGGAGGTGGACTTCAAGGCGCGCATTGCCGAGATGCAGACCTGGTTCCACCAGGCTCGCGAGGAGCAGAGGGCCTTCCAGGAGAAATTGGCCGAGCGCGATGTGGAGCTCACCATGAAGATGGCCGACATCGAGAAGGCCCAGGAAAAGGCGGTGAACTTGGCTGCGGCGGCCGAGGCCGCCCGAAACCAGCATCAAGCCACCTTGAATTCCCAGGAAGAGGACCTCACCGCGCGCGAGGCGAAGCTTGCCGCATCGCTCTGTGGCAAGGATGAGGAGCTCGAGGCCCTTGTCGCGCGGCAGACTCGCGAGCTGGAGCAGAGGCACAAGGAGGCACTCGATGCCCAGGCTCTGGCCCATGCCGGTAAGGTAAGGGAGTTGGAGGTGGTGCAGGACGAGCTGAAGGAGTAGGCCCTCAAGCTGTCCAACGAGAAGAGCACGCTCAACAGCGCCTTGGTGGAGGCGCAAGGAGCGGTCATCAGTAGGGCTGGGGAGCTCTCCGAAGCGCAAAACTCCGTCAGAGACCTCAAGCTGAAGCTGGGGGATCTCGAGAAGATGTTGTCGGAGAGCAGGGCTCGGGAGGAGACCTTGACCAGGAGCCTGGAGGAGGAGAAGCAGCTGCGGGCGAACGAGGCCGCCTCCCACCAGGATTATGTGGTGGGCGAGAACAGGTGGATCAGCCGCCTGGAGGAGGTCGCTGGCAGGGTCACCTCGCAGTTGGCCACCATGGGGATGCCACACGTGAGGTACGCCCCTGAGCGCAGCGGGACCGTCAACACCAAGTTGACCCTGTTCTTCGATGGTGTCCTCGGAGCCTTGGCGTATCTTCACTCCAACAGGGCGGCCACGCTGGCCGAGGAGGCCCGGTGACTCTGCCGGAGGGTCGTGACCAAGGTCCTCACCAAGACGGCGTACTGGAATCCCGATCTTGACTTCGCGGCCGCGATGAAGAGCTTGCCGGATGGTGCTGACCTCACGGTGCTCAAGGAGCGCATCAAGCCCATCACCGACTGCATCGACGAAATCAAGAGGTTGGAAGGCCAGCGCCGGGATTAGGCATCCCGTTCTTCTTCGCCGCTGCGGGTTCCCGACCAAGACAAATTTTATCTTTAGTTAGAACCGCGCCGGGATTAGGCATCCCGTTCTTCTTCATGCATGTTATTTCCCCGTTCGATTCCTCTTTGTATGCGTGCCCTATGTCGATCGGGAAGGCTTGCCGGCGCGGAAGTCCCTAGGGGCATTTTGGGGACGGATCCCCATGGCCAGCCGGGTACGCGTGCTGCCGGACGAGCCACCTTTCCGTTCTGAACGCGGCCGCTCGAACTGTCGAGCTTGACTCGAGTCAGAATTGGGGGCGTTGCAGATCGCGGAAGGCTACTCTGCCATTCTCGACGCAGCCGCTTGAGCTGTTGAGCGGACTCGAAACAGGGCAAGGGCGTTGCCGATCGTGGCAGAGCCCCCTGGTGTGCAGGTTTCTCATACAAAGCAAATATCTCCGGGGGGAATAACCTCAAATAAGAAGGGTGGCACAAATAAGGGTTCAGTGCAACTTAGCTTCTGTTTGCGATCGCTCGAGCGTCGATCTTCTGGCCTCCTTTCTTCTTCAAGGGTCACGAAGATGAAGGAGTGCTGGGCTAACTGCTAGAGCCGATTCTCACAACTGCGCCCCCTACCTGGCGCGCCAAAGATGTCGGTGGGAACGACACCTATGGGATCACAAGAATCCCTACTACGGTTGCGGGGCGCGGGGTCATGAGAAGAGCGGATTAAACAGATAGCACACGGTTTGTTTATCCAGGTTCGGCCGCGGGGATGCGTAAAACCCTACTCCTGCTTTGGTGGATTGTATATCTGTGTTCTTGAGCTAGCTATGGGGCGTGAGGAGCTCCAAAAAGCCGAATCCCCTTCCTGGTCGCCTTGGGCCTCCTTTTATAGGAAAGGGGTTGCCACAGTAGTACCAGGAGGTGGAAAGGGAAACAGTGATGCGAGGTTATCCCTCGCATTACATGACAAGGCGCATTTAATGCGTCTTGCCTAGGTGTCCTTGCTTTATCGGGGACGGGGGAGAGCCCTGTCTCGTCCGTCGCCGCTCCCTCTCGCGTCGACATGCGCCCTGGCCAGCGGTGCCCGCGGTGCCATATAGGCAGGCAGGCAACTGAGGTGGCGCAGTGGTGGGTCTCCACGAAGATCTGCATGCCGCCACGCAGGTGCCTGCCTAGCTGGTTGGGTCGGCAACTGCATGCGAAAGGCGGTGGAGGTTTGATTGGCGTGGGCCTGATGGTGGCCCAACGGGTGTTCTTGGCAAGGGCCTTGCCGGGGCCCCAGCAAGGGTCTTGCCGTGGCGCCTGCTGTCATCCCCGGCAAGGCTCTTGACGGGGGCCTTGTGGTCCTCTTTGGCTGGGATCCCGCCAAGGATCATCATCTTCTAAAGGGTGTATCTGATCTTGAATGTCTTCACAAAGATCTGCATGCCACCACGGGGATGTCTCCCGAATCCTTGCCCCATGGGGGCAGTGGACTCAAGGGTGACTCACTCCGTAGGTGTGGGGCGAGCTGCCACGGCAAGGGTCTTGCCGGGTTTGCTAAAACCGCCTCCCAGCAAGGATCTTGCCGGGGGAGGGGGTCCGTTTCATCCCCTTTGCTCTTTGTGGTCTTGGTCTTGGCGTCGTCCTGCTTCTCCTGAGCTTTGGCCTTACCTTGGCTCACCTCCCTTGCCTTGCTCAGTGTGGTGGTGCCCGTGGCTCAGACTGCCTGTGCACAGTTATAGGGGTACAAAAAGCGTACCCCTCTTTTTGTACACCGACATAGATGCAGAATCGTTTCGGTCTACTTGTCGCGGACGTGATGCCTATATACATGATCATGCCTAGATATTCTCATAATTATTCGCTTTTCTATCAATTGCTCGATAGTAATTCGTTTACCCACCGTAATACTTATGCTCTTGAGAGAAGCCACTAGTGAAACCTATGGCCCTCGGGTCTACCTTCCATCATATTAATCTTCCAACACTTAGCTATTTCTATTCACGTTTATTTTACTTTGCATCTTTATTTCTCTTTATCATAAAAAATACCAAAAATATTATCTTATCATATCTATCAGATCTCACTCTTGTAAGTGACCGTGAAGGGATTGACAACCTGAAAGTGCGTTATATCGACTAGAGGGGGGGTGAATAGGCGATTTTTATGAAAGTCTTCAAAACTTGGGAGTTATGAAGACAAACAGTGAAGCTTATGCCTATTACTAAGCAGCGGAAGTTAGATTACACTATGCCAGCCATGGTCATGTATTCAATAGAGTGAAAGCACAGTGACAAACAGCTTCAGTGTAATAAGGATCAAGTAGGAAGAAGTTATGAAGCCAAACAGATCATGCATTCATGTTGTGAAGACAAATGATAAAGCAAGCGCACAATGACTTCACAATGAGTAACAGCAAGAGAAGGAAGTGAAGATGAAACCAGTGACTCGTTGAAGACAATGATATGTTGGACCAGTTCCAGTTGCTGTGACAACTGTACGTCTGGTTGGAGCGGCTAGGTATTTAAACCTTAGGACACACAGTCCCGGACACCCAGTCCTGAACACACAGTTCAGGACACCCAGTCCTCACCGTAATCTCGTTGAGCTAAGGTCACTTAGTCCTCGCCCAATCACTCTGGTAAGTCTGCAAGGTAGACTCCCAAACCTTCACAGACTTCGTTCACTGGCAATCCACAATTTCTCTTGGATGCTCTGAACGCGACGCCTAACCGTCTGGAGGATTCACAATCCTTAAGTGTAATAAGTCTTCAGATCACACAGACAAGAAGACTTAAGTGATGCCCAATTTACTCTGGCTCTGGGTGGTTAGGGCTTTTCTCCTCACTAGAAATTTTCTCTCAAAGGCTTCGAGGTGGGTTGATCTCAAACGACAAAAGCCGTGCACTGAAATCTGAGCAGCCAACCGTTTATGGTTGTGGGGGTGGGCTATTTATAGCCACTTGGCAACCCGACCCGATTTGTTCGAAATGACCCTGGGTCACTAAGGAACTTACACGTGTTCCAACGGTCAGATTTCGAACTCTCATGGCAACTTTACTTGAGCTGCAAGTAAAGCTGACTTGTCCGACTCTGGACAAGATTTGCTCTCATAGTCTTCGCTCGAAGACATAGGATTTGAATTAGGCATCACTTCAGTCATTCTGACTGGTTCTCTTGGACCCCACTTAACAGTACGGTGGTTCCTATGACACAACATGAATGAAATAAAACTACGAAGGATCTAAGTCTTCGAGTTCCATAAGCTTCATAGGGAGTCTTCTCATGTCATTGTCTTCAATATGAATATCTTCATAAATCACCATTGTCTTCAATGTCTTCGTACATTTTTAGGGGTCATCTCTGGTAGTGAAACCGAATCATTGAGGAACTTCTACCTGTGTTATCCTGCAATTCTCACAAACACATTAGTCCCTCAACTAGGTTTGTCGTCAATACTCCAAAACCAACTAGGGGTGGCACTAGATGCACTTACAATCTCCCCCTTTTTGGTGATTGATGACAAACTAGTTGAAGTTTTCAACGGGGAATATAATTTGTGAAATTGTAAAGGGATTTTCTTCATAATTTGCATGGGCTCCCCCTGAAGATGTGCATATAAGTAATTTGCTTCTTGAATGCAAATGCACATGGCAGGTTGTACTTGTGGAGATCCACTTCAACTTATGATGACAATCCACTATGCATGTGAAAGTATATGAAGATAATGACATGCATAATTGAAAATGGACGTCTGCAAAATGAGATGAGTGCGGAATTTATCGTCGCACATGCGGAATTTATCTTCGCAAAACGGAGTGACAAACAGGTAGCAGACGACCATCAAGGCTAAGTGTTACAACTCAATGAAGCAAATGTAGCAAAAACAGGAGTTGTAAGCACGAAGCAAAATGTAGCAAAATATGAAGGCACCCGCCCATAGTGACCCGCTTGAAGACTATAAACATCATATGCTTCTCCCCGTTTTGTCAGGAATGACCAAAAAGGTTTGAAGACATAGAGTTTTCTACGCGTTCCCAGGCGCAGCAGGGTCGGTGGAGTTTGGTGGCGGTGCAGACGAGCTTGGTGCAGATTCGACGCGCATTGAAGCAGGTGGAGATGATGTTGCGTCGTAGTCTTCTTCAATGATCCGGGCAGACACGGTGGCAGCAGAAGAAGAGAACTCTGACTCTTCAAGTGATGGTGTGCTTCGCATCACAGCTCTTCTTGGAGGCGTGGAGTCAAATTTGAAACTCTCTTTGAAGCCACCCTCTTGCAGTTCAGCTTTAGTGCACATCATGGTGAGGCCTTTCCAAGTGCGGCGACAGGTCTCGTGTGCGACAAATGCATTCTTGGTTGCCAGATTTCTGATGTGATTGACTTCTTGCATGATGCTTCTCATCTGCCTCTTGAGCCAGTCGTGATGCCTATCTTGCTTTTGGTGAAGAGCCACAAGAAGCTCTCGGTCATTGAGTGCACGAGCGCGCTTCTTGGGTCTCTTTTCAGCTGTGCTGTTAGTGGCTTCTGTTGATGCAGGGGCACGTGTGGTGCCAGCCATTGGATACACTCGGGAGAGAGCTTCAACACCTTCAATATTTTGAGTGAAGCTCTGGTGTTCTGCATTCTGAAGACTTAATGGTTGCTTGGCAGGCTCTGGATATATTGCTTCAGCAGATGTGTCCACATCTGGCAAAAATATCCTATGGTTGCGGGCTGAGGGTTGATAGGAGATTGCAGAGTGAAGCTTGATCAGCCTCATAACCCAAGGAGCATAGAACTTCAATCCAAACAATTCTGAGGCAGACGCTGCAAGTTGACGGATGAAGAGATCCTGTGCGTTGAAGCATTTGCCATGAAGAATGCAGAAGATGAGAGTCTTCATTGCACCGTCAATCGTTGCATATCGAGAGTGTCCCTTAACGGGCCAGAGAGTCCGCCTTATGATGCGATATATTGTTCTGGGCAGGTACCCTAAGTCTTCAACGAAGCACCTAGTTGGATAGGGTGCATTAGGAGGCAATGGCTTCATCATTGAGAGCATCTGACTCATATCTGGCTCAGGACGCTGAAATATGCTCTCAATTGCTTCAGCATGGAGTTGGCAGCCTTCTTCAAAGAATTCGCCAGGAGTGGGAAGGCCGGTAAGCTCAATTATGTCGAAAGCATTGGCTTCATGATGGACATTGCCGGTCATCCACTCCAGGACCCATGTCTTCGGATCTCTGTTATAGCCTTTGATATGCAGGGTGGCATAGAACTGGAGCAGAAGCTCTTCGTTCCAGTGCTCTTCATCGGTGATAAACGGCAGCAGACCCACTTTCTTGAAGCAATCCAGTGCTTCTTCCAGACCAGGCAGACCAGCAACAGCTTCAACCTCAAGGCGCTTGTGAGGAAAGATGCGGCCTTGGTTGTATAGGATGCATGAATAATAGCTGCGCTATTGATAGCTCCAGAACCTATCTGATACAATCCGTTCCCTTGAATAAGGGTTCTTGGAGCTGTTGAAAAACGTGTTGTCTATCCTGAAGCCGTTGATGTTGAAGGAGCCAGGAGCTGATGCAGGACCTGGGAACCTTGGCAGTCGTGGGATCGGCTTCTGGACCTGGGGCCTGTGCGCAACATGATAGTTGAATTGGGGACCCGCAGCAGACTCAGGCATAGAAGGTTCAGGAGCAGTAGCTTCATTGTCTTCTGAAGCTATTGTTGGGGAGGGCTCCACATTTGCTTTGGCGTTGTTTGTGGCAGCCTCAACATTTGCAGCCTCCACACGTGTAGTGGGAGGGACGAATTCAGGCACGTTCTCCTGGAGAACTGCTTCTTGTTGGTGCGGGGGAGTTGGAGCTTGTGGTATTTCTGCATGCTCTTCGGCTGATGCAGCGGAATGTCGTCAGCAGCCTGAGCCCTTGGCCCTTTGCGAAGCCTACGGAATTTAGGCGACGCCGGTGGAGTTGCAGTGGACTGGGGCTCATTATCTTCCTCCTGTGGGCGATCCGCCCACGATGCATCTTGTGTGATTGGCGTCAATGGACGACCAATGCTGATCAGTTCGCTTGTCTCAAGCTGAGGAAGGGCTGCATCACCTTGTACATTGTCTTGGAGACCAATGTCTTCAGCAGCGTTGGGGTCGGCTGCTGGAATGTCTTCATCGTGCGGAGTCTCTGTGAAGGCAGGCTCATGCACTGTTAACTGATGATCTGCGTCAGGATAGCGGACGGAGAGGGGTTCAACTATCAAGGGCTCTGTGGGAGCAGCCCGAGATTTCTTGGTCTTGCGCTTCTTGATGGTGGGGTCAGAAGGAGAGGCTTCAGAGTGTTTCCTCTTCCTAGCTTCAGCCTCTGCAGTCCGTGTCTTCTTGAGCTCTGAGGCGGTTGATCGACTCTTTGGCTTCGAGCCAGTCGTTGCAGTGGGGAAGACAATCGGAGCATTTTCTGACCTTGGCGCCTCTGGTTCAGGCACAACAGGCTTTTTCTTCTTCGCGGCCATCCTGGGGTCAATGCCTGGACGCCCAAGTGTCTTGCGCTTCTCGGCCTCATTGTAGGCCTGCACGCAGCGATCAGCCAAAGTCTTCATGCGCTCTCGCGAGCCTTGAGCTTCGGCACGCGTCTTCAGAAAGTTCTCTTTCAGCTCGTGCAACATGATCTTGAAGTCTTTCACTTCTTGCACGCTGAGCTTGGCCACGTGTTTCTTGAACTGAGCCTTTTCATAATCAATTTTCTGCTTCAGTTCTACAATGCGTTGGGCTATTGCAAGTTCTGAAGCAATTGCGCCTTGAAAGGCAACGCTGAGGCCTATGGGCAGCTGCAGATCCTCGAAGCTGATGTCCGATGAGGCAAACCATTCATCGATGAAATTGTGGATGATGGCGACATCAAACAGAGGCAGATTGTTGAAGATTTCCGCCTCCTCCTTCCTCTTGATGAGTTGCTCAAGAGCGTCATCTCCAAGATCTTCATCGCTTGATAGATCAATGGTTTCGCAGCGCAGAATGGCAGCAGCTGTGAGCTCTTTGCCTGTGTGTGGCTGAGGCTTCTTGGCTTCTTGGGGCTTGGAGACTCGTGAATAGTCTTCAGACTGCACACTGGCTTCAGGAGGTGCAGTTGCCAATGGCTTCGCTCTTGAGATTTTGGCAGAAGCGGCTGGCTTTGAAGCTTTTGGCTTCTTCTGCTTTGGCTTCGGCGGAGCAGGGGCATCATCAGACTCAGTATCTGCTGGAGGGTCATTCACGGCAGTCCCTTGGACTAGGATGCGGGTGATGAGGCCTGCAAGATTGGCATACGGACCGATGATATTGGGTTCCGCGTCGCGTGTGTCATCTGCCCTTGGTTCAGAGGGACCAGGATTGAAGTCTAACCCCAGCTTCTTCTTGTTTTGCTTCGCAGAGTTCTGAGCAAACTGAAAGTTGCGCTTGAACAGATTGTCATCGCGACACCAGAGAAGTGATGACGGATGTGCTTCAGCTGGCTGTGGTCCTCTGACCATGCATGGATAGAAGCCTTGAGCAATGGCTTCGTCTCTGGACCTGGGTACAAGATTTTTGTATAATACGTCTCCCCACGGTCTCTTGATGGCGCACTTTTCGGCATACTCCTGAGTGACGAAGTGGTATTGAAACCATTGCTCTGCCCAATATCTTCGAATCCATTGGATTCGTGTCTTGCGCTGACCATAGCTTTCTTCAGGATCAGTTTTGTACATCTCTGCCAATTCATCAGGCAGATCTTTGGACGTTCCACCACGTCGCTGTCTGCCTCCCTTCCTTGCTGCTGTTTCTGAAGCCATGAATCTTAACTTGGAAGGCTTCAAGATGTTCAAAGGCTTCAAAGGCTTCCTTTTGCTTGACCAACAAGAACTGGCTTCAGGAGAGTTGATGTGATGCTGCAAGTACTCTGCAAATGAATGCAGACTATGAGAACCAAAGGATTCTCCCACGGACATGTACCTGTGACAGCATTAAGGTGCGAGGGAAGGGGAAGAGGTCATATGCATTCTCAGAAGATTTTGAAGATAAATTGGTTTAGAAGACATTGACCTCATTGTGCGAAGACATTCACTTATAGATAAGAAGTTGGTTCCAGATTTGTACGAACCCATAGATCAGTACAAGTGAGGAATCTAACTGCTTTATGAAGCACAAGTGAATATACTAGGCATGTTATGAGATGCAGCGAGAGATCTAACTGGTGTGAAGAGAAACTTCTTATGGTAGAAAGTGACAGAACCAAGAGATCAAAAGAGGCTGTAAAAAGAAGTTTTATTTACCACACTGGAACTGCTAGACGGAAGGAAGTTGATGCCGAGCAGTTCAGTCCTCCGTGCCCTAACTTGGCGACGGAAAACACCTACGGCGACGGCGGAGAGGACGATGTCCGCGGTCGGCGTGAGGACGGCGTTGGAGAGGTTGCGGCAGCGAAGCGCTTCGTCTCCGGCGTCGTCGAGAGCTAGCGGTGGCGCTAGGGTTCGTGTGAGGGTGGAAGAAGGAGATAATGACCGCAGTGAATCGTGTATTTATAGGGATAGAGGCGGCACTGCGCTATTACGCAGGTGCCCCTGGCGGTTCGCATTTGAGGCACGCGTGGCCAGTTAGAGGAAGATTGGGGTTTGTTCCACGTCCCACGCACGCCTAAATTGTCGGGCGGTCGTTCCTGCTTCTCCGGATCTTATGTGGAGGGATGAGCATTAAAAACGGACTTTTATGGTTGTCTCTATGTCTTCAGCTGACAAGGACACAGTGAAGACATTTGACAGTTTCAACAGAATGCATATGACTTGGAGAGATAGAGTTTGAGATAGTAAGCATAGAGAGGTTAGGGTCCGATCACATTCACTTAGTTCAAAAGATTCAACCAAGAAGATATAGCTATAAGTGAATGCTGTAGAGGACAGAACATCAGTACATATATATATATATATATATATATATATATATATATATATCTATTTAATCAACACAGTGAAGATAATCATGAAGACATATTGAGATTGAAGCCAAACCAAATGTGAAGACATTGCGAGGTAACGCCATGAGTGAAACACTTCAAAATAGAACGTTTGGTGGTGGCGTTACCCACCGTATAGGAAGTATTAGACCCAGACACGGCGCACAATTATCGTGGCGCTCCGAAGTCAAATTCCACATTAATGTATTCACACTTAGAATGTATGTCTTCATTGATTGAAGATATACGTTACTTCGTGTGTTGCACATCTAAATCATCAATATGCATAAGTGTTAGGATGTGTGCCTGATCACAGGACATTTGAGGATTCCAAGATATTTAGCTCACACCGTAACTTGCAAAACCTCTTCTCATCCAAAGGCTTGGTGAAGATATCTGCCAATTGCTCTTCAGTGTTGACGTGTATGATATCAATGTCTTCCTTCACAACGTGATCTCTGAGAAAGTGATGGCGAATTTCAATGTGCTTTGTCTTCGAGTGCTGAACTGGGTTGTTGGCAATCTTGATGGCGCTTTCGTTGTCGCAGTAAAGTGGCATTTGCTTCAGATGAATGCCATAATCCTTGAGTGTTTGCTTCATCCACAGAAGCTGAGCGCAGCAAGATCCAGCAGCAATGTATTCAGATTCAGCAGTGGAGAGAGATACACAGTTCTGCTTCTTTGAAGACCAACATACAAGTGATCGTCCCAGAAAGTGACATGTGCCTGATGTAGACTTGCGATCAACTTTGTCACCAGCATAATCAGCATCCGAAAATCCAACCAAATCGAACTCTGAGCCCTTTGGATACCATAATCCTAGAGTTGGGGTGTGAGCCAAATATCGAAGAATTCGCTTCACAGCTAAGTGATGCGACTCCTTTGGTGCCGCTTGAAATCGAGCACACATGCAAACACTAAGCATGATATCTGGCCTAGATGCACATAAATAAAGCAAAGACCCAATCATGGAGCGGTATACCTTTTGATCGAACTCTTTACCATTGTCGTCAGGACCTAGATGATGTTTGGCTGGCATTGGTGTTGTGAAGCCTTTGCAGTCTTGCATACCGAACTTCTTCAGGCAATCTTTGAGATACTTATCTTGAGATATGAAGATGCCATTGCGCTGTTGGCGTATCTGAAGACCAAGGAAGAACTTCAGCTCCCCCATCATGGACATCTGATATTGCTCTTGCATCATATATCCAAACTCTTCACTGTACTTCTGATTGGTGCAGCCGAAGATAATGTCATCCACATATATTTGGCACACAAACAGTTCACCATCGTATGCCTTCGTGAAAAGAGTGGGATCCAGGGAACCAGGTATGAAGCCTTTTCTCTTCAGAAAGTACTTGAGTGTATCATACCATGCCCTAGGGGCTTGTTTGAGGCCATACAGTGCCTTGTTGAGCTTGTACACCATATCAGGATGTTTTGGATTTTCAAAGCCAGGTGGTTGTGCAACATACACTTCTTCTTCAATCTTGCCATTGAGAAAGGCACTTTTCACATCCATTTGATATAGAAGTATGTTATGATGATTTGCATAGGCCACCAGTATGCGTATGGCTTCAAGCCTAGCCACAGGAGCAAAAGTTTCATCGAAGTCAATGCCCTCCACTTGAGTATATCCTTGAGCAACGAGACGAGCTTTGTTTCTGACAACTTGACCATGCTCATCTTGCTTGTTGCGGTATATCCATTTGGTGCCTATTATGTTGTGCTTCCGTGGATCAGGACGCTTAACCAGTTCCCATACATTATTCAGCTCAAACTGTTGAAGCTCTTCTTGCATAGCTTGAATCCATTCAGGTTCCATGAAGGCTTCTTCAACTTTCTTGGGTTCTGATATTGAGACGAATGCGAAATGCCCACAGAAGTTTGCTAGCTGTGTTGCCCTTGAACGAGTGAGTGGACTAGGTGCATTGATGCTGTCAAGTATTCTGTCAATCTGCACTTCATTTGCAACACGAGGATGTATAGGGCGAAGACTTTGCTCTTGCTGATCTGCGTTGTTGTTTGGAGGAATGTCTTCATGCTGAGCATTGTCTTCATGTTGATCAGGTGCTGAGATGATGAGTTCTTCTTCAGGATGAGCTTCAGAAGGCATAATCTCTCCAGTTCCCATAAGCTTGATTGATTCACTAGCTGGGACTTCATCTAGCACATTTGGCAGTTGCTCTCTTTGTGAACCATTTGTTTCATCAAACCGCACATCCACTGTTTCAACCACTTTGTAATGGAAGAGATTGAAGACTCTGTAGGAGTGTGAATCCTTTCCATATCCAAGCATAAAGCCCTCATGTGCTTTTGGTGCAAACTTTGAGGTGTGATGTGGGTCCTTGATCCAGCACTTTGCGCCAAATACTCTGAAGTAACTGACATTTGGCTTCTTGCCAGTTAGGAGTTCATAAGATGTCTTGTTCAGAAGCTTGTGTAGATAAACACGATTGATTGTATGGCATGCAGTATCAATGGCTTCAGTCCAGAATTTTCTTGGAGTCTTGTATTCATCTAGCATTGTTCTGGCCATCTCAATGAGTGTTCTGTTCTTGCGTTCGACGACGCCATTCTGCTTTGGCGTGTATGGAGCTGAGAATTCATGTGTGATGCCCAAGGTATCAAGATATGTATCAAGGCCAGTGTTCTTGAATTCAGTGCCATTGTCACTTCCGATGTGCTTTATCTTGGCGCCGAAATTGTTCATAGCTCGATTGGCGAAGCGTTTGAAGACATCCTGCACTTCAGTCTTGTAGAGGATTATGTGTACCCAAGAATATCTAGAGTAATCATCAACAATGACGAAGCCATAGAGGCAAGCAGTAGTAGTAAAAGTTGAGTAGTGAGTGGGACCGAAAAGATCCATGTGGAGCAGTTCGAAGGGTTGTGTAGTAGTCATGATTGTCTTCGAAGGATGTTTTGCCCTTGTCATCTTCCCTGCTTCACAGGCACCGCATAAATGATCTTTCTTGAACTTGACGCCTTCGATGCCTATGACATGCTTCTTCTTCGCAAGGGTGTGGAGGTTCCTCATGCCAGCATGCCCAAGCCTCCGATGCCAAAGCCAGCATTCTGAAGCTTTTGCAAGAAGTAATATTGCAAGTTGTGGTCCTGCTTAGAAATCTACCACGTACAAATCACCTTTTCGATACCCTTCAAACACTAGAGATTTTTCAGATTCCATTAGTACCAGGCAACGATGTTTTCCAAACATTACGATCATATTCAAATCGCAAAGCATTGAGACAGACATTAAGTTGAAGCCAAGGGATTCAACAAGCATGACTTTATCCATGTGTTGATCCTTTGAGATTGCAACTCTGCCTAGACCCAATACCTTGCTTTTACCAGTGTCAGCAAATGTGATGTGGCTCTTGTCGGATGGACGTAATGTTGAGTCCATAAGAAGGCTTCTTTTGCCAGTCATGTGATTTGTACACCCACTGTCAATAATCCATTCTGAAGACTTTGAAGTCACTGGTGTCGTACCCTACAGTGCAGTTAGGGGGATAGGCTTCACGAAGGGTATTGTGAAGCATAAACATTTGATGAACCAGTGGGTTATGAAAACTTAGATCCAGATTAGGACTAATAGGGAGAGTAGCATGCGATTCAGGTACGAAGTACATAATGATGCCATTTGGGCATTTTATCTTGCGCCCTACAAGATTTTTAAGGTCCCCAGCAATAGCATCAGAAGATTTTGTTTTTCTGCTGGAGACCTTTCCCTGCAAAAGAGAGTTAAGCTTTCTTAACCACCCACATCTTCCAGGGTGGCTTAGAAGCAATAAGTCTAAGTGCAGTATCTGAGAATTTTGGCTTTGAAGCCTTAGCAAACAGTCTAGCAGGTGGACAATAATACTCATAGGAATAAGCAGAATAATTTTTGGTCATATGAACATGACGGTTTGATGAAACGCTCTCATATTCATATGTCTGAGTATGGTTTCCCTTCAAAACATTTGCGTTAGTGTGACTTAGGTGAGTCCTCTGTTTGTATGAAGCCTTTGGACCATATGAAGCCTTTGGTCTGAGATTTGTCTTCTTCAAGTGAGGTGTCATGAAGACATTCACAGGAAGATTTTCCAGACACCTTTTGGAAACCCAGATCTTCTTCATAGGCGGTCCATTCCTGCAGTTAGTACCAATATACCTGGCAAACACTTCACCATTCTGATTCTTAAACAGTTTATAGTTTGCATCAAAGGATTCATCAATGATAATGGGGTTAGCACAAGTGAAGCCAGATAAGTTGGATGGATCTGCTGAAAGTTCCTTTGCAGCAACCCATGTGGTTTTGGGGTACTGCTCAGGTTTCCAGTAAGAGCCATCTGCATTGATTTTCCTCACAAATCCAACACCCTCTTTCCTAGGGTTTCGATTCAGGATCTGCTTTTTGAGGACATCACATAGTGTCTGATGCCCTTGAAGACTTTTGTACATCCCTGTTTCAAGCAATGTCTTCAACCTAGCATTCTCATCAGCAATAGCGGTGGTATCCTCAGCAGAGGGGTTAGCTACCACATCAACAGTTGAAGATATTGCAACAGCAGTAGAAGTGGAACATTCAACAACAGAATTAGCATTATCACGCTCAATGCATTTGAGACATGGTGGTTCAATTCCTTCCTGAGCGGGACTGATCTGTTCGGAGCGAAGTGACTCGTTTTCCTTTTGAAGATCTTCATGAGCCACCCTCAATTTCTCAAGTTCTTGCTTCCTTTGAAGATAATCATAGGAAAGCTTTTCATGAGTTGTTGAGAGAGTATCATGACGATCTTCAAGTTCCTGATACTTAACGTGAAGGTTTTTTATGTCTTCAATTAAGGATTCAGATCGAGTCATTTCAGCACCCAACAGATCATCGCTTCTGTCTAACAGTTTTTGAATATGTTCCATAGCTTTCTGTTGTTCAGTTGCAATTTTAGCAAGTGTTTTGTAGCTAGGTTTTGAATCACATTCAGAGTCATCGTCACTAGATGTTTCATAGCAAGTAGTGCGTGTGTTTACCTTGGCACCGCGTGCCATGAAGCAGTAGGTAGGAGTGGAGTCGTTCTTGTCATTTGCGTCGGTGTCAGTGATGCACTCATTGTCTTCAGTGTTGAAGATGGACTTGGCGACGTATGCTGTAGCCAGACTCGCAATGCCAGAATCAGACTCCTCCTCAGACTCCACCTCTGCCTCCTCAGATGCAGACTCCTCCTCTGAATCCATCTCCTTTCCAACAAACGCACGTGCCTTGCCAGATGAGCCCTTCTTGTGTGATGAAGACTTTGATGAAGACTTGGAAGAAGACTTTGAGTATTTCTTCTTTTTCTTGTCGTCAGAATCATATTCCTTGCTCTTCTTCTTCCTTCTGTTCTCATTGTCCCACTGTGGACATTCAGAGATGAAGTGTCCAGTTTTCTTGCACTTGTGACATGTTTTCTTCTTGTAGTCATGAGCAGAAGCTTCATCATTCCTTGAGCTTGATCGTGAAGATTTTCTGCAGCCTTTCTTCTTGGTGAATTTTTGGAACTACTTCACTAGCATTGCAAGTTCCCTTCCAATGTCTTCAGGATCATCAGAACTGCTGTCAGATTCTTCTTCAGATGAGGAAACAGCTTTTGCCTTCAAGGCACGAGTTCGCCCATAGTTTGAACCGTAGATATCTCTTTTCTCAGAAAGCTGAAACTCATGTGTGTTGAGCCTCTCAAGTATGTCAGATGGATCGAGTGTTTTGAAATCAGGACGTTCTTGAATCATCAGGGCCAGGATGTCAAACGAACTATCAAGTGATCTCAGCAGTGTCTTGACGATTTCATGTTTGGTGATCTCAGTGGCGCCGAGGGCTTGAAGCTCATTTGTGATGTCAGTGAGCCGGTCAAATGTGTGCTGGACATTCTCATTGTCATTTCGCTTGAAGTGGTTGAAGAGATTGCGAAGGACACTGATTCTTTGATCTCTCTGAGTTGAGATGCCTTCATTGACCTTGGAGAGCCAGTCCCAAACCAGCTTGGATGTCTTCAAAGCACTCACACGGCCATACTGCCCTTTGGTCAGATGTCCACAGGTGATGTTCTTGGCAGTAGAGTCCAGTTGAACGAATTTCTTGACATCAGCAGCAGTGACACCTTCTCCAGCCTTGGGAACGCCGTTCTCGACGACATACCATAGGTCGACGTCAATGGCTTCAAGATGCATGCGCATCTTATTCTTCCAGTAGGGATATTCAGTTCCATCGAAGACGGGGCACGCAGCGGAGACTTTGATTATCCCTGCAGTCGACATAGCTAAAACTCCAGGTGGTTAAACCGAATCACACAGAACAAGGGAGCACCTTGCTCTGATACCAATTGAAAGTGCGTTATATCGACTAGAGGGGGGGTGAATAGGCGATTTTTATGAAAGTCTTCAAAACTTGGGAGTTATGAAGACAAACAGTGAAGCTTATGCCTATTACTAAGCAGCGGAAGTTAGATTACACTATGCCAGCCATGGTCATGTATTCAATAGAGTGAAAGCACAGTGACAAACAGCTTCAGTGTAATAAGGATCAAGTAGGAAGAAGTTATGAAGCCAAACAGATCATGCATTCATGTTGTGAAGACAAATGATAAAGCAAGCGCACAATGACTTCACAATGAGTAACAGCAAGAGAAGGAAGTGAAGATGAAACCAGTGACTCGTTGAAGACAATGATATGTTGGACCAGTTCCAGTTGCTGTGACAACTGTACGTCTGGTTGGAGCGGCTAGGTATTTAAACCTTAGGACACACAGTCCCGGACACCCAGTCCTGAACACACAGTTCAGGACACCCAGTCCTCACCGTAATCTCGTTGAGCTAAGGTCACTTAGTCCTCGCCCAATCACTCTGGTAAGTCTGCAAGGTAGACTCCCAAACCTTCACAGACTTCGTTCACTGGCAATCCACAATTTCTCTTGGATGCTCTGAACGCGACGCCTAACCGTCTGGAGGATTCACAATCCTTAAGTGTAATAAGTCTTCAGATCACACAGACAAGAAGACTTAAGTGATGCCCAATTTACTCTGGCTCTGGGTGGTTAGGGCTTTTCTCCTCACTAGAAATTTTCTCTCAAAGGCTTCGAGGTGGGTTGATCTCAAACGACAAAAGCCGTGCACTGAAATCTGAGCAGCCAACCGTTTATGGTTGTGGGGGTGGGCTATTTATAGCCACTTGGCAACCCGACCCGATTTGTCCGAAATGACCCTGGGTCACTAAGGAACTTACACGTGTTCCAACGGTCAGATTTCGAACTCTCATGGCAACTTTACTTGAGCTGCAAGTAAAGCTGACTTGTCCGACTCTGGACAAGATTTGCTCTCATAGTCTTCGCTCGAAGACATAGGATTTGAATTAGGCATCACTTCAGTCATTCTGACTGGTTCTCTTGGACCCCACTTAACAGTACGGTGGTTCCTATGACACAACATGAATGAAATAAAACTACGAAGGATCTAAGTCTTCGAGTTCCATAAGCTTCATAGGGAGTCTTCTCATGTCATTGTCTTCAATATGAATATCTTCATAAATCACCATTGTCTTCAATGTCTTCGTACATTTTTAGGGGTCATCTCTGGTAGTGAAACCGAATCATTGAGGAACTTCTACCTGTGTTATCCTGCAATTCTCACAAACACATTAGTCCCTCAACTAGGTTTGTCGTCAATACTCCAAAACCAACTAGGGGTGGCACTAGATGCACTTACACAACCCCTTTATCGCGTTGGTTGCGAGGTTCTTATTTGTTTGTGTAGGTGTGTGGGACTCGAGCGTGATCTCCTACTGGATTGATACCTTGGTTCTCAAAAACTGAGGGAAATACTTACGCTACTTTACTGCATCACCCTTTCCCCTTCAAGGGAAAACCAATGCAGTGCTCAAGAGGTAACAAGAAGGATTTCTAGCGCCGTTGCCAGGGAGATTCGCGCCAAGTCAAGTCAATATTTGACTCCCGATAATGAGCCATTTCTGGCGCCGTTGCCGGGGAGTCTACGCACAAGTCAAGTCAAGACATACCAAGTACCCATCACAAACTCTTATCCCTCGCATTACATTATTTGCCATTTGCCTCTCGTTTTCCTCTCCCCCACTTCACCTTTGTTGTTTTATTTGCCCCTCTTCCGTTTGTCCTTCCGTTTGCTCATGTTACCATGTGCCTTCTTTTAGCTTGCATCTTCGCTTGCTAAATATCTATTGATATGGATCCTCATCCGCTTGCTAATCTTTTTAAGAGATCCAATTATGATGAACCAATTGCTAGTGAGTTTTGTGCACTAGATTATTGTTATGAGGTTTTGCTTGAAATTCGTGTATCTGAAAATTGTGATGAAGTGCTTTATGAAGTGACTCTCGATAGATCTTTGAATAAAAAGCATGATTGCAATGATGTTATTATAAATCCTATTAACGTCAATTGTGCTAATAATATGCAGAACCCTAAGCTTGGGGATGCTAGTTTTGCTATGTCCACTACTTGTTGCAATGATCATGATTGGGGTGATTCTTCTTATGATCTTGAAAATTTATTTAAGCCCCATGATGAATATGAGATTGATAATAGTGTTTGCAATATTATTGAAAGTGGGTTTGGAAGAGTGTCAACTTTAGATCCCACATATTTGGAGAATGTTCAATCTTATGAAGTTTTTGATAAAAGTGGGTTTGGTGAGGTCATGACTTTAGTTAATGTTAATCCCACTATTTTGGAAGAGTTTCAACTTTGCATGCATGTGGATCGTGTTGAAAATATTTTATGTGATAGCTATTTTGTTGAATTTTCTTATGATCCCACCTGCAGTTATTATGAGAGAGGAAAATATGGTGGTAGAAATTTTCATGTTACTAAATTACCTCTCGTTATGTTGAGATTGCTATTGTTTCTTTCCGCTTCCTTGCATATGCTAGTTTTTTTCTTGCCTTTATAATTTGTTTTCCTATAAGATGCCTATGCATAGGAAGTATGTTAGACTTAGATGTGTTTGTCACGTGTTTTATGATGCTCTCGTTGTGCTTCAATTCTTGTCTTTCATGTGAGCATCATTGAAGTCTTATGCCTAGCTATAAGGCTTTAAAGAAAAGCGCTTGTTGGGAGACAACCCAATATTTTTTCTTGCTGTTATTTAATAAATAATTCATCTAGCCTTTGTTTAGATGTGGTTTTATGTTTCAATTAGTGTTTGTGCCAAGTAGAACCTTTGGGAAGACTTGGGGAAAAAATATTCTAATCTTGCTGTAAAAAACAGAAACTTTAGCGCTCACGAGAATTGCTGCCATTTTTTATTGAAGAGTGCTATTTAGTTAATTCTTTTTGCAGAAATTCCTCACGTCCAGCAATTTATATTAGAATTTTTGGGGTTCCAGAAGTTTGCGTTAGATACAGATTACTACAGACTGTTCTGTTTTTGACAGATTCTACTTTTCGTGTGTTGTTTGCTTATTTTGATGAATCTATGGCTAGTAAAAGAGTTTATAAACCATAGAGAAGTTGTAATACAGTAGGTTTAACACCAATATAAATCAAGAAAGAGTTCATTACAGTACCTTGAAGTGGTGTTTTGTTTTCTTTCGCTAACGGAGCTCACGAGATTTTCTATTTTGAGTTTTGTGTTGTGAAGTTTTCAAGTTTTGGGTAAAGATTTGATGGATTATGGAACAAGGAGTGGCAAGAGCCTAAGCTTGGGGATGCCCATGGCACCCCAAGGTAATCTAAGGACACCAAAAATCCTAAGCTTGGGGATGCCCCGGAAGGCATCCCCTCTTTCGTCTTCGTCTATCGGTAACTTTACTTGGAGCTATAATGTTATT
This sequence comes from Triticum urartu, assembly GCF_056163025.1. Classification (NCBI taxonomy): domain Eukaryota; kingdom Viridiplantae; phylum Streptophyta; class Magnoliopsida; order Poales; family Poaceae; genus Triticum; species Triticum urartu. The sequence goes on along the minus strand of NC_141877.1, from coordinate 292,262,847 downwards.
CACCACATGATATGTGTTTTGCTTGGAGCGTCTTGTATGATTTGAGTCTATGCTTCTTAGTTTATCACAATCATCCTTGCTGTACGCACCTTTTGAGAGAGACTCACATGATTTGAAATTTATTAGAATACTCTATGTGCTTCACTTATATATTTTGAGCTATATAGTTTTTGCTCTAGTGCTTGACTTATATCTTTTAGAGCACGGTGGTGGTTTTATTTTATAGAAATAATTGATCTCTCATGCTTCACTTATATTATTTTGAGAGTAATTTAGAACAACATGGCAATTTGCTTTTAGGCATAATAAAAACTTTCATACAAGTGCATTGAATACTAAGAAAAGTTTGATAATTGATGATTGTTTTGAGATATGGAGATGGTGATATTAGAGTCATTCTAGTTGAGTAGTTGTGAATTTGATAAATACTTGTGTTGAAGTTTGTGATTCCCGGAGCATGCACGTATGGTGAACCGTTATGTGATGAAGTTAGAGCATGATTTATTTATTGATTGTCTTCCTTATGAGTGGCGGTCGGGGACAAGCGATGGTCTTTTCCTACCAATCTATCCCCCTAGGAGCATGCGTGTAATACTTTGCTTTCATAACTTGTAGATTTTTGCAACAAGTATATGAGTTCTTTATGACTAATGTTGAGTCCATGGATTATACGCACTCTCATCCTTCCACCATTGCTAGCCTCTCTAATACCGTGCACTTTTCGCCGGTATCATACACCCACCATATACCTTCCTCAAAACCGCCACATACCTACCTATTATGTCATTTCCATAGCCATTCCGAGATATATTGCCATGCAACTTTCCACCGTTCCGTTATTATGACACGCTTCATCATTGTCATATTGCTATGCATGATCATGTAGTTGACATCGTATTTGTGGCAAAGCCACCGTTCATAATTCTTCATACATGTCACTCATGCATCATTGCACATCCCGGTACACCGCCGGAGGCATTCACATAGAGTCATATTTTATTTTAAGTATTGAGTTGTAAGTAAATTAAAGTGTGATGATCATCATTATTAGAGCATTGTCCCACTGAGGAAAGGATGATGGAGACTATGATTCCCCCACAAGTCGGGAGGAGACTCCAGACGAAAAATAAAAAAATAAAAAAGAAAGAAAAAGAGGCCAAAAAAGAAAAAAAAGAAGGTCCAAATAAAAAATGAGAGAAAAAGAGAGAATAGACAATGCTACTATCCTTTTTCCACACTTGTGCTTCAAAATAGCACCATAATCTTCATGATAGAGAGTCTCCTATGTTATCACTTTTATATACTAGTGGGAATTTTACATTCTAGAACTTAGCTTGTATATTCCAATGATGGGATTCCTCAAAATTGCCCTAGGTCTTCATGAGCAAGCAAGTTGGATGCACATTGTTGAGCTTTCATACACTTATAGCTCTAGTGCATCCGTTGCATGGCAATCCCTACTCACTCACATTGATATCTATTGATGGGCATCTCCATAGCCCGTTGATGTGAGACTATCTTCTCATTTTTTGTCTTCTCCACAACCACCATTCTATTCCACATATAGTGTTATATCCATGGCTCATGCTCATATATTGCGTGAAGATTGAAAAAGTTTGAGAACATCAAAAGTATGAAACAATTGCTTGGCTTGTCATTGGGGTTGTGCATGATTTAAATATTTTGTGTGGTGAAGATGGAGCATAGCCAGATTTTGTAGGGATAACTTTCTTTGGCCATGTTATTTTGAGAAGACATGATTGGTTAGTTCGTATACTTGAAGTATTATTATTTTTATGTCATTATTAAACTTTTATCTTGAATCTTTCGGATCTGAACATTCATGCCACAATAAAGAAAAATTACATTGAGAAATATGTTAGAAAGCATTCCACATCAAAAATTCCTTTTTTATCATTTACCTACTCGAGGACGAGCAGGAATTAAGCTTGGGGATGCTTGATATGTCTCCAACATATCTATAGTTTTTGATTGCTCCATGCTATTATATTATCTGTTTTGGATGTTAATGGGCTTTATTTTACACTTTTATATCATTTTTGGGACTAACCTATTAACCGGAGGCCCAGCCCAAATTGCTGTTTTTTTGCCTATTTCAGTGTTTCGCAGAAAAGGAATATCAAACGAAGTCCAAACGGAATGAAACCTTCGGGAACGTGATTTTCTCAACAAACGTGATCCAGGAGACTTGGAGTGGGCGTCAAGAAACAATCGAGGAGTCCACGAGGCAGGGGGCGCGCCTACCCCCTTGGCGCGCCCTCCACCCTGGTGGGCCCCTCGTTGCTCCGCCGACCTACTTCTTCCTCCTATATAATTCCACGTACCCCGCAAACATCCAGGAGCACCACGAAAACCTAATTCCACCGCCGCAACCTTCTGTACCCAAGAGATCCCATCTTGGGGCCTTTTCCGGAGCTCCGCCGGAGGGGGCATTGATCGCAGAGGGCCTCTACATCAACTCCACGGCCTCTCCGGTGATGTGTGAGTAGTTTACTTCGGACCTTAGGGTCCATAGTTATTAGCTATATGGCTTCTTCTCTCTCTTTGGATCTCAATACAAAGATCTCCTCAATTCTCTTGGAGATCTATTCGATGTAATCTTCTTTTGCGGTGTGTTTGTCGAGATCCGATGAATTGTGGGTTTATGATCCAGATTATCTATGAACAATTTTTTATTCTTCTTTGAATTCTTTTATGTATGATTGGTTTATCTTTGCAAGTCTCTTCGAATTATCAGTTTGGTTTGGCCTACTAGATTGATCTTTCTTGCAATGGGAGAAGTGCTTAGCTTTGGGTTCAATCTTGCGGTGCTCGATCCCAGTGACAGGAAGGGAAACGACACGTATTGTATTGTTGCCATCGAGTATAAAAAGATGGGGTTTATATCATATTGCATGAGTTTATCCCTCTACATCATGTCATCTTACTTAAAGCATTACTCTGTTCTTATGAACTTAATACTCTAGATGCATGCTGGATAGCGGTCGATGTGTGGAGTAATAGTAGTAGATGCAAAATCATTTCGGTTTACTTGTCACGGACGTGATGCCTATATACATGATCATGCCTAGATATTCTCATAATTATTCGCTTTTCTATCAATTGCTTGACAGTAATTCGTTTACCCACCGTAATACTTATGCTCTTGAGAGAAGCCACTAGTGAAACCTATGGCCCCTGGGTCTATCTTCCATCATATTAATCTTCCAACACTTAGCTATTTCTATTGCCGTTTATTTTACTTCGCATCTTTATTTCTCTTTATCATAAAAAATACCAAAAATATTATCTTATCATATCTATCAGATCTCACACTCGTAAGTGACTGTGAAGGGATTGACAATCCCTTTATCGCGTTGGTTGCGAGGTTCTTATTTGTTTGTGTAGGTGTGTGGGACTCGAGCGTGATCTCCTACTGGATTGATACCTTGGTTCTCAAAAACTGAGGGAAATACTTACACTACTTTACTGCATCACCCTTTCCTCTTCAAGGGAAAACCAACGCAGTGCTCAAGAGGTAGCAGGGGTGGTTGGAGTTGTCTTGACTTCCCCACGAGGTGATAAATTTTCTTATGTTCTCCGGTTAATGTTCCCTTGTACTAACAATGTAGCTGAGTATGAGGCCTTGCTTCACAGTCTTTGGATGGCTAAGGAAATGAACTTAAGTCGGGTGAGGTGTTTCGGCGATTCACATCTGGTGGCTCAACAAGTTTATGGCACTTTGGATTCTAAGGATCCACTCTTGGCGGCTTATCGTCGAGAGGTTGACGCTATTGCGGGTCACTTCAAAGGTTACCATGTTGAGCATATTGATCGCAGGAAGAACGAGGCGGCTGACACTTTAAGCCGGTTAGGGTCTCAGCGTAAGTCGGTCCCACCTAACACCTTCTTGGATGTTCTGTTTAACCCTTCATTCAAGTTGCCTACAGAGGAGGATCTTGATGTTCCTGACCCGGAAGCACAGTTGGTGGCGGCTCTTCATGCTATTCCTGATTGGGCAGTGTCGTATCTGGCTTACATGACCCGGGGAGAGTTACCTAAGGATGAGATTTTAGCTAGGCAGATAACCCGGCGATCTAAGTCAATGACGATTGTTAATGGGGAGTTGCACCATCGCAATGTTACAGGGGCGTTTCAACGTTGTGTTTTGTCTGAAGAAGGTTGTGAGATTCTGCGAAAGATTCATGAAGGAGATTGTGGTCATCATGCCGGTTCTAAATCTCTTATCACCAAGGATTTTCGTCATGGTTTTTATTGGTTGACGACTCATGCTGATGCTGAGGATTTGGTCAGCAGATGTGACGGTTGTCAGAAATTTTCACGGCGAGCTCATGTTCCGGCTCAAGAGTTGAGGATGATTCCAATTACTTGGCCGTTTGCGACTTGGGGGCTTGATATGGTTGGGCCTTTTAAGAGGTCCCCAGATAAAAAGACACACCTTTTGGTGGCAGTTGACAAGTTCACTAATTGGGTTGAAGCAGAGCCAGTTAGCAAGTGTGATGCCGCAACGGTGGTTAAATTCATCAAGAAGGTGATTTTCCGTTTTGGCTTTCCCCACAGCGTTATAACAGATAATGGTACTAATCTATCTGAAGGTGATATGAAAGAATTTTGTCAACAAGAGCATATCCGACTTGATGTCTCCTCTATGGCTCACCCCCAGTCCAATGGTCAAGCGGAACGGGCTAATCAAGAGATTCTACGAGGTATCAAGCCTCGACTTATGGTTCCTTTGCAAAGAACGCCGGGTTGTTGGGTGGAAGAGTTACCTTCAGTGTTATGGAGTATCAATACAACCCCTAATAGATCTACGGGTTACACACCTTTCTTCATGGTTTATGGAGCGGAGGCAGTTCTCCCAAGTGACATTATTCACGATTCACCTCGGGTGGCGGCTTACATTGAAGCTGACAATGAAAAAGCACGTCAAGATGCACTTGACCTGTTAGATGAAGAGCATGATATTGCGGCAGCTCGTTCGGCGATTTACCAGCAAGATATGCGTCGTTATCACAACCGCTGGGTCAAAACCAGAACCTTTCAAGAAGGCGATTTGGTGCTCCGGCTCATCCAGGATCAAACAGACATGCATAAACTATCACTGCCTTGGGAAGGGCCTTTTGTGGTCAGCAAGAATCTGCATAATGGGTCATATTACCTTATCGATGTTCGAGACCACAAGGACTCACGCACGTTAGAGGAGGAGACTCGTCGGCCGTGGAATATTGCTGATCTTTAGCCTTACTATACTTGAGCCACCGGCTCTCATGATGTACATAATCTGAGGGTGTATATATTCTAGGCAGTATAATAAAGCCGGCATCCCTGATAAGTCAGGGCCTCTGTCGTTTCACTTCTTTGAAGCTGAGTCTTTATCATCTTCTTACACGTTCATTTAAGAGGCTTGACGCCCAAACTTTAGGGACCAAAGAGAGTTGGATGCGCGACACAGCTCAAACATAGGTCCCTAATGATCACAATTTGTCAGTATGTCATTTGGGGGCTTCCTATTCAAACATAGGCGTATTCGACCAAAGAGAACATAGCGTTACTACCCTCTTGACTAGGTTTGTTCAAACATAGGTGTATTCGACCAAAGAGAACATAACCTTTCCAGGTCATCCTACCTGTAGCCAGCTGCTTCAACTCCATCAGGTAATCTTGATTGACCCGCCGAACTCTTAACGATCGGTCTTTACGGCATATTCGACCAAGATCTGAGCTTGTTAAGGTTAAAATGCCGGTTTTTCACGTGAGAGTACAGCTAAAAATAGTCAGGATAGATCCAAGCTTCATAAGCCGCCTTGCTTGAAACTTGGATAAATCGGCCCGTGATGTATGCTGTTACTTTGACCCCGCGTACTCCTGATAAGTCTATAAAGCAAGATCTGACTTTATCTGGGTTCAAACGTCGATTGGGTACTGTGAGCCAGGCTCACGGATAGCATGTACCTTCCAGTGGCTCCGGCTAGTTTCATTGAAGAAGATACTTTGGTTTGGCGGCCCTCAAAAGCCTCGAATTTTTTTGCTTTCTTTTCTTTATATGATTTCTTTTTTGCCATCTAGTTTTTACACACCGGGTCAAGTTGCCCTACTTATGGCTCATATTTGAAGCATCTTTTGGGTTTCTACAACCCTCCAGGATGGCAGACTCTAAGTCATCAAGAGTATCATAATATTATGTTTGGAAGTATAGTTCTACAAACTCCAAACCGTATCAAGCTGTTAAGCCGGCAATATAAGCACATGCCACATGTATGATATTTTATTATGTTCAACATTATGGCCAGATGAGCCCTGGTTATGGACTTTTCGTCCCCAGTGGCCTTTAATTGGGTATCATGACCCACCCGATGGTAAACCGCCAGGGCACTTGTGACTTGTTTGTGTGCAGGAGAATAATCAAGTTTGATCTACATAAATCAATACTGTCATAAGAGTAAAAGGATCATCTTTCAAATTGGTGGATCAGCAGTATTGCGCAAAACAGAAACATGCATGATGGCACGACAGATTCAAGTTTTTTACTACCCTATTGCATGGCTCCATGAGCCAAATGGGATCAAGTGTTTTTTCCAAGAATCAAATATATGAACCGCCTTGTCGTTCACTCTTCTTGGGCTTGCTGGCTTGAGGCTTCTGGGTCATCCTTTTCCGGTTCTTCGTCCTCTTCTGCCGTCTGAAAGTTCGGTGTTGACCAATCGATGCCAGATAAAGCTTGAAATTTAGCCTCATCATCTATAAGATCAGACGACTCAACTTCAGGGGCAAAATTATGCTTACAGATTGGGGGGATTAAGTCCATCACTCGATAAGCCGGAGTCGGCGTCTTCTGGTTCTCCTTGTTATAAGCCAGATGGTATTTTGAAAGGCCGAGTCATTGGCAATCATAGTCGCCATTGGACGTATCTCTCTCACGCAAGCAGAGAAGTCCTTCTGGTGAAACGGCGTACCATCCTCTTTCAAGCCTGGGTAACTAGTGGCTACCTCAGACGGGTCAAGCTCTAGTACCCATGCCTTGGCCCGGCTCAAAGCCGTCACAGCATCGGCTCTCGCAGACGATCGCTTCATTTCCTCCATTCTAGCAGGAAGCATGGAAAGTTTTTTCAAGACATCTATCAAAAGAGTAGGTGCCTGATTCATTGGAGAAATTGCAGCCAGTGCACGTTGAGTTCTGGTGTACAGCTATTTGACGAGTGTGTAGACAACTTTGAGCTTCACAAGCATGTCCTGGTTAAGGTTGCTACTCCTGGGACCTGAAAAATCATAGTTTGGTTAATGGTGGTTTATATTAACATGACAAGGATTCACTTTTTGATGATTAGCAAAGCAACTCACCAAAGATAGCAAAAACCATCTGAGAGACACGGTGCTTTAAGCCGGAGAGTTCAGTGGTTACTTCTTGAAGAGCTACTGATAACCCACAAGTATAGGGGATCGCAACAGTTTTCGAGGGTAGAGTATTCAACCCAAATTTATTGACTCGACACAAGGGGAGCTAAAGAATATTCTCAAGTATTAGCAACTGAGTTGTCAACTCAACCACACCTGGATAACTTAATATCTACAGCAAAGTATTTAGTAGCAAAGTAATATGATAGTAGTGGTAACGGTGGCAAAGGGTAACGATAGCAAAAGTAATATTTTTGGTGTTTTGTAGTGATGATAACAATAGCAATGGAAAAGTAAATAAGCGAAGAACAATATATGGAAAGCTCGTAGGCAATGGATTGGTGATAGAGAATTATGCCGGATGTGGTTCATCATGTAACAGTCATAACCTAGGGTGACACAGAACTAGCTCCAATTCATCAATGTAATGTAGGCATGTATTCCGAATATAGTCATACGTGCTTATGGAAAAGAACTTGCATGCCATCTTTTGTCCTACCCTCCCGTGGTAGCAGGGTCCTAGTGGAAACTAAGGGATATTAAGGCCTCCTTTTAATAGAGTACCGGACCAAAGCATTAACACGTGGTGAATACATGAACTCCTCAAACTACGGTCATCACCGGGAGTGGTCCCGATTATTGTCACTTCGGGGTTGTCAGATCATAAAACATAGTAGGTGACTATAGACTTGCAAGATAGGATCAAGAACTCACATATATTCATGAAAACATAATAGGTTCAAATCTGAAATCATGGCACTCGGGACCTAGTGACAAGCATTCAGCATAGCAAAGTCAAAGCAACATCAATCTCAGAACATAGTGGATACTAGGGATCAAACCCTAACAAAACTAACTCGATTACATGATAAATCTCATCCAACCCATCACCGTCCAGCAAGCCTACGATGGAATTACTCACGCACGGCGGTAAGCATCATGAAATTGGTGATGGAGGATGGTTGATGGTGATGACGGCGACGGATTCCCCTCTCCGGAGCCCCGAACAGACTCCAGACCAGCCCTCCCGAGAGGTTTTAGGGCTTGGCGGCGGCTCCGTATCGTAAAACGCGATGAATCCTTCTTATTTATTTTTTCTCCCCGAACACGAATATATGGAGTTGGAGTTGAGGTCGGTGGAGCTCCAGGGGCCCACGAGGCAGGGGGGAGCCCAGGGGGGCAGGTGCGCCCCCACCCTTGTGGCTAGGGTGTGGCCCCCTGGCCTTGATTCTTTGCCAGTATTTTTTATTATTTCCAAAAATAATCTTCATGGAGTTTCAGGTCATTCCGAGAACTTTTGTTTCTGCACATAAATAACACCATGGCAATTCTGCTGAAAACAACATCAGTCCGGGTTAGTTCCATTCAAATCATGCAAGTTAGAGTCCAAAACAAGGGCAAAAGTGTTTGGAAAAGTAGATACGACGGAGACGTATCAACTCCCCCAAGCATAAACCTTTGCTTGTCCTCAAGCAATTCAGTTGATAAACTGAAAGTGATAAAGAAATACTTTTACAAACTCTGTTTGCTCTTGTTGTTGTAAATATGTAAACCCAGCATTCAAGTTTTCAGCAAAGATTATGAACTAACCATATTCTCAATAACTCTTAGGCCTCATGTTTACTCATATCAATGGCATAATCAACTAGCGAGCAATAATAATAAATCTTGGATGACAACACTTTCTCAAAACAATCATAATATGATATAACAAGATGGCATCTCGCTAGCCCTTTCTGAGACTGCAAAACATAAATGCAGAGCACCTTTAAAGATCAAGGACTGACTAGACATTGTAATTCATGGTAAAAGAGATCCAGTCAAGTCATACTCAATGTAAACTAACAATAATGAATGTAAATGACAGCGGTGCTCTCCAACTGGTGCTTTTTAATAAGAGGATGATGACTCAACATAAAAGTAAATAGATAGGCCCTTCGCAGAGGGAAGCATGGATTTGTAGAGGTGCCAGAGATCGATTTTGAAATAGAGGTGAATAATATTTTGAGCGGTATACTTTCATTGTCAACATAACAACCAAGAGATGGCGATATCTTCCATGCTACACACATTGTAGGCGGTTCCCAAACAGAATGGTAAAGTTTATACTCCCTCTTCACCAACAAGCATCAATCCATGGCTTGCTCGAAACAATGAGTGCCTCCAACTAACAACAGTCCCGGGGGAGTTTCGTTTGCAATTATTTTGATTTGATTTGCATAAAGCATGGGACTGGGCATCCCGGTGACCAGCCATTTTCTTGTGAGTGAGGAGCGGAGTCCACTCTTGAGAATAACCCGCCTAACATGGAAGATACGGACAGCCCTAGTTGATACATGAGCTATTCGAGCATACAAAACAGAATGTTTATTTGAAGGTTTAGAGTTTGGCACATACAAATTTACTTGGAACGGAAGGTAGATACCGTATATAGGTAGGTATGGTGGACTCATATGGAATAACTTTGGGGGTTATGGGATTGGATGCACAAGCAGTATTCCCGCTTAGTACAGGTGAAGGCTACAAAAAGACTGGGAAGCGACCAGCTAGAGAGCGACAATAGTCATGAACATGCATTAAAATTAATCAACACCGAATGCAAGCATGAGTAGGATATAATGCAGCATTAACATAAATATCGTAGAGGCTATGTTGATTTTGTTTCAACTACATGCATGAACATGTGCCAAGTCAAGCCACTCGAATCATTCAAAACAGGATACCACCCTATCATACCACATCACAGCCATTTTAATAGCATGTTGGCACGCAAGGTAAACCATTATAAGCTCCTAGCTAATTAATCATGACATAAGCAACTATAATCTCTAATTGTCATTGCAAACATGTTTATTCATAATAGGCTGAATCAGGAACGATGAACTAGTCATATTTACAAAAACAAGAGAGGTCGAGTTCATACCAGCTTCTCCCATCTCAATCAGTCCATCACATATCATCATAATTGCCTTTCACTTGCACGACCGAATGATGTGAATAATAATAACAGTGCACGTGCATTGGACTAAGCTGGAATCTGCAAGCATTCAATAAACAGGAGAAGACAAGGCAATATGGACTCTTGGTTAAATCAACAATAATGCATACAGGAGTCACTTCAACAATTTAATTATGGTCTTCTCTTATCGACCCCCAAAGAAAACAAAAGAAATAAAACTATCTACACAGGAAAGCTCCCAACAAGCAAAAGAAGAACAAAATATCTTTTTGGGTTTTCTTTTTAATTACTACTACAGGCATAGGAATTAAAGCTAACTAAAAGCTACAACTAATTTTTTGGGTTTTTTTCTTAAGGTTTATCAAACACACAAGAAGAAAGCATGAAAAGGAAATAAACTAGTATGGATGATACAATGAAAAAGTATGAGCACCGACAACTAGCAATGAGTGTTTGAACATGAAGGTAATGTCGGTGGGAAATACGTACTCCCCTAAGCTTATGCTTTTGGCCTAAGTTGGTGTAATGCCACGGATGGCCCGGCGGATATCCAAAGTTGTAGTTGGGGTCGTACTGAGATGCAGCAGTCATTGCATCATGGGCTGCAGCTTGGAGGCGAGCTATCTCAGCCCTCCTCTTATACTTTTCCGCCTCCTCTCTGGTTATAAAATATCTTCCTTTTGCCTGAAAGTCAAAGAAAGTAGAAGCAGGGATAGCAACGTGATAGGTGTGTCGTCTGTCAAAGATTAGTCGGTACTAGAGGAACTGATCGTTCCTCTCAACAAAATGATGATGAACCATAGCCTCATAATCCAAATAAGCAAGAGGCAACTCAATATGATCCTCGCGTATGGTTATACAAAGAAAATTAGCTATACTGGTTGCATAAATTCCACCAAAGAAATCTCCATGAAATCTACTATGATGCAACCTACGTGCAACAATGGCTCCCAAGTTATAAGATTTATCTCCTAACACAACACTCCTAAGAACACTGAGGTCAGGCACACACATATGACATGCTTCATCTTTAGCATTTATGCACCTATCTATGAAGAGAGCGAAATAATGTATATCAGGAAAATGAATGCTCCCTATGGTAGCTTGTGCTATATCTCTAGATTCCCCCACAGTTATACTAGCAAGAAAATCTCTAAACTCAGATTTGCGAGGTTCACTAGTACTACCCCATTGTGGAAGTTTGCAAGCAGTGGTAAAATCCTCTAAGTCCATAGTATACGAATTTTCATAAAGATCAAACATGACAGTTTGAGAATTGCGTGAAGATGAAAATTCAAACCTCCTCACAAAGGAACTAGTGAGATAGTGGTACTGGCGGCACTTTTCTGCCTCGAAGCTCACAAGATCAGCGTTACGCAAATATGCGTTAAATTCTTCCTTAATTCCTGCTCGATCCATGAAGTCCTCTGAAGGCCACTCACAAGGCCGCACTGGAGCGTCTCTTGGTGGCTCATCATCAGCATCACGCATTGCAAGCCTGGGTCCTTGCTTCCTTGAAGGACCTCCTTGGTACATTTTCCTAAACATATTTCTTCTTCTGAAAAATTTCTGAAATTTTTAGTAACTTCAAATAAAAGTAAACCAAACTCAACAAAATTTATAGCAACTACTCCTACAAGTGCCTAGAGCCTATATCATGCATTAGAACTACTTGGAACCATATAAATTTGACATGCAAGCTCAAGAACATGGTCACCTAGGCAGCACAAATTTGCAATGAATAAAGCACTAGAACAAAAACTAATTGGACCAATGGAGGAGTCACATACCAAGGAACAACCCCCCAAAGCAGTTTTGTGAGAGGTGCTTTGAGCAAGGAGATCGAAAATCGCAGCAAAATGAGCTAGAACTCGTGCTTGAGCTGGATAGTGATTTTTTGGGAGGAATAAGAAGTGTATGAGTGCAGGAATGAGTGGAGGGGAGCCACCATGGGCCCACGAGGTAGGGGGTGGGCGCGCCCTCGACCCTCGTGGCCAGGTGCCAGCTCGCCCTGCTGTGTTCTCAGTGCCAAATATTCTCAAATATTCCAGAAAAAAATCATATTTAAATTTCAGGGCATTTGGAGAACTTTTATTTTCGGGGTATTTTTATATTGCACGGATAAATCAAAAAACAGACAGAAAAGTACTATTTTTACATTATTTCAATATAAATAACAGAAAGTAAAAGGTACAAAAGGTTGTGCTTTCCAACTTCATCCATCTCATGCTCATCAAAAGGAATCCACTAACAAGGTTGATTAGGTCTTGTTAACAAACTCATTCTGAATAACATGGAACCGGAGAATTTTCGAATAACACTAGGTTACCTCAACGGGGATATGCACATCCCCAACAATAAGAATATCATATTTCTTCTTGATAGTAGGAAGAGGAAATTCAAAACCTCCAAAAATAATCGATGGAATTTTTCCAATAAAATCCTCAGAAAGTGTACCGTATGCTCATTACCATTAACATGAAAAGTGACATTGCCCTTCTTGCAATCAATAACAGCCCCTGCAGTATTCAAAAAGGGTCTTCCAAGAATAATAGACATACTATCGTCCTCGGGAATATCAAGAATAACAAAGTCCGTTAAAATAGTAACGTTTGCGACTACAACAGGCACATCCTCACAAATACCGACAGGTATAGCAGTTGATTTATCAGCCATTTGCAAAGATATTTCAGTAGGTGTCAACTTATTCAAATCAAGTCTATGATATAAAGAGAGAGGCATAACACTAACACCGGCTCCAAGATCACATAAAGCAGTTTTAACATAGTTTCTTTTAATGGAGCATGGTATAGTTGGTACTCCTGGATCTCCTAGCTTCTTAGGTATTCCACCCTTAAAAGTATAATTAGCAAGCATGGTGGAAATTTCAGCTTCTGGTGTCTTTCTTTTATTAGTAACAATATCTTTCATATACTTAGCATAAGGATTCATTTTAAGCATATCAGTCAAACGCATACTGATACATCTCCAACATATCTATAATTTTTGATTGCTCCATGCTATGTTATCTATTGTTTTGGGCAATATTGGGCTTTATTATCCACTTATATATTATTTTTGGGACTAACCTATTAACCGGAGGCCCATCCCAGAATTGTTGTTTTTTTTGCCTATTTAAGTGTTTCGAAGAAAAGGAATATCAAACGGAGTCGAAACGGAACGAAATCAACTGGAGAAGTTATTTTTGGAAGGAAAGCTACCGGATGGACTTGGACCCCACGTCAGGAGCCAAGGGAGGTGCTCACGAGGGTGGGGGGCGCTCCCCCTGCCTCGTGGGGCCCCCGAAGCTCCACCAACGTACTTCCTGCACCCATATATATTCACGTACCCAAAAACTTCCAGAAGAGACAATAGATCAGGAGTTCCGCCGCCAGAAGCCTCCCTAGCCACCGAAAACCAATCTAGACCCGTTCTGGCACCCTGCCGGAGGGGGCAATCCTTCTCCGGTGGTCATCTTCATCATCCCGGTGCTCTCCATGACGAGGAGGGAGTAGTTCTCCCTTGGGGCTGAGGGTATGTACCAGTAGCTATGTGTTTGATCTCTCTCTCTCTCTCTCTCCCGTGTTCTTGAGGTGGTACGATCTTGATGTACCGCGAGCTTTGCTATTATAGTTGGATCTTATGATGTTTCTCCTCCCCCTCTACTCTCTTGTAATGAATTGAGTTTTCCCCTTGAAGAAATCTTATCGGATTGAGTCTTTAAAGATTTGAGAACACTTGATGTATGTCTTGCCGTGCGTATCTGTGGTGACAATGGGATACCACGTGATTCACTTGATGTATGTTTTGGTGATCAACTTGCGGGTTCCGCCCATGAACCTATGCATAGGGGTTGGCACACGTTTTCGTCGTGATTCTCCGTTAGAAACTTTGGGGCACTCTTTGAGGTTCTATGTGTTGGTTGAATAGATGAATCTGAGATTGTGTGATGCATATCGTATAATCATACCCACAGATACTTGAGGTGACATTGGAGTATCTAGGTGACATTAGGGTTTTGGTTGATTTGTGTCTTAAGGTGTTATTCTAGTATGAACTCTAGGGCTGTTTGTGACACTTATAGGAATAGCCCAACGGATTGATTGGAAAGAATAACTTTGAGGTGGTTTCGTACCCTACCATAATCTCTTCGTTTGTTCTCAGCTATTAGTGACTTTGGAGTGACTCTTTGTTTCATGTTGAGGGATAGTTATATGATCCAATTATGTTATTATTGTTGAGAGGACTTGCACTAGTGAAAGTATGAACCGTAGGCCTTGTTTCCTAGCATTGCAATACTGTTTGTGCTCACTTTTATCATTAGTTACCTTGCTGCTTTTATAATTTCAGATTACAAATACCTTTATCTACTATCCATATACCACTTGTATCACCCTCTCTTCGCCGAACTAGTGCACCTATACAATTTACCATTGTATTGGGTGTGTTGGGGACACAAGAGACTCTTTGTTATTTGGTTGCAGGGTTACTTGAGAGAGGCCATCTTCATCCTAAGCCTCCTACGGATTGATAAACCTTAGGTCATCCACTTGAGGGAAATTTGCTACTATCCTACAAACCTCTGCACTTGGAGGCCCAATAACGTCTACAAGAAGAAGGTTGTGTAGTAGACATCAAGCTCTTTTCTAGCGCCGTTGCCGGGGAGGTGAGTGCTTGAAGGTATATCTTTAGATCTTGCAATCAAGTCTTTTAGTTTCTTGTTTTATCACTAGTTTAGTTTATAAAACAAAACTATAAAAAATGGAATTGAGTTTGTCTCATACGCTTCACCTTTTTAATATCTTTCGTGAGTATGATGGAAAGGATAATTGTGCTCAAGTGCTAGAAGAAGAAATCTATAAAATGTTTGGCACTAAATATTTGAATGATGACCATGATTTCAATGTCGTTAGTACGAATTCTTTGAATATCCATTATACTAATGATGATTGCACTAGTGATGATGTCTCCTATAAACATGTCAATTTTGTGGAGTGCATTGGGTTTGTAAGTACAACCAAATAGGGAAGATAGATATTGCATGAGGCACAAGTACTTAGAAACTAAATTGTTGTAAGAAAGGCTAGATGATTGTGCTGAAAATTTAAATTTTCTTGGCTGTACTTGTGGACTTTGCAATGAAAGTGGTCATTTAGCTATTCGATGCAAATTGTTTCATGATCTAATCATGTCCAAAAATTGTGATGACTTGATTTCCCTTGCACATTATAATGAACTTAGTTTGCTTATGGGCTACGAAGAAATGAAACGTATAACTAAACATCTTCTAGAATTTGCTCGTTATAAACTTCTTGGTTTTGATCTAGAGGAAATTTATATGTATTGTGCGGTGAATTGTATTGAAACTCCTTATATTGCCAATTACATAAAGGAAATAAAACAAATAGAAGATGAAGAGAATACTAATGAAAGGTAAGAGTCTTCCCAATATCCTCCTATTATTTCTTATGATGAATCAGGTAACGAGGATGAGCCTCCTATTCAACCAATCTCATTAATAAGGAGCTCCAAAAAGAAAATTGAACCCACACACGATGTGGTGAAGAAGAAGAAAAGAAAAAGGAAGAGAGGTAAAAAGATATCTCTCCCAAATAGTGCTGCTCCTATTACTATTGTGCCTCATGAAAATATGATTGTGGAATATAATGATACTTCTTATGATCTTGAAAATCTTTTTGACACTTGCTTGGAAGAATATGATAATTGCTATACTATTGGTGCTATCCATACTATTAATGATGAGAGTGATTATGCTTATGATATGAAAAGGCCCAAGCTTGGGGATGCTATGTTTGATGAAGATGATGTTTTTGAGAATATATTTGCTGCAATTAATGTTTGTCCCAAGCTTGGGGAAGTTATGATTAATGAAGATGATATTTTTAGTCTCCTAAGTTTTGATATGCTAGTTTATAATGATGATAGCATGCCTCCTACTTATGATGATTATTGTGATGATACTTATGCTATAAAAAGTAGTGATTATATTTATAAAACTTGTCATGATTATGATTACCCCTTCTCTGAACATTACTCTTTTAATGTGGAAACAATTTATAGTATTCGAGTCTCTTATGATACTCCCACTATTCCGATTGAGAAGAATTTTGCTTATATGGAGAGTAATAAAATTTCTATGCTTGTAGATCATGAAAAGAATACTTTAGGTGCTGGTTATATTGTTGAATTCATTCATGATTCTACTGAAAATTATTATGAGGGAGGAACATATGCTTGTAGGAATTGCAATAATATCAAGTTTCCTCTCTATATGCTTAAAATTTTGAAGTTATGCTTGTTTTACCTTCCTATGCAAGTTGATTCTTGTTCCCATAAGTTGTTTGCTCACAAAATCCCTATGCATAGGAAGTGGGTTAGGCTTAAATGTTCTAGTCATATTCTACATGATGCTCTCTTTATGTTTCAATTCTTATCTTTTATGTTAGCATCATTGAAATCATCATGCCTAGCTAGGGGCGTTAAACGATAGCGCTTGTTGGGAGGCAACCCAACTTTATT
Organism: Triticum urartu; assembly: GCF_056163025.1. NCBI lineage: Eukaryota > Viridiplantae > Streptophyta > Magnoliopsida > Poales > Poaceae > Triticum > Triticum urartu. Next base: position 292,245,935 of record NC_141877.1, on the reverse strand, counting down.
TTTATTCCTTGATTTTTGTTCCTGTTTAGTAATAAATAATTCATCTAGCCTCTGTTTAGATGTGGTTTTATGCTTTTAATTAGTGTTTGTGCCAAGTAGAACCTTTGGGAAGACTCGGGGAGAGTCTTGTTGATCATGCTGTAAAAAACAGAAACTTTAGCGCTCACGAGAATTGCTGCCATTTTTATTTGGAGAGTGATATTTAGTTAATTCGTTTTTAATATGATTAATAGATAAATTCCTCAGGTCCATAAATTTATTTGAGAATTTTATGAGTTCATAAGTATACGTTTGATCCAGATTACTACAGACTGTTCTGTTTTTGACAGATTCTGTTTTCATTGTGTCGTTTGCTTATTTTGATGAATCTATGGCTAGTAAAATAGTTTATAAACCATAGAGAATTTGGAATGCAGTAGGTTTAACACCAATATAAATAAATAATGAGTTCATTACAGTACCTTGAAGTGGTGATTTATTTTCTTATACTAACGGAGCTTACGAGTTTTTTGTTAAGTTTTGTGTTGTGAAGTTTTCAAGTTTTGGGTAAGGATTCGATGGACTATGGAATAAGGAGTGGCAAGAGCCTAATCTTGGGGATTCCCAAGGCACCCCAAGGTAATATTCAAGGACAACCAAGAGCCTAAGCTTGGGGATGCCCCGGAAGGCATCCCCACTTTCGTCTTCGTTCATCGGTAACTTTACTTGGAGCTATATTTTTATTCACCACATGATATGTGTTTTGCTTGGAGCGTCAATTTATTTTGTTAGGATTTTCTTGCTGTTATTTATAACAATGTTTTGTATCTTTTATTTCAATAAAGGTGGCATTGATAGCCTTTACTATGCCTATGTTACAAGTGTACATGTTGCTGTTTGAAAACAGAAAGTTTACCGCTGTTGCAATAATTCCCTAGAAAAGTAAGAATGTGATAAAATGTTGAAACCTTTTGCATATTAAGCTATGATAAATTTACTACAATGGGAATTTTATTTCATAATTTTTGGAGCTAGGGAAGTGTGGATGTTGCTGCATTCTTTACAGACTGTCCTGTTTAGGCAGATTGCTGTTATGTTTCCATTGTTTGCATATGTTTGCTTCTTTAATCATTCTATTTGAGGATAGGACTATTAAATATGCAGAGACATTTAGTATGCAATGTTGAATAATAATTTTAATGATTTGCTACAGTAGAGTATGATAAGGTTTTGGCAATGGTTTATACTAACTTATCTCACGAGTCCTTGTTGAGTTTTGTGTGGATGAAGCTTTTGAGATTTAGGGAGACCGTGATATGAGAGGAATTAAGGAGACACAAAAGCTCAAGCTTGGGGATGCCCAAGGCACCCCAATATAATATTTCAAGAAGTCTCAAGCGTCTAAGCTTGGGGATGCCCGGTTGGCATCCCACCATTCTTCTTCAACAACTATCGGTTAGTATCGGTTGATCCCAAGTTTTTGCTTCTTCACATGATGTTTGCTATTCTTAGATGTCATTTTATTTTGCTTTTCTTGCTCTTTGAATAAAATACCAAGATCTGAAATTATTAAATGTTAGAGAGTCTTCACATAGTTGCATAATTATTCAACTACTCACTGATCTTCACTTATATCTTTCAGAGTAGTTTGTCATTTGCTCTAGTGCTTCACTTATACCTTTTAGAGCATGGTGGTAGTTTTATTTTGAAGAAATAGATGAACTCTCATGCTTCACTTATATTATTTTGAGAGTGTTAAATAGCATGGTAATTTGCTTAAAATCCTAATATGCTAGGTATTCAAGATTAGTAAAATTTTCTTATGAGTGTTTTGAATACTAAGAGAAGTTTGATGCTTGATGATTGTTTTGAGATATGGAGGTAATAATATCAAAGTCGTGCTAGTTGAGTAGTTGTGAAATTGAGAAATGCTTGTGTTGAAGTTTGCAAGTCCCGTAGCATGCACGTATGGTAAACGTTATGTAACAAATTTGAAACATGAGGTGTTATTTGATTGTCCTCCTTATGAGTGGTGGTCGGGGACGAGCGATGGTCTTTTCCTACCAATCTATCCCCCTAGGAGCATGCGCGTAGTGCCGAGGTTTTTGATGACTTGTAGATTTTTGCAATAAGTATGTGAGTTCTTTATGACTAATGTTGAGTCCATGGATTATACACACTCTCACCCTTCCATCATTGCTAGCCTCTTCGGTACCGTGCATTGCCCTTTCTCACATTGAGAGTTGGCGCAAACTTCGCCGGTGCATCCAAACCCCATGATATGATACGCTCTGTCACACATAAACCTCCTTATATCTTCCTCAAAACAGCCACCATACCTACCTATTATGGCATTTCCATAGCCATTCCGAGATGCCATGCAACTTTCCATTGTTCCGTTTATTATGACACGCATCATCATTGTCATATTGCTTTGCATGATCATGTAGTTGACATCGTATTTGTGGCAAAGCCACCGTTCATAATTCTTTCATACATGTCACTCATGAATCATTGCACATCCCGGTACACAGCCGAAGGCATTCATATAGATTCATACTTTGTTCTAGTATCGAGTTGTAATCATTGAGTTGTAAATAAATAGAAGTGTGATGATCATCATTATTAGAGCATTGTCCCAAGTGAGGAATAAAAAAAGAAAAAGGCCATAAAAAAAGAGAAGGCCCAAAAAAAGAGAAAGGCCATAAAAAAAGAGAAGGCCCAAATAAAAAAATAAAAATAAGAAAAGAGAGAAAAAGAGAGAAGGGACAATGCTACTATCCTTTGCCACACTTGTGCTTCAAAGTACCACCATGATCTTCATGATAGAGAGTCTCTTGTTTTGTCACTTTCATATACTAGTGAGAATTTTTCATTATAGAACACTACAAAAAAAGACACATCCGTGACATTTTGGGCCGAACAAATTTTTTTCTGTCATACATATGACACTTCTATGACGATAATTGTGACAAAACCCGGTATCATCATAGATGTGGTGGGCTCCTACTTCTATGACAAAAAATCATGACAGAAAATGGGCTTTTCGTCCTGGGAGGGCCGGAGAAGCAGCTGCATGACATTCTTTGGGCCATCCATGACGGAAAAAACCATGGTAGAAGCGAGGGGGAGGAAAATTTCGGGGAGTTCCCGGTTACGGTGGGTGGTCGGGGGCCGAGTGATGCGCGTTTCTCTCGTACACGTACGCGCGTGTGTGCGAGGCATTGTCTCTAACTGAACCCGAGCGAGGCGTTGGGCTCTAACTGAACCCGAGCGATTGCACTGCAGGCTACACGTTACTGAACCCGAGCGATCGATCGATGGCTGTTAACTGAACCCGATCGAGCGATTCCTTGGCTACTGCTGCTAACTGAAGCCGATCGATGGGATGAACAGTGAGCGTTATGGGGGGGGGGTTGGATGAATAGTGAGCGGTGGCGTTGCCTCTGGATGAACAGGACCCCGTGGTGTGGTGGAGGGCTGGATGAACAGTAGACGGTGGAGGGGTGCCCGTGGAGGGGTGGATGAACATGACCCCGTGTTGTGGAGGGCAGGATGAACAGTAGACGGTGGAGGGGTGCCCGTGGAGGGGTGGTTGAACAGGACCCCGTGGTGTGGAGGGCTGGATGAACAGTAGACGGTGGAGGGGTGGTTGAACAGTAGCCGGTGGAGTAGCACGCGGTGGAGGCTGGATGAACAGGAGCCCGTGGAGGCTGGAGGAGGTCGACGGTGGATGAACAGTAGCTCGTGGAGGCTAGAGGGGGTCGACGATGGAGATGAACAGTATCCCATGGAGTCCCGTTTTGCGGTACGCCACACCCCTCCTGATGAACAGGACCCCCGTTTCGACCGTAGCGCTCCAACACAAGTCTGTTTCCTCCGTTTTGCGGTACGCCACACCCCTCCCGATCAACAAGACCCTCGTTTTGACCGTAGGAGGTCCGTTTCCTCCGTTTTGCGGTACGCCACACCCCTCCCGATCAACAGGACCCCCGTTTCGATCATAGGAGGTCTGTTTCCTCCGTTTTGCGGTACACCACACCCCTCCCGATCAACAGGACCCCCGTTTCGACCGTAGGAGGTCTGTTTCCTCCGTTGTGCGGTACGCCAGGCCTCATTTCCATCGCCTTCCGCCCAAGCCCTCCCGATGAACACGACCACGCATTCCGTTTTGACCCTCCCGATGAACACGGCGCATTCCGTTGCCTCCCCATGAACACGACGACGACGTTGTTTCTCTGTTCCGACCCAGCCATGTACACGAGCCCTCGCTGTACATATGCGCGAGTAGGCGTTCGAGACCCCACCCGTATGTACACATACGTGGCCGTATTTTCTTTCTTGCAGCTTGGCCGCCTCTACTACGACACGTGCGCGCCTCTACATCCACCAGTATATATGTACGTACACGTTCGCGACCAGCATGACAACGCCACATACGCTTCGACCAGGTGGGTCCCGACTGTCAGGCACTTCCTTGCCTGCGAAGATGTAGCTGGTGGGTCCCACCTGTCAGGGGGTGAATAGTTTCTTTTTTTGCCCGGACGCACTTCCTTGCGTGCGAAGATGTAGCTTGTGGGTCCCAGCAGTCGGGGGGTTGGTGGGTCCCAGCAGTTAGGGAGGCAAATCGTTTTGGTTTTTTTACCCGGACGCACTTCCTTGCGTGCGAAGATGTAGCTGGTGGGTCCCAGCAGTCAGGGGGCGAATCGTTTTTTTGCCCGGACGCACTTCCTTGCGTGCGAAGGTGTAGCTGGTGGGTCCCAACAGTCAGGGGGGAAACATTTTTTTCATGAAATACGGTGGCCCGTCCGGTGGGTCCCTGCTGTCAAGTGGAGGAATCATTATTTTCCGCATAATAAGGAGGCACTTCCTTGCTGCCGCCGTGGACCCAGCTGTCAGCCTCTCCACGTACAGTCCACGTCTGATGGAAGTCATTCCTTGACCACGTTGACCACGCTGCGCCGAGAGCACTAGGGCAGTGGACGACGGCGAGGCCTAGGAAGGGGACGACACGGAGGCAAGGAAGACTCGGCAGTTGTTTCCCACGCGGAGGGGAGTACGACTGTACGAGGGTTTACTGGTTCGTCTGTGATCGCCAGAGAATAACAGCAGGTGTGGGTGAGTAGAGGGATGGCTAGGCCAGCGATGGGAGTACGGTCGGGCGGTGAGGCCTGCGCGGCAGCACAGCTGGCCGCGAGGAGGAGGGAGCAGGCAGTCCCGCCGGCGCTTGTTTGAGCGGCTGGAGCAGGAAGAGCAGAGGTTGAAGAAGCACGACGGCCGTTGGATGGACATCCAACAGTGAGTGCTTGTGCGTCAACCTTTTTTTTAGGAAAGCCTCAAATCTATGGAAAACAGCATACAACCCATCTGCCATTATTTCTAATAATTTACAACCCATTTGCTAATTCTTAAGGTTTTTTTGGAGCCCATATTCTTTTTGTTAGCATTCCAGCCCATATTGTTGCAACGGTTAAAAAATTATAAGAAATTTTGCATATTTCGGTGCGGTCCGAACTGTTTTAATCCCAAAATTTCGACTCACATTCAAACTGATTTTAAAAATAAATTTATATCAATATAAAATCCAACAAATTCTCCACGCATAAAATTAATGTAATTTAAAATCTTGAAATGAAAAAAATATATTTGAAACTAATTGCCGGTTTGATGTGTTTTAAAAATGTACAACCCATTTCTCATTACTGATGGGCCATTTTCTCGGCCAGCCGAATGAAAGCTCTCCTCGTCTTGAAAGATTTGCAGCCCAACAGGCCAGACAAAGTGACTTACTTGGCAAATCACAAAAAAATTGGGTTGTGGCCGTGGACCCAGCTGTCAGCCTCTCCACGTACAGTACTCTTCCGATGGAAGTCGTTCCTTGACCATGTTGACCACGCCGTGCTGAGAGCACCACAGCGGTGGACGACGGCGAGGCCTAGGAAGGGGACGACGCGGAAGTGGAAGCCCGCGCGGAGAGGACTACAAGGGTTCACTGGTTTGGCTGCGGTGTGAGGCTGCCGTCGCCGCAGGGCCTGGCCAGCGGTGGGAATAGTAGGGGTGGTGAGGCCTCTGCGGCAACACAGCCGGCCAGGGAGGCAGGAGCATGTAGCACGACCAGCGTTGCTTTGGGTGGCTGGAGCAAGAAGACCAGAGGTTGAAGAAGCACTACGGCCGATGGATGGACATCGTACGGTCACTGGAGCTAGAATCGTTCATATTGACTAAGTTGACAAAGCCCTTCGTCCCTGACAACTTAGTAGGCCCACAAGTCAGCCTCCCAGCAAGGTGGGTCCCAGCTAGCCGGGGGAGTATTCATTTTTTTGTGCGTAATAAGGAGGCACTTCCGGTGGGTCCGAGCTGACAGCGGGGGGAACGTTTTTTTCACGAAATACGGTGGCCCCTCTGGTGGGTCCCAGCAGTCAGGGGAAACGATTTTTTTCGCAAAATACTGGTGGCCCGTCTGGTGGGTCCCTGCTGTCAGGTGGAGGAATAATTATTTTCTGCGTAATAAGGAGGCACTTCCTTGCGGCTGCCGTGGACCCAGTTGTCAGCCTCTGCACGTACAGTACTCTTCCGATGGAAGTTGGCTGTTGACCACGTTGACCACACCGCGTCGAGAGCACCAGGGCGGTGGACGACGACGAGGACTAGGAAGGGGATGACTCGGAGCCGGGGAAGACGCAGTAGTGGATGCCCACGTGAAGAGGAGTACGAGGGTTCACTGGTTCGGCTGCGGTGTGAGGCTGCTGTCGCCGCAGATTAACAGGGGGTGTGGGTGATTAGAGGATGGCCTGGCCAGCGGTGGGAGTAGTAGGGGGCGGTGAGGCCTCTGCGGCATCACAGCTGGCCACGGGAGGCAGGAGCACGTGGCACGACCGGCGCTGGTTTGGGCGGCTGGAGCAAGAAGACCAGAGGTTGAAGAAGCACTACGGCCGTTGGATGAACATCATACGGTAACATGAGCTAGAATCGTTCATATTGGCTAAGTTGATAAAGCCCTCCGTCCCCGTCAACTTGGTAGGCCCACAAGTCAGCCTCCCACTATGCTGGGTTCCAGCTGGCAGGGGGAATATTCATTTTTTGTGCGTAATAAGGAGGCACTTCCTTGTGTGTGAAGATAGCTGCTGGGTCCGACATGTCAGCGGGGGCACTTTATTTTGCGAAATACAGAGGCCCTTCCGGTGGGTCCCAGATGTCAGGTGGAGGAATCATTATTTTGCGTGTAATAAGGAGGCATTTCCTTGTGTGCGGCCGTGGACCCAGCTGTCAGCCTCTCCACGCACAGTCTACTTCTGATGGTGTCGTTCGTTGACCATGTTCACCACGTCGCACCGAGCGCATCCAAGGTGGTGGACGACGGCGAGGCCCGGGACAGCAATGAGCCGGAGATGGGAAGACGCGGGAGTAGAGTCGCAGACGAAGAGGTGTACGAGGGTTAACTGGTTCTAGTGCGGTGTGGTTCGACAGTTGGTGGAGAAGAACAGGAGGTCTGGAGGGGTGGAGGGATGGCCTGGTCAACGATGGAGTAGCGCTTCATAGCGAAGCCTGCTAAGCAGAGCTGCTAGCAGCAGGAGGCGGGAGGTGGTCCCGGCGGCGCTGGAGGAAGAAGATGAGAGATTGAAGATGGATGACTGTCGTTGGATGTAAATCCAACGGCTAACATGTCAGAATCATTTGTTGACTAAATTGACAACGACTTGCATTGGCTTCGACCTATTGGCCCACATTTCAGCCTCCAAAAATGTGGCACGTATTCAACCCATTTTTTCAGAATTTACAGTCTTTTTTTTGCGCGGTAGAATTTATAGTCAATTTGATCTTTTTTTAATTACAGCCATTAGCTGGGCTGGGTGAACAAATAATGTAGCATTCATGCGGCCCGTTTATTTTATTTCCTAAAAAATTACAGACCATTTGCACTTTCTCGAAATACACGATTTTGCTAGGCTGATTCTAATTATAATGTTGGCTTGGGCCAGCAATGTTATCAAAAAATAAAAAGGGGCTGAGCATTTTGTTATAAATATATTTAAATAATGAATGATATTATTACATTCGTCCTTAAATCTTACCAAGCTTTTGTACACAATCACTAGGATTTTTGTGCCAAAACAATCCAGGATTTTATTTGTTAAGAAATTATTTTTATAAGTTAATAAGATGTGGGATATTGTTTTCTTACATATGTAAGTATCTGTTAAATATATGATGACAATAAAAATAATATATAATAACATATGAAATAATTTTTTTAGAAAAACAGGGAGCATCTCCCCGGTTCCATTGCTGAGAACGAAACCACAACATATTTTGATACAGCAGCTCAAAGAGCAGTTCAAAAGCAAAGGTAGAAAAGCTACAAACTAGGGGGGCGGAAGAACAAGTTCTCTGAATAACACAAATCACCCGAGCAGTGCCAAAGGCAGAGCGGATAGAGTACTCAAATGACACAAGGAGGGTCCAGCGAAGCCTTCATGGTCTTCAGCCGAGGGGCCGTGTCAGCCTGTGGCGACCAGTAAGCAAGCGGACAGACCGGGCTGGAAGGCGTAGCATGGTGGATGTCCCTCTTTTTCGGCGCCAGGTGCCCATCATCTTCATCAGAGATCTTGAGACGAGCCCACGGGTCCAGCCCCAGAGCAGGTCGAGCCTTGTTCAGCCACAAGTGATCACCAACGGTTTCTGGAGGGATCTTGTTAGGGTTTCCACGAAGCTCATCAACTTGTCCTTGTCCGATCCGGAGGAGAGAATCGCCCAGTTCCTCACCATGTTCCTGATCAACCTCAAGACCTGCGGAATGGAAATCCAGGAGGTGTTACTGAAAATCATAACATTTCTATATTTCCAGAGGCACCAAAGGACAGCTGAGCTAACAGTGTTTAAAACTGAGCACTTTTTGGTAGCAATCCAAAATCTGGCGACAGATTCGAAGGATGAGCCAATCTGACTAGAGAAATATTCCTCAATGTGGGCCCAGAGATGTTTAGCAACTATACATTCAAAAAATAGGTGAGAACAAGACTCTTGTTCCAAGCAGTAAACACAATCAAGGGGTTTGATGATGTGTCTCTTCCTAAGGTTATCCCTAGTCATCAATTTGTTTTTGGAGAGAAGCCAGAGAAATACATGATTTTTAGGGGAACTCTCAATTTCTATACAGCAGGGATAAACACGGGTTGAACCCCTCTAAAGTTGACAACATGATAGAGGGAGCTGGAGGAATACTTCCCCTTATTGTCCAGCTGCCAAATCAGGGCATCCGGCTCGGCAGTAACGGTAATGCTTTTGTTAAAGAGAGTTTTAGGCATTGACTGTCCCAAACTTCATTGACACTTTTGTTAAGCTCACTACGGACAGAGTAAATAGGCCAAAATTGGACTGCTAGGGGGGATGTGCCAAACCAATTATCTTCCCAGAACCTGGTTCTGCTCCCATCCCCTATGTTCCATCTGTAGCCAAATTTCACAGCATGCATAATAGATTTTAATCCTTTCCAGAATCTGGAGGTCTTAGGGTTGGAGGAAGGGACAAAAATATTAGGTTTATTTCCTAGGTATTTATGGGCAATAAGAAGCTTCCAGGGTTTCAGGTCTTCCTCATAGAATCTTTTAATCCAAGACCCTAGAAGACAGATGTTAATTTCTTAGAGGTTAGAGACTAGGGCCCAATTAGCAAGGTGTAGCTTCCTATTTCCCTCAAAATCATTCCACAAGCAATGAGACATCTGAGAATTGATGAGGTTCACTGCCCATTTAGGGAACTTCAAGAAGGAGAGGAGATACACTGGAATGCTAGCCAAACAAGCTTGTATGAGGATCAATCTACCTCTGTAAGAGAGAAGCTTGCCCCTCCACCCAGCAATCCTTGTAATGATTTTATCTAGAAGGGGTTGGATATCCTCTCTCCTCAGTTTATCATAGTGGAGAGGGATACCTAGGTACTTAATGGGGAAGTTACGTTTATTACAGACTAGAATAGAGAGGAACTCAGCTAACTCCTGATCATCCATGTTGATAGGGATGAGTTCACTTTTAGAGTAGTTGATTCTCATGCCTGAGACTTATTCAAACCAGGTTAGAACAGTTTTCAGATTGCTAGCATGTGTGGAGTCATTGTCTAAGAAAAGGATGGTATCATCTGCATATTAAAGGCAGATGATGCCACCAAGGCATACCTCAGGACAGAGCCCTGCAATCAGACTATGATCAGCAGCTTTGCTCAACATTTTAGTAAGAACGTCCACTACTAAGTTAAACAAAAGTGGGGAGATGGGGTCACCTTGCCTAAGGCCTTTACCAGCAAGGAAAAAATCACTTTCACAGTTATTTAACTTGACCCCAACAGACCCCCCATGAGTAAGTTGCTGGATCCAACTCTCCTCTATGAAAGGCTTCGAAAAGATCCAAGAGATCATTTTTCACCAAGTCCCAAAAATGCTGGTAAAACAAGAAGGGAATCACATCAGGACAAGGAGCCCCATCAGGATAAGAGCTAAAAATGGCTTCCTTCACCTCTGTCTCTGAAAAAGGGGCTTCTAGCAGCTCATTTTCAGCAGGAGAGACTTTTTCAGAAGCAGAGAATTTTTTTTGTAGAGAGAACCCAGAAGGGTTTTCTTTCTTAAACAGGTCTTTGTAGAAGTCACTAGCCACTTTCAGCATCTCATCTACCTCAGTAACAGGGCCATTAGGGCCATCAAGGGAGTGAATGAGGGTTTTCCTCCTCCTCTGGTTAGCTACTGCATGGAAGTAAGCAGTATTTCTATCACTTCCAACATGTCTAGCAGAACTGTGGGTTTTCCTTCTGACAGGGCAATTCTCAACTTTATGGGTAACCATTTTGTAGATAAAACAACTCTTGGGCTTGACACATTTATCCAAATGATGCCCTGGTTCCCCATAGTTGTAGCAGATCACCTCAGAGTATGCCATAAGGCCCGAAGCAGGGGCAGGAGCAGTTTTCTGGATGTCCTGTCTCTTCTTTTACTGATTCTTGCCTTGAGATTTCCCACTGATCTGAGAGTCAGAACCACCAGCAGATTGATCTTGGGCAATTATAGGAGCATGCCCAGATTATGCCCCCATTTGGGGTGGAGGTGGGCCGTACCACTGCCCAACCGGCGCTCCCCCCATTGTGATAGGGGAAATTCATCGGAGTTCCTGGTTCTTGCTCATCCTCCAGCCAGATGTTGTCTCTCAGGAAGCAGAAATAACCGCCAGACAGCTCAATTGAAGCAGATTGCAAGCCTAATTTCAATCTTCTGCAGGTTTGGGGGAGAGGTAAGGTAGGGGATCCACCTGCTCTGGCTCCGGTGGCGTGCTGGTGGGCAGGAGTCCAGTCAAGCATTCCCATCTGGCAGCACGGCGTGGATCTCCTGAATTAACTTCTCCTTTCGCCCATCGAACGAACGCAATAGGCGGCTCACTGGGGTGGGGCATCCTGTGCTTCTCCGAGAAATCTCCTTCGAAGTAGATCCGCAGGGCTAGATTCAGCAGCTCCCAATCCACATTATCCTTGCACATCCGAGCATACCTACGCGAGTGAGAGAATGGATTCGGTCCCTCCTCGGCTTCCTCCCTCGCAGCTTCCTCCTCTGCTTCCCTCCATTCGTGCGTGCGCTGGGTCCAGGAGAGAGCGTCATCGCGGATTCGCATCGCCCGCTCCCTCCATCTCCTCCCTCGAGTCTCCTGCAGCACCGCCGGCGCGACGGAGTCGAGCGGCTGGAGCATCCGCGGGATGGCTTTGTAGACATGTGGGAGATGCATCTTGTATATTTGCCTATCTTCCAGCCATTCCCCTGTGGATATGGCCAGCGACTCCATGGGGCGCGTGAGCGGACTTGCTGAGGGGGGCAGGCACGCCCAGACTCAGGAGGCGGGGGGGGGGGGGGGGTGGTGAGATCTATTTGCCAATTACTCCCTCCTTTTCAGTTTATAGGGCTCAATTCAGAAATCTCACCAACCAAGGTAGATGATGAATGGTGGAATACTTTTTGTAGTTTGCAAAAGCACCTAATTAATGCACTTGTTTTCCTCAAAAAATTATGTTTATCAATGCATAAATTGCAATGCATGCATGCATAAAGTACATGCATTGGTCAATTTTCTCTTAATACTTGCATGCAATGATTTAATGCACCTTGGAATCTGAACATGTGATGGAAAACAACCAAATTGAGCCTTATAAAATTGAAAAACTAAAATTTTGAGATAAGGCCTATAAACCGAAAAGGAGGGAGTATGTCAACTAAACAGTCAACATATAAAATAATTTAAATATATATAATATAGTTAGAAGGGAAACATAAGTTGGACCTCGCGTTCCTATTCTTATATAGAAAAATAGAACATACCTCTGCGTTTTCTTCAAAAAAACATAAATTGGGCTGCCAAAAATAAAACCTCGGATAGGAGGTCCATAGGCCGATCGATACATGACGGCCCTAAGAAAATACAAACAGGCATGTGGACCTCCCATCCGAGGTCGTGGGCTGCGCATGTTAAAAATGAAAGCCTAGACGGGGCAGCCCAAAACCACGTCCAACACTTGCCAAAACTTCGTCCCTCGTTTTCTCTGTGTTTCGCACACTCGATATTGTGTGGGCATTTTGACTGTGCATCATATGAAGATGTGCTATGCATGAATGTTGATCAGCATGATGCTAACTGGCTGGTAGTTCCATTTTCGACCATGAATAAAACTTCCAACATGATGTTAACCCTGTTTGAAAAGGCCGTGTTAATATAAATGCTCTGCCTCTGAAAGTTGCAGTTTCTTCTCTGAGAATCACATTGTTTGCACTTTTATACTCCTATGAAACTACATTTTTTAAGTGCTAAAAATAGATCTCTAGAATTCATAAAATACTTCATATGCTCAATACTGCAAATCTGAAATTCAAAAGACATTCATATCTGAAAGTACTCTCAAAATACACAACACAAAACACAATTCACAACCTGCAAATACTAACAACCCTAAGCTCCTCCTGACAATTCACAACCTGCCCGACTATTGGGCTGGGGGGGGCAGCCCCCTCCTATTCCTTGGCGGCAGACAGCCGCCCCGTGAGACGATGTGAACGGCGAGGGAGACGATGGCAGGGAAGCGTCGTCGGGCCAACTGCTTTTCTCCTCTTGCAGTTGGGTTCGGTCGATGAAGACTCCACCGGCTTGCTCTGGCAGGACACCCTCACAAACGGCACCCTGTAGATGCTCGATCCTTCAATCTCTGGTGGATGCTCCATCTGGGATCGATACTCCCACCACCGCTCCCTCACGATCAGATTCGGTGAATCTGTTTGCTCCATGGCCCAGAGGAGCAGCTCTATGTACTCCGGCGCGACTCCCTCCGGGAGTATCGCCGACTTTTCGCTCTGTTGCAGATATTTGGCCATGGATGTCGCCGTCGCCGCTAGTTGGTCCTTGTTTTCAAACCAAGACTGTATCTCCAACATCCTGGCTAGCTTCATAGGGTCGCCGTCTGCGATCCTCACGTATCGGTTGTACTCCTCCATCGATCTACTTATCCACAGCACCTTCACTCGCCGGTAGTGGTTTTTGAATGGAAGAGGAGAGGAGCAACGCTGGTTTTGGATTAGAACGGGAGAGGAGCGACACTGGTTTTGGACTGGAACAGGAGAGGAGGGGCGGTGGTTTTGAAATGGAAGAGGAGAGGAGTAGCGCTGCATTTAGATTGGAACAGGAGAGGAGCGGCGGTGGTTTAAGAGGAGAAGAGCGGAAGAGCGGCGCTGGTCTTGGAAGTATTTTGTTGTTGTTTCGCGTATTTTGGGTCAAAGTTTGACCATGTACTGTATTTGACAAGCAAAATGTGAATGCATGTCACCAAAAATTGTACCGTTTGGTTCGTATCTGAATGTACTTTCAAATTATACTCACTCCATTTTTTATACAAGGCCACAAACTCATATTATAGGTACCAAGGTAAAAATCAATGCTATGTTTAAGTCAATGTTGCTAGCTAGCTTGTCACCTTGATTGTCGTGTTAATTAATGTGGTTTTTCTCTCCCAAGCACAACAAGCCAACCCTCTTACTCCTCATTGGTTGATTAATGTTGGGAATGCAAGCTAACCTTCTCACTTCCGCATGCACACAAGGGATATTAATGTCCTCGGGTGCTAGTACGAGGCAAACACCATCAATTTTGCCTCGATTAATGTTAGTGACCTTGTATAGTTGCAAATTGTAATTTTGATAGTGGCCTTGTATACAACGTATACCATATATTTTATGTGCGAAAATCATGGTCAATTATGACCCAGAATAAAAGGGAGACTAGTTAATGTGGGGTCGCTTTCTTAATTGAAGGGTAAATTGATTTTTATTTTGATCCAGTCAGAGCGCGCCGGCCTCTCGTCCAATCCTAAATCGCTGCCGCACGCTCCTCTCCCTCTTCTCCATTGAAAAACCACCTCCTCTCCTCTCCATCATCTCCATTCCAAAACCACCGTCTCACATCTCCCTCTTCTCTATTGCAAGACCACCGTGTCTCCTCCGTTTTCTAGACGCTTTGCTCCATGGCGCGGGCGCAATCCATGGATACAAAATTAGTATACTGTATACTATTCAAAAGTTGAGGGCGGTGCTTTTCCTGCGCGGTAGGTGGTGGGGCAGTTCCGCCTAGTCGGTTCGATAGAGACGCGATAAGACTAGGGAGTAGGCTGCTGCAAACGTAGGGCTGTGTGATTTGACAGCGAGTTACTGCTGGACAGGTGGGCCCCCGTGATTTGACTTGCCATTATCATTTTAACTGCGGCGCTACGACCGGCGTGAGTCTCCTAGATTCCTGACCACCTCCATACAGGTGCCTCTCCCAATGCTCCACCATGTAGTAGAGGCTGGCTCTTGCATGAGAGCCCACTTGTCCACTTTTTCCTTGCCTCTCTTTCCTCCACATATGCAAAAATGCCATGTAAAGCGCACTATTGTACTTACTTTTACTTGCTCCTACAGGTGCTTAAGCTTGCCACATAGGCATAAAGTCTGATGTGGCAAGTTAATCAAGAAGAGAGAGACTAGTTTGGTGACCCAAGGAAGAAACGGTGCTAAGCGCGTGTACCTAGGTGAAAAGACAATTTTGAGTCTATAGCTAATTAAATGAAGCAAACTTAGCAACACCATTTCATTGGAAGAGGTCACTCCTTGGGAAATGCAATAAATACACGCGCTTACTAGCACCGTTTCTTCCTTGAGTACGAAGAAAGAGATAGAGAGGAGTAACAAAAAATACACTTATAGCCAACCTTGTTGTAGTATGAGTGACTAAGTGATGACTATGTATGACATGCCAACATCAGATAGCCTAATGCACCGTGTTAAATCTCCAAGGGCGCGACCGCGCGAGCAACGCGACGGTCGTGGTAGGCGCGACCATGATACGGGCTGCTGGCAGCCCTTGGATCCGAGATCAAACGGTCGCATGCTAAGTTGCTGAAAATTTGTAGAATAACCCTCCAGGATAGGATATTCACCCATAGGTCTAGAATCACGCCATGCAACCGTTCGATCTCAGATCCAAGGGCTCTCGGAAGCCCGTATCATGGGAGAATGGAAAGCCACTACCCTGTCGTTCGCACGCTGGCAGTTTGCTCCTACACGTCCCCGCACGTCCTTCAATACTACGGCGGTTCGCTCCTAGTCGTCCCGTCCATTCACATTACGACAGTTCCACTAATCCTAACCCTCCTCCCAAATCCATGGCGTCCCAAATCTCCATGATCGGCAGTGAGTACAAGGTTAGAACCATCACCGGCGATGAGTTCGACGTCATCTACACCCGTTCTTCCGCGACGGTGAAAGGATGCCTTTCTCGCTTTAGACGCATGTTCGAAAACTCAGATGATGAGTGGGTCATTGGGCTAGATGTTGAGTACACCACAGTCCTGGGACGAGAGAAGGATCTAAAGGACGAAGAGAGGAAGAAGCCCGCCGTGATTCAGGTTTGCGTGCATGACTTATGCTTGGTCTACCACATATGCCATGCCGACGTTGAGTGCCAGGATTTTAAGGACTTCCTCGGGAGCAACCTAGTCAAATTCGTTACTGTAGACTTTGGTAACGACAAAGAAATCCTGGGTCGGATAGGCCTCATTGTAGGCAACCCCTTCGACCTCCAGAAGAATCGGCTGGTGCCCTCTCGTCAGCCTTCAATGCTGACCCTGGAAGGAGCCATGGTTCATCCTTCATATGGTAAACTGGTGAAACCTCCATACATGTTTCATCGTCATGCATGGCAGCGGAATGTACTAGATATAGACCACATCCAGTACGCTGCAATGGATGGCTACCTTTGCTTCAATATCTACAAGGGTTGGATGAAGAGCAACAGCCAAGTGTGAGGTTCAAGCAAAGAAGTATCGGCCAAGAGGAAGAGGGACAAGGACGAAGTCGAGGACGTGGACGAGGACTCCGAGTAAGGTGGCAGTGTCGTTGCTCATGGTGGTTCTAATGCAGTGTCTACCGGAACAGTTGCAAAGTTTAATTTCAGGTGTGCTTAATTTAATTTGAGGAGTGTGTTGTGCTGATCCCCTAGCAGAACTATGTTATGTTTCTTCTCATTACTTTAACTCTTCAGTACGACCATACTAGTATTTCTTACATTTCATCTTTTAGTTGGTATAGTACTACCACTCATTTCTTCACATTATATACGTACAATATATATGGCCAACATCATATAGCCAGCAGTTTAGTTGTCAAAGAATTTCAGGGTGCTTAGTTTTGTCAAAGGATTCCAGGATGCTTGGATCCAAGGGACTTATTTTAGTCTGACTAAAAATAGTCTCTTTAAGAGGCTAAAGTTCCAAGCACCCCTGACTAAAGAGGGGCTAAAACTAGTCTTGAGACTAAATTTTTTTAGTCAGGGGTACCCCTACTAAAATGTGGATTAGTCCTCTCTCTACTCATTTAACTCATCTCCTTTAACACATGCGAGTTCTGGATTGGAGGGTTTGGAGGATAATAAATGCTCATTAACTTGATTTTAGCCTTTTTAGTATTTGGATCCAAGCATGCGTGAGGCTAGCATGTTTTAGTCCCACTACTTTTAGTCATGGGACTAAAACGTATCCAAGCACCCTCTTAGTTTTATTTGAGGGGTGGGTTGTGCTGGACACCATTATTGTGACTAACCTTTTTAATAGTACTATATGCATAATTTGGCGACGAGCGCTCTCTATATGTACCACCTTTTTTTAATTTCAAGTTTTGCTCCATGGTGCAATCCATCGATAGTACTGCTGTACAAAAGTATACATTTTTTAAAAGGCTAGAGGGCGGGGCAGTCTAGCTTGGTCGGTTTTACGAGAGGCGAGGGCCTTTGTGATTTGACGGCTCATTACTGCTGGAAGGCGGTGCCTTGTGATTTGACTGCTCGTATAAATGCGCCGATGACCTGATCGAGGAGGAACAAAGAACCGTGCGGTATACTCAAGTTTTCCACTGGAGTAGTACTGCGACGGAGGAGCACGAAACACGGCAGCCTAGTGCCATATGGCGATAAAAAATGATCTAATTTGCTAGTCATCTCATTGTTAGCATTGTTCTATTCATTCCCTCAAAAAAACATTGTTCTATTCATGCCTCACAGAGAACGTGACACGTGCGGCGAAACACCCGAAGCAAAAGATGAAACACATGAGCAAAAGAAAAAGGAAGATTATCACCCCAAATGATCTAATTCGCCGCGGAGTCGTAACTACTTCTTCATCGCCTGCATGACCTCCATCTCCTTGCGCATCTCCTCCACCATCTTCATCATTGTGTCCATGACGCGGCATTTCTCGACGGGAGCCTTCATCACCTGTTCCACGGCCATATTACGTACCCTGACAGCAGCCGGGTGCTCGATGCGGAGCTTCGCCAACTCTTCCTTCTGTTCCATGGCGAGGGCCTGCAGCATCTTCATCGAGGAACTACTATTCTCATGCAGCTTCTTCCAGCCGGCGTTCTTCTCCTTCAACAGGTCGATCTCGTGGCAGAGCTTCGCATTGTCCTCCCGAAGTCGCAGGATTTCGCCGGTCACCTTCTTCTCCGTGGCAATGCTCTTCTTCAGCAGCATCACCAAGCCGGCGGTCAACTCCCCCTGCTGATTGAGCTCAGCGGGCATGTCGTCGAGGCTCTCCTTCAGCAACTCCATCAAGGCTTGGATGAACTCCTTCTGTTTATTGAGCTGATCGGGCATGCCGTCGAGGGATAACGACTCCAGCTCTGCCGGCTCGGCATGTTCGCCTCCGTGGCTAGGGTGCTCCTGGGAGCCATCGCCTGCCCGTGAGAGATCTTTCGAGGTCTCTGCGTGGCGGCGAGCCCTCTCTTTTTTTCCGCAGCCTTGGTTGCCGCTCCCTTGTTACGAGTAGTTCTCGACCTAGAGCTCCGCTCACCGGCCATGGCAACAACGGACGAACAAGAAGCACTTATGAGGAGGAAAGGTAGAGTGATTTTCTGTTAGGTAGTTCCCCTTTTTATAACCTAAGTACTAGCACTAGTACTAAAACCTGCATAGTGGGAACACGTTCAAGTTTGGTACGTACTACTAGTAGGTGTGAGCAGGCTTTCGAATGTGATGGGAACAAGATAAACATTAATTGATGGTTTTGGTTTCGAGGCCCGAACGGCTCCCGATGAGTTTAGCGGAACATAAATTTCAAGTACTACACTGCTCAAATGCGTAAATATTGAGTAGTATGTTACTATCAAAAATTGGCACAAAATACGAAGGAGCCCAATGGAAGTAATACTAGCAACCCACGATTTAACTACTCACATGCGCGTAGTGGAGTAATAATGTCTTTCTTCCGCCCTCACGTCCACTCAATTTGCATGCGCTGTATTAATCGACCATCAATGAAGTGAACGACTTTACACGCGTCAAATTATCACATGGGGTGGATCTTGGTACAAAATTGTGTCCGTCCTTGTACCCGCGTGTGCGTGCGAGGAATGAGCGCGTGCATGGCGTGCGTGCACATCTTCGCTTCGTGCATGTACCGCCAGTATGGCTCAGGAAGGACGAGTACATTCTTTTCGAACCAGCAGCACGTCACTATGATCAATCCACGCAAGGAGGTCGCGACAACGCCTACACATGTGCCACGTGGCTTCATGAACTGTAAGAGAGACACTATGTAGCGTGCCATTGGTATTCTAGTTTACGTGTTTTGCACAAACTCGAAATACTAGTAAGGTACACGTGCATTGCACGCATCAGATTTTGCAACCAAATTATGAATAAATACCACACTATAGCATGTAAGCTCTGAGTCATATATGCCTGATGTAGCCCTTCTTTTAATTCTTATAGTTCATCTCATTCAAAATCAATTAGTTTTTATAAAAAAGCTAAGAACACGGGAATAGGAAAAACATGGGATTATAGTGGAATGTCGTCTTGAATCCTACAGGATTGTACGAGTGTTTGATTGTGCATAGAAAAAACGCAGAATTCTTTCAAAGAGGTTTGAGTGGATGGGATGTTTCCTATGAAATCTAGTGCAAATGAATCATATGGAAAAATTCCTATGGTTTACAATCCTACGAATCAAACAACCAAGATAGGAAAAATTCCTAATGATTAGAATCCTCCAAAATTCCTTTGAGAATCGTTTGAATCAAAGAAGCCCTTAATATATTTTATGATTCATGGAATTGTGCGTTGTAAAGCATAAAGTAAAAACAAATAATGGCAATTCAACTAGAAAAAAGTTTGGGCAGTTATGATGCGGAAGAATCTAGAACAAAAGAGAACCACTGTTGTTTTGAGGTTTGTGCATTATGCTTAAGTTCAACCATGGAGTCTGCTAGATTGTACATGTGGCGAAATCCAGTGGGTGGGCTAGAAGATGGTGCGAGGGGCCGAGTGGAGGGAGACTATGAAGGAATGCACAAGTGGAGATCGATATTTAGAGAGAGGGGGCGAACACATGCGCTGATGCGCACAGTGGCGGAGCCATGAAAAATAAATGATCTAGGGGGCCAAGCATTGCTAATCCTTTACGAGGAGGGTCAATTCATGAACTTAAACCATTTTTAGCAGCAATTGTCTAATGATCACATTCATATTAGCCTTGATATATAGTGATGTTAGGGGGGGGAGGGGGGCAGGGCCCTTACTGCCCCTGTCTTCGCCATTGTGCACGCGTCTGAGAGATGAAGAGGAAGGCATGGATGATGAGAGGGGGCGTTGGATACATAATTAATGTGGGTGTATTAGCTATATATGTTAATCCTATATAGAGAGATATAGATTGATCGATGTGGATGTGGGAAAGAGGGTGAGACCTCACTGGATATATCGATTGATCAATTTGTGTGGAAAACTATGAAAGACCTAGCTATATACACACATACATAGAGGAACATCGATCGTTGTGCATGCACGCGTGAGAGATAAAGAATGCCCGATATGATGGAGAGTGGGATGTGTGTTGGTGTGTGCCTTCATGGGAGACCGACCTGAAGAAAAAGATTGCATGCGTGCGATGGATAATGCCGACTGGTAGTGTGTGTGCATGCATGCATGATAGAAAGTTAGTGGTACAATTATAAAGAGAAGAATACTATATGGGTGTAAAAGAATAGCTGAATAGGTGAGGTCACAATCAATGTAAAGTTGAATCCAAATATTTGAATAAGAGATCCTGATGTTTGAAACCCATGCATGCATGAATATAACGGAGATCTGCACGGTGTGGTTTGGAAACGAGCATGTTGTAATGTATACACATTGAACAAGGTCAGACTGATTTGAATTTGAGATACCGATGGCACACATCACTTGGCCACGGCACATCCGTGCATGGACACACTATTCTAATTGGAGATGATGGGCGGCTTTTGCATCACATATCTATATCTATACCCCTATATATATTATATTTTTTTATATTGTGTGCGGGTAACTTTAACTTTGAAAGCTGGTCGTTGGATGAGGCGAATCCGATGGTCCAAAGATGGCAAATTTGAGCACTACTGGCCGTTGGATATCATCTAGATTCCACCAGATTTCGCCACATGTATAATCTAGAAGACTCCATGGTTGAACTTAAGCATAATGCACAAACATCAAAACACAAGCACTTCTTATTTGTTCTAGAATCTTCCGTATCAGAACTGCCCAAATGTTTTTCTACATGATTTGCCATTATTTGTTTTTACTTTATGTCTTACGACGCACAATTCCATGAATCTTAAAATAGATTAGCTTTCTTATAAAAACTAGATGATTTTGAATGAAATGAACTATAAGAATTAAACGAACATCTACATCATGCATATATGACTCAAAGCTTGCATGCTATAATGTGGTATTTATTCATAATTTGGTTGCCAAATCTCATGCGTGCAATGCACGTGTACCTTACTCTAGTCTAAATTGTGTTTGTGTGTGTGTTGTGCGTGTTGAGGTGCAAATTGTCTTTTTTTGGGGTACACGTTAAGCTTGTTCTTCCGAAATTTCAAGCCGCGCCTTGTTATGCCGAAAATTCAAGCTAGCGTCTCTGTCTATCGTGCTGCGAAACTCCCACCCCTTCAACCCGCGCCTTGTTAGCCCGAAATATTTAAGATATATCTTTGTCTCGTTGTGCTCCAACAACTCCCTCCATGTCAACCCGCGCCTTACTATTCCGAAATTACAACGCGCGCGAAAACTCCCACCTCCTGTGAAATCCAGACACGCGAAATGCCCGTGGTACCCCTGAACCGAAAGAACCGCCTCAAATCGGTGGGGGTACTTTCGTAACTTACCCCACATTTCGGAAAAGCGCGTCTCTAAGCCATGGTTCCCCACTGCCATCCCATCCGCCCACCCATTCGTACACCGAGGCTGCGAAAACCCGCGACGAAACCCCACACCCTGCTCCGTCCGCCACCCAGCCAGAGCCTCTTCCCCGACGATGTCGTCCATAGCAACACCTCGACGTCCCTCATCCACCGTACCGGATGAGGATCCGTCGTCGATCTCATCCCGCCGGTTTAGCCACCCCGTCCTCCACCTACAAGGAGCTGCCCCGACGTTCCCCTCGTCTTTCGCGCCACCTCCATTCCCACACCGCCATCTTCACCTGCACCACCAGAAGAGCATCATCATCATCGTTTCCTCGGATGAAGCTGCGGCCTAATCGGCGCCACCCAAGAGGTTGTACACTAATCGCCGCATTTTCTTCTTGATTCGATCTCACGGTGCTGCCGACGCTCGGTCCCGAGCCAACACGGCGCGGCTCCATCCACGGCGGTGTCACCGGCCACTTCCTCCACCGTGTCGCTCCCTCGACGGTGACGTCCACATCAGTAGGACTTGCTGCTGCTTTAGCTCTCGCTCGCGCTACTGCTCTGCTCTTGCTCTCGGTCCCTTGCCTGGTCTGCTCTTGCTATTGCTCTTGCTCTTGCTTGCGATGCTGCTCTGATTTAGCTACACTTCAGTCGACTGAATCGACTTTTGGGTCAGTCGATTTTCAGGTGGTGGGGGGGGGGGCTCGCCGGGGTGAAGGAAGAACCAGCCGCATCGGGGAGGGGGGCTCGCCGGAGAGATACCCCACTATCTATCTTAGGGTTCAGGATGGGGGCGGTGGTCGTCGGCGGTGGCGGGGCATTGGCGGGGCGGTGGCGTGGGGATCGCCGGAGAAAAAGCTCGGCACGGGGTGGCCTAGAGGGATGGCCGGGGTGGCGGCAGACCGACGGTGGGGAGTGTTTTCGGGGCGGGCGGGGCTGCTGTTTGGCCGGCTCAGGGGGGTGGAGGTTGAAGATGAACCGTAGGCCCTTGATTTCGTATCCAACGGCTACAAAATCGACTAACCAGAGATGAAAAAGTCAGTCGACCGACGTGTAGCCTCACCTTGCTAGTGCGTTCAGTTTCGACAGCAAAATTCAGTTTCGACAGCAAAATTCAGTTTCGACAGCAAAATTCAGTTTCGACAGTTAAGTTCAGTTTTGACAGTTAAGTTCAGTTTCGACAGTTAATTTCAGTGTCGGCAGTTAAGTTCAGAGATGAGCGGCTGATGTATTTTACATCTAGCACTTTGTGGTTATGTATTTTATGTCATGTATTGGAGATGCTATTAGAATTCCACTCAGGTTAACGTTGTTTGTTGTCTCTCTTGTCCCGCTTCAGCCTCGGCGTCGTACAACTCACCGGAGCTGCTCCAACGACGAAACCCTCCATCACAGCAGAGCAGTACCTCGGGCTCCATCTCTAGACGCCTAAGATCTTCTTCCCCTCCTCCGACAGCCAAGTCAGACGGAGCATCCTCACCGGCCAACCCAATCACGCTGAGATCAACATGGCTTCGCCAAAGAGGTTCTACACTTGTTGCATCTCTTTTTTACTCTACATGTTATATATATTGTCCACTGAGCACTCATAGTAACGGGAAATACGATTATTTTATCCTACTATATGACAAGCAGTGAGGTACCAGGCAACTTAGCTATCCGTGATGGACTCTCTTGAACGCCATCATTATTTATCTCTGCGCGTTTCAGCTGTGCATTTGTCGATGGGCCTAGGAGTTGAGCTAGTATGACAGTGGCCTGGGTCCAAAGTAATAGAATTAGCACAAAACATTTCTTTAGTGTAGGATTTTCCTTGCTCAAGCCTGCCTACTAGAATCGCCAGTGCTTGAAAGGAAAAGTGAATGAAAAACATCGGAATTGGAAAGTTTCCTATGGTACTACTTTTCATGAATTTGGTGCAAAGGAATGGAGCAAAGGAAAACTGTAGGATTTGTTCCTTTAGTGTCTCCTTGAAAGAAAAACCGTAGGAATTCTTATTTCCACTTCTCCTCCTTTTCATATTCCTATTCATCAAGCAGAAGACTAAGAGATAGTAGCATAATAGCATTATAACCATACATTTTCTTGTGGTTTGACTTAATCTCACCATGCTTTTTTGCATCATGTGATCTTCCAATTGTTGTGAATCAAACACCCAGATTGGCAGAAATCCTGTGTTTTTAAATTCTCTGTTTTGCACGTGCATTCCTATCCTATTCCTGTCTATTTCCTATCCCCGCATTGTTAGAATCCTCAAATTCAAACAAGCCCTTACTCAATTACTTCTATTACAGATATGTGTCAAAGAAAACCTTGTGTGGTTTGCCCTGCTCCTGCGGCGTTGTGTTCCACCCCAGCTCAGCTGCTCCAACGACGGAAGGGTTCACCACAGCAGGGATCCGCTCTCCAGACTGTCTTTCGCCGCCTCAGATCTTCTTCCCCGCCGCCGGCAGCCACGGCAACTGCATTACCATCATCAACTGAGCAGATGACCTTGAGGACTACACGGGTCCACAAGAGAGGTCGCACTCTTCCGTGTTTGCTTACGTTATGCGTCGCTTAATATGATGACATGCTACATTATCATCGTGTTCACCTATTAGACTCCGAGTCAGTTCCAAACTAATGCTGAAACTTGAGTTTTTAAATGGTTGTGGGGTACATATTGGGGCAACAATCAGTACTATCTGTCTAGTATCTGGTTAATCTTCGGTGTCTACTATGAGTTTCATGTTGGGTGCAAACAAACATTAAAGGAGCCATTATCTGTATTTTTTAACTAAAGTTATTATCTGCCTGCTATCATTGGTTTTGGGTCTATCCACAGTTTGCTACCATCACTCTGGATTTGTGCATGCACTCCTTACATAATCTCACTATGTTTTATTCCTATGCATGCCAGTTATTGTACACAATGGAACTGATCATGTAGAGCAAAAGAGATGAGCCTTGCATGGCAATAAAATTTCATGCAGACGTCGTTCCATGGTGGGCGCAAAGGCAGCCCCCCTCCACCCATTTCGGATCATAATCAAGAGGAAGATAACTGTTATGAGGGGGATTCATAAGGAGAAGACCACTCCTATTTACCCCATGAGGTCTTTGCTCTAACTTGGCATGCTGATGTTGGTAATATCATGCATATGGTGCCTTGCATTGCTTACTGTATACATTAAAGATGTCATCTGCTTAGTTTAGACATGCTTTGTGTCAATGCCATCTGTTTAGTTTCTTTATCGTATATGTGAATCATGCAATGCCATCTTGTCTAGCCAGGCATCATATATGTGAATTTTGCAATGCCACCCTGGTTAGCCAGTCAACTTATATGTGAATTATATCATGCCATCATTTTTTTATTACGTGTTAAATTTGTCAACAATTTTAGTACATTCAATTACTCTTCCTGTGCATCAGCCATTTGGCACGGTCATGGAAAAATCTGGAGTGGAAACAAGGTCTTCAGAGCAGACAATGCTATCTGACGAAGCACATGTCTTGCTGGTTACCGATAGCTCCTCAGAGGAGGATTCAGAGACAGATGACCAGTCATATTCCCCCCCCCCCGAGGTGCATGCCCTAACTTGGCAGGGTTATGTTGCTCATATCGTGCGTATGGTATCTTGCATTGCTATGTCATTTCCTTAGTTTAGACATGCTTTGTGTGAATGTCACCTGTTTAGTGTCTAATTACCATATATGTGAATTATGCAATGCCATCTTGTTGCAAGACATTATATATGTGAATTATGCAATGTTATCTTGTTGCAAGGCATTATGTATGTGAATTATGCAATGCCATGCTGTTTAGGCAAGCGTCATATATGTGAATTATATCATGTCATCCTTTTTTGTATTTCTCATTGCTTTTGTCGACAATGTTTGTATATTCAACTGCTCTTCCTGTGCATCAGCCATTTGAATTAGTGATGGAGAAATCTGGAGTGAAAACAAGGTCTTCAGAGCAGACAATGCTACCTGCTGAAGCAGATATCTTGCTGGTTATAGATAGCTCTTCAGAGGAGGATTCAGAGGCAGATGACCAGTCCTATTATCCCCCTGAGGTGTATGCTCAAACTTGGCAGGGTTATATTACTCATATAATGCATATGTTGTATTGCAATGCTTAGTTTTTACATCGTATACACAATATTGAATGCCATCTCCTTAGTTGACACATCATATATGCGATTGCCCTCTGCTCGCTTCCTTAGTATATAAATCATATATCTGAATTATGACATGCCAACCCATTTTCTAAAGACATAATATAGTTATATCATCTCATCCTGTTTACATAGTCATCATATTTAAATTATGTCATTCTATCCGTGAATTATATCATGCCATCATGTTTCCATCGATGACATGTTTGTGATTTATGGCATGCCAACCACTTTAATAGACACATCGTATAGTTATATCATGTCATCCTGTTTACATAGTCATCATATTTTGATGTATGTCATTCTATCCTGTTTAGTTAGCCATCATACATGTGAAATTGTGTCATGCTATCCTGTTTAATTAGCCATCATATATGTGAAATTATGTCCTGCTATTCTGTTTGCTTAGACAACATAAATGTGAATTATTTCATGCCCTGTTTTATTCCCTACTATCCATTGCACCTGTCTATCTTACAATGTCTGTACATTCAATTACTTTTCTTGTTTATCAGCCATTTCAATTGGAGGGAGTGATGGCAGTATCTGTGGGAGTAAAAACACGGTCTTCAGAAAAGATCGTGCTACCTGTCGATGCAGGTAGAACCACGGTTGTACTTGCCCAAGAACCAGCCCCACCACACATAACCCACACTCATGCGGATTGTACCCCTACCCAGTTGGACAGAGAACCAGCTACACCCCTTCTAACCCCAACCCAGTTCCCGTTGACACAGCACCGTCTCCACCATAGAGCACCCAAACATGAGCAGTTAGTAAGGCAACTACAGTGCCCAAATCACGAGGACCACCACTCCGAACCCCAAGTCAACGCTTAAAGCAGAAGAAGAATTGTTCTCAGGTCAGGTTCCGTAGCTATTGTTCATACTACTTTGCTCTTGCATCACTATATTTACTGATACCAACTAATTTCAAATTTGAAGGATGCAATTGAAACTCCAATGGCGCAACAGGTATGTTTTAAACCTGTTTCTTCAATGTGTTTGGCTGTTTGCTGTTGTAACTTGCTCTATGTTGATTTTAGTTTCAATTGAATAAACAGTTATATTCTCATGCCATGCACATTACAAGTGTTGTTATTGTTGTGTAGTTTCCCACACTTATATTTTGTCTATGCTGCTTTGTCTTAAATAGATATGATTCGAACTGTATCTATCTTGATTTGGCAACATAAACTAGAATGATATAGACCATACAGTGACCATACTACATAGATATATGTTTGTTTCATGCTGTTATCCTGTCCACCTTACTACTGAACTGGTAAACCTGAGATGTGTTTGTTTGTTTCTCTTTTAGAACGCGGATAAAATATTGGAGAAGAGTACCCTGTTATTCAATGGTAAAGGAAGTAATGCAGATAAGGTTCAAGATAGTGAGACATCCCTGTTGGTCTCCAAGAAAGCTGATAAAAACTATATTGAAGTCACTGAGACAACCCCAAAGTCCTGTCTTGATGTAGTTTTCGAGTTACTGGCTACCACTGCTGGCACCAACTCTTCGAACTCGTTGCCTGAATCAGTTCGGCTTCTTGAGTCTCAACTTCAAGTTGAAAGACATCGATCAGATGTTATGCGACAGGAAGCCGAAGCACTGAGGAAGTCCCTGCAGAATTCAGATGCATACTTTCTGGTGCAACAGCAAGCGCTGGAGGACTTAAGCGCCAAACAAGAGAAAGTTAATAAGCTTGCTAAGCATCTTGCCAGCATTATGGGTACCCAGGATATTGTTTCTTGAGCTCTTCTGAAGTGGTTTCAGTTCTGGACTTGTTTTGCTGCGGCGTTTATATGCTGCTGTGTTCCCTATATTTGCACTGGTGGCGAACTTTGATGCCCAGTGGATGTAATATGTGTAATAGCCGTGATAGCCTAGTGTGAGTTGCTTGCTTATTTATTTCCTTGTTGTCTTGTTTATTTGTTTGCTTGTAGTCAGTGCAGTTCTTTTTCTACGGTTTGCTAGTGGCTGCAATAACCTATTTTTTAAAACTAGGCCACAATAACCATGGGCTAATATTTACTGTAGTGACACTGGGCCTCCTATGGGCTGTAGAAACTGTGGGCCTTCTACGGGCCGTATAAACAGTGGGCCTTCTACGGGCCGTAGAAGCAGTGGGCCTTCTACGGGCCGTAGAAACAATGGGCCTTCTACGGGCTGTATCATCAATGGGCCTTCTACGGGCCGTATCATCAATGGGCCTTATACGGGCCGTATGATCGATTGGCCAAACATGGGCCGAAAAAACTGCATTCTGGCCGTAAACGGGCTAGAGTTGGAATCGTTCGTTCATGGGCCGACCATAACGGGCCATCGTTAATAGGCCGTATTTGATGACGCTATGAAAACGGCCCAACGTATTAACGGACCACAAACGGGCCGACTGTAACCATGGGCTGAATTTGGCCCACAAGCAGAAATGACAGTAACGGGCCGTAAGTAAACGAATGCTGGAAATGAGCCCAAGAATAAATGGGCTCTGAAGAAGGCCGGAAGATAACATGGGCTGGAAATGGCCCAACGTATAACGGGCCGTTAATGGGTATAAAGTGATACACTGTTCATCACGGGCCAGTTTCACCACGGGCCGTTAACGGGTGTAAAGTGATACACTATTCATTACGGGCCAGTTTCACCACGGGCCGTTAATAGGCCAAGAGTTACATAGGGCCTCATATGGGCCGAAAGACGTCATGGGCCATACATGGGCCAGAAGTGAAAACGGACTGGAATCATATTGGATGGCCCAGATGACGCTACTGGGCCTAATTCGGATAGGGCGTAACAGGCCTTGGGTTAGCGGGCTGTAAATGGGCTATATTCGAACAGGCCGTTAACAGCCTTTCCATGGGCCGGCCCGCCAGCTTTTGACCAAGTCAAACGGGCCGACCTTTACACAGGAATGGGCCTCTGTTGGGCCGTGCCACGTGTCGACGTATCATAGGCGCCTATCTGACCCACTAAAGAGCTGACACGTGTTTCGTTCGGCCAATAAGAATTTTACACGTGGAAATTTCCCATTGCTCGGGGCTGTTAACGGGTTATCGGATCCAAAACCCGACCCGATAGCTTAACGGTGTTCCGTTACGGTGGATGCCACGTGTCGGTCACCCTTGACAAAAGCACTTCTGTGATGCGCGATTTATCGTCATGGAAGTGGACACTTCCGTGATGATAATTTTGGTAATGTCATGGAACACTTCTACAACAGCACAAGTATGACTATCTTGATTCTGTCATAAATTTGTCATGGATGTACATGCATGACAAAAAAAGCGACCTACTGTGAGAAACACGTATCATCACGGAAGTGTATTTTTTTGTAGTGGAACTTGGCTTGTATATTCCAACAATGGGTCTCCTCAAGTGCCCTAGGTCTTCGTGAGCAAGCAAGTTGGATGCACACCCACTAGTTTCTTTTGTTGAGCTTTCATACATTTATAGCTCTAGTGCATCTGTTGCATGGCAATCCCTACTCCTTGCATTAACATCAATCGGTGGGCATCTCCATAGCCCATTGATTAGCCTTGTTGATGTGAGACTTTCTCCTTTTTTGTCTTCTCCACATAACCCCCTCATTATTCTATTCCACCCAAAGTGCTATGTCCATGGCTCGCGCTCATGTATCGCGTGAAAGTTTATAGGTTTGAGATTACTAAAGTATGAAGCAATTGCTTGGCTTGTCATCGAGGTTGTGCATGATGAGAGCATTCTTGTGTCACGAAAATGAAACATGACTAAACTATATGATTTTGTAGGGATGAACTTTCTTTGGCCATGTTATTTTGAGAAGACATAATTGCTTAGTTAGTATGCTTGAATTATTATCATTTTTATGCCAATATGAACTTTTGTCTTGAATCTTTCGGATCTGAATATTCATGCCACAATTAAGAAGAATTTCATTAAAATTATGCCAAGTAGCACTCCGCATCAAAAATTTTGTTTTTATCATTTACCTACTCGAGGACGAGCGGGAATTAAGCTTGGGGATGCTTGATACATCTCCAACGTATCTATAATTTTTGATTGCTCCATGCTATGTTATCTACTGTTTTGGGCAATATTGGCCTTTATTATCCACTTTTATATTATTTTCGGGACTAACCTATTAACCGGAGGCCCAGCCCAGAATTGCTGTTTTTTGCCTATTTCAGTGTTTCGAAGAAAAGGAATATTAAACGGAGTCGAAATGGAACGAAATCAACTGGAGAAGTTATTTTTGGAAGGAAAGCTACCGGATGGACTTGGACCCCACGTCAGGAGCCAAGGGAGGTGCTCACGAGGGTGGGGGCGCCCCCCTAGGGCACGCCTCCTGCCTCATGGGGCCCCCGAAGCTCCACCGATGTACTTCCTGCACCCATATATATTCACGTACCCTAAAACTTCCAGAAGAGACACTAGATCGGGAGTTCCGCTGCCAGAAGCCTCCGTAGCCACCGAAAACCAATCTAGACCCGTTCCGGCACCCTGCCGGAGGGGGCAATCCTTCTCCGGTGGCCATCTTCATCATCTCGGTGCTCTCCATGACGAGGAGGGAGTGGTTCTCCCTCGGGGCTGAGGGTATGTACCTGTAGCTATGTGTTTGATCTCTCTCTCTCTCGTGCTCTTGAGGTGGTACGATCTTGATGTATCGCGAGCTTTGCTATTATACTTGGATCTTATGATGTTTCTCCTCCCCCTCTACTCTCTTGTAATGAATTGAGTTTTCCCCTTGAAGTAATCTTATCGGATTGAGTCTTTAAAGATTTGAGAACACTTGATGTATGTCTTGCCGTGCGTATCTGTGGTGACAATGGGATACCACGTGATTCACTTGATGTATGTTTTGGTGATCAACTTGCGGGTTCCGCCCATGAACCTATGCATAGGGGTTGGCACACATTTTTGTCGTGATTCTCCGGTAGAAACTTTGGGGCACTCTTTGAGGTTCTATGTGTTGGTTGAATAGATGAATCTGAGATTGTGTGATGCATATCGTATAATTATACGCACAGATACTTGAGGTGACATTGGAGTATCTAGGTGACATTAGGGTTTTGGTTGATTTGTGTCTTAAGGTGTTATTCTAGTACGAACTCTAGGGCTGTTTGTGACACTTATAGGAATAGCCCAACGGATTGATTGGAAAGAATAACTTTGAGGTGGTTTCGTACCCTACCATAATCTCTTCATTTGTTCTCCGCTATAGTGACTTTGGAGTGACTCTTTGTTGCATGTTGAGGGATAGTTATATGATCCAATTATGTTATTATTGTTGAGAGGACTTGCACTAGTGAAAGTATGAACCCTAGGCCTTGTTTCCTAGCATTGCAATACCGTTTGTGCTCACTTTTATCATTAGTTACCTTGCTGTTTTTATAATTTCAGATTACAAATACCTTTATCTACTATCCATATACCACTTGTATCACCCTCTCTTCGCCGAACTAGTGCACCTATACAATTTACCATTGTATTGGGTGTGTTGGGGACACAAGAGACACTTTTTTATTTGGTTGCAGGGTTGCTTGAGAGAGACCATCTTCATCCTACGCCTCCTACGGATTGATAAACCTTAGGTCATCCACTTGAGGGAAATTTGCTAGTGTCCTACAAACCTCTGCACTTGGAGGCCCAACAATGTCTACAAGAAGAAGGTTGTGTAGTAGACATCACATACGCAAGAAGATAGGTCTAATCGTTTCAGCAAAGCGCTCAAAATCCTCATCATCCTTTTCCTTGGATGGTTTGGGAGGAAAAGGCATGGGTTTCTGAACCCATGGTTCTCTTTCCTTACCGTGCTTCCTAGCAACAAAGTCTCTCTTATCATAACGTTGATTCTTTGATTGTGGGTTATCAAGATCAACAACAGGGTCATTTTCTATATCATTATCATTACTAGGTTGAGCATCAACATGAACATCATCATTAATATTATCACTAGTTTCATGTTCATTACCAGATTGTGTTTCAGCATCTTAAATAGAGATATCATTGGGATTCTCAGGTGTGTCAATAATAGGTTCACTAGAAGCATGCGATGTCCTATCATTTTTCTTTTTCTTCCTTTTAGAAGGACTAGGTGCATCTATATTATTTCTCTGAGATATATTATTTCTCTGAGAATCTTGCTCAATTCTCTCAGGATGGCCTTCAGGATACAAAGGTTCCTGAGTCATTTTACCACCTCTAGTCATAACTCTAACAGCATTATCATTTTTCTTACTATTTAATTCATTGAGCAAATCATTCTGAGCTTTAAGTACTTGTTCTACTTGAGTGGTAACCATAGAAGCATGTTTACTAATGAGTTTAAGTTCACCTTGAACTCTAGACATATAATCACCCAAGTGTTCAATCATATAAGCATTTTGTTTCAATTGTCTACCAAAATAAGCAAAATAAGCATTGAAGTCTTCTTGCTTAACCATAAAGTTATCAAACTCATCCAAACATTGGCTAGCAAACTTAGTAGGAGGGATATGAGCTTTATCATATCTATAGAGAGAATTTACCTTTACTACCTGTGTTGGGTTATCAAGACCGTGTGTTTCTTCAATAGGTGATGGATTAACCATATATTTCTTCAACAGGCGGTAAATTAAGACCATGTATTTCTTCAATAGGAGGTAAATTCTTAACATCTTTAGCTTTAATACCCTTTTCTTTCATGGATTTCTTTGCCTCTTGCATATCTTCAGGACTGAGAAATAGAACACCCCTTTTCTTCGGAGTTGGTTTAGGAGTAGGCTCAGGAGTTGGCTCAGGAGCTGGCTCAGGAAGTGTCCAATTATTTTCATTTGTCAACATATTATTCAATAGAATTTCAGCTTCATCTGGTGTTCTTTCCCTGAAAACAGAACCAGCACAACTATCCAGGTAATCTCTGGAAGCATCGGTTAGTCCATTATAAAAGATATCAAGTATTTCATTTTTCTTAAGAGGATGATCAGGCAAAGCATTGAGTAATTGGAGAAGCCTCCCCCAAGCTTGTGGGAGACTCTCTTCTTCAATTTGCACAAAATTATATATATCCCTTAAAGCAGCTTGTTTCTTATGAGCAGGGAAATATTTAGCAGAGAAGTAATAAATCATATCCTGGGGACTACGCACACAACCAGGATCAAGAGAATTAAACCATATCTTAGCATCACCCTTTAATGAGAACGGAAATATTTTAAGGATATAAAAGTAGCGAGTTCTCTCATCATTAGTGAACAGGGTGTCTATATCATTCAATTTAGTAAGATGTGCCACAACAGTTTCAGATTCATAGCCATAAAAAGGATCATATTCAACCGAAGTAATTATATCAGGATCAATAGAGAATTCATAATCCTTATCAGTAACAAAGATAGGTGAAGTAGCATAAGCAGGATCATATTTCATTCTAGCATTCAGAGTTTTTTGTTTAAGCTTAGCTAATAATTTCTTAAGATCACTTCTATCATTGCAAGCAAGAAAGTCTCTTTTAGTTTCTTCATCCAAAACATAGCCCTCAGGCACAACAGGTAATTCATATTTATTAGGAGATCCTTCACCCTCACTTTCATCAATATTATCAGTTTCAATAATTTCATTCTCTCTAGCCCTATCAAGTTGTTCATCAAGAAATTCACCAAGTGGCATAGTAGTATCAAGCATAGAAGTAGTTTCATCATAAGTATCATGCATAGCAGAAGTGGCATCATCAATAATATGCAACATATCAGAATTAATAGCAGAAGCAGGTCTAGGTGTCGCAAGCTTACTCAAAATAAAAGGTGAATCAAGTGCAGAGCTAGATGGCAGTTCCTTACCTCCCCTCGTAGTTGAGGGATAAATCTTGGTTCTTGGATCATTCAAGTTCTTCATAATGATATGCAGATATAAATCCCAAGTGACTCAAAGAATAGAGCTATGCTCCCCAGCAACGGTGCCAGAAAATAGTCTTGATGACCCACAAGTATAGGGGATCATAACAGTTTTCGAGGGTAGAGTATTCAACCCAAATTTATTGATTCGACACAAGGGGAGCCAAAGAATATTCTCAAGTATTAGCAACTGAGTTGTCAATTCAACCACACCTGGATAACTTAATATCTATAGCAAAGTATTTAGTAGCAAAGTAATATGATAGTAGTGGTAACGGTGGCAAAAGGTAATGATAGCAAAAGTAATATTTTTGGTGTTTTGTAGTGATGGTAACAATAGCAACGGAAAAGTAAATAAGCGACGAACAATATATGGAAAGCTCATAGGCAATGGATCGGTGATAGAGAATTATGCCGGATGTGGTTCATCATGTAACAGTCATAACCTAGGGTGACACAGAACTAGCTCCAACTCATCAATGTAATATAGGCATGTCTTCCGAATATAGTCATACGTGCTTATGGAAAAGAACTTGCATGACATCTTTTGTCATACCCTCCCGTGGCAGCGGGGTCCTAGTGGAAACAAAGGGATATTAAGGCCTCCTTTTAATAGAGTACCGGACCAAAGCATTAACACATGGTGAATACATGAACTCCTCAAACTACGGCCATCACCGGGAGTGGTCCCGATTATTGTCACTTCGGGGTTGCCAGATCATTACACATAGTGGGTGACTATAGACTTGCAAGATAGGATCAAGAACTCACATATATTCATGAAAACATAATAGGTTCAGATCTAAAATCATGGCACTCGGGCCCTAGTGACAAGAATTAAGCATAGCAAAGTCATAGCAACATCAATCTCAGAACATAGTGGATACTAGGGATCAAACCCTAACAAAACTAACTCGATTACATGATGAATCTCATCCAACCCATCACCGTCCAGCAAGCCTACGATGGAATTACTCACGCACGGCGGTGAGCATCATGAAATTGGTGATGGAGGATGGTTGATGATGATGACGGCGACGGATTCCCCTCTCCGGAGCCCCGAACGGACTCCAAATCAGCCCCCCTAGAGAGTTTAGGGCTTTGCGGCGGCTCCATATCGTAAAACGCGATGAATCCTTCTTCTTTATTTTTTTCTCCCCGAACACGAATATATGGAGTTGGAGTTGAGGTCGGTGGAGCTCCAGGGGGCCCACGAGGTAGGGGGCGCCCACGGGGGCAGTTGTGCCCCCTACCCTCGTGGCTAGGGTGTGGGCCCCTGGCCTTGATTCTTTGCTAGTATTTTCTTATTATTTCCAAAAATAATCTCCGTGGAGTTTCAGGTCATTCCGAGAACTTTTGTTTCTGCACATAAATAACACCATGGCAATTCTGTTGAAAACAACGTTAGTCCAGGTTAGTTCCATTCATATCATGCAAGTTAGAGTCCAAAACAAGGGCAAAAGTGTTTGGAAAAGTAGATACAATGGAGACGTATCAGCTGCCTCGGTTTTTTCAGCTCGCTGCGTTAAAGCAGTATTTTCTTCAGCCCAAGTGTTTTTCTCCGTATTAAAACTGGTCTTCAGCTTTTCCAATTTAGCTATGCTAAACTGGAATTTGACTTCAGCTTTCCGGGTTTCAGATTCCTGATTCGCGAGCCGGGTCTTCGCATCATTTAACTGTGACTCAAGTTCAGCAGTAGCAGCCTGTATGAAGCGCAGACTCGTCAACACATTCATAACAGGATTACAAGAATATAAGTCCCAAGTCCTTTGCAAGCAACAACACTTGTCACTTGGGGGCGAATTTCTTCCAAAGAATTTCTTTAAGTAAAACGGCTCTTATAAATAATGTCCCAAGCACTTTGCAAGCAAGACTACTTGCACTTGGGGGCTAATGCATATCGCTTGTATCTTCTTAATGATGAACCAGGTGTGCTGTCAACAATCACAGCCGATTCATGAGGGCTACACAAATAAGCTCTCCTTTCTTAACTAATGATAAACATGACTCATTCATGCTGATTAAACCGGCCCTTGGGGACTACGGATGCAATGTTAAAGTTGCTAAACATCCGGTTTAATTTTAAACGGCCTTGGAGGGATTCTATGATAAGAAGCTTATGGATTATTTTAAGTCTACATCCTATTCAATTTTATCATGACCCGTAGACTTGGGGGCTGGCAGGATGTACATAATTGTTCGAAGGTGGAAGTCATACCTCATACTTTTGGTGCATTTGCTTCACCATATCAACTTCAAGATCCCGGATGGAGTGTACTTGGCTAAGGTAGCCAGAGAGTATCTCATTCCTGCTCAATTGTGCATAATGAGAAACGTCAAACCTCGTCTTCCGCCTTTCAGTAACCTCTTGCTTGGAAGTATGCTTGGCCAAAGCTATTGGATTTTCCGGCTCTATAAAGCCGGTGCTAGTGATCAGAACATGATCAGTGTGAGTCCCCGACGGCTTAAGTGGGCTTGATGGTCCAGGGTTCGAAGAGTTAATATTGGTGTCGTCAGCGCGGAGATCCAGAATTTCAGGTGAAACATCATGGACAGGTTCATATGGTTGTCTTTCAGAAGCACCAGATGCAGAGACTTGCTGTTCCGGTTCAATAACTTTAGGATCCTCAGCTGGCTTGGAAACCCTTGTTTTCTTGCTAGGCTTTACTTGTCCACTGCACAGGTGGTGATAAGTCAGAATAAGTATAAGAGTATAGAGAGATACAAAATAGAAGATAATTATTGTTACCCAGGGGTAGTTTTGAAAGCCGACAATTCGGTTTGCGATGAGTCGCCAGAGGAAGAATGGGTAATCACCTGATCAGTTGAATCAAAAGAGTTAAGTGGTAAGTAAATAAGACCCGCCGGCAGGTGAAAATAGTTTAATGTTAAAGAACCTCGTTTTGACGTTTTCGAGGAGCGGGAATGTTTGGTAAGCCAGACGACAACTCTTCACCTCCACTGGTCCGGGTCTGACGTTGATTCTTGTGTTGCCGTTGCTTCAAAAGAAAGTGAGGATCTAAATAAGCCAAGGGGTGTGAAAACCTTACTTTCCAGGTTACTTGTCAAAGTTTCTGTCTTGGCAAAGTTTCTGAGCCGGAGGAAATAATAGTTACCTCTTCTTCAGCTGCTTGGTTGGCTCCCATGTCATCCTGATAATAGTCAGTGTCAATAAGATGGTTGAAAAATGAGCCAAGAGAGTCAAGGGCTACCTCTGACTTAGAGGTGTCATCCAGATTAAGCAGATCAGAGGCGCTTGGTTTCTTCTTTCTCTTGGTTGTCTTCTTGGCGGTTTTCTTGGTGGCTTTCTTGGCAGCCCTGGCCTTCTTGGCAGCTTCATGATCATACTTCTTTTTCCAAAAGTCAGAATTAGGCTGAAAAGGTCATCAGAGGTTCAGTTAATAAAGTATTTGAATAATGAGATAAAGGTAAGTAAATTCAGAGACTCACATCTGGTGGCGGGTTAAGCTTGCAGAAAGGGTCCAGACCCACTTTAATGATATCTTCTGGATCTTCATTCAGAAGGGAATTAACCATTTCGTTAACCGCCTCGTCAGTTAATGGCACAAAGCTATGGCGCAGTGGATCTTTTACACCACTAGTGTAAGTGCACATTAAGCCGGTGCGGCAACTCAATGGTATGATCCACCAAGAAACCCAGCACCTGACCAAGTCAATGCCAGTTAACTCATTTCCTATCAAAGCTTTAACCTTTGCAATGGTAGGAGCAATTTTTGCCCATTCGGCAGTGGTAAGTTTTTTAGGAAGATTGTGCTTTGGGTCCAGGCGCTTGACACGGTAACCCGACAGTGTATTCTCGTCAGCCGGAGAAGTATCTTTGCAGTAAAACCACGTCTAATTCCAATCCTTGGGGTTACTTGACAGACAGGCATAAGGGAAGATGGCATCTCTTCTGCGTTGAATCGAGATTCCACCAAGTTCCAAGCTGGTCCCGTTCGTGAACTCATTTTGGCGGTTCAAGTAAAAATATTCTCTAAAGAGATCGATGTTGGGCTCCTCTTGAAGGTATACTTCACAGAAGACTTGAAAATTGCAAATATTTGACACGGAATTGGGTACGATGTCTTGAGTATGAAGTTGGAAGAAGTGCAGAACATCTCAGAAAAACTTAGAGCCGGGTGGTGAGAAGCCCCGGTTCATGTGATCAGTGAATACAATGACTTCGCCATATTTCGGTTGAGGTCTTTCTTCGCCAGGTTCAGGGGCACAATAGTGCATAACACTCTTTGCGGGCAAGTACCCGATTTTGACAAAATCTTTGAGTGAGCCCTCAGTGACGATAGAGGGAACCCAGTTGCATGTATAGACTGTTTTTGGCGGCACTGTGAAGAGAGAAAGCCTAAAGGAAGGGAAAATTTTGCCGGTTTAAATTAGTTGGGGAAATCACAAGTTTACAGTTAGAGTATATACTCAGAATGGCGGCTTAAGTGAGGACTAATGATATATGAATAATTGTAAGTCGGACATGTAAGCCGCCATGACACGTACTGGAATTCAAGATCTGACAAAAGCAAAGTTTTACTAAGTGTTGGGACAAAAGATTTCACAGATTGAAGCTATAAGTTTGGATCTGCAGCTATTCAGAAAAAAGGAAATAAAAGCTAAACCTAAGATGGCAGCAGCAGAAAAATGGGAGTGTTTAGATGGGATCTATTGCAATGAGGATATAGTCTGACATCAAAAAATAAGTGCTAAAACTGCTACCGCGCGAGTTCTATGTTGTTTCAGATCAAAACTATGCGATTTAGGACGGAGAAAGGGAATAAAGGTGATGAACACTGACAAGTAGAGAAACCCTAACCAGATCTATGAAGAGGAAAGGCAGAGACTTACTGGCGGTGGTTGACGGCGGAGGAGCAGCGCAGCATTCTGGTCCGTTCAGGGTGATGTAGCGGCCGGAGTCGATGAAGGAGACAAGGGTCGACGGCGGCGGAGCTCGGGCACACTGGAACGTCGCGCGGAGGAAGAAGAAGGAGAGAAGGTAAAGGGGGAGAATGGAAAGTGAACTTGTGTCCCTATTTATAAGGATGGAAGGATAAGTGGCATGCGCGGGAATTGAGGAGACATGAAAATGGATATGTGGCGGCGCGAGCGCCTCGATTTTCGGAGGGTCAGTAAAGAAAAAAAATTATTAAGATTTGGGCCATGTGTAGTATTAATTACAGGTGATGTCACGGCGGGTTACCACAATTTCCTGAGATGATGTCATGGAGGGTTACAATATTTCACATGAAGATGAATAAGGATTTTCTTAAGTGATGAAGATTGACATGAACAAGTTCAAATCAACCTCGGGCCTAATGTTGGGGATATAACTATTGGGTATGACCCGCCCAGGAGGGGTCGGGTTATCCCAATGGCGGTTCAGCTAGACAAAGCCCATGAGTATGTGAAGGTGGCGGTTCATGAAGCAGGCATGTTAAGGGGCCGAAACCAAGAGGCAGCTTAAGGCCCGTGAGTATAAACCGCCATGTATATGTAACTTGTATTATAAGGCATGTAAGATAAGTCATCGAGCCAGACACATTTGTATGAGCCGGCCGGGACTCTTTAGGCCGCAAGGCGTCAACCCATGTATATAAGGGGACGACCCGGCAGCGGCTTAGGGCAAGAAACAACAGATCGAAAGCCAGGCAAAGCGTATTTGCTCCCTGGTAATCGAAACCCTAGTAATATCACCTCAAACTGGAGTAGGCTTTTACCTTCACCGCAAGGGGCCGAACCAGTATAAACTCTCCATGTCCTTTTCCCGTTTAACCCCTTCATGCTAACATCGTCGCAATGGCTCCACAACCAAGTCCTTCTATGAGGACATCTACCGTGACAATTCCATGACAGGTAGCGTGCCGACGGCGATCACATCGACCTTGGAACCATTCCCGACACGCATCGTCACCTCGTCCTTAGCCAATCTCCGTTTAATCTGTAGCCCCTGTTTCGAGTTGCAAATATGAGGAACAGAACCAGTATCAAATACCCAGGTGCTACTACGAGCATTAGTAAGGTACACATCAATAACATGTATATCAAATATACCTTTGTTCACTATTTTCCATCCTTCTTATCCGTCAAATAATTGGGGCAGTTCCGCTTCAAGTGACCAGTCCCTTTGCAGTAGAAGCACTCATTTTCAGGCTTGGTGATGTCTACTACGCAACTTTATTCTAGTAGACACGTGTTGGGCCTCCAAGCACAGAGTTTGGTAGGCTAGTAGCAATTTTCCATCACATGGATGACCTAAGGTTTATCAATCCATGAGAGGTGTAGGATGAAGATGGTCTCTCTCAAATGACCTTGCAACCAAATACAAGAAATCTCTTGTGTCCCCAATACACCCAATGCAATGGCAAATTGCATAGGTGCACTAGTTCGGCGAAGAGATGGTGATAAAAGTGTAATATGGATGGTAGAAATATATTTTTTAATCTGAATAGATAAAAACAGCAAGGTAGCAAATAGTAAACGGGCACAAAAACAGTATTGCAATGCTTGAAAATGAGGCCTAGGGTCCGTACTTTCACTAGTGTAACCTCTCAATAATGCTAATATAATTGGATCATATGACCATCCCTCAAAGTGTGATGAAGAATCATTCCAAAGTTCCTATCTAGCGGAGAACATAAGAATAAATTGTTTGTAGGGTACGAAACCACCTCAAAGCTATTCTTTCCATTCAATCTATTCAAGAGTCCGCACTAAAATAACACAAAGCTATTCTTTCCGTTCGATCTATCCTAGAGTTCGTACTAAAATAACACCAAAGCAAATTCATATTCAAAATACTCAATCCAACACAAAGAACTTCAAAGAGTGCCCAACATTTCTACCGGAGAAACAAAGAAAAGAACGTGCATCAACCCCTATGCATAGATTACCCAAATGTCACATCGGGAATCCGCGAGTTGAGTGCCGAAACATATATCAACTGAATAAATATGATACCCCATTGTCACCACGAGTATTCAATTGCAAGACATATATCAAGTGTTCTCAAATCCATAAAAGTATTCAATTCGATAACAACGAAATCTCAAAGGGAAAAACTCAATTCATCACAACAAGATAGAGAGGGGAAAACACCATATGATCCGACTATATTAACAAAGCCCGCGATACATCAAGATCGTGACATCTCAAGAACACGATAGAGAGAGAGAGAGATTAAACACATAGCTACTGGTACAAACCCTCAGCCCCAAGGGTGGACTACTCCCTCCTCATCGTGGTGGCCACCGGGATGTTGAAGATGGCCACCAGAGATGATTCCCCCCTCCGGCAGGGTGCCGGAACGGGGTCCAGATTGGTTTTCGATGGCTACAGAGCCCTGCGGCGGCGGAACTTCTGATCTAGGTTAATCCCTGATGGTTTCTCTATTTATAGGATTTTTTGGCGTCGGTTTCACGCGAAGATGGGCCTCGAGGTGAGCACAACCCACTGGGGCA
Organism: Triticum urartu; assembly: GCF_056163025.1. Lineage (NCBI taxonomy): Eukaryota > Viridiplantae > Streptophyta > Magnoliopsida > Poales > Poaceae > Triticum > Triticum urartu. Next base: position 292,204,699 of record NC_141877.1, on the reverse strand, counting down.
AGCTAGACCCACCAGGCGCGCCCTTGTGGATTGTGCCCTCCTCGTGGCTCTTCTGGCCCTCCCATGAAGCTTAGGGGGTCTCTTTTGTTTCAAAAAAATCATCAAAAAGTTTGAGCTCATTTGGAGAACTTTCATTTCTGCACAAAAAACAACACCACGGTAGTTCTGCTGAAAACAGCGTCAGTCTGGGTTAGTTTCATGCAAATCATTCCAAAACCATATAAAACTGTTGTAAACATGGCATGAATACTTCATAAATTATAGGTACGTTGGAGATATATCAGCATCCCCAAGCTTAATTCCTACTCGTCCTCGAGTAGGTAAATGATAAATGAAATAATTTATGAAGTGTGAATGCTAGCAAAGTGCATAAGTTTGATCAATGATAATTTCAATCACTTTTCCTAACATCATAGCAGCAACTCTTTCTCATGAAACTTATCATGATAAATTAGCAATTTAAAACAGATTTTTTGTTGTGGAATGCTACCTATCATATTCATCATATACTGTTTTCTTTTGTAGCATGGACATTTGGATTTGCATGATTCAAAGTAATAGTCTATAATTTGACACGAGGACATCAATACTTAAGCATATCAACAAGAAACCATGTCTTTCAAAATATCAATGCTAAAATAAGTTATCCCTAGCCCATCATGCTCAATCATTGATCCATTCATGAAACACACTCGCATATTAGCTACACCCAATGCTCAAGTACGATCATAGTGCCTCAAATTAAAAGAAGATGGAGACTCAAATTAAAAACAAAAATTGCATAAAGTAAAAGAAAGGTCATTCGTAGAGGGAAGTAGGGATTTGTAGAGGTGCCAAAGATCAAAGCGAAAATTGAGAGATAAAAACATTTTGAGCGGCATACTTTTCCCACCAACGAAAATGACTTAGAGCTCCCAACACTTTCCATGCTAGATATATCATAGGCGGTTGATACGTCTCCAACGTATCTATAATTTTTGATTGTTTCATGCTATTATATTATCTGTTTTGTATGTTTATGGGCTTTATTATACACTTTTATATTATTTTTGGGACTAACCTATTAACCGAAGGCCCAGTCCAAATTGTTGTTTTTTGCCTATTTCAGTGTTTCGAAGAAAAGGAATATCAAACGGAGTCCAAACGGAATGAAACCTTCGGGAGAGTTATTTTTGGAATGGAAGCAATCCAGGAGACTTGGATTAGACGTCAGGGAAGTTCCGAGGTGGCCACGAGACAGGGAGGCGCGCCTGCCCCTGGGCGCGCCCCCACCCTCGTGGGCCCCTCATGGCTCCCCTGACCGACTTCTTTCCCCTATATATGTCCACATACCCTAAAAACATCGAGGAACAGAATAGATCGGGAGTTCCGCCGCCAGAAGCCTCTGTAGCTACCGAAAACCAATCTAGACCAGTTCCGGCACCCTGCCGGAGGGGGGAATCCCTCTTCGGTGGCCATCTTCATCATCCCGGCGCTCTCCATGACAAGGAGGGAGTAGTCCACCCTCGGGGCTGAGGGTATGTACCAGTAGCTATGTGTTTGATCTCTCTCTCTCTCTCTCTCTCGTGTTCTTGAGGTGATACAATCTTTATGTATCGCGAGCTTTGCTATTATAGTTGGATCTTATGATGTTTATCCCCCTCTACTCTCTTGTAATGGATTGAGTTTTCCCTTTGAAGTTATCTTATCGGATTGAGTCTTTAAGGATTTGAGAACACTTGATGTATGTCTTGCATGTGCTTATCTAGGGTGACAATGGGATATCACGTGATCCACTTGATGTATGTTTTGGTGATCAACTTGCGAGTTCCGTGACCTCGTGAACTTATGCATAGGGTTGGCACACGTTTTCGTCTTGACTCTCCGGTAGAAACTTTGGGGCACTCTTTGAAGTACTTTGTGTTGGTTGAATAGATGAATCTGAGATTGTGTGATGCATATCGTATAATCATACCCACAGATACTTGAGGTGACATTGGAGTATCTAGGTGACATTAGGGTTTTGGTTGATTTGTGTCTTAAGGTGTTATTCTGGTACGAACTCTATGATAGATCGAACGGAAAGAATAGCTTCATGTTATTTTACTATGGACTCTTGAATAGATCGATCAGAAAGGATAACTTTGAGGTGGTTTCATACCCTACAATAATCTCTTCGTTTGTTCTCCGCTATTACTGACTTTGGAGTGACTCTTTGTTGCATGTTGAGGGATAGTTATATGATCCAATTATGTTATTATTGCTGAGGGAACTTGCACTAGTGAAAGTATGAACCCTAGGCCTTGTTTCAACGCATTGCAATACCATTTGTGCTCACTTTTGTCATTAGTTACCTTGCTGTTTTTATATTTTCAGATTACAAAAACATATATTACTATCCATATTGCACTTGTATCACCATCTCTTCGCCGAACTAGTGCACCTATACAATTTACCATTGTATTGGGTGTGTTGGGGACACAAGAGACTCTTTGTTATTTGGTTGCAGGGTTGTTTGAGAGAGACCATCTTCATCCTACGCCTCCCACGGATTGATAAACCTTAGGTCATCCACTTGAGGGAAATTTGCTACTGTCCTACAAACCTCTGCACTTGGAGGCCCGACAACGTCTACAAGAAGAAGGTTGTGTAGTAGACATCAAGCTCTTTTCTGGCGCCGTTGCCGGGGAGGTTAGCGCTTGAAGGTATATCTTTAGATCTTGCAATCGAATCTTTTAGTTTCTTGTTTTATCACTAGTTTAGTTTATAAAAGAAAACTACAAAAAAAATGGAATTGATTTTGCCTCATACGCTTCATCTTTTTAATATCTTTCGTGAGAATGATGGAAAGGAAAATTATGCTCAAGTGCTAGAAGAAGAAGAAGAAGTCTATAGAACGTTTGGCACTAAATCTTTGAATGATGAGCAAGATTGCAATGTTATTAGTATGCAATCTCTGAATATCCATAGTACTAATGATGATTGCACTAGTTATGATGAAAATATCTCTTATAAGCATGCCGATTTTTGTGGAGTGCATAGAGTTTGCAAGTACGTACCAAACAAGGAAGATAGATTTTGTAAGAGGCATAAGTATTTGGAAAATAAATGGTTGCAAGAGAGGCTAGATGTTAGTGCTGAAAATTTAAAATATCTTAGCCATACTTGTGAACTTTGCAATGAACATGGTCATTTAAATATCAAATGCAAATTGTTTCATGATCGAATCGTGTCCAAAAATTGTGATGACTTGATTTCCCTTGCACATCATAATGAACTTAGTTTTCTTTTGGGTTATGAAGAAATGACACGTCAAACTAAGCATATTCCAGAATATAACCTTGAGAAATTCCTTGATATTGATCTAGAAGAAATTTATATGTATTGTGCAGTGAATTGCATTGAAAATCCTTATATTGCCAATTACATAAAGAAAAGAAAACAAATAGAGGATGAAGAGAATAATAATGAAAGGGAAGAGACTTTCCAATATTCTCCTATTATTTCTTATGATGAATCAAGTAACGAGGAGGAGCCTTCTATTCAACCAATCTCATTAATAAGGAGCTCCAAAAAGAGGATTGAACCCACACATGATGTGCAGAAGAAAAAGAAAAGACGGAGAAGTAAAGGTAGAAATGTATCTCTCCCAAATGATGTTGCTTCTATTTCTCATTGTGATGATGATAATTGCTATACTATTGGTGCTATCCATACTATTAATGATGAGAGTGATTATGCTTATGATATGAAAAGGCCCAAGCTTGGGGATGCTATGTTTGATGAAGATGATTTTTTTGAGAATATATTTGCTGCAATTAATGCTTGTCCCAAGCTTGGGGATGCTACGTTTAATGAAGATGCTATTTTTAGTCTCCCAAGTTTGGATATGCAAATTTATAATGATGATAGCATGCCTCCTACTTATGATGATTATATTGATGAAAGTGGCTTTGGAAGAGTGTCAAGTTTAGGAAGTAATGATCCCACTATTTTGGAGGATGTTGAATCTTATTATGATAATTATGAAAGTGGATTTTGAGAGTTCATGACTTTATTTAGTGATGATTCCACTATCTTGGAAGAGGTTTCAATCGATTATGATGAGAACAAAGTTGCTACTTATGATAATTATTGTGATGATACATATGCTATAAAAAGTAGTGATGATTATATTTATAAAACTTGTCATTATTATGATTACCCTTTTTCTGAACATTACTCTTTTAATGTGGAAACAATTTATAGTATTTGAGTCTCTTATGATACTCCCACTATTCCGATTGAGAAGAATTTTCCTTATGTAGAGAGTAGTAAATTTTCTATGCTTGTAGATCATGAAAAGAATGGTTTAGCTGCTGGTTATATTGTTGAATTCATTCTTGATGCTACTGAAAATTATTATGAGGGAGGAATATATGCTTCTAGGAATTGCAATAATATCAAGTTTCCTCTCCATGTGCTTAAAGTTTTGAAGTTATGCTTGTTTTGCCTTCCTATGCTAATTGATTATTGTTCCTATAAGTTGTTTGCTCACAAAATCCCTATGCATAGGAAGTGGGTTGGACTTAAATTTTCTAGTCATATTCTTCATGATGCTCTGTTTATGTTTCAATTCTTATCTTTTATGTGAGCATCATTGAAATCATCATGCCTAGCTAGGGGCGTTAAACGATAGCGCTTGTTGGGAGGCAACCCAATTTTATTTTAGCTCCTTGCTTTTTGTTCCTGTTTAGTAATAAATTAATCATCTATCCTCTATTATGATTGTGTTTTTTATGTTTAAGTTAGTTTTTGTGCCAAGTAAAGCCTTTAGAATATTCTTGGGTGATTGTTATTTGATCTTGCTATAAAAACAGAAAGTATGCGCTCACGAGAATAATTTTCATTCTTACGAGAGAGCGATAAAATACCAATTCCACTTGAAGTATATTAATAAAAAAACTGCCTAGTACTTCCTAATTTCTCAGGATTTTTGGAGTTACAGAAATATACGAAACCTACAGATTGCTACAGACTGTTCTATTTTTGACAGATTCTGTTCTCTATGTGTTGTTTGCTTATTTTGATGAATCTATGAGTAGTATCGGAGGGTATGAACCATAGAGAAGTTGGAATACATTAGATATTACACCAATATGAAGTTAGAATGAGTTCACAACAGTACTTAAGTGATGATTTATTTTCTTATACTAACGGAGCTTACGAGTTTTCTGTTAAGTTTTGTGTTGTGAAGTTTTCAAGTTTTGGGTGAAGATTCGATGGACTAAGGAATAAGGAGTGGCAAAAGCCTAAGTTTGGGGATTCCCAAGGCACCCCAAGGTAAAATCCAAGGACACCAAAAAGCCTAAGCTTGGGGATGCCCTGGAAGGCATCCCCTCTTTCGTCTTCGTTCATCGGTAACTTTACTTGGAGCCATATCTTTATTCACCACATGATATGTGTTTTGCTTGGAGCGTCATTTTATTTTATTTTGTTTTGCTTGCTGTTTGAATAAAATACCAAGATCTGAAATTCTTAAATGTTAGAGAGTCTTCATATAGTTGCATAATTATTCGACTACTCATTGATCTTCACTTATATCTTTCGGAGTAGTTTGTTGTTGCTCTAGTGCTTCACTTACATCTTTTTAGAGCATGGTGGTGGTTTTATTTTATAGAAATAGATGAACTCTCATGCGTCACTTATATTATTTTGAGAGTCCTAAACATCATGGTAATTTTCTTTGATTATGAATTTAGTCCTAATATGATGGGCATCCAAGAGGGATATAATAAAAACTTTCATATAAAGTGCATTGAATACTATGAGAAGTTTGATAGTTGATGATTGTTTTGAGATATGAGGATGGTAATATTAGAGTCATGCTAGTGAGTAGTTGTGAATTTGAGAAATCTTTGTGTTAAAGTTTGTGATTCCCGTAGCATGCACGTATGGTGAACCTTTATGTGATGAAGTCGGAGCATGATTTATTTATTGATTGTCTTCCTTATGAGTGGCGGTCGGGGACGAGCGATGGTCTTTTCCTACCAATCTATCTCCCTAGGAGCATGCGTGTAGTACTTCGTTTCGATAACTAACAGATTTTTGCAATAAGTATGTGAGTTCTTTATGACTAATGTTGAGTCCATGGATTATGCGCACTCCCACCCTTCCACCATTGCTAGCCTCTCTAGTACCGCGCAACTTTCGCCAGTACCATAAACCCACCATATACCTTCCTCAAAACAGCCACCATACCTACCTATTATGGCATTTCCATAGCCATCCCGAGATATATTGCCATGCAACTTTCCACCATTCCGTTATTATGACACGCTTCATCATTGTCATATTGCTTTGCATGATCATGTAGTTGACATTGTATTTGTGGCAAAGCCACCATTCATAATTCTTTCATACATGTCACTCATGAGTCATTACACATCCCGGTACACCGCCCGAGGCATTCATATAGAGTCATATCTTGTTCTGAGTATTGAGTTGTAATTCTTGAGTTGTAAGTAAATAAAAGTGTGATGATCATCATTATTAGAGCATTGTCCCAGTGAGGAAAGGATGATGGAGACTATGATTCCCCCACAAGTCGGGATGAGACTCCGGATGAAAAAAAAGACAAAGAAAAAAAGGCCACAAAAAAGAGAGAAAAGGCCCAAATAAAAAAATGAGAGAAAAAGAAGAGAAGGGACAATGTTACTATCCTTTTACCACACTTGTGCTTCAAAGTAGCACCATGATCTTCATGATAGAGAGTATCCTATGTTGTCACTTTCATATACTAGTGGGAATCTTTCATTATAGAACTTGGCTTGTATATTCCAATGATGGGCTTCCTCAAAATGCCCTAGGTCTTCGTGAGCAAGCAAGTTGGATGCACACCCACTTAGTTTCTTTTGTTGAGCTTTCATACACTTATAGCTCTAGTGCATCCATTGCATGGCAATCCCTACTCACTCATATTGATATCTATTGATGGGCATCTCCATAGCCCGGTGATACGCCTAGTTGATGTGAGACTATCTTCTCCTTTTTGTCTTCTCCACAACCACCATTCTATTCCACCTATAGTGCTATATCCATGGCTCACGCTAATGTATTGCGTGAAGATTGAAAAAGTTTGAGAACACCAAAGTATGAAGCAATTGCTTGGCTTGTCATCGGGGTTGTGCATGATTTAAATACTTTGTGTGGTGAAGATGGAACATAGCCAGACTATATGATTTTGTAGGGATAGCTTGCTTTGGCCATGTTATTTTGAGGAGACATGATTGCTTTATTAGTATGCTTGTATTATTATTATTTTTATGTCAATATTAAACTTTTGTCTTGAATCTTATGGATCTGAACATTCATGCCACAATAAAGAGAATTACTTAGAGAAATATGTTAGGTAGCATTCCACATCAAAAATTCTGTTTTTATCATTTACCTACTCGAGGACGAGCATGAATTAAGCTTGGGAATGTTGATACGTCTCCAACGTATCTATAATTTTTGATTGTTCCATGCTATTATATTATTTGTTTTGGATGTTTATGGGCTTTATTATACACTTTTATATTATTTTTGGGAGTAACCTATTAACCGGAGGCCCAGTCCAAATTGCTGTTTTCTTGCCTATTTCAGTGTTTCGAAGAAAAGGAATATCAAACGGAGTCCAAACGGAATGAAACCTTTGGGAGAGTTATTTTTGGAACGGAAGCAATCCAGGAGACTTGGAGTAGACGTCAGGGAAGCTTCAAGGTGGCCACGAGGCAGGGAGGCGCGCCCCCACCCTCGTGGGCCCCTCGTGGCTCCCCTGACCGACTTCTTTCGCCTATATATGTCCATATACCCTTAAAACATTGAGGAACAGAATAGACCTGGAGTTCCGCCACCAGAAGCCTCCGTAGCCACTGAAAACCAATCTAGACCCGTTCCGGCACCCTGCCGGAGGGGGGAATCCCTCTCCGGTGGCCATCTTCATCATCCCAGCGCTCTCCATGACGAGGAGGGAGTAGTCCACCCTCGGGCCTGAGGGTATGTACTAGTAGCTATGTGTTTGATCTCTCTCTCTCTCTCTCGTGTTCTTGAGGTGATACGATCTTGATGTATCGCGAGCTTTGCTATTATAGTTGGATCTTATGATGTTTCTCCCCCTCTACTCTCTTGTAATGGATTGAGTTTTCCCTTTGAAGTTATCTTATCGGATTTGAGAACACTTGATGTATGTCTTGCATGTGCTTATCTGTTGTGACAATGGGATATCACGTGATCCACTTGATGTATGTTTTGGTGATCAACTTGTGAGTTCCATGACCTCGTGAACTTATGCATAGGGGTTGGCACACATTTTCGTCTCGACTCTCTGGTAGAAACTTTGGGGCACTCTTTGAAGTACGTTGTGTTGGTTGAATAGATGAATCTGAGATTGTGTGATGCATATCGTATAATCATACCCACGGATACTTGAGGTGACATTGGAGTATCTAGGTGACATTAGGGTTTTGGTTGATTTGCGTCTTAAGGTGGTATTCTAGTACGAACTCTATGATAGATCGAACGGAAAGAATAGCTTCATGTTATTTTACTACGGACTCTTGAATAGATCGATCAGAAAGGATAACTTTGAGGTGGTTTCGTACCCTACAATAATCTCTTCGTTTGTTCTCCTCTATTAGTGAATTTGGAGTTACTCTTTGTTGCATGTTGAGGGATATTTATATGATCCAATTATGTTATTATTGTTGAGAGAACTTGCAATAGTGAAAGTATGAACCCTAGGCCTTGTTTCAACACATTGCAATACCGTTTGTGCTCACTTTTATCATTAGTTACCTTGCTGTTTTTATATTTTCAGATTACAAAAACCTATATCTACTATCCATATTGCACTTATATCACCATCTCTTCGCCGAACTAGTGCACCTATACAATTTACCATTGTATTGGGTGTGTTGGGGACACAAGAGACTCTTTGTTATTTGGTTGCAGGGTTGTTTGAGAGAGACCATCTTCATCCTACGCCTCCCACGGATTGATAAACCTTAGGTCATCCACTTGAGGAGAATTTGCTAATGTCCTACAAATCTCTGCACTTGGAGGCCCAACAACGTCTATAAGAAGAAGGTTGTGTAGTAGACATCAGCGGTTCCCAAACAGAAAGTAAAGTTTATTCCTTTTTCCACCATACTTGCACTTTCCATGGCTAACCGTATCCACGGGTGCCCTCCATACCAACACTTTCCAAGGAATTATTATTTGACAACATAAATTCAATTCATTTTTCATTTCAGGACTGGGCATTCCTAATACCTTTGCCTTACTCTCGTGCAATGACAAGTGAATAAACACTCATCGTGAGAATAACACATCTAGCATGGAAAATATTGTCCACCCCTCACCGCCTCGTGAGCGGTATGAGCACACAAAAGAGAAATTTATTTTGAAAATTAGAGATGGCACATACAAATTTGCTTAGAACAGCAAAAGAATATCGTATATAGGTAGGTATAGTGGACTCAGGTGGCAAAACTGGTTTAAAGGATTTTGGATGCACAAATAGTGATCATACTTAGTGCAAAATGAAGGCTGGCAAAAGATTGAGAAGCGACCAACCAAGAAACGAATAATCTCATGAGCGAGCATTGAGCATAATTAACACCGAATAATGCACCACAAGTAGGATGTAATCTCATTACACAACCATTGATTTTCGTGCTTGCATAGGGAATCACGAACCTTGGCACCAATATTCTTACTAATGCATAATTACTCATCAACATGACTCACATATCACATCATCATATCTCAAAACTATTACGAGGAATCAAGTTTATTTTGTCCAATGATCTTCATGAAAGTTTTTATTATATCCTTCTTGGATATCTATCACTTTGGGACTAATTTTCATGTGTTGCTTTTGATAAGCTCAAACAAATATAAGTCAAGATCATGAGCATAATATTTCTTTCTCTCAAATTAATTTAAGTGAAGCAATAGAAAATTTCTTCAAAAATATTAAAGCACACCATGCCCAAAAAGATATAAGTGAAGCACTAGAGCAATTCCATAGAAAAGAGCTTCGTTGACGGGATGTGATGCCGCTTACTTAGCCTCCCTGGCAACTATTTGAGGACTCTATTTTATTTTAAAAAACTTCCAGATCTAAGTAGTTTATTAAAACAGCAAGCAAAATGAAAATAAATGACATTCTAAGAATAGCACAACTTATGTGAACAAGCAAAAACTTAGGCTCAACCGATACTAACCGATAATTGTTGAAGAGGAAAGGTGGGATGCCTACCGGGTCATCCCCAAGCTTAGATACTCGAGACTTCTTGAAATATTATGTTGGGGTGCCTTGGGCATCCCCAAGCTTGAGCTTTTCTGTCTACTTAATTCTTCTCATATCACGGTTTTCCTAAATCTCAAAAGCTTCATCCACACAAAACTCAAGAAGAACTTGTGAGATAAGTTAGTATAAACCAATGCAAAACCTTATCATTCTCTACTGTAGAAAATCACTAAAATTATTATTCAACGTTGCATACTAAATGCCTTTGCATATTTAATACTCCTATCCTCAAATAGAATCATTAAACAAGCAAACGTATGCAAACAATGCAAACATAACAGCAATCTGCCAAAACAGTACAGTCTGTAAAGAATGCAAGAGTATCAATAATTCTTAAAATCCAAATATTATAAAATTTACCACACTGTAGAAAATTTATCATATCTTATTTTGCAAAAAATTTCAACATTTTATCACATTCTGACATTTCTAGGGAATTTTTGCAACAACGGTAAACTTTCTGTTTTCAAACAGCAACATGTAGACTTGTAAAATAAGCATAGTAAAGGCTATCAATGCCACTTTTATTGAAATAAAAGATGCAAAACATTATTATAAATAATATAAATAAAATCCTAACAAAATAAAATGATGCTCCAAGTAAAACACATATCATGTGACGAATGAAAACATAGCTCCAAGTGAGGTTACCGATAATGTTGAAGACGAAAGAGGGGATGCCTTCCGGGCATCCCCAAGCTTAGTTGCTTAGATGTCCCTTGAATATTAACTTAGTGTGCCTTGGGCATCCCCAAGATTAGGGTCTTGTCACTCTTTATTCTCCTCATATCGACATCTCACCCAAAACTTGAAAACTTCAATCACACAAAACTTAACGGAACTTTGTGAGATAGGTTAGTATGATAAAGAGCAAACCATTTCACTTTTGGTACTATCAAAGACAAGATTAATAATTGTTATCGCACAATGCCTAATGTAGCATATCATTTCCACAATTTATATTAAGCAATATAATCCAAGGAAATTATAAAGCAAGCAAACTATGCATTGAAAACAGAATCTATCGAAAACAGAACAATCTATAGTAATCTGTACTCCAACCATACTTATGCTACTCCAAAAATTCTTAAAAAATAGGAAAACCTGGGTGATTTGTCTATTAATATTATGAAAAAATAATCAGAATTTTATCGTGCTTCTTTTAAAAATGAGAATTGTTTTCCTGGGCACAAAAGTTTCTGTTTTTCAGCAAGATCAAATCAACTATCACTATAAGCCATCCCAAAGGTCTTACTTGGCACTTTATTGAGATGAAAGCAATAAAACATGATTACTACAGTAGCCTAATCATGTGAACACACAAAAACAATAGGTAAAAGTGTTGGGTTGTCTCCCAACAAGCGCTTTTCTTTAATGCCTTTTAGCTAGGCATGATGATTTCAATGATGCTCGCATAAAAGATAAGAATTGAAACATAAAGAGAGCATCATGAAGCACATGCCAAGCACATTTAAGTCTAACCCACTTCCTATTCATATGGATTTTTTGAGCAAACAACTTATGTGAACAAGAATCAACTAGCATAGGAAGTCAAAACACGTAAAACTTCAAGATTTTCAACACATAGAGAGGAAACTTGATATTATTGCAATACCTACAAGCATATGTTCCTCTCTCATAATAATTTTCAGTAGCATCATGAATGAATTCAAAAATATAGCTATCACATAAAGCATTCTCTTCATGATGCATAAGCATGGAAATTTTATTACTCTCCACATAAGCAAATTTATTCTCATGAATAGTAGTGGGAGCAAACTCAACAAAATAATTATCATGAGAGTGAAAATTAAAATCTTGATGACAAGTTCCATGGTTATCATTATTCTTTATAACATACATGTCATAATCATAATCATCATAGATAGCAACTTTGTTATCATAGTCAATTGAAGCCTCATCCAAAATGGTGGATTCATCACTAAATAAAGCCATGACCTCTCCAAATCCACTTTCATCATTATAATCATCGTAAATAGGAGGCATACAATCATTATAACAAATTTGCACATCAAATCTTGGGGTACTAAAAATATCATCTTCATCAAACATAGCACCCCAAGCTTATGGCTTTGCATCTCATTAGCATCATGGATATTCAAAGAATTCAAACTAACAACATTGCAATCATGCTCGTCATTTATACCAAACATTCTATTGAATTCTTCTTCTAACAATTGAGCACAATTTTCTGATCCATCATTTTCAAGAAAGATATTATAAAGATGATCAATAATATGATGCAACCTCAATTCCATTTTTATGTAGTTTTGTTTCATAAACCAAACTAGTGATAAAACAAGAAACTAAAAGATTCGAATGCAAGATCTAAAGATATACCTTCATGCACTCACCTCCCCGGCAACATCGCCTGAAAAGAGCTTTATGTCCACTATGCAACTTTATTCTTGTAGACACGTGTTGGGCCTCCAAGCGCAGAGTTTTGTAGGACAGTAGCAATTTTCCCTCAAGTGGATGACCTAAGGTTTATCAATCCGCGAGAGGTGTAGGATGAATATGGTCTCTCTCAAACGACCCTGCAACCAAATACAAGAAATCTCTTATGTCCCCAACACACCCAATACAATGGAAAATTGTATAGGTGCACTAGTTCGGCAAAGGGCTGGTGATAAAAGTGTAATATGGATGGTAGAAATATACTTTTATAGTCTGAATAAATAAAAACAGCAAGGTAGAAAATTGTAAACGGGCACAAAAACGGTATTGCAATGCTGGAAAATGAGGCCTAGGGTCCATACTTTCACTAGTGCAACATCTTAATAATGCTAATATAATTGGATCATATGACCATCCCTCAAAGTGTGATGACGAATCACTCCAAAGTTCCTATCTAGCGGAGACCACAAGAATAAATTGTTTGTAGGGTACGAAACCACCTCAGAGCTATTCTTTACGTTCGCTCTATTCAAGAGTCCATACTAAAATAACACAAAGCTATTCTTTCCGTTCGATCTATCCTAGAGTTCATACTAAAATAACACCAAAGCAAATTCATATTCATAATACTCAATCCAACACAAAGAACTTCAAATAGTGCCCCAAGATTTCTATCGGAGAAACAAAGACAAGAACGTGCATCAACCCCTATGCATAGATTACCCCGATGTCACCTCAGGAATCCGTGAGTTGAGTGCCAAAACATATATCAAGTGAATCAATATGATACCCCATTGTCACCACGAGTATTCAACTGCAAGACATATATCAAGTGTTCTCAAATCCATAAAAGTATTCAATCCGATAACAATGAACTCAAAGGGAAAAACTCGATTCATCACAACAAGATAGAGAGGGGAAAACACCATATGATCCGACTATATTAACAAAGCCCGCAATACATCAAGATCATGACATCTCAAGAACATGCGAGAGAGAGAGAGAGACTAAACACATAGCTACTGGTACAAACCCTCAGCCCCGAGGGTGGACTACTCCCTCCTCATTGTGGTGGCCGCCGGGATGATGAAGATGGCCACCAAAGATGATTCCCACCTCCGACAGGGTGCCGGATTGGGGTCTAGATTGGTTTTCGATGGCTACAGTGCCCTACGACAGCGGAACTTCTGATCTAGGTTAACCCCTGATGGTTTCTCTATTTATAGGATTTTTTGGCATCTGTTTCACGCTAAGATGGGCCTCGAGGTGAGCACAACCCACCGGAGCAAGCTAGGCCCACCAGGCATGCCCTGGTGGATTGTGCCCTCCTTGTGGCTCTTCTGGCCCTCCCACAAAGCTTCGGGAGTCTCTTTCGTTCCAAAAAAAATCGTCAAAAAGTTTTAGCTCATTTGGGGAACTTCCATTTCTGCACAAAAAACAACACCACGGTAGTTCTACTGAAAATGGAAATGCATCGAGGAGAACTTACCTTGTGAGTCACTACTCCGGCACTGGGCAGGAATACTACTAGCGAGGCTTATAGGCGGCTAGTTCTTAAAGCCCAAGATCTGGCTGGTCCGGCCCAGGCAGAGCACTCGACGGCTCAGTTGAAGGACTAGCATTCCTATCAGGTTACCTTCCAGCAGAGGCATCGTCAGTCCAGGTTAGTTTCATGCAAATCATTCCAAAACCATATAAAATTGTTGTAAACATGGCATGAATACTTCATAAATTATAGATACGTTGGAGACGTATCACTTGGGTCCATACTTGGGCTTCTTCCCAGGAGTGACAACTTGCTTGCCAATCTTTTTGAAGTTCCCCTTCTTTCCCTTGCCCTTTTTCTTGAAACTAGTGGTCTTGTTAACCATCAACACTTCGTGCTCCTTCTTGATTTCTACCTCTGCAGCTTTAAGCATAGCGAAGAGCTCGGGAATCGTCTTATCCACCCCTTGCATATTATAGTTCATCATGAAGCCTTTGTAGCTTGGTGGCAGTGATTGAAGAACTCTGTCAATAACACTATCATCTGGAAGATTAACGCCCAGCTGAGTCAAGTGGTTATGGTACCCAGACATTCTGAGTATGTGTTCACTGACAGAATTGTTCTCCTCCATCTTGCAGTTATAGAACTTGTTGGAGACTTCATATCTCTCAACTCGGGCATTTGCTTTAAATATTAACTTCAACTCTTGGAACATCTCATATGGTCCATGACGTTCAAAATGTGTTTGAAGTCCCGATTCTGAGCCATAAAGCATGGCACACTGAACTATCGAGTAGTCATCAGATCGAGCTTGCCAGACGTTCATAGCATCAGCATCTGCTCCTGCGGCAGGCCTTTCACCTAGAGGTGCATCAAGAACATAATTCTTCTGTGCAGCAATGAGGATAATCCTCAAGTTACGGATCCAGACCGTGTAGTTGCTACCATCATCTTTCAACTTAGCTTTCTCTAGGAACGCATTAAAATTCAAGGGAACGGTAGCACGGGCCATTGATCTACAACATAGATATGCAAAAACTATCAAGACTAAGTTCATGATAAATTAAGTTCAATTAATCATATTACTTAAGAACTCCCACTTAGATAGACATCCCTCGAGTCATCTAAATGATCACGTGATCCATATCAACTAAACCATGTCCGATCATCACATGAGATGGAGTAGTTTTCAATGGTGAGAATCAAGTGATCTCAGCAATTTCTTCACCACCTCATGGTCGGTGATGTCAGTGGCACCAAGTGCTTGAAGCTCATTTGAGATGTTAGTGAGGCGATCGAAGGTTTGTTGAACATTTTCATTGTCGAGTCTTTTGAAGCGATTGAAGAGATTGTGAAGAACATCAACTCGAGAGTCACGCTGTGTTGAGACTCCTTCATTCACTTTGGACAACCTGTCCCAGATAAGCTTCGATGTCTCCAAAGCACTCACTCTGCCATACTGTCCTTTGCTCAGATGGCCACATATGATATTCTTCGCTTGAGAGTCGAGTTGCTTGAATCTCTTCACATCAGCAGCATTCAGAGAAGGTGTGACTGAGGGAACACCATTTTCCACAACATACCAGAGATCGTTATCAATTGCCTCAAGATGCATTCACATCTTATTCTTCCAGTAGGGGTAGTCCGTCCCATCGAAGGTAGGACACCCAGCAGAGACCATGATCATACCTGCGGTCGACATAACTAAAAACTCCAGGCGGTTAAACCAAAATCACACAGAACAAGGGAGTACCTTGCTCTGATACCAATTGAAAGTGTGTTATATCGACTAGAGGGGGGTGAATAGGTGATTTTTATGAAATTCTTCACTGAAGAATTTGCCGGTGAGGAAATTCCTTAGTGAAGAACTACTCGCAGCGGAATAAGTACTCAGAAGTAAACATAACAGAACACAAGCATAGTCATCATGATGAAATGAAGATAGTCACAGAGTACAGGAAACGTAAGCACAGGATAACACAGGATGAAGACAAACAGACTAAAGAAATTGAACTGAGGAAATAGAGAAAGTCTTCAGTCAAAGTCTTCAAACACAGATATGAACAAGCACACAACACAGTTATGAGGAAATGAAAGAGTTGAGGAAATAGAACCAGTAAGCTTGGTGAAGACAATGATTTGGTAGACCAGTTCCAACTACTGTCTCAGTTGTACGTCTGGTTGGAGCAGCTGAGTATTTAAACTCGAGGACACACAGTCCCGGACACCGGGTCTTGAGCACGCAGCTCAGGACACCAAGTCCTCACCGTATTCTCCTTGAGCTAAGGTCACACAGACCTCGCCCAATCACTCGTGGTAAGTCTTCAGGCGACTTCCAAACCTTCACAAACTTGGTCACTCGGCGATCCACAATTCCTCTTGGATGCTCTAGACCATGATGCCTAACCGTCTGGAAGAAGCACAGTCTTCAAAGGTAACAAGCGTCGGATCCACGCAGGATCAATCTCTTCAGTGATGCTCAATCACTTGGGGCTTGTAGGTGTTTGGGTTTGGGTTTTTCCTCACTTGATGATTTTCGCTCAAAGTCCTCGGAGGATGGGTTGCTCTCAAATGACAAGTGTCAGTTTCTCTCGGAGCAGCCAACCAACTAGTGGTTGTAGGGGGCGGCTATTTATAGCCTAGGGAGCAACCCGACATGATAAGACATAAATGCCCTTCAATGATATGACCGTTAGGTGGATAGATATTTTAGGACAGCTGGCGCATAGCACAGCAATGGTCGGAATTTTGAGTAGCAAAATCCTCAGGGCTATCATGTTCCTCACTGTGTAGGCAATCTGCACTGGCGAATTCCTAACTCCTCAGTCAGAACAAATTCCTCAGTGACCAGAAGAACTTCGTCTCTGTCTCTGAAGAATATGACTGAACTGTATGAGATTTCCAATTGCTTCACTCGAAGGGATTGGTAGGTGTAGGATTTTGATTTGAGCATCACATGGAAATTTTTCCTTAGTATTTCCCCGACCCCCTTTAACAGTACGGTGTTTCCTATGACTCAAGAAAGAGAAAATGAAACTACGAAAACAAAAAGTCTTCACGCTTCATATTCCTCAAATGAATACCAAGTCTTCAAGGTCACACCAATTTCTTCACTTTCAAAGTCTTCAGAAAGTCTTCAGAGATTCAAAGTATTTAGTCGAAGAACTTCATTTTTAGGGGTCGACTTTCTCTGTAAATATCAAACTCCTCATAGACTTATAGACCTGTGTACACTCACAAACGCATTAGTCCCTTAACCTATAAGTCTTCAATACACCAAAATCACTAAGGGGCACTAGATGCACTTACACTACCGCCGTACTAAGAAAAATAAGATGCATAAAGGATAAACATCACATGCAATCAATATAAGTGATATGATATGGCCATCATCATCTTGTGCCTTTGATCTCCGTCTCCAAAGCACCGTCATGATCACCATCGTCACCAGCTTAACACCTTGATCTCCATTGTAGCATCGTTGTCGTCTCGCCAACTATTGCTTCCACGACTATTGCTACCTCTTAGTGATAAAGTAAAGAATTTACATGGCGATTGCATTTCATACAATAAAGCGACAACCATATGGCTCCTACCAGTTGCCGATAACTGTGTTACAAAACATGATCATCTCATCCAACAATTTATATAATCGCGTCTTGACCATATCACATCACAACATGCCCTGCAAAAACAAGTTAGACATCCTCTACTTTTTTGTTGCAAGTTTTATGTGACTGCTATGGGCTTAGCAAGAACTGTTCTTACCTACGCATCAAAAACCACAACGTGGTATAGTGATTGCTTTTTGATCTTCAGAAAGAAGCATGTCCATTGAATCCGATTCAACTAAAGTTGGAGAAACTGACAACCGCCAGCCACCTGTGTGCAAAGCACGTTGCTAGAACTAGTCTCATGAACGCGGTCACGTAATGTCGGTCTGGGCTGCTTCATCCAACAATACCGCCGAATCAAGAAACAACTAGTGACGGCAAGTGATACGTCTCCAATGTATCTATAATTTTTTATTGATCCATGCTATTTTATTATCTGTTTTGGATGTTAATGGGATTTATTTTACACTTTTATTATTTTTGGGACTAACCGATTAACCCAACGCCCAGTGCAAATTGCTGCTTTTTTTGCCTATTTCAGTGTTTCGCAGAAAAGGAATATCAAACGGAGTCCAAACAGAATGAAACCTTCGAGAGTGTGATTTTTGGAACAAATGCGATCCAGAGGACTTGGAGTGGACGTCAAGCAACAAACGAGGAGACCACAAGGCAGGGGGCGCGCCTACCCCCTGGGCGCGCCCTCCCCCCTCGTGGGCCCCTTGTGGCTCAACCGACCTACTTCTTCCTCCTATATATGTTCACATACCCCAAAAACATCCAGGAGCACCACGAAACCCTATTTCCAACGCCGCAACCTTCTGTACCCAAGAGATACCATCTTGGGGCCTTTTCCGGAGCTCCGCCTGAGGGGGCATTGATCACAGAGGGCCTCTACATCAACTCCATGGCCCCTCCGATGATGTGTGAGTAGTTTACTTCAGACCTTCGGGTCCATAGCTAGTAGCTAGATGGCTTCTTCTCTCTCTTTGGATCTCAATACAAAGTTCTCCTCGATCTTCTTGGAGATCTATTCGATTTAACTCTTTTTGTGGTGTGTTTGTCGAGATCCGATGAATTGTGGGTTTATGATCAAGTCTATCTATGAACAATATTTGATTCTTCTCTGATATCTTTTATGCATGATTGGTTATCTTTGCAAGTCTCTTCGAATTACCAGTTTGGTTTGGCCTACTAGATTGATCTTTCTTGCAATGAGAGAAGTGCTTAGCTTTGGGTTCAATCTTGCGGTGCTCGATCCCAGTGAAAGAAAGGGAAACGACATGTATTGTATTGTAGCCATCGAGGATAAAAAGATGGGGTTTATATCATATTGCTTGAGTTTATCCCTCTACATCATGTCATCTTACCTAAGGCGTTACTCTGTTCTCATGAACTTAATACTCTAGATGCATGCTGGATAACAGTCGATGTGTGGAGTAATAGTAGTAGATGCAGGCAGGAGTCGGTCTACTTGTCACGGACGTGATGCCTATATACATGATCATGCCTAGATATTCTCATAATTATTCGCTTTTCTATCAATTGCTCGACAGTAATTTGTTCACCCACCGTAATACATATGCTATCTTGAGAGAAGACACTAGTGAAACCTATGGCCCCCGGGTCTATTCTCTATCATATAAGTTTCCAATCTATTTTATTTTGCAATCTTTACTTTCAATCTATATCATAAAAATGCCAAAAATATTTATCTTATCATTATTATCTCTATCAGATCTCACTCTCGTAAGTGACCGTGAAGGGATTGACAACTCCTTTATCGCGTTGGTTGCGAGGTTCTTATTTGTTTGTCTAGGTACGAGGGACTTGCGTGTGGCCTCCTACTGTATTGATACCATGGTTCTCAAAAACTGAGGTAAATACTTATGCTACTTTGCTGCATCACCCTTTCCTCTTCAAGGGAAAACCAACACAGTGCTCAAGAGGTAGCAAGAAGGATTTCTGGCGTCGTTGCCAGGGAGTCTACACACAAGTCAAGACATACCAAGTACCCATCACAAACTCTTATCCCTTGCATTGCCATTTTCCTCTTGTTTTCCTATCCCCCACTTCACCCTTGCCATTTTATTTGCCCTCTTTTTTTCCATTCGCCTTCTTCTTGTGTGTATCTTTCTTTGTGTTTCCATGTTCTTTCTATTTGCTTGCATCTTTGCTTGCTAAAAATAGATTGTTATGGATCCACTTAAAGTGTTCTACTTGGATCATCTTAGATCCTTATGCGCTCGTGCTGAAACCCCAACTAGCCTAGTTGATGGGAAATCTTTAGATGAGCATGCTCATTTCGTGCGTCACCGTTTGTCTGAAAAAGGGATACTCTTATGGGATCAAATAAACAGATTGCTATGTTATGCTTGGAATCTATGTGAAATTTGTGATCTGACTTGTTGCTCTAAGAACCCTAAAAAACACCTAAATATTATCTTCTTATGCAAAGGGTGTTTATAGTTACTACGATATCGAACAAATTGAAGAATTTGTTGCTTTTAAGGGTGCTTATGAAGTTGCTTCTTTGATTGAAAAGTATGATATTACTCTCTACGAATCTAAAAATCTTGACATACTTAAATACTGCCATGAAAACTATGCTCATAATGTCTATGTCAAAGAATTTGTTGAAAGAATGACCGTTTCTTCGAAAGAAAATAATGATATGCATGAATCTATAGATAATTATGATTCCGATGATTTGATTGAAATATCCCTTGATGAACATGATGCTTGCTTTTCTTGTGGCCATGATGCCAATATTTATGAAGATGAGTTTGCTATAGTTCCTTATGTTAAACATGAGATCGTTGCTATTGCACCCATACTTGATAGTTCCTTCGATGAAAAGCATGATTGCAATGATGTTATCATAAATTCTCTTAATGTCAATTGTGTCAATGATATGCAAAACCTCAAGCTTAGGGATGCTAGTTTTGCTATGACTACTATTTGTTGCAATGATCATGATTGGGGTGATACTTCTTTTGATCTTGAAAATTAATTTAAGCCCCATGTGGAATATGAGATTTGTTGGAAATATGCCCTAGTGGCAATAATAAAATGGTTATTATTATATTTCCTTGTTCATGATAATTGTCTATTGTTCATGCTATAATTGTGTTATCCAGAAATCATAATACATGTGTGAATACATAGACCACAACATGTCCCTAGTGAGCCTCTAGTTGACTAGCTCGTTGATCAATAGATGGTTACGGTTTCCTAACCATGGACATTGGATGTCATTGATAATGGGATCACATCATTAGGAGAATGATGTGATGGACAAGACCCAATCCTAACCATAGCACAAGATCGTGTAGTTCATCTACTAAAGCTTTTCTAATGTCAAGTATCTTTTCCTTAGACCATGAGATTGTGCAACTCCCGGATACCATAGGAGTACTTTGGGTGTGCCAAATGTCACAACGTAACTGGGTGGCTATAAAGGTACACTACGGGTATCTCCGAAAGTGTCTGTTGGGTTGGCACGGATCGAAACTGGGATTTGTCACTACGTATGACGGAGAGGTATCTCTGGGCCCACTCGGTAGGACATCATCATAATGAGCTCAGTGTGATCAAGGAGTTGATCATGGGATGATGTGTTACAGAACGAGTAAAGAGACTTGCCGTAACGAGATTGAACAAGGTATCAGTATACCGACGATCGAATCTCCGGCAAGTGATATACCGGTAGACAAAGGGAATCGTATACGGGATTGATTGAATCCTTAACATCGTGGTTCATCTAATGAGATCATCGTGGAGCATGTGGGAGCCAACACGGGTATCCAGATCCCGCTATTGTCTATTGGCCGGAGAGATGTCTCGGTCATGTCTACATGCCTCCCGAACCCGTAGGGTCTACACACTTAAGGTTTGATGACTCTAGGGTTATAGGGAAAGTTTGTATGTGGTTACGGAATGTTGTTCGGAGTCCTGGATGACATCCCGGATGTCGCGAGGAGTTCCAGAATGGTCCGGAGGTGAACATTTATATATGGGAAGTCCAGTTTCAGTCACCGGAAAGATTTCGAGGTTTATCGGTATTGTACCGGGACCATCGAAGGGGTTCCGAGGGTCCACTGGGAGGGTCCACCTGCCCCGAAGGACCTAATGGGCTGTAGTTGGGTGGGAACCAGCCCCTTAGTGGGCTGGTGCGCCCCCCAGGGCCCAAGGCGCCTAGGCTTGGAAACCCTAGGGGGGGCGCTGCCCCCCCCCCCCCGGGGGCGGGCGCCCCCCTAGTTGGAAACCCTAAGGGGGCCGCTGCCCCCCCCCGAGGGGCCGCCGACCCCCTCTAGATGGATCTAGGGGGCTGGCCCCCTCTCCCCTTCCCCTATATATAGTGGGGGTTTTGGGGCTGCCAGAGACACGAGTCTCCCTTTCTCCTGGCACAACCCTACCCCTCTCCCTCCTCGTCTCTCGTAGTGCTTGGCGAAGCCCTGCTGGAGTGCCACGCTCCTCCACCACCATCACGCCATCGTGCTGCTGCTGGACGGAGTCTTCCCCAACCTCTCCCTCTCTCCTTGCTAGATCAAGGCGCGGGAGACGTCACCGGGCTGCACGTGTGTTGAACGCGGAGGCACCATTGTTCGGTGCTTAGATCAGAATCGGCTGCGATCTGAATCACTTCGTGTACGAATCCACCAACCGTGTTCTTGCAACGCTTCCGCATCGCGATCTTCAAAGGTATGAAGATGCACTCCCCTCTCGTTGCTAGTAAACTCCATAGATTGATCTTAGTGATGTGTAGAAATTTTTTACTTTCTGCAACGATCCCCAATAGTGGCATCATGAGCTAGGTCTATGCATAGTTTCTATGCATGAGTAGAACACAAGTTGTTGTGGGCGTTGATTTTGTCAATTTACTTGCCGTTACTAGTCTTATCTTGATTCGGCGGCATCGTGGGATGAAGCATCCCGGACCGACCTTACATGTACGCTTATGTGAGACAGGTTCCACCGACTGACATGCACTAGTTGCATAAGGTGGCTAGCGGGTGTCTGTCTCTCCCACTTTAGTCGGATCGGAGTCGATGAAGAGGGTCCTTATGAAGGGTAAATAGAAATTGGCATATCACGTTGTGGGTTTTGCGTAGGTAAGAAACGTTCTTGCTAGAAACCCATAGCAGCCACGTAAAAACATGCAACAACAATTAGAAGACGTCTAACTTGTTTTTGCAGGGTATGCTATGTGATGTGATATGGCCAAAAGAATGTGATATATGTGATGTATGAGATTGATCATGTTCTTGTAATAGGAATCACGACTTGCATGTCGATGAGTATGACAACCGGCAGGAGCCATAGGAATTGTCTAAATTATTTATGACCTGCGTGTCACTGAAAACGCCTTGTAATTACTTTACTTTATTGCTAACCGTTAGCCATAGTAGTAGAAGTAATATTTGGCGAGACAACTTCATGAAGACACGATGATGGAGATCATGGTGTCATGCTGGTGACGATGATGATCATGGCGCCCCGAAGATGGAGATCAAAAGGAGCAAAATGATATTTGCCATATCATGTCACTATTTGATTGCATGTGATGTTTATCATGTTTTACATCTTATTTTCTTAGAACGACGGTAGCATAAATAAGATGATCCCTTGCAATAATTTCAAGAAAGTGTTCCCCCTAACTGTGCACCGTTGCTAAGGTCCATTGTTCCGAAGCACCACGTGATGATCGGGTGTGATAGTTTCTAACGTTCGCATACAACGGGTGTAAGCCAGATTTACACACGCAATACACTTAGGTTGACTTGACGAGCCTAGCATGTACAGACATGGCCTCAGAACACGGAAGACCGAAAGGTTGAACATGAGTCGTATAGAAGATACGATCAACATGAAGATGTTCACCGATGATGACTAGTCCGTCTCACGTGATGATCGGACACGGCCTAGTTGACTCGGATCATGTATCACTTAGATGACTAGAGGGATGTCAATCTGAGTGGGAGTTCATTAAATAATTTGATTAGATGAACTTAATTATCATGAACATAGTCTAAAACTTTGCAATATGTCTTGTAGATCAAATGGCCCACGCTAATGTTTCCCTCAACTTCAACGCGTTCCTAGAGAAAACTAAGCTGAAAGACTATGGCAGCAACTACACGGACTGGGTCCATAACCTAAGGATTATCCTCATAGCTGCCAAGAAAGCATATGTCCTTGAAGCACCGCTAGGTGAAGCACATGTTTTCCCAGCAACTCAAGACGCTATGAACGCCTGGCAGCCGCGTAGTGATGATTACTCCCTGGTTCAGTGTGGCATGCTTTATAGTTTAGAACCGAGGCTTCAAAAGCGTTTTGAGCAGCACAGAGCATATGAGATGTTCCAAGAGCTGAAATGGTTTTCCAAGATCATGCCCGGGTCGAGAGATATGAAGTCTCCGACGAGTTCTACAGTTGTAAGATGGAGGAGAATAGTTCTGTCTGCAAGCACATACTCAAAATGTCTGGGTTGCACAACCGCTTGTCTCAGCTGGGAGTTAATCTCCCGGATGACGTGGTCGTTGACAGAATCCTTCAGTCGCTCCCACCTAGCTACAAGAGCTTTGTGATGAATTTCAATATGCAGGGGATGGAGAAAACCATTCCTGAGGTATATTCAATGCTGAAATCAGCGGAGGTGGAGATCAAAAAGGAACATCAAGTGTTGATGGTCAATAAAACCACTAGTTTCAAGAAAGGCAAGGGTAAGAAGAACTTTAAGAAGGACGACAAGGGAGTTGCTGCGCCCGGTAAGCAAGCTGTCGGGAAGAAGCCAAAGCATGGACCCAAGCCTGAGACTGAGTGCTTTTATTGCAAGGGAAACGGTCACTGGAAGCGGAACTGCCCCAAGTACTTAGCGGATAAGAAGGCCGACAATACCAAAGGTATATATATGATATACATGTTATCGATGTGTACCTTAACAACACTCGTAGTAGCTCCTGGGTATTTGATACCGGTGCGGTTGCTCATATTTGTAACTCAAAACAGGAGCTGCGGAATAAGCAGAGACTGGCGAAGGACGAGGTGACGATGCGTGTCAGGAATGGTTCCAAGGTCGATGTGATCGCCGTCGACACGCTGCCTCTACATTCACCTACAGGATTAGTTTTAAACCTCAATAATTATTATTTAGTGACAGCTTTGAGCATGAACATTGTATCTGGATCTCATTTAATGCGAGATGGCTACTCATTTAAATCCGAGAATAATGGTTGTTCCATTTATATGAGAGATATGTTTTATGGTCATGCCCCGCCGGTCAATGGTTTATTCTTGTTTAATCCCGAACGTGATGTTACACATGTTCATAGTGTGAATACCAAGAAGTGTAAGGTTGATAATGATAGTCCCACATACTTGTGGCACTACCGCCTTGGTCACATTGGTGTCAAACGCATGAAGAAACTCCATGTAGATGGACTTTTGGAGTCTCTTGATTATGAATCATTTTACACGTGTGAGCCATGCCTCATGGGCAAAATGACCAAGACTCCGTTCTCCGGAACAATGGAGCGAGCAACCAAATTATTGGAAATCATACATACTGATGTGTGCGGTCCAATGAGCGTTGAGGCTCGCGGTGGCTATCGTTATGTTCTCACCCTCACTGATGACTTGAGTAGATAGGGGTATATCTACTTAATGAAACACAAGTCTGAGACCTTTGAAAAGTTCAAGGAATTTCAGAATGAGATTGAGAATCAACGTGACAGGAAAATAAAGTTCTTACGATCAGATCGTGGGGGAGAATATTTGGGTCACGAATTTGGCACGCACTTAAGGAAATGTGAAATTGTTTCACAACTCACATCGCCTGGAACACCTCAGCATAATGGTGTGTCCAAACGTTGTAATCGCAATCTATTAGATATGGTGCGATCTATGATGTCTCTTACCGATCTACCACTATCATTTTGGGGTTATGCTTTAGAGACTGCCGCATTCACTTTAAATAAGGCTCAGTCGAAATCCGTTGAGATGACACCATATGAATTATGGTTTGGGAAGAAACCTAAGCTGTCGTTTCTGAAAGTTTGGGGATGCGATGCTTATGTCAAAACTTGAAAAGCTCAAACCCAAATCGTAAAAATGCGTCTTCATAGGATACCCTAAGGAAACTATTGGGTATACCTTCTACCTCAGATCCGAAGGCAAGATCTTTTTTGCCAAGAATGGACCCTTTCTAGAGAAAGAGTATCTCTCGAAAGAAGTAAGTGGGAGGAAAGTAGAACTTGATGAAGTATTGCCTCTTGAACCGGAGAGTAGCGCAGCTCAAGAAAATGTTTCTGTGGTGCCTGCACCGACTAGAGAGGAAGTTAATGATGATGATCATGAAACTTCAGATCAAGTTGCTACTGAACTTCGTAGGTCCACAAGGACACGTTCCGCACCAGAGTGGTACGGCAACCCTGTCCTGGAAATCATGTTGTTAGACAATGGTGAACCTTCGAACTATGAAGAAGCGATGGTGGGCCCGGATTCCGACAAATGGCTTGAAGCCATGAAATCCAAGATAGGATCCATGTATGAAAACAAAGTATGGACTTTGACTGACTTGCCCGATGATCAGCGAGCCATAGAAAATAAATGGACCTTTAAGAAGAATATAGATGCGGATGGTAATGTAACCATCTATAAGGCTCGGCTTGTCGCTAAGGGTTATCGACAAGTTCAAGGGGTTGACTATGATGAGACCTTCTCACCTATAGCGAAGCTGAAGTCTGTCTGAATCATGTTAGCAATTGCCACATTCTATGATTATGAGATATGGCAAATGGACGTCAAAATGGCATTCCTTAATGGTTTCCTTAAGGAAGAATTGTATATGATGCAGCCGGAAGATTTTGTCGATCCTAAGAATGCTGACAAGGTATGCAAGCTCCAACGCTTGATCTATGGGCTGGTGCAAGCATCTCGGAGTTGGAACATTTGTTTTGATGAGATGATCAAAGCGTTTGGGTTGACGCAGATTTATTGAGAAGCCTGTGTTTACAAGAAAGTGAGTGGGAGCTCTGTAGCATTTCTCATATTATATGTGGATGACATACTATTGATGGGAAATGATATAGAACTCTTGGAAAGCATAAAGGCCTACTTGAATAAGTGTTTTTCAATGAAGGGCCTTGGAGAAGCTGCTTACATATTAGGCATCAAGATCTATAGAGATAGATCGAGACGCCTCATTGGTCTTTCACAAGATATTGAAGAAGTTCAATATGGATCAGTCCAAGAAGGGGTTCTTGCCTGTATTGCAAGGTGTGAGATTGAGCACGGCTCAATGCCCGACCACGGCATAAGATAGAGAAAAGATGAGTGTCATCCCCTATGCCTCGGCCATAGGGTCTATTATGTATGCCATGCTGTGTACCAGACATGATGTAAACCTTGTCGTAAGTTTGGTAGGAAGGTACCAAAGTAATACCGACATGGAACACTGTACAGCGGTCAAGAATATCTTGAAGTACCTGAAAAGGACTAAGGATATGTTTCTCGTTTATGGAGGTGACGAAGAGCTCGTCGTAAAGGGTTACGTCGATGCTAGTTTCGACACAGATCTAGATGACTCCAAGTCACAAACCGGATACATGTATATTTTGAATGGGGGGCAGTCAGCTGGTGTAGTTGCAAGCAAAGCGTCGTGGCGGGATCTACATGTGAGGTGGAGTACATGGCAGCCTCGGAGGCAGCACATGAAGCAATCTGGATGAAGGATTTCATTACCGACCTAGGAGTTATTCCCAATGTGTCGGGCCCGATGAATCTCTTCTGTGACAACACTGGAGCTATTGCCCTTGCCAAGGAGCCCAGGTTTCACAAGAAGACCAGGCATATCAAGCGTCGCTTCAACTCCATTCGTGAAAATGTTCAAGATGGAGACATAGAGATTTGTAAAGTGCATACAGACCTGAATGTCGCAGATCCGTTGACTAAACCTCTTCCACGTGCAAAACATGATCAACACTAGAACTCTATGGGTGTTTGATTCATCACAATGTAACTAGGTTATTGACTCTAGTGCAAGTGGGAGACTGTTGGAAATATGTCGTAGAGGCAATAATAAAATGGTTATTATTATATTTCCTTGTTCATGATAATTGTCTATTGTTCATGCTATAATTGTGTTATCCGGAAATCGTAATACATGTGTGAATACATAGACCACAACATGTCCCTAGTGAGCCTCTAGTTGACTAGCTCGTTGATCAATAGATGGTTACGGTTTCCTAACCATGGACATTGGATGTCATTGATAACAGGATCACATCATTAGGAGAATGATGTGATGGACAAGACCCAATCCTAAGCATAGCACAAGATCGTGTAGTTCATCTGCTAAAGCTTTTCTAATGTCAAGTATCTTTTCCTTAGACCATGAGATTGTGCAACTCCCGGATACCGTAGGAGTACTTTGGGTGTGCCAAACGTCACAACGTAACTGGGTGGCTATAAAGGTACACTACGGGTATCTCCAAAAGTGTCTGTTGGGTTGGCACGGATCGAAACTGGGATTTGTCACTCCGTATGACGGAGAGGTATCTCTGGGCCCACTCGGTAGGACATCATCATAATGAGCTCAGTGTGATCAAGGAGTTGATAACGGGATGATGTGTTACGGAACGAGTAAAGAGACTTGTCGTAACGAGATTGAACAAGGTATCGGTATACCGATGATCGAATCTCGGGCAAGTGCTATACCGGTAGACAAAGGGAATCGTATACGGGATTAATTGAATCCTTGACATCGTGGTTCATCCGATGGGATCACCGTGGAGCATGTGGGAGCCAACATGGGTATCCAGGTCCCGCTATTGGCTATTGGCTGGAGAGATGTCTCGGTCATGTCTACATGCCTCCCGAACCCGTAGGGTCTACACACTTAAGGTTCGATGACTCTAGAGTTATAGGAAAAGTTTGTATGTGGTTACCGAATGTTGTTCGGAGTCCTGGATGAGATCCCGGACGTCACGAGGAGTTCCGGAATGGTCTGGAGGTGAAGATTTATATATGGGAAGTCCAGTTTCAGTCACCGGAAAGGTTTCGGGGTTTATCGATATTGTACCGGGACCACCGAAGGGGTTCCGGGGGTCCACCGGGAGGGTCCACCTGCCCCGAAGGACCTAATGGGCTGTAGTTGGGTGGGAACCAGCCCCTTAGTGGGCTGGTGCGCCCCCCAAGGGCCCAAGGCGCCTAGGGTTGGAAACCCTAGGGGGGCGCTGCCCCCCCGTGCGGGCGCCCCCTAGTTGGAAACCCTAAGGGGGATGCCGCCCCCCTCTAGATGGATCTAGGGTGGGGGTTTTGGGGCTGCCAGAGACACGAGTCTCCCTTTCTCCTGGCGCAGCCCTACCCCTCTCCCTCCTCGTCTCTCGTAGTGCTTGGCGAAGCCCTGCTGGAGTGCCACGCTCCTCCACCACCACCACGCCGTCGTGCTGCTGCTGGATGGAGTCTTCCCCAACCTCTCCCTCTCTCCTTGCTGGATCAAGGCACGGGAGACGTCACCGGGCTGCACGTGTGTTGAACGCGGAGGCATTGTTGTTCGCTGCTTAGATTGGAATCGGCCGCGATCTGAATCGCTTCGTGTACGACTCCATCGACCGCGTTCTTGCAACGCTTCCGCATCACAATCTTCAAAGGTATGAAGATGCACTCCCCTCTCGTTGCTAGTAAACTCCATAGATTGATCCTGGTGATGCATAGAAATTTTTTAATTTCTGCAACGATCCCCAACAAGATTGATAATGCTGTTTGAAATATTATTGAAAGTGGGTTTGGAAGAGTGTCAACTTTATATCCCACATATTTGGAGAATGTTCAATCTTATGAAGTTTTTGATAAAAGTGGGTTTGGAGAGGTCGTGACTTTAGTTAATGTTAATCCCACTATTTTGGAAGAGTGTCAACTTTGCATGCATGTGGATCGTGTTGAAAATATTTTATGTGATAGCTATTTTGTTGAATTTGATTATGATCCTACATGTAATTATTATGAGAGAGGAAAATATGGTGGTAGAAATTTTCATGTTACTAAATTACCTCTCGTTATGTTGAGATTGCTATTGTTTCTTTCCACTTCCTTGCATATGCTAGTTTTTGCCTGCCTTGGTAATTTGTTTGCCTATAAGATGCCTATGCATAGGAAGTATGTTAGACATAGATGTGTTTGTCACGTGTTTTATGATGCTCTTTATGTGCTTCAATTCTTGTCTTTCATGTGAGCATCGTTGAAATTTTATGCCTAGCTAGGGGCGTTAAACAATAGCGCTTGTTGGGAGGCAACCCAATTTTATTTTTGTTTCTTGATTTTTATTCTGTTTAATAATAAATAACTCATATAGCCTATGTTTATATGTGGTTTTATGCTTTTAATTAGTGTTTGTGCCAAGTAGAACCTTTGGGAAGACTTGGGGAAAGTCTTTGCGATCTTGCTGTAAAAAACAGAAACTTTAGCGCTCACGAGATTTACTGCCATTTTTTTATTGGAGAGTGATATTTAGTAATTATTTTTTCAAATGATCAATAGATAAATTCCTCACGTCCATAAATTTATTTCAGAATTTTTGGGGTTCCAGAAGTATTCGAAACCTACAGATTACTACAGACTGTTCTGTGTTTGACAGATTCTGTTTTTCGTGTGTTGTTTGATTATTTTGATTAATCTATGGCTAGTGATAGATTTTATGAACCATAGAAAAGTTGGAATACAGTAGATTTAACACCAATATAAATAAATAATGAGTTCATTACAGTACCTTGAAGTGGTGGTTTGTTTTCTTTTACTAACGGAGCTCACAAAGATTTTCTTTAAAGTTTTGTGTTGTGAAGTTTTCAAGTTTTGGGTAAAGATTTGATGGATTATGGAACAAGGAGTGGCAATAACCTAAGCTTGGGGATGCCCAAGGCACCCCAAGGTAAAATTGAAGTACAACCAAAAGCCTAAGCTTGGGGATGCCCCGGAAGGCATCCCCTCTTTCGTCTTCGTCCATCGGTAACTTTACTTGGAGCTATATTTTTATTCGCCACATGATATGTGTTTTGCTTGGAGAGTCTTGTATGATTTGAGTCTTTGATTTTTATATTACCACAATCTTGCTGTACACACCTTTTGGGAGAGACACACATGAATTGGAATTTATTAGAATACTCTATGTGCTTCACTTATATCTTTTGAGTTGGATACTTTTTGCTCTAGTGCTTCGCTTATATCTTTTAGAGCACGGTGGTGGTTTTATTTTATAGAAATAATTGATCTCTCATGCCTCACTTATATCATTTTGAGAGTCCTTTAGAACAGCATGGTAATTCACTTTGGTTATAAATTTTAAATGCTAAGAGAAGTTGGATGCTTGATAGATTGTTTTGAGATATAAAGGTGGTAATATTAGAGGTGGGCTAGTTGAGTAATTGTGAAATTGATGAATACTTGTGTTTGTGACGCCCCCAATTTGACCGTACACTAATCATGCACGCAAATGTGTACGACCAAGATCAGGGACTCACGGGAAGATATCACAACACAACTCTAGACACAAATTAAAATCATACAAGCTTTATATTACAAGCCAGGGGCCTCGAGGGCTAGAATACAAGAGCTCGATCATAGACGAGTCAGCGGAAGCAACAATATCTGAGTACAGACATAAGTTAAACAAGTTTTCCTTAAGAAGGCTAGCACAAACTGGGATACATATCGAAAGAGGCGTAGGCCTCCTGCCTGGGATCCTCCTAAACTACTCCTGGTCGTCGTCAGCGGCCTGCACGTAGTAGTAGGCACCTCCCGAGTAGTAGCAGTCGTCATCGACAGTGGCGTCTGGCTCCTGGACTCCAACGTCTGGTCGCAACAATCGGGTAAAAGGGGAAAATAGGGAGCAAAGCAACCTTGAGTACTCATCCAAAGTACTCGCAAGCAAGAAACTACACTACATTGTATGCATTGGTATCAAAAGGAAAAGGGTAACATATATGGACTGAACTGCAGAATGCCAGAATAAAAAGGGGGATAGCTAGTCCTGTCAAAGACTACGCTTCTGGCCGCCTCCATCTTGCAGCATGTAGAAGAGAGTAGATGGTAAGTTCACCAAGTAACATCGCATAGCATAACCCTACCCGGTGATCCTCCCCAGGTCGCCCTGTGAGAGAGCGACCACCGGTTGTATCTGGCACTTGGAAGGGTGTGTTTTATTAAGTATCCGGTTCTAGTTGTCATAAGGTCAAGGTACAACTCTGGGTCGTCCTATTACTGAGGGACACAGCTATTCGAATAGATCAACTTCCCTGCAGGGGTGCACCACATTTCCCAACACGCTCGATCCCCTTTGTCCGGACACACTTTTCTGGGTCATGCCCAGCCTCGGAAGATCAACACATCGCAGCCCTACCTAGGCACAACAGAGAGGTCAGCACGCCGGTCTAAATCCTATGGCGCAGGGGTCTGGGCCCATCGCCCATTGCACACCTGCACATTGCGTGGGCGGCCGGTGAGCAGACCTAGCAACCTCCATTACAAAGGAAGTTGCGTTACGCGGTCCAACCCGGCGCGCGCCGCTCAGTCGCTGACGTCACGAAGGCTTCGGCTGATATCACGACGACGAGTGCCCATAACTGTTCCCGTGTAGTTGGTTAGTGCGTATAGGCCAGTGGCCAGACTCGGATCAAATACCCAGATCTCGTTAAACGTGTTAATTGAATTATCCACAGAAGCCGACCAGGGCCAGGCCCACCTCTCTCTTAGGTGGTCTCAACCTGTCCTGTCGCTCTGCCTCAAAGTAACAGTCGGGGGTCGTCGGGAACCCAGGCCCACCACTACCTGGGAGGAACCACCTTCCCCTTCAGCCCCCAACATCGGAATCACTTCTGGGTACTCAACGAGCCGACCCGACTTTAGTCACAACATGTAGTATGTATGTATAGTATATACCCGTGATCAACACCCGACGTGATCACGACCCGATAGTATAGCATGGCAGAATGACAAGAATGTAGGGCCACTGATGATAAACTAGCATCCTATACTAAGCATTTAGGATTGCAGGTAAGGTATGAACAGTTGTAGCAACAATGACAGGCTATGCATCAGAATAGGATTAACGGAAAGCAGTAACATGCTACACTACTCTAATGCAAGCAGTAGAGAGAGAATAGGCGATATCTGGTGATCAAGGGGGGCCTTGCCTAGTTGCTCTGGCAAGGAGGGGTCATCAACAACGTAGTCGATCGGGGGCATCAACGTCGGTCTCGAGGTCTACCGTAGAAGAAGAGGGGGGGAAACAGTAAATACGTTGCAAACAGATGCATGACAAAGCAAACAGCGGTGCTAGGTGTGCCCTAACGCGGTATGAGGTGATACCGGTGAAGGGGGGAAACATCCGGGAAAATATCCACGGTGTTTCGCGTTTTTGGACAAATGAATCGGATGAGGAAAGTTGCGTGTTCGCTATGCTATGGATGTGTGGCGGATGAACGGGCTGCGTATCCGGATTCGTCTCGTCGTTCTGAACAACTTTCATGTACAAAGTTTTTCCATCCGAGTTACATATTATTTTATATGATTTTCTAAAGTTATAATCATTTTCTGATTTTTTTTTTAAATCCAACATTATCCAGAACAGTGAACGATGATGCAAGCATGACATGAGAGTGATGTCATCAGGTCAACTAGTCAGTTGACCAATCAAACCTGATATGTGGGTCCATTGGGATCCACATGTCATTGTCAGGGGCACTAACAGGTGGTTTAGACTAACTAAATGGGTTAATTAGCAGGTGGGGCCCAGTAGTCACTGAGAGATTAGGGTTTTAATTAACTAATTTAATTAATTAGCAAATTAACTATTTATTTATTTCGTTTATGGCGTGGGCCCCGCATGTCAGTGCCACTGGGCTGCCCAGTTAGTAGTTGACTGGGTCAACCCAGTCAACTAGGCCACCAGGGCCCACTGGCCAGTGACTCAGGGGTGGGGCCCATCGATCCACGTCGGCGTCGGTGTTTGGGGAGCTCCGATGAGCGTTCTCGCGGCGGAGGGGCACCGGACCTCGCCGGACTCGTCATTCCGGTGATCATTTCACGCGGGGGCGGTTGCTATGGGACGGGTGCAGTGCTGCGCATCCATCTATGGCCTCAGCTGGGGCGGTGGGCGGCCGGAGCGGCGGCGAGGTCGACGAGCGCGGCGGGGCGCCAACAGCCGCTGTAGCGAAGCAGCAGCGCCAACCGGGGGGAGGCGAGGGCGAGACCCTGGCTTGCAGGCAGGCGGGCACAGAGGCAAGTGCAGGGGGCGGCGCGCGGCACAGGCGGCGAGCGGCGCAGGCAGCGGCCATGGGCAGGGGCGGGAGGTTTGGCGGCCGCGGGGCGCAGGGCAAAAGTGCCAGCGGTAGCGGCCACGTCCATGCGCGCCAAGCAGCTGCGTAGTAAGCGGAGCTGCAGTGGCAACGTAGCAGCACGCAGCACGCAACGTCAAGCGGGGGCGGCTACAGCAGTAGGTGGGCGGGCAGCTGCCGGAGTTCGGCGAAACTGCTGGTGTGATGCTTCAGAGCACGGCTGGACGTGCGGGTGCGTGCGTTGGGTCGTTGCGAACATGCTAAGCACGCCTGCGAGCACATACGCAAGCAACGGAGGCTCTGGTCACGGCGACAACAACGGTGGCGACGAGCTCGGCCAACTACGACGGACGCAGCTAGGAGCACGGGAACGTGATGTGAGGAGAACAGAGACGCGGATGCTCACACGGGTCCTGCAGATGTGCCAAAATGAGCTCGGGGGAGGCGCGGGCAGACGGCACGACGACGGCGAGCACGGAGCCTAGAGGTTGAAGACGACGCAGATTCGACGAGGCAAGGGCTCCTGGCGCGGGCTGGTGGCCGTGGTCGTTGTAGCAGACGATGATGGAGCGGCTGGACTTGTTGGAGGGGCGCGGGGGAGGCGGTCGCCGCGGTTGTGCACACCAGCGACCACAGGAGCTACCGGGCGCGTGGATCTAGCGAGGGAGGGAGAGAGGCCAGAGGGGGAGGGGAAGTGGGGATAGGGTTCGCCTGGGGGTGCCCTGGGGGTTGACCTTATCCCCCCCGGTGCACTGCAGCGGCGCGGGGCTGCGAGGTGGTGCGGTGGAGACGGCGGGCTCCCCGGTCGTCTGAAAAGTGGGGAGGGAGACGACCGGGCGAGTGGGGGTTCGGCCGCCAGGCGCAGTGGCCAGATGGGCCAAACGGCCCTGGGAGAGGGGGCTCTCTCATTTTCTTTTCTATTTTTATTTTACTTTCACTTTTCTATTTTCTATTATAGTTTCATTTATTTTAGTTTTATAAAAACATAAAAGTTGAACCTATTTTAGTATCACTAACTATACCTCAGCTACAAAAAGTTTAAACCCTAAATAAAATAGTTTAACATTTTATAAATAATAAAAGGCATTTATTAAATTGGTCATGTTGTTATTTTATTCATCTTAGAGTATTTAAGCACTTTAGAAAAGTGTGGTTCCTCCACCATAATTACCTATGCAATATTTGGTTCACTCTGAACATTTTAGTTTTAATATTTGGAAACTTTTATTGTTTGCTAGATTTTGAATTTGAATTTGAATCAGTTTTGAACTAACGTGAGATTAGCAACAGTAATCAGACTGACGTGGCATCATTAGCAAAGAATTACTGTAGCTTAATTATCCCGGCGTCACAGTGTTGAAGTTGGCAAGTCCCGTAGCATGCACGTATGGTAAACGCTATGTGACAAATTTGAAGCATGGGGTGTTCTTTGATTGCTTTCCTTATGAGTGGCGGTCGGGGACGAGCGATGGTCTTTTCCTACCAATCTATCCCCCTAGGAGCATGCGCGTAGTGCTTGGTTTTGATGACTTGTAGATTTTTTGCAATAAGTATATGAGTTCTTTATGACTAATGTTGAGTCCATGGATTATACGCACTCTCACCCTTCCATCATTGCTAGCCTCTTTGGTACCGTGCATTGCCCTTTCTCACCTTGAGAGTTGGTGCAAACTTCGCTGGCGCATCCAAACCCCATGATATGATACGCTCTATCAGACATAAGCCTCCTTATATCTTCCTCAAAACAGCCACCATACCTACCTACTATGGCATTTCCATAGCCATTCTGAGATATATTGCCATGCAACTTTCCACCGTTCCATTTATTATGACACGCATCATCATTGTCATATTGCTTTGCATGATCATGTAGTTGACATCGTATTTGTGGCAAAGCCACCTTGTTAATTTTCCATACATGTCACTCTTGATTCATCGCAATCCCGGTACACCGCTGGAGGCATTCACATAGAGTCATATTTTGTTCTAAGTATTGAGTTGTAAGAAAATAAAAGTGTGATGATCATCATTAGAGCATTGTGCCATGTGAGAAAAGTATGATGGAGACTATGATTCCCCCCACAAGTCGGGATGAGACTCCAGACGAAAAATAAATAATAATAAAAAAAGAGGCCATAAAAAGGCCAAAAAAATAAAAATGAGAGAAAAAGAGAGAAGGGACAATATTACTATCTTTTTTCCACACTTGTGCTTCAAAGTAGCACCATGATCTTCATGATAGAGAGTCTCTTATTTTGTCACTTTCATATACTAGTGGGAATTTTTCAGTATAGAACTTGGCTCGTATATTCCAATGATGGGCTTCCTCAAATGCCCTAGGTCTTCGTGAGCAAGCAAGTTGGACGCACACCCACTTAGTTTCTTTGATGACCTTTCATATATTTATAGCTCTAGTGCATCCGTTGCATGGCAATCCATACTCCTTGCATTGACATCAATCGGTGGGCATCTCCATAGCCCATTGATTAGCCGCGTCAATGTGAGACTTTCTCCCTTTTTTTCTTCTCACACAACCTCAATCATCATATTCTATTCCACCCATAGTGCTATGTCCATGGCTCGCGCTCATATATTGCGTAAAAGTTGAAAGAGTTTGAAAAGGCTAAGTATGAAACAATTGCTTGGCTTGTCATCGGGGTTGTGCATGATGGGAGCATTTTGTGTGACGAAAATGAAGCATGGCCAAACTATATGACTTTGTAGGGATAAGTTTTCTTTGGCTATGGTATTTTGATAAGACATAATTGCTTGATTAACATACTTGGAGTATTACTATTTTTATGTCAACAACAAAATTTTATCTTGAATCTTTCGGATCTGAACATTCATGCCATAATAGAGAAAAATACATTGAAGAACATGCTAGAAAGCATTCCACATCAAAAATTCTGTTTTTATCATTTACCTACTCGAGGACAAGCATGAATTAAGCTTGGGGATGCTGATACGTCTCCAATGTATCTATAATTTTTTATTGTTCCATGCTATTTTATTGTTAGTTTTGGATGTTAATGGGATTTATTTTGCACTTTTATATTATTTTTGGGACTAACCTATTAACCCAAGGCCCAGTGCAAATTGTCGTTTTTTTCCTATTTCAGTGTTTCGCAATAAAGGAATATCAAACGGAGTCCAAACGGAATGAAACCTTCGAGAGCGTTATTTTTGGAACAAACATGATCCGGAGGACTTGGAGTGGACGTCAAGCAGCCAACTAGGAGTCCACGAGGCAGGGGGCGCGCCTACCCCTCTGGGTGCGCCCTCCCCCTAGTGGGCCCCTCGTGGATCAACCGACCTACTTCTTCCTCCTATATATGTTCACATACCCCTAAAACATCCAGGAGCACCACGAAACCCTATTTCCACCGCCGCAACCTTCTGTACCCAAGAGATCCCATCTTGGGGCCTTTTCCGGAGCTCCACCAGAGGGGGCATTGATCACGGAGGGGCTCTACATCAACTCCATGGCCCCTCTGATGATGTGTGAGTATTTTACTTTAGACCTTCGGGTCCATAGCTAGTAGCTAGATGGCTTTTACTCTCTCTTTGGATCTCAATACAAAGTTCTCCTCGATCTTCTTGGAGATCTATTCGATGTAACTCTTTTTGCGGTGTGTTTGTCGAGATCCGATGAATTGTGGGTTTATGATCAAGTCTATCTATGAACAATATTTGGTTCTTCTTGGAAATCTTTTATGCATGATTGGTTATCTTTGCAAGTCTCTTCGAATTATCAGTTTGGTTTGGCCTACTAGATTGATCTTTCTTGCAATGGGAGAAGTGCTTAGCTTTGGGTTCAATCTTGCGGTGCTCGATCCTAGTGACATAAAGGGAAACGACACGTATTGTATTGTTGCCATCGAGGATAAAAAGATGGGGTTTATATCATATTGCTTGAGTTTATCCCTCTACATAATGTCATCTTACCTAAGGCGTTACTCTGTTCTTATGAACTTAATACTCTAGATGCATGCTGGATAACGGTCGATGTGTGGAGTAATAGTAGTAGATGCAGGCAGGAGTCGGTCTACTTGTCACGGACGTGATGCCAATATACATGATCATGCCTAGATATTCTCATAATTATTCGCTTTTCTATCAATTGCTCGACAGTAATTTGTTCACCCACTGTAATACCTATGCTATCTTGAGAGAAGCCATTAGTGAAACCTATGGCCCCCGGGTCTATTCTCTATCATATAAGTTTACAATCTATTTTATTTTGCAATCTTTACTTCCAATCTATATCATAAAAATACCAAAAATATTTATCTTATCATTATTATCTCTATCAGATCTCACTCTCGTAAGTGACCGTGATGGGATTGACAACCCTTTGTCGCGTTGGTTGTGAGGTTCTTATTTGTTTGTGTAGGTACGAGGGACTTGCGTGTGGCCTCCTACTGGATTGATACCTTGGTTCTCAAAAACTGAGGGAAATAGTTACACTACTTTGCTGCCTCACCCTTTCCTCTTCAAGGGAAAACCAACGCATTGCTCAAGAGGTAGCAGCAAGCAATGTGTATATACCCACGCCCACAACTCCTTTGTGTTCTACTCGTGCATATAACATCTACGCATAGACCTGGCTCGGATGCCACTGCTAGGGAACGCAGCATTTCAAAATTTTCCTACGACCATGCAAGATCTATCTAGGAGATGCATAGCAACGAGAGGGGAGAGTGTGTCTACGTACCCTTGTAGACTAAAAGCGTAAGCGTTGAGTAACGCGGTTGATGTAGTCGAACGTCTTCGCGACCAACCGATCAAGTATACCGAACGCACGGCATCTCCGCAATCTGCACACATTCAGCTCGGTGACGTCCCTCTAACTCTAGATCCAGCCGAGGCCGAGGGCAAGTTTCATCAGCACGACGGCGTGTTGACGGTGATGATGAAGTTACCGACGCAGGGCTTCGCCTAAGCACTATGACAATATGACCGAGGTGGAAATCTATGGAGGGGGGCACCGCACATGGCTAAGAAATCAACTTGTATGTCTTTGGGGTGCCCCCCTGCCCACGTATATAAAGGAGGGGGGAAGAGGAGGCCGGCCTAGGAGGGGCGCGCCTATAGGGGGAGTCCAACTAGGATTCCCAATCCTAGTTGGAGTCCCCTTCCTTTTCCAAGAGGGGAGAGAGGGAAGGAGTAGGAGAGGGAGAAGGAAAGAGGGGGGTGCCGCCCCCTCCCTAGTCCAATTCGGACCAGCCCATGGGGGGCGCGCGGCCTCCCCTTGCGGCCCTTCTCTCCTTTCCACTAAGGCCTATGAAGGCCCAATACTTCCCCCGGCGAATTTCCGTAACTCTCCGGTACTCCGAAAAATACCCGAACCACTCCGAACCTTTCTGATGTCCGAATATAGCCTTCCAATATATCGATGTTTACGTCTCGACCATTTAGATACTCCTCGTCATGTCTGCGATCTCATCCGGGACTCCAAACAAACTTCGGTCATCAAATCACATAACTCATAATACAAATCGTCATCGAACGTTAAGCGTGCGGACCCTACGGGTTCGAAAACTATGTAGACATAACCAAGACACATCTCCGGTCAATAACCAACAGCGGAACCTGGATGCTCATATTGGCTCCTACATATTCTACGAAGATCTTTATCGGCCAAACCGCATAACAACATACGTTGTTCCCATTTGTCATCGGTATGTTACTTGCCCGAGAGTCGATCGTCGGTATCATCATACCTAGTTCAATCTAGTTGCCAGCAAGTCTCTTTACTCGTTCCGTAATGCATCATCTCGTGACCAACTCATTAGTCACATTGCTTGCAAGGCTTATAGTGATGTGCATTACCGAGAGGGCCGAGCGATACCTCTCCGATACATGGAGTGACAAATCCTAATCTCGATCTATGCCAACCCAACAAACACCTTCGAAGACATCTGTAGAGCATCTTTATAATCACCCAGTTACGTTTTGATGTTTGATAGCACACAAGGTGTTCCTCCGGTATTCAGGAGTTTCATAATCTCATAGTCAGAGGAACATGTATAAGTCATGATGAAAGAAATAGAAATAAAACTAAACGATCATTGTGCTAAGCTAACGGATGGGTCTTGTCCATCACATCATTCTATAATGATGTGACCCCGTTTATCAAATGACAACACATGTCTATGGTCAGGAAACATAACCATCTTTGATTAACGAGCTAGTCAAGTAGAGGCATACTAGGGACACTCTGTTTTGTCTATGTATTCACACATGTACTAAGTTTCCGCTTAATACAATTCTAGCATGAATAATAAACATTTATCATGATATAAGGGAATATAAATAACAACTTTATTATTGCCTCTAGGGCATATTTCCTTCACTATAGAATTGTCCATTTATCACTCTGAAAGCTTTGGATCTGTGGACAATCTGTCGTGCTTCAACTTCATCTTCTGGAAGTTCCTGCCTGAGAAGATATGCTATGTACGGCACTGTCCAGTCGGGGGTGATTACTAGGATCTCCATAACCAGGTCAATGACTACTGGGACCTCGATATCAGTCAGATCAGTTGGACTTATCGCTTGGGGAGGTTCCTCGGTGAAAGGATCCTCTTGCACTGATGGGGAATGGAGATGCTCAAGAAACACATTGCTGGGGATAGGCTTCCGAGTGGAACCGATTTTTGCCAGATCATCGGCTTCTTGATTCTTGATTCAGGTAATGTGGTGAAGCTCCAATCCCTCAAACTTTTTCTCTAACTTCCTCGCTACATTGCAGTATCCAGTCATGGCAGGGTTCCTGACATCCCACTCCTTCATCACCTGATTGACCACCAAATCCGAGTCACCGTAGACCATCAGGCGGCAGACGCCGCGTGAGATAGCCATACGCAACCCGCAGAGGAGTGTTTCATACTCAGCTTCATTATTGGAGGAATCAAAGTGAATCTGGA
The DNA here is from genome assembly GCF_056163025.1 of Triticum urartu. Lineage (NCBI taxonomy): Eukaryota > Viridiplantae > Streptophyta > Magnoliopsida > Poales > Poaceae > Triticum > Triticum urartu. The sequence goes on along the minus strand of NC_141877.1, from coordinate 292,163,606 downwards.
GGACATAACTGAGTTTATCACCTCTTGGAGACACTAGGACCACTCCGGCACTGGAGCCATTCAACATTTTAGACCCATCGAAGAACATAGTCCAGTGCTCCGAGTGAACTTGAGTCGGCTGTTGCTGTTCAATCCACTCGGCCAAGAAATCTGCGAGCACTTGAGATTTGATCGCCTTCTTCACTTCAAACTTGATATCCAGAGGGAGAAGTTCAATTGCCCACTTAGCCACTCGACCAGTTGCATCTCGATTGTTCATGATTTCAAATAACGGAGCATCACTAACGACTAAAACTGAATGGTCTTGGAAATAATGTGCAACTTTCTTTGCAGTCAAGTAAATTTCGTAAACAAGCTTCTGATAATGCGGATACCTCTGCTTGGACGGGTTAGAACTTTAGAGATATAATACACTGGTAGTTGAACTTTGTAAGCCATGTCTTCTTCTTCTCGTTCAACTGTAAGCACTGTGCTCACAACCTGACCAGTAGCTGCAATGTATAGGAGTAGAGGCTCTTTGTTGTTCGGAGTAGCAAGCACCGGCTGGGTGGAAAGTAGGGCTTTGAGCTCCCCAAACGCTGCTTCAGCTTCGGGAGTCCACTCGAACTTTTTCATTAGTCGGTAAAGAGGCAGTGCCTTTTCACCGAGACGAGAAATGAACCGACTCAGTGCAGCGAGACAACCTGTGAGCTTCTTAATGTCATGCACACGCACAGGGCGTTTCATTCGGAGAATCACACTGATATTCTTGGGATTGGCATCTATCCCTCATTCGGAAACGAGGAAACCGAGTAACTTGCCTCCGGGTACTCCGAATGTGCACTTGGATGGATTCAGCTTAATGTCATATCTTATCAAATTGGCAAAGGTTTCAGCGAGATCAGTCAGCAGGTTGGAACCTTTACGTGACTTGACCACAATAGCATCCACATAAGCCTCCACATTCCTACAGATCTGAGTGAGCAGGCACTTCTGGATCATGCGCATGAATGTGGCGCCAGCGTTTTTGAGGCCAAATGGCATAGTGACATAGCAAAAACACCCGAACAGTGTGATGAAGGCCATTTTTATTTCATCTGGCCCATACAGTCGGATCTGATGGTATCCGGAATACGCATCCAGAAAAGACAAATGCTCACACCCCGCAGTCAAGTCGACTATCCGATTGATGCGGGGGAGCGGAAAATGATCTTTCGGGCAAGCCCGATTGATATGCTTGAAGCCAATACACATGCGGAGTGAATTATCCTTCTTGGGGACCATGACGACGTTGGTGAGCCATTCGGAGTGGTATATCTCGCGTATGAACTCAGCTTCTAAGAGCCGAGCCACTTCCTCGCCAATCGCCTTCCTCTTCTCTGCGGCGGAACGATGGAGATGCTCTTTGATAGGTTTGGCCTTGGAGTCGACACGCAAACGGTGCTTAGCTAACCCCCTGGGTACACCTGGCATGTTTGATGGTTTCCATGCGAATATGTCCCAGTTCTCAGGGAGGAACTGGATGAGCACGGCTTCCTATTTGCCGCCGAGTGTCGTTGAGATGTGGGTCAGAGCAGCTGTGGGATCCTCCGGGTGGATGTGAACTGATTTTCTTTCGCCAGCCGACTGAAATGCAGATTCAGAAGCATGCTTCTTGGAATGTAGTAAATCACTCGGATCGGCATTTTTCTTATACTCTTCCAGTTCTACCACTGCCATCTGCTCATCAGCAATATCGGATCCCTTCTGGAGGCATTCCTCTGCTCCCTGCCTATTTCTAGTGACGGTAATCATGCCTTTGGGTCCGGGCATCTTCAGCTTAAGGTACATGTAACATGGGCGGGCCATGAAACGAGCATATGCCGGTCTGCCCAGAATAGCATGATAGGCACTATGAAAATCTACCACTTCAAACATCAAATTTTCCTTGCGAAAATCTTTAAATCACCAAAAACCACATCCAAAGCAATCTGCCTGAGTGATTTTGCCTTCTTCCCTGGGATGACTCCGTGGAACTGCATGTTGCTTTCACTGAGCCGGGACGTCGGAATGCCCATCCCTTGGAGGGTCTCAGCATACAGAATGTTCAAACCACTGCCACCATCCATGAGAACTTTACGCAACCGAGTCCGTCTGATGACTGGGTCGACCACCAAAGCCTGCCGCCCGGGGGTAGCAACGTGAGCTGGGTGATCAGACTGGTCAAAGGTGATAGGAGTCTTTGACCACTTGAGGTACATTGTAGTTGCCGGAGCAACCATGTTCACCTCTCAGTTGATGACATTCAGTCAACTTTTGCTCTCAACATCAACAAAAATCACCAAAGTAGCATTAACCTTCGGGTAATCTTCTGCTTTTTCTTCATCCTCATCCTTGTCAGAGCCTTTCTCACTCTGCTGGCCCTCACGAAACTGCTGGATAAAGAATATGCATTGTCGAGTGGTATGTTTGGGTAAAATCAGGTTACCCTCCTCATCCTTCTTCGTGTGGATGGCACACGGAAGGTCCAGGACGTCCTGGCCCGACCGATCTTTCATCTTTTTGGGTATCCATGACCCCTTGGGATTTCCTTTGAACTTGCCTTGGGTTGTCACTACTGATGCTTCCCTTTGACAAGCGGCTTCAGCTCTGCGCTTTTGCTTCCGACTAGGATTTCTGCCGTTGGTATCAGGATCTGTAGCCTTCCCTTTGCCACTATGGAGCCGGTCCTCTTCTTCATCATTTGCGTATCGAGTAGCTATCTCCATCATTCGGTTCAGAGTCATGGCCCCGGAGCGGCCGAACTTCAGAATGAGCTCTCTGTACCTGACGCCTTCCTTGAAGGCGCAAATTGCTTGGTGCTCTGAAACATTCTTCACCACATGGTGAAGTGTGGTCCAACGCTAGATGTAGTCTCTCAAAGTTTCATGCGACTTCTGAACACAATGTTGCAACTCAGTCAGACCAGTAGGTCGCTGGCAAGTGCTTTCAGACATTTTGATAAACACTCAGGCCAGATCTTCCAAACAAAATATGCTGGCAAGAGCCAACCGGTTCAACCACGCCCTGGCCGAGCCCTCAAGCATCAAGGGCGGGTGCTTCATGGCCACTTCGTCATTGCCTCCACCAATCTGCACAACCACTCAATAATCCTCTAACCATCTGTCTGGCTTTGACTCGCCAGGAAACTTGCTCACTCCTGCAGTCAACCTGAAGGTGGGAGGAATCTCAACAGCTCGAATGGCTCTGCTGAAACACTCGAGCCCAGAGACGAACCTCTGTTCCCACTCGGGTGATCTCTGTCCATACCTTCTCTGTTAGCCCTGCCTCTGTCAACCAGGCCCTGTACGAGGACTGACCTTGCATCAAACTCAGGCTCTCGGGGGTCGATTGGAATCCTCCGCTCGACACCGTACGGGCGCCTGTCATCATACCGTTGGGGCGCGTACGAACCACCCCTCAGAGGGGGCGTGGGCACTCGACGGCTGTCATCACGGTGGTATCGAGGGTCAAACTCCCTGTGGCCTCGACCCATGTACTCATCCTGGTGATAACCACGATATTCACGCCCCGGAGGCGATCTTGGGTCGTGCACCGACTAAACTCTGTCCGCCATGACAGACCTGCTGTGAATCCTATTGCGCGGCTGGGAAACAACCAAATTCTGCTCTTCGGCCGCCCTGAGCAGTGCCCAAATCTGCTGTAGGCCTCTGCCAGCCTCGAAACGGGACGGCTGGATCGAATCTGCAATATGCACAACCGCTGCAACATTCGGGATCAGGGTGTGGTATACCTGACACTCACCCTGAGACCCAGTCGGGAACAATTGCCGTTGCGGCATTTGGAACTTGGGAGTTGCTTGCGGGCGCGATGGTTGAGTGACTTCTGAAGATTCTCCAGGTGCGCACGTTCAGCCAGAGTGGCTACGCGCGCAGCCTCCAAAGCATGAGCCTCGGCGGTCTCCCCAACGATGGGGGTCTGGAGAGCTTGATCGTTCCTACGATGCAGCTCTTCTCTCTGCTTTGCGGTGAGGGCTTGCAGGTAGTACTCGTCGTTCCGTGAGACGTACCACCGCTATTGCCTCCACCACGGGGAAATCCTGGTGGGCTGCACTGGGGGCCAACCATGAGGACTTCCGCCGCGGGGTCGTTGCTTTCGCACTCGGAAAGAGTATCCAAGTGGCCAGTCAACAAATTAAACAATCCATAAAGGGACTCATCGGGCTCGATTGCCGCGATCTGAGGAGTGGCCGACTGACGGGCCACCGCATGCTTCACCCATCGCTGGAGCCGCGAGCGGCCGGATCGCTTGCAACAGTGAGCAGCGGGAAGGGAAAACGCCACCGGAGCCGACCGATACTGAGTCGACGGCTGCCGCAAGAGGATGCCACGGGCACTTGCGCGGAAGTGCGCCGCCCCGCGGATGGGGAACGCCTCGACATCGAGGGGAGCTTCCTGGAGCCAGGCCGAGTCGTCAGTGATGAAGGCGAGCGCGTCGAGACGGATCTCGCGGCCTAGAGACAATCCACTGCCGGAAACCATGTCGATGGAGATCGAAGATTGCAACCTCGTCGAAAGTCGCTTAGACGCCTGCCCCACGGTGGGCGCCAACTGTCGTGGGAACGGATCCGACAGTAGAGATTGGGGTACGTAGGAGAGGGCAATGCCTAGCTACAACGAGGTTGTACACTCGGGTTTACGAGTTCAGGCCCCTCTCGAAGGAGGTAACGGCCCTACGTCTCAGTGTCGCGGAGGCTCTATTGATTGGAGTGATGAGTTACAGGGGTGCGAACCCTTGTGCAAGAGGGGAGGGGTGGCTTATATAGAGTACGCCGACCCCTTGCATCCCTCAGTTACGCAAGAGTTCAATGAGAGTATAATGACATGAACGTTACTGGTAACGCCCGCATTTAATGATCTTTAAGGTGACGGAGTGAACGATCGACCGTTGCTATCCAGAGGTGACCCTAGGTCTTCTGTCCTTCGAGTGAGTTCTTGTCTTCTGAGTGAATAACGACGGTCGAGTGGAATTGGGATATCCGAGTGGATCCACTGTCGAGTGGATTGCACCCTGTGATGATTCCAGTCGGTATCTTCTTTCTATCTTTGTAGGCCTTGGCCTCTTGTGCGGTGTCCTTGGGTAGGGCATGTAGGTCGGGCATAGAACCCTACCCTAGGTACATATCATCGTCACTTACCTCCATCAAGAACACCGTCATTCAGGAGACCATGCCCCACCCCACCAAGAACGAATGGGTATACTTCGTACCCTTTCTCATGTGTGGGTTAGGGTTCCCTATCCATCCTTTTTCCGAGGTCTCCTCCACTTCTATTGCCTCCAATTTCACCACTTTTCCCCCAATTCCATACTCCACATAGCGTGCTTCATCACACTATGTGAGGCTTTTTTCTGCTGGCCACACCTCGGCCTGTGGCGCAAACACTTCCGCATCAAGCTGCAAACCAACGCCGATGAGACGTGCGAATGTGATGGCGCCAACATCAGTAAGGTCGCCGGTGCCAAATACTTGGAGGGATATTTTGTCGAGACCAACAAAAACTTGTAGGAAGAGTGGTTAGAGCTCGAAGATCCTCCTCGGGTCGGCATCGTCACCCCTTCACCCTTCACGCCGACTGTCCAGACCAAGTGCCATTCATGGAAGCCGAGGAGCAGCTCGCTACCGGAGCACCCCATGGCCATACGGTTGACCGAGATGTTGGAAATATGCCCTACAGTTAATAATATTGTGTTTTTTTTCATGTTTATAATTAAGAGTTTATATTCTATGTTATAACCGTTATGACTCTGGAATATGCGATTCAGTGCAAAACTCATATGCACCCGTGGAATGATAAACGGTAAAATCTGATTCCTAATCTTGCCTTTAGGACTAGCTCAAGTTTTGCTTGTGATCATGTTTTCCGGATCTTGGGATATCCTTAATTGTAATGATAGTCCCTCCGTCCGGTGAAATGTGAACATTTAGAAATTTTAGGACAAATTATGAAGTGTAGTAGAAAATGCATTGCGAAGATGCAAGCCATCATCTCTCTCATTTTTAATTATCCAACCTTCAATGAGCTAAGTGCACGTAGAAATTAAGAAGACTGTATAGAATGTTATTGGTTGATTACCGTGTGATGAGAGAAATTCATTTTTTCTACTTTAAAATGCATTGAGAAAATAAAAGCAGACTCTTTTATGAATAAATTTTTAACCCAAAACATGCGCTCTTCACCGGGCGGGGGAGTATCACGCTGGAAGAATGAGCTATTGAATTGACCCAAACATATTAAGATGCAGAAATACCATGGGTGTCAACGCATTAGGACGATAAATATTTCAATATTTCCATGAACGGAACCAGGAAAATGCATTTCAACCCAGAACATCACCAAGCACAGGTACTTGACCGAAGCAACCTCAGTTCAATGCTACTACTAGCTATGGAAGAGGAAAGCTGATACTGAACTAAAACTAGTAGCTGAGACCATCGTCCGTGGTGATGCCAATGGAGGGCGACATTGATACATCCTCCTCCGGGAGCGGCGACTGGTCCACGGGAACGCTCTCGATCATCCTCACCACGTCGGCCATGGAGGGCCTCTGCCCCGGCAGCTGCGCCACGCACGCCAGCGCGATGTGCAGCAGCGCCACCATCTCCTCCTCGATGTTCTTGTACCGGAGCAGCTCCGCGTCGAACACCTCTGCTGTCCACTCCTCCCGCACTACCGACCGCACCCACTCCGGGAGGCTCACAGCCGCCTGCTTGTCTTTCCTCTGTGCGCTGTTGCCGGCTGCGTCCGGCAGCGGCTGCAGGTGCTGCGCCGGCACCTTGCCGGTCAGCGCCTCTAGGACGAGCACGCCGAAGCTGTACACGTCTGCCTCCTGCGAGAGGCGCTTGTGGTCGCCCGACTGCTCCGGCGCGATGTACCCGCCGAGGCGGGCAATGGCGTGCGCCGGGCTGAGCAGCAGCGCTAGGCCGAAGTCCGTCACGCAGGCGGCGCCGTTCTTGTCGAGCAGGACATTGGTGGACTTGATGTTGCCGTGGGGTATGGTGGAGTCGCGGTACTCCCGGTGGATGCAGGCCAGCCCGCGCGCCGCGCCGAGCAGCAGCGTCACCCTCGACGTCCAGTCCAACGGCGTCTCCCCTGTCATCTGGTGCCCTGCACACATTCACCAGACAATGGCAAGAACATCGTGTCAGACACTGTTGGAATGGAGCGAGAATATGTTAGCCATTCAACAAGGATACCGTGGAGGCGATCATGGAGGTTGCCGTTAGGGAGGTAGTCGTAGATGAGGAGCTTCTCCTGCTTGGCGTAGTAGAAGGCCCTGAGGGGGACGAGATTCGGGTGGCGGAGGCGGCCGATGAGGTCCATGTACCGGTGGAACTCGTCGCGGGCGCAGGGGTTGGCGTCGCGTAGCCGCTTCACGGCCACCATGCGGCCGTCGCCCAGCGCCGCGCGGTACACTGTCCCGAGGCTACCACGACCGACCATCTCCGCCGACGCGCGAAGCAGCTCCTCGAGCTCGAACTTGCTCCTCCTCCCCTGCTGTTGCGCTGTCCAGCCACCACTTGCCCTCCGTCCGGCGCTGCTGTCGCTTGCCCCGTCGTCGTCAGCTTCGTCGTTGCCACCGCCTTCGCCGTCGATCCCGAAGAATACCAATTTGCTGCGTGCCCCGTCGCTGTCGCCGCCGTCGCTGCACCTGCCAGCGCTGCCCGGGCGAGCTGGCTGCATGCCCTTGCCGTGGCCGAACATCCCGCCGTCTCCGTCCTCCAGGCCAACGCGGCCGCCTCTTTTCCTCTTCTTGGCTGTCTCGCTGACGCCGCCGGTGCTACAGCAGCAATACGCAACCAGCAGCGACAGCAGCGCGAACAGGAAGAGGCCATTGCCGACGGCAATCCCAGCAATCGCGCCTGTGCTCAAGCCCCCCTTGCCAGAGGCTCCCTCTGGTGTGGCCAATGCCGGTGAGGACGAAGCAACGGACGAGGAGGAGGAGGAGGCGGCTGGGTTGGACGGCACCACGGACTGCGACGACGAGGCAGGGGCGGAAGGCGACGTCGGGGCGGGCTCGCGCGGCATGAAAGAACAGGACGGCAGCGGCGGCACCGTCCCGCAAAGACCGGCATTGCCGGCGAACGAGGCGAGACCGAACTTGGCGCGCACCGCGTCGGGCACCCTGCCGGAGAGCTGGTTGTTGGAGGCGTTGAAGTCCGCGAGGCGGGGCAGGGCGGTGGCGAGGTCCGGGAGCAGACCGGTGAGGAGGTTGTCCTGGAGCCTGAGCGTGAGGAGGTCGGTAAGGTTGGCGAGCGCGGCGGCCGGGATGGGCCCGCGCAGGCTGTTGTCGGCGAGGTCAAGGCGGACGAGGCGGGGGAGCCGCGCGAGGGCGTCCGGGACGGCGCCGGAGATGTCGTTGCGGGAGAGGTAGAGGAGCTTGAGGTTGGGGACGCCGAGGAGGAGGCCGTCGAGGGTGCCGTTGAGGCGGTTCCCGCGGAGGTCGAGCACGCGGAGCTCGGTGAGGTGGGAGAGCGGGTCGAGAGAGCCCCGCAGGTCGAGCGAGCCGAGGGAGAGCGAGGTGACCCGGCGACCGTCGGAGGAGCACCCCACGCCGGTCCAGCGGCCGGCGCAGGCGTCGGGCGTGCTCCAGTTGCCGGCCAGGATGCCGTGCGCGTCGGCAGCGTGCCGGAACATGCCCAGCGCGTCCGTGTCGCTCGGCTTCACCTCCGGCTCAGGCCGCGGCACCGCAGCCGCCGCCGCCGCGGAGAGAAACCCCAGGACCGCCAAGAACCGCAGAGCCATTGTCCCCGGCCTTGGCTTGTGGCGAGGCGAGGCGACGATTCTTTACTTGAGCTATGAGATTGGAATGGGGGGAAACCGGGAAAGGGAATCATCACTCACACAGCGAAACAAAGGTCCAAAGCCATGATCCCTGCCGCTCCATCAATCTGCATTGGGGGAAGAGAAGCGCCGTGCTTTTGATTTTTGAACCCGAAGGACGGACTGTGGTGTTTGAAGTGGGAGGGAGGGATAGTGATGTGGAGTGGTCATGAGCCGTGAGGGCAGTGTCAGTCAGGATGCTTCCACTTTTCGCTTTCGCTCTGTTCTTGTCTGCCCGTTGGCCCCTATGCCCGCCCTAGCACAGCAGCAGCATACAGGCCGGACACGTCCCTGGGCCTTCCTTTGTCTCGTCACAGTACAGCCAAAGTCAAAAGCTCAAAGGAGTAACTCAAAAGCCGTAAATTGCGTATGAACAGTTTAAAACACGGCTTATACTGCAACAATTCATAGTCCCGAATACCATGCACACAATGTCACAATTCCATTTCCCTGGTTAATGACAACACGGAAAGGTTGGTGTTTGTCCTGACAGAAGACGTGTGCTTCAACATTGTGTGCAGTTTCAAGTGTAGAAACTTGCAACCGTGCACGCATTTTCTTTTGCAGAACACCTCATATGACGTGCAATAACAACTTCTCACGTGTCTGTGGCATGGAGGTGGGAAGCAAAAGCAAAAAAAGAAACTACCGTATGTTATGTATTGTACTCCCCGTCCTGAATTACTTGTGAGGAAGTATGTTGTAATAAAAAGTTCTCACGCGACTAAGAAACAGAAAATTCCGTTAAAAACATGTTCTCGTGGGACAGTTCAAGGGACTGACCGTGAACATATACTAGCAACCTTTCGGGCGTTCGAAAGGGATTTTGCCGTGCTCCAGTCCAGTGGATTGCGAATGATGAGTCCATAGACTGGCCGAGGGTGGTAATGAGATCTTACCTTGAGAAGCTAACACGACTGATCATTGTCCTCCTTACCTCGCGTGACAGGAAAAGGGTCCGGAGGTATCATGCCGCGCTTTTGCACTCTTTTACTTTCCCTATTCACAATCCCACTCTGACCGCGGTTAGCTGCAGTAGCGCAAATTGGACACAGCGCAATGTTTGAGCTCCGGATAGAGTATCTCATGCCGACGGGATAACCTTTTTTGTCAAGAGCTGGCCATTTGTACCTGCGACGACATCCAAATCCCGGGGAAAGCCCAGTGCAGATGACAAGGTGAAAAAAAAAACAATTTGTGATCGGGAGATCAAACAGGGAGCGGGGAGCAAATTAGGCTATCAATTTTTTTAGGTGAATTATGCTATCAAATTGGAGTACTTTATCTTATCTAGCCAAGCGTTAATTTGCGTCTCATGCTGTAAACTCAAATGCCCAAAAACTGAACCCCAATTTGATTCTCATAGTCTAAAAAATCAACACATAACTTTACAGTAGACAGCTGCGATATATTTCTACAATGGAATTGCAAAGAAGCTTCCGTACCAGGGACTAAATTTCAGAAGGAATTGGCACTGTTTCATCTTCAGATTCAGAAGCGGTGATTAACAGAGAGCATAACATAATTACAGAAGGTTTTAACAGGAGATAGAAGGAGATACAACACAGAATATCTACCTAGCTACTCCAACGTGACACACAAGGTGTCCGGCCCAAGAGCCTCATAACAACATGTTTAATATCCTTCCTTAATCTGAACTTCTCAAGTTTAGATTACGCTTAAACTCTTCGAATGGTCCTGTTGGTAATGCCTTTGTAAACCCATCAGCAACTTGATCCTTTGAAGGAGTGAACCGAATCTGCAGTTCTTTGCTAGCAACCCTCTTGTAACACCCCCAGTGTCCAAGCTACAGTAATATCCCCGTAATGGTGCCATGTCATCACCCTTTTTGCTAATCCGTTTGGCACTTGATCAAAATTCAATTCAAACTCAAATCTAAAAAATAAGTCAAATAAATTATTTCTTCAAACAGTAAAACTAAAACGTTCACAATATTCCATAAACCCCCTTGATCATTTTCAGGTTGAACCCAACAATTTTGGAACCACGAATTAATACCTAAGGATTTATAAAGTGGTTCATTGGCAAATATTTTGGCCTTTTCGAAATAAAGAAATATTTAAACATTTTAAAATGGCCTGGAACTTTTTGTGCAGCGCTGGTATGTTACAAAGTACATATGTACAAAGTTTGAGTTGAAACTAAAATCATTTGATAGCTAGAGAAAATACAAAATAGAGAGAAATATTAAAAAAAAAGAACAAGTGGTGTTGTCTGGTTGGGCTTCGATGTGAATAGTGCATAGCCCAGCCCACCAACCTGTCGTCTCCTACCCTCCTATTCATCATGGATGTGATGGACACAACACGCTCGTCCGAGGCGTGGATGGCCACGCAGCGACCATCCCGCGACTCCCCTCAATGGATGAGATCCACCCCGAGTGCCCGGACGAACCCTAATCCCCTCATTCTTCCCTCTCGCGTCTCCCTCTCGATCCCGAGCTTACCCGAGCGTAGCCGCCGCCGCGCCATCATTGTATTCGCGCACCAGAGCTTCCCTGAACCACCGTTCGTGGGCGATTTCTACACTTGGATGGCTCCAACGGCTCTTGTACGGCCTAGCGACTAGGGCGCCTAGGACGGCGATTCCGGCGACACTGTGCACGCCTCCATGGAGGAGGGCGCCTGGACTGAGGTCCGATCGGCGACGGGGCAGCTGCGCCTCTCGCCGGACTAGGTGCCGGACCCTTGGCCTGCGCGCTCAAGTGGCTGGTCGGGGAGCCGTTTCTGGGCCCTCGCCGATGAGTGGTCGGACGACGTGGAGGCGGAGGTGAGCGATGATGCGGAGGACTTGGAGCGCGGCGGGGCAGTGTCCGTCGGTGACTTCGTGCTGCGGGCGAGGAGATTGGGGGCTCCTTCAAGGCTGGGCGGCGGTGAGCGTTCGCGCCCGGTGAACGCGGTCCACGACGGGCTAGTTCGCCGGCTCGGAGCACGCCACACATTGCTTCGGCGGGGGCGGCCAGGAGTGGGCGGCTGGGTCCAGAGATGGGCAACAGCCTTCTTCTTCTCGCCTGCCCGGGGCAGACATGGCCGGAGATGGATCGAGCTGCGGAGGCGGCGGCGCTGGCGGAGCCTCGGGCTCCTCTGCCTAGGGTTGGGAAGGCGACACCTACTGGGCCGATGGGCCTGATCGGGCAGGTGGGCTGGGATCCTGCGCTGGGGCCAGGGTGTGCCCCGGTGTAGATGCCTGCGTCTGTTGTGGGCCCAGCTGGTTCCGCAAGAGACGGCCCAGGCCCGCCCGCCAAGCCATATAAGTGGTTGTGACTGCGTCGGGGAACCCTAGATGCCTCATTAGGGTTCCCAGCCACCAGATCGGAAGAGAGGCGCTTCGATCGATTCACCCGCACTCTCTTCCCCACTCCTCCCCCTCCACCCCTCGTGCGCTCCTTCGCCGAGGTGGTGGCGATGGGATCCAAGGCTGATCGTCGGGCGAAGAAGCGGGCCATGGAGCCGGCGGCGGAGCGGTCGTGGGACCGCGAGCGGCATCATCCATCCACGGCGCAGGGGGCGGAGCGCGCCGGCGAGGAGGGAGGCTGGGGGCCACCGCCCGCTTGGTAGCTCAAGGAGCAGGAGAGAAAAAAGAAGGAGGAGGAGGAGCACAAGAAGCATGGCCTAGAGCTCAAGCGCAAGGGGTTGCCGCTTCCCCCAAGGCGGCGACCACGTCGGAGATCCTTATGCGAAGAAGCAGAAGTTCAAGTCCGTGGGGCGGCGGCTGCCAAGCCGCCCCTCCCGCAGAAGCCTGCAGCGCCTTCCTCTTCCAAGGGCATGGAGGTGGAGCCGATCCCCGTCGAGGAGGCGGACGGCCCAGAGTGCTTCAAGTACGACCGCTCCGGCCATTTCCAAAGCACTTGCTACTTCAAGCCGATGTGTGTGGTGTGCACCCAAGAGGGACACACGTCAGCCCACTGCCCCACCCACAGGAAGCCCTTGCTCCTCCAAACCATAGGCCACACCATCTCCAGCGAGGGGTTCTACTGCTTGCAGTACGCTGAAGACTCAGAGGAGGAGTCGCAGGACCTGCTTGGGGTCAACGCGGCCGTTCTGTCCGTGGCCCCGGGCCTGCCTCGAAGGCCATCCTGGAGGTAGAGCTGCCACACTTGTTCGAGGGATCTTGGGACTGGCAGGTGACCTAGCTCGAGGGCGACTCTTTCTTGGTGGTGTTCCCGGACCCGGCCATGCTGCGGATGGCCACCCGCAGCGGCAAGCTCTACCTCTCCCTCAACAACATCATGGCCGACATCCGCGACGCCTTCCTCGATGAGCCAAAGGGAGAGGCTATGCCAGAGGTTTGGGTCAAGCTGCGGGGGGTGCCGCCCAAGCAGCGGCGGTCGGACAGACTCATGACGGCCACTACGATGCTCGGCAGACCTATAGTGGTCGACGAGGAGTCGCTGGTCCGCCCGGGGCTAGTCCGCATGCGCTTCGCCTGCTGCAACCCATCCAAGCTGAGGGGCATGGTGCAGATCTGGTTCAATGGTGCGTGCTTCAACATCACAGTGGAGCCGGAGCTCGACCCGGATCGCCAGGGGGCTCCTGCCCTTCCCCCTCCTTGTAACGCCCTCGATGCGGCTATATCTCCTATGTGTCGAAGCACGACTTAGAGGCATAACCGCATTGAAAGCAATGTCGCAAGTAAGGCAATCTTCACAACATCCCATGTAAATAGATAATAAAAGGGGAAGGTACATAGTTGGCTTACACACGCCACATCAAACAAAGTACAGAAATAGCATTACATCATCCAATCACTCATGGCCCGACTACGGTGCCAAAATAGAAGATCAGCCCAACATGCGACACGGTCCAGATCGCCCCAACTGGGCACCACTACTGATCATCAGGGAAAGACACATAGTAACGACGTGAAGCTTCATCGAACTCCCACTTGAGCTCAAGCGCATCATCTGGAACGGAGTCATCGGGCCCTGCATCTGGTTTGGAAGTAATTTGTGAGCCACGGGGACTCAGCAATCTCGCACCCTCGCGATCAAGACTATTTAAGCTTATAGGTAAGACAAGGTAAAATATGTGGAGCTGCAGCAAGCGACTAGCATATATGGTGGCTAACCTGTTCGCAAAAGAGAGCGAGAAGAGAAGGAAAAGCGCGAACGAGGAACTAGAGAACAACCTACGGCAAGCATTACTCCAACACCGTGTTCACTTCCCGGACTCCGCCGAGAAGAGACCATCACGGTAACGCACACAGTTGATTCATTTTAATTAAGTTTAGCTTCAAGTTATCTACAACCGGACATTAACAAATTCCCATCTGCCCATAACCGCGGGCATGGCTTTCGAAAGTTCAAATCCCTGCAGGGGAGTCCCAACTTACCCCATGATAAGCTCTCATGGTCAACGAAGGATATACCTTCTCCCGAGACTTTCCGATCAGACTCGGCATCCCGGTTCTACAAGAAACTTCGACAAGTTAAAACAAATCCAGCCACACCGCCCGAATGTGCCGACAAATCCCGATAGGAGCTGCACATATCTTGTTCTCAGGGCACACTCAGATGAGCTCTCCATACAACTAAAACCAAACCTCGAGTTTCCCCGAGGGAGCGCTGCACAGGACTCTAGTTCGGACCAACACTCAGAGGAGCACTGGCCTGGGGGGGGGGGGGGTTTAAATAAGATGACCCTCGGGCTCCGGAAACCCAAGGGAAAAAGAGGCTAGGTGGCAAATGGTAAAACCAAGGTTGGGCATTGCTGGAGAAGCTTTATTCAAGGCAAACTGTCAAGGGGTTCCCATTATCACCCAACCGTGTAAGGAACGCAAAATCCAGGAACATAACACTGATATGACGGAAACTAGGGCGGCAAGAGTGGAACAAAACACTAGGCGAGAGGCCGAGCCTTCCACCCTTTACCAAGTATATAGATGCATTAAGATAACAAGATAATATAATGATATCCCAACAAGAAAATAATGTTCCAACAAGGAACGATCTGCAATCTTCACCTGCAACTAGCAACGCTATAAGAGGGGCTGAGCAAAGCGGTAACATAGCCAATCAACGGTTTGCTAGGACATGGTGGGTTAGAGGTTTGACATGGCAAATTGGGAGGCATGATAAGAAAGTGGTAGGCATCGTAGCATAGGCATAGCAAAAGAGCGAGCATCTAGCAAAGCAAAGATAGAAGTGATTTCGAGGGTATGATCATCTTGCATGCAAAGTTGTCAGAGTTGACTAGATCCTCGAAAGCAAACTCAACGGGCTCCTCGTTAGCGAACTCGTCTCCCGGCTCTACCCAAACAAGACAAACAAGCAAAAAGGACCACAATCAACCACGTGCAAACTCAAACAACATGATGCAAACATGGTATGCTATGCGGGATGCGACATGTGATGCATATGCAAGATTTGACAAGGAATGAATGAACCTGGCCTCAACATGGAAATCCAAGTGTGCCACTGGAAAGGTGAGGTGATTTCGGTTGAAATCAATATAAAGAACACCGGAATCGGAGACACGGTTTGGAAATGGCAAGCAAAACAAATATGGCACCGATCTGCGATAAACATCAAGTAGCCATCTAAATGCAACAAGAGGAACATGCTACCGCACTCAAACATGACAACAAAATACATGGAAGGGATCCATTCATGATGCTTAACAAAAGATGAACACTGAGCTACGGCCAATTCATCCATTAACAGGATCAAACAAGCATGGCAAAAGTGCAATTGGTAAACAGATTTCAGACAGTGAAATTAACACTTGTCTGGAATTTCAGATTAGGTAGCACACTTTGGAGCATGAAAACTAGATGCTATAGGAACTCAACATGGCAAAGCAAGGCATGGCATGGAGCTACTCAAAGAGCTTAACAAAAGTCCCTTAGTGACCTTGAGCCAAACGGGATCAGAAAATACAATTGCAAGCATGTGAACATGGCAAAAACTTAAACAGATCACAGACTTAGAGAAAAACTGGGGCATGCAAATCAGATATCAAGTAGGCATGTTTACGAGCTCGATGCACTCACTACAGAGCAAGTCATGACAAAATAAGCATACACCCATCAAGAATACACATTATACAAGCTAGACATGACAAGAACAATAACATAGCATGCACGGATCAACTACAACATCCTCGACAAAATCGCTAACAAGTAGACAATCTGCCCAGATTCACGAAATAGCAAAAGTAGAGCTCGATTGACTCAAGCTAGGGTGCTCCATAATTGCAAACAAAGACATGGATGGATAGAGCACCACAAGATTAACAAAACATCCTTACTGATCATCCTCAAAAGAGGCACGTATCACTAGGAAACAATATGAATATATGGCATATTGATCAAAACAGTCCAAGGACTTAGTGGAATTACTAAGTCCCTGAAATAAGCATTAACGAATGCACCACTTTGCAAGCTTGTGCTAGTCACCACACACATCACAAAAATACATGGATGGCACCTCTGGAAAGATGACAAAGCATATAACAAAACATATGTAGAGCTCAGGGGCATATCATGCACACAATAAACATGGCAAAAATGACAAATAGCTATTTGGAGCAGCAGATCTGACAATTATCTCAAATAGCACAAAACGGAGCTATTTGATATGCAACACGCGCAAAACGGAGCTACGGATGCAAAGTTACGGCACGATGAACATAGCAATAAAATTAGGGTTTCGGGAGGAAAAACAACCGTCTCAGATCTAGATCCGGATCTGGGTACTGTTCATGCACGGATTTCGAGGTTGGCCGACCGGACTTGGAGCTCGCCGGAGTGGGGGAAGGTCGCCGGGGAACTTGCCGGCCGGGTGGATGGACGGCGAGGCGGCGGCGGAGGGCGGCGTCGGTGGGGCGGCGGCCATCGGCGACGAGGCGGCGCATGGCGGACCGGGGCGCGGCTCGCCAGACTTGACGGCTCCGGCGGGGCGGTACTCCGGCGCGGGGCGCATCGGGCGACGGCGGCCGGCGACGTGGCCGGCCTCAAGGAAGAGGAACCCGGGCGGCGGCGGGAGGAGATGGGCCTCGGGGGCCCTCCTCGGGCCGAGCGGGCCGGCGGCGGGAGCGGTGCGGCGAAGTGGGGCTCGGGCCACGTGGCAATACCTGGTAGGTCAGCGGCGGAGGCGGACAACGTCCGGCCATCCGGATTTTGTCCGGCGGCTGGAGGAGGAGGGGGACTAGGGTTTTACGCGTGATTTCGAATGGGTGAGATATATATAGAAATAGAGGGAGCTAGGAGTGTCCAAATGAGGTGCGGTTTTCGGCCACGCGATCATGATCGAACACTCTAGAAGATGGAGAGGGTTTTGGTGGGTTTTGGGCCAAATTGGAGGGGTGTTGGGCTGCAACACACACGAGGCCTTCTCGGTCCCTCGGTTAACCGTTGGAGCATCAAACGAAGTCCAAATGGTACGAAACTTCACAGGCGGTCTACCGGTAGTAAACCAAGGCCACTTGGAAAGTCTCGGTCCAATCCAGAAATGTTTAACGCCCACACATGAAAGAAAGGTAGAAATGACCACCGGAGGAGAACGAAGCGCCGGAATGCAAAACGGACAACGGGGAAAATGCTCGAATGCATGAGATGAACACGTATGCAAATGCAATGCACATGATGACATGATATGAGGTGCATGACAACAACAACAACACACGGAGACAAAGACCCTAACCCGAGAAAATAAAATAACTTAACACCAGAAACGACAAGAGTTGGATTACATATTGGGTAAATCATATCCGGGGTGTTACAACACTCCACCACTACGAAAGGATCTCGTCCCGAGATCTAGGACTGAAAGAATGCCGGGTACTCAGAACGGAGGTGATCCTCGCGTTCCCAGGTGGCTTCACGGTCGGAATGGTGTGACCACTTGACTTTGAGGAATTTGATTGACTTGTTGCGAGTCTTGCGTTCAGTCTCTTCAAGAATAGCCACGGGGTGCTCACGATAAGAGAGATCTTCTTGGAGCTCAATGTCTTCGAAGTTGATGGTGCGGTCAGGAGTTTTGAATCACTTGCGGAGCTGAGAGACATGGAACACGTCGTGCACATTTGCAAAGTTTGAAGGAAGCTCGAGTTGATAGGCGAGATCACCTCTCTTGCTGACGATCTTGAAAGGTCCCACGTATCTAGGGGCAAACTTCCCTTTGATACCGAAGCGACGAGTACCTTTCATTGGAGAGACACGGAGGTAAACATGATCTCCGATCTCGAAAGCCAAATCACGGTGCTTACTATCATAGTAGCTCTTCTGGCGCGATTGGGCTGCTTTGAGGTTATCTTGAATGACTTTGCACATTTCCTCTGTCTCTATGATTAAGTCATTACCCAAAAGTTGACGTTCACCGGTTTCAGACCAGTTGAGAGGGGTACGACACTTCCTGCCATACAGAATTTCAAACGGGGCCTTGCCCGAACTTGCTTGAAAACTGTTGTTGTAGGAGAATTCAGCATATGGAAGACAATCCTCCCACTTCATGCCGAAGGAGATCACACAAGCCCTGAGCATATCTTTAAGAATATGATTAACACGCTCGACTTGACCGCTAGTTTGAGGATGGAAAGCTGTGCTGAAGCGGATGTTGGTGCCCATGGCCTTCTGAAAAGAATCCCAAAACTTGGAGGTAAAGATGCTGCCACGGTCTGAAGAGATCACCTGTGGAATACCGTGTAGCGAGACAATTCGAGAGGTATACAACTCCGCCAATTGAGCTGCAGTGATAGACTCTTTGATAGGCAGAAAGTGAGCCACTTTAGTGAGTTTGTCGATGACAACGAATATAGCATCATTGCCACGCTTGGACTTTGGAAACCCAGTCACGAAGTCCATCTGAATGTGGTCGAACTTCCATTCTGGAATGGCAAGAGGTTGGAGGAGACCAGCTGGCCTTTGGTGTTCTGCCTTCACTCTTCTGCAGACATCACACTCATTCACGAACTGAGCATCTCGCGCTTCATTCGAGTCCACCAATAAGCCTGCTTGAGGTCCTGATACATCTTCGTGCTCCCAGGGTGGATGGAGAGGAGTGAATTGTGAGCCTCGTTCATGATCACTTTACGAAGATCACCTTTGGGCACAACAATACGATCCTCGAAGAAGAGAGTATCCTTGTCATCAAGGCGGTAGCACTTGTACTTGGGTTGGCTCTTGGCAATCTCAATCTTCACCTTCTTCACCATAGCATCAAGAAGTTGAGCCTCGCGAATCTGGTCTTCCAAGGTAGGAGAGACTTGAAGGTTGGCGAGGAAATCTTGAGGAACAACTTGCAGATTGAGTTTGCGGAAAGCTTCACAAAGCTTGGGTTGATAAGGCTTGAGAATCAGACTGTTGCAATAAGCCTTCCTGCTCAATGCGTTAGCAATCACATTGGCCTTGCTTGGAGTATACTCGATACTCGGATTATACTCTTGAATCATTTCGACCCATCGAGTCTGCCTGAGGTTGAGATTAGGCTGAGTGAAGATGTACTTGAGACTCTTGTGGTCAGTGAAGATGTCCACTTTTCTTCCCAATAAAAGATGTCTCCAAGTCAAAAGAGCATGCACAACTGCCGCCAACTCGAGGTCATGAGTGGGGTAGTTCTTCTTGTTGGGCTTCAACTGGCGAGAAGTATAAGCCACAACTTTCTTCTCTTGCATCAACACTGCACCGAGACCTTGGAGAGAGGCATCGCAGAAGACCTCGAACGGTTTGGATTCATCAGGAGGAGTCAAAACTGGAGCAGTGACCAATTTCTCTTTCAAAGTGTTGAAAGCGATGTCACATTCCGGAGACCAAACGTACTTGACGTGCTTCTAGAGAAGATTTGAGAGAGGTTTCGCGATCTTTGAAAAGTTCTCAACGAACCTTCGACAGTAGCTTGCGAGACCGAGGAAGCTACGGAGTTGCTTCACGTTCTGAGGTGGTTCCCAATTCACAATTGCAGACACCTTCTCAGGATTCACCGCAATGCCCTTGGCAGAGATGATATGCCCAAGATAAAGAACCTCATCGAGCCAAAATTCGCACTTGGAGAACTTGGCGTAGAACTGGTGTTCCCTGAGCTTATCAAGCACCAAACGCAAGTGCTTGGCATGATCTTCCTTGTTCTTCGAAAAGACCAGAATGTCGTCGAGATAGACCAAAACAAAGTCATTGGTGTAGGCGTTGAAGATGAAGTTCATCATGCGAGAGAAAGTCGGAGGAGCGTTGACGAGGCCAAAAGACATGACACTGTATTCATATGAACCATAGCTTGTTCTGAAAGCCGTCTTGGGAATATCTTGCTCACGGATACGAATCTGATGATAACCCATGCGGAGATCAAGCTTGGAGAATACTTGGGCACCTTTGAGTTGTTCGAACAGCTCGTTGATGTTGGGAAGTGGGTATTTGTTCTTGATAGTCTTCTTGTTCAATGGACGGTAGTCAACACAAAGTCGGCCCGCTCCATCCTTCTTCTTCACAAAAAGAACTCCACAACCCCACGGAGAGGAACTAGGTCGAATGACACCCATTCGCTCTTGAATATCGAGTTGCTTCTTCAGCTCCTTCAACTCTTCAGGTCCGAGCTTGTAAGGACGCTTGCAAACCAGTTTCGTGCCAGGCTCAAGATCGATGACGAATTCAACTGGCCGGTGTGGAGGCATTCCTGGAAGCTCTTCTGGAAAGACGTCTTGATATTCGCAAACGACTGTAATTTGCGAGATGGCATCTAGTTCACCCTTATCATTGAGAGAAAATAGACGAATTGTATCATCACGAGCGGCAAAGACAATTACATCCTCAGACGAATGAGTCAATTGAATCTGTCTTGCTACACAATCAAGATGCGCCTTGTGCTTAGAAAGCCAATCCATTCCGAGAATAAGATCAATATCCGAGTCGCCCAGAACAATAGGAAAAGCTAGAAATTTGTAGTCGCCCAACGTGATAGTAATATCCGGGACGTTGAAATTAGCTGTCATTTGCTTGCCCGGTGACACGATTTGCAAAGAATTTTGCAGATACTGATAATCGCACTCATACTTCGATGCAAAAGGTTTGGAAATGAAACAATGCGATGCACCAGTGTTAAAAAGTACTTTAGCTGGAATATCGTTAACAGGAAGGTTACCCATGATGACATCTGACGAGTCCTCTGCCTGAGCTGCCTTCATCAAATTGACCTTGGCGTGCTTGGGGTTATGCTTGACCACAGCTGTACTTGCTGATCTCACAGGAGGAGGAGGAGGGAGACGCCTATGATTGAAGCATTTGTTGGCATAGTGACCCTTCTGTTGGCACTTGTTGCACGTGACCTCCGAAAGCGGACGGTGATACGGAGCACTCGATATTGAAGCTTGAGACGAAGTCTTGTTCTGAAAGCCAGGGTTGGGTGGGTGGGAAGATCCACTGCCACCTTTGCTCTTCTGATACGGCTGACGAAATGGAGGAGGAGGAAGCCAATACTTCTGCTGCTTGGCCACTTGAGTAGAGGAAGAAGGAGTAGCATCTATGACTCGCTTCTTGGAAGCATCACACCTCAGTTGAACAGCCTCTTGCTTCAATGCCATGTTGTAGAACTCATCGTACCTCAAGGGCTCAAAGAGAACAAGAGCTAGCTGGATTTCTTCTCTGAGACCACCCCTGAACTGGTATATCATGCTCTTCTCGTTAGGGACGTCCTGCTTAGCAAAGAGGGCGAGCTTCTGAAACAACTTGTTGTAGTCATAGACAGACAAAGAGCCTTGCTTCAGGTTGCGGAATTCTTCACGCTTGCTTTCAACCACGCTCTGAGGAATATGATGAGCTTTGAAGTCTTGACGGAATTCATCCCAGGCAATCCCACGTCCTCCTCTGGAATCTTTGTACTGCTGGAACCATTCTGCAGCTTGGTCTTTGAGTTGGAAGGAAGCGAACTTGACAAAGTCCTCAGGCCTGACGTTACTGCACTCGAAATGCTTGCACAAGTCCACGAGCCAATCGTCAGCATTAGTTGCCTCAACACAATTGCTGAAGGTCTTTGGCTGGTTAGCAAGGAACTGGTTGAGTGTAGCAAAGTGATTCTGATTGTTTCCTTGGTTGCCTTGGTTCGCTTGATTGCGCTCTTGAAGAATTTGCATGATCAACTGCGTGTTTGCATTGGTTGCGGCCATCACAACTTGCCATGCCTCCGGAGGAGGAGGAGGTGGTGGCGGATCCTGATTCTGATTCTGATTGCTGCTCTTAGCGGGAGCCATCCTGAAGAGGGTGACATCCGTTAGCACCTTGACAGATAAAATGAAGCTGTATCAAGCGGGATGAAATTGCAACATATAGTCTTCACATCCAAACATAAGAACGAATGCATTCCACTTGAAATGATCACATATCCATAAATTGAGAAGCCACTAGAATTTAGGTAGAGGAATAAATCAACAAGGTACGGAACAAGAACGAATACTCGGTAAGAAATCCCAATCTCAAACCAAATATCCGTGGAAGAAGAGCTAGAGCTACAAGAATTCCCACCTATGAAACTCCCGAACCTTTCTGGTTATGCAATCAGGTGTTGGGGATACAGGGGAAGCATAATATCTCACCCAAATCTAGCAAATCCTACATCCAGCTGTATCCATCCTTCAACACATAACCGAGAAAAACTTCGGAAACCATCTACCTGAACCTTCGAAAAGCATCCGTTATACAGGTTATGGCAATACTCCCGAACTCCCGCCCCAGTACTGGGTGGCGTCGAGGTTATCTCACCAACAACTGCATAAAAGAGATTTTCGATGTCGGCGTACTAAACTCAGGTATTCCAGAACTGCAACGATAAAATTGTGACGACAACACCTCAGAGCTCAACTCCCCGGGACACTGCCACAACCCCTAAATGACAGGAGGCACCAAGAACAATGTTCTCGTCACAAATCCATCGGAACGGTTCCAAGATACCCGCGTGATCCTAAATATTTTTAGTGAAATTTCAGAAGAGAAGAGTCAAAACTCTACGTCAGGATGCCTTACCAGAGCGATGAGGAGACAGGGGAGTAAAAAGAATTCCTAAACTCTCTGATATATAATTCCTAAATGACTCAAAACATTTTTTCTAGACTCAACAACGGCTGATAAAAACGATCAAGCAGTGGGGGCTCCTAAGGTCAGGGAAGGCTCTGATTACCAACTTGTAACGCCCTCGATGCGGCTATATCTCCTACGTGTCGAAGCACGACTTAGAGGCATAACCTCATTGAAAGCAATGTCGCAAGTAAGGCAATCTTCACAACATCCCATGTAAATAGATAATAAAAGGGGAAGGTACATAGTTGGCTTACACTCGCCACGTCAAACAAAGTACATAAATAGCATTACATCATCCAATCACTCATGGCCCAACTATGGTGCCAAAATAGAAGATCAGCCCAACATGCGACACGGTCCCGATCGCCCCAACTGGGCACCACTACTGATCATCAGGGAAAGACACATAGTAATGACGGGAAGCTTCATCGAACTCCCACTTGAGCTCAAGCACATCATCTGGAACGGAGTCATCGGGCCCTGCATCTGGTTTGGAAGTAATCTGTGAGACACGGGGACTCAACAATCTCTCACCCTCGCGATCAAGACTATTTAAGCTTATAGGTAAGACAAGGTAAAATATGTGGAGCTGCAGCAAGCGACTAGCATATATGGTGGCTAACCTATTCGCAAAAGAGAGCGAGAAGAGAAGGAAAAGCGCGAACGAAGAACTAGAGAACAACCTACGGCAAGCATTACTCCAACACCGTGTTCACTTCCCGGACTCCGTCGAGAAGAGACCATCACGGTAACGCACACAGTTGATTCATTTTAATTAAGTTTAGGTTCAAGTTATCTACAACCGAACATTAACAAATTCCCATCTGCCCATAACCGCGGGCACGGCTTTCGAAAGTTCAAATCCCTGCAGGGGAGTCCCAACTTAGCCCATGACAAGCTCTCACGGTCAACGAAGGATATACCTTCTCCCGAGACATTTCGATCAGACTCGGCATCCCGGTTCTACAAGACACTTCGACAAGTTAAAACAAATCCACCCACACCGCCCGAATGTGCCGACAAATCCCGATAGGAGCTGCACATATCTCGTTCTCAGGGCACACTCAGATGAGCTCTCCATACAACTAAAACCAAACCTCGAGTTTCCCCGAGGGGGCGCTGCACAGGACTAGTTCGGACCAACACTCAAAGGAGCACTGGCCCGGGGGGGGGGGTTAAATAAGATGACCCTCGGGCTCCGGAAACCCAAGGGAAAAAGAGGCTAGGTGGCAAATGGTAAAACCAAGGTTGGGCATTGCTGGAGAATCTTTATTCAAGGCGAACTGTCAAGGGGTTCCCATTATCACCCAACCGCGTAAGGAACGCAAAATCCGGGAACATAACACCGAGATGACGGAAACTAGGGCGGCAAGAGTGGAACAAAACACTAGGCGGGAGGCCGAGCCTTCCACCATTTACCAAGTATATAGATGCATTAAGATAACAAGATAATATAATGATATCCCAACAAGGAAATAATGTTCCAACAAGGAACGATCTGCAATCTTCACCTGCAACTAGCAACGCTATAAGAGGGGCTGAGCAAAGTGGTAACATAGCCAATCAATGGTTTGCTAGGACATGGTGGGTTAGAGGTTTGATATGGCAAATTGGGAGGCATGATAAGCAAGTGGTAGGCATCGTAGCATAGGCATAGCAAAAGAGCGAGCATCTAGCAAAGCAAAGATAGAAGTGATTTCGAGGGTATGATCATCTTGCCTGCAAAGTTGTCAGAGTTGACTAGATCCTCGAAAGCAAACTCAACGGGCTCCTCGTTAGCGAACTCGTCTCCCGGCTCTACCCAAACAAGACAAACAAGCAAAAAAGGACCACAATCAACCACGTGCAAACTCAAACAACATGATGCAAACATGGTATGCTATGCGGGATGCGACATGTGATGCATATGCAAGATTTGACAAGGAATGAATGAACCTGGCCTCAACTTGGAAATCCAAGTGTGCCACTGGAAAGGTGAGGTGATTTCGGTTGAAATCGATATAAAGAACACCGGAATCGGAGACACGGTTTGGAAATGGCAAGCAAAACAAATATGGCACCGATCTGCGATAAACAACAAGTAGCCATCTAAATGCAATAAGAGGAACATGCTACCGCACTCAAACATGACAACAAAATACATGGCAGGGATCCATTCATGATGCGTAACAAAAGATGAACACTGAGCTACGGCCAATTCATCCATTAACAGGATCAAACAAGCATGGCAAAAGTGCAATTGGTAAACATATTTAAGATTTACTGAAATTAACACTTGTCTGGAATTTCAGATCAGGTAGCACACTTTGGAGCATGAAAACTAGATGCTACAGGAACTTAACATGGCAAAGCAAGGCATGGCATGGAGCTACTCAAAGATCTTAACAAAAGTCCCGTGGTGACCTTGAGCCAAAAGGGATCAGAAAATACAATTGGAAGCATGTGAACATGGCAAAAACTTAAACAGATCACAGACTTAGAGAAAAACTGGGGCATGCAAATCAGATAGCAAGTAGGCATGTTTACGAGCTCGATGCACTCACTACAGAGCAAGTCATGACAAACTAAGCATACACCATCAAGAATACACATTATACAAGTTAGACATGGCAAGAACAGTAACATAGCATGCACGGATCAACTACAACATCCTCGGCAAAATCGCTAACAAGTAGACAATCTGCCCAGATTCACGAAATAGCAAAAGTTGAGCTCGATTGACTCAAGCTAGGGTGCTCCATAATTGCAAACAAAGACATGGATGGATAGAGCACTACAATATTAACAAAACATCCTTACTGATCATCCTCAAAAGAGGCACGTATCACTAGGAAACAACATGACCATATGGCATATTGATCAAAACAGTCCAAGGACTTAGTGGAATTACTAAGTCCCTGAAATCAGCATTAACGAATGCACCACTTTGCAAGCTTGTGCTAGTCACCAAACACATCACAAAAATACATGGATGGCACCTCTGGAAAGATGACAAAGCATATAACAAAACATATGTAGAGCTCAGGGGCATATCATGCACACAATAAACATGGCAAAAATGACAAATAGCTATTTGGAGCAGCAGATCTGACAATTATCTCAAATAGCACTCTTCCAACAGCATTTCGGGCATCAAGATGAACTCAAACGAAAATGATGCAATGATATGAAATGATGTGCTCTCTGAGACGAACATTTGCATATGCAACACGCGCAAAATGGAGCTACAGATGCAAAGTTACAGCACGATGAACATAGCAATAAAATTAGGGTTTCGGGAGGAAAAACAACCGTCTCAGATCTATATCCGGATCTGGGTACTATTCATGCACAGATTTTGAGGTTGACCGGCCGGACTTGGAGCTCGCCGGAGTGGGGGAAGGTCGCCGGGGAACTTGCCGGCCGGGAGGATGGACGGCGAGGCGGCGACGGAGGGCGGCATCGGCGGGGCGGCGGCCACCGGCGACGAGGCGGCGCGGGGCGGACCGGGGCGCGGCTCGCCAGACTTGAGGGCTCCGGCGGGGCGGAACTCCGGCGCGGGGGCGTGTCGGGCGACGGCGGCCGGCGACGTGGCTGGCCTCAGGGAAGAGGAACCCGGACGGCGACGGGAGGAGATGGGCCTCGGGGGCCCTCCTCGGGCCGAGTGGGCCGGCGGCGGGAGCGGTGCGGCGAAGTGGGGCTCGGGCCACGTGGCAATACCTGGTAGGTCGGCGGCGGAGGCGGACAACGTCCGGCCGTCCAGATTTTGTCCGGCGGCTGGAGGAGGAGGGGGACTAGGGTTTTATCCGTGATTTCGAATGGGGGAGATATATATAGGCATAGAGGGAGCTAGGAGTGTCCAAATGAGGTGCGGTTTTCGGCCACGCGATCGTGATCGAACGCTCTAGAAGATGGAGAGGGTTTTGGTGGGTTTTGGGCCAAATTGGAGGGGTGTTGGGCTGCAACACACACGAGGCCTTCTCGTTCCCTCGGTTAACCGTTGGAGCATCAAACGAAGTCCAAATGGTACGAAGCTTGACAGGCGGTCTACCAGTAGAAAACCAAGGCCGCTTGGCAAGTCTCGGTCCAATCCGGAAATTTTTAACCCCCACACATGAAAAAAGGTAGAAATGACCACCGGAGGAGAACAGAGAGCCGGAAAGCAAAACGGACAACGGGGAAAATGCTCGGATGCATGAGACGAACATGTATGCAAATGCAATGCACATGATGACATGATATGAGATGCATGACAACGACAACAACATACGGAGACAAAAACCCGAACCCGAGGAAATAAAATAACTTAATGCCGGAAACGGCAAGAGTTGGAGTTATATTAGGTAAATTACATCCGGGGCGTTACACTCCTCCCCCTCCAACAATGGCAAGGGCCCAGATCAGGGCAACCAGGGGTGGGACGAGGACAAGGATCAAGATGTGATCATGGAGGACGATTCCATTGACACGGCAACCTGGGAGAAGCTCGGCATCATGGACCGGGGAGGGGCGGCAATTCCTCCTTGCCAGGCAGTCGTTGCAGCAGAAGCGGTGCAGGATGGGCTGTCCAACGGTATGGAGCCGTCGATCCCCAACCAATACGGCTCCAACCTGGGCCCGGTGACCTCACCCCCGGTGCGTTCGGTGGACAATGGGCTCTCGGACTTGGAGGATGTGGTCGTGTTGGAGGGCGCACGCTGTAACACCCCGGATGAAATTTGCCATATTTGTACTCCGACTCTTGCCATTTTCGGCTCTAAGTTATGAGATTCCTTCGTGGTTGGGTTTTGTCTTCATTTTGAATTTTTTTCATGTCATGCATTTCATATCATGTCATCATGTGCATCTCATTTGCATACGTGTTCGTCTCATGCATCCGAGCATTTTCCCCGTTGTCCGTGTTGCAATCCGACACTCCTATGTCCTCCGATGCCCCTTTTGTCTCTTTTCATGAGCGGGTGTTAAACTTTCTCCGAATGGACTGAGATTTGACAAGCGGCCTTGGTACACCACCGGTAGACCGCCTGTCAAGTTTCGTGCCATTTGGAGTCCATTTGATACTCCAACGGTTAACCGGGGAACCGTAAAGGCCTCGTGTGTGTTGCAGCCTGATGTCTACTACACAACCTTCTTCTTGTAGACGTTGTTGGGCCTCTAAGTGCAGAGGTTTGTAGGATAGTAGCAAATTTCCCTCAAGTGGATGACCTAAGGTTTATCAATCCATAGGAGGCGTAGGACGAAGATGGTCTCTCTCAAGCAACCCTGCAACCAAATAACAAAGAGTCTCTTGTGTCCCCAACACATCCAATACAATGGTAAATTGTATAGGTGCACTAGTTCGGCAAAGAGATGGTGATACAAGTGGTATATGGATGGTAGATAAAGGTTTTTGTAATCTGAAAATGTAAAAATAGCAAGGTAACTAATGATAAAAGTGAGCGTAAACGGTATTGCAATGCTAGGAAACAAGGCCTACGGTTCATACTTTCACTAGTGCAAGTTCTCTCAACAATAATAACATAATTGGATCACATAACTATCCCTCAAAATTCAACAAAGAGTCACTCCAACGTCACTAACAGCGAAGAACAAACAAAGAGATTATGGTAGGGTATGAAACCACCTCAAAGTTATTCTTTCCAATCAATCCGTTGGGCTATTCCTATAAGTGTCACAAATAGCCGTAGAGTTCGTACTAGAATGACACCTTAAGACACAAATCAACCAAAACCCTAATGTCACCTAGATAATCCAATGTCACCTCAAGTATCCGTGGGTATGATTATACGATATGCATCACACAATCTCAGATTCATCTATTCAACCAACACATAGAAGCTCAAAGAGTGCCCCAAAGTTTCTACCGGAGAATCACGACAAAAACGTGTGCCAACCCCTATGCATAGGTTCATGGGCGGAACCCGCAAGTTGATCACCAAAACATACATCAAGTGAATCACGTGATATCCCATTGTCACCACAGATACGCACGGCAAGACATACATCAAGTGTTCTCAAATCTTTAAACACTCAATCCGATAAGATAACTTCAAAGGGGAAACTCAATCAATTACAAGAGAGTAGAGGGGGAGAACATCATAAGATCTAACTATAATAGCAAAGCTCGCGATACATCAAGATCGTATGACTTCAAGAACACGAGAGAGAGAGAGAGAGAGATCAAACACATAGCTACTGGTACATACCCTCAGCCCCGAGGGAGAACTACTCCCTCCTCATCATGGAGAGCACCGGGATGATGAAGATGGCCACCAGAGACGGATTACCCCCTCCGGCAGGGTGCCGGAACGGGTCTAGATTGGTTTTCGGTGGCTACGGTGGCTTCTGGCGGCGGAACTCCCGATCTATTGTGCTCCCCTATAGTTTTAGGATATATGGGTATATATAGGAGGAAGAAGTACGTTAGGGGGCCATGAGGGGCCCACGAGGGTGGAGGGCGCGCCCAGGGGGTGGGCACCCCCTGCCTCGTGGCTTCCTTGTTGCTTCCCTTACATACACTCCAAGTCTTCTTGGTTGCTTCCGATCCAAAAATAAGTTCCGTGAAGTTTCAGGTCAATTGGACTCCGTTTGATTTTCCTTTTCTGCTATACTCTAAAACAAGGAAATAAACAGAAACTGGCACTAGGCTCTGGGTTAATAGGTTAGTCCCAAAAATAATATAAAAGTGTATAATAAATCCCATAAACATGCAAAACAGAAGATAATATAGCATGGAGCAATCAAAAATTATAGATACGTTGGAGACGTATCAGCATCCCCAAGCTTAATTCCTGCTCGTCCTCGAGTTGGTAAATGATAAAAACAGAATTTTTGATGCAGAGGGCTACTTGGCATAATTTCAATGTAATTCTTCTTAATTGTGACATGAATATTCAGATCCAAAAGATTCAAGATAAAATTTCATATTGACATAAAAATAATAATACTTCAAGCATACTAACTAAGCAATTATGTCTTCTCAAAATAACATGGCCAAAGAAAGTTCATCCCTACAAAATCATATAGTTTGGTCATGCTCCATTTTCGTCACATAAGAATGCTCTCATCATGAACAACCCCAATGACAAGCCAAGCAATTGTTTTAGTAATCTCAAACTTTATAAACCTTCACGCAATACATGAGCGCGAGCCATGGATATAGCACTATGGGTGGAATAGAATATGATGATGGGGGTTATGTGGAGAAGACAAAAAGGAGAAAGTCTCACATCAACGAGGCTAATCAATGAGCTATGGAGATGCCCATCGACTGATGTTAATGCAAGGAGTAGGGATTGCCATGCAACGGATGCACTAGAGCTATAAATGTATGAAAGCTCAACAAAAGAAACTAAGTGGGTGTGCATCCAACTTGCTTGCTCACGAAGACCTGGGGCACTTGAGGAGGCCCATTGTTGGAATATACAAGCCAAGTTCTATAATGAAAAATTCCCACTAGTATATGAAAGTGACAAAACAAAAGACTCTCTATCATGAAGATTATGGTGCTATTTTGAAGCACAAGTGTGGAAAAAGGATAGTAGCATTGTCCCTTCTTTATTTATTTTTTTATTTTTTATTTGGCCTTTCACTTTTTCACCCTTTCTCCTTTTTTTAGGACAATGCTCTATGAATGATGGTCATCACACTTCTATTTACTTACAACTCAAGAATTACAACTCGATACTTAAAACAAGATATGACTCTATATGAATGCCTCCGGCGGTGTACCGGGATATGCAATGAACCAAGAGTGACATGTATGAAAGAATTATGAACGGTGGCTTTGCCACAAATACTATGTCAACTACATGATCATGCTAAGCAATATGACAATGATGAATGTGTCATGATAAACGGAATGGTGGAAAGTTGCATGGCAATATATCTCGGAATGGCTATAGAAATGCCATAATAGGTAGGTATGGTGCTATTTTGAGGAAGATATAAGGAGGTTTATGTGTGAAAGAGCGTATCATATCACGGGGTTTGGATGCACAGGCGAAGTTTGCACCAACTCTCAAGGTGAGAAAGGGCAATGCACGGTACCGAAGAGGCTAGCAATGATGGAAGGGTGAGAGTGCGTATAATCCATGGACTCAACATTAGTCATAAAGAACTCACATACTTATTGCAAAAATCTACAAGTCATCAAAAACCAAATACTACGCACATGCTCCTAGGGGTATAGATTGGTAGGAAAAGACCATCGCTCGTCCCCGACCGCCACTCATAAGGAAGACAATCAAATAACACCTCATGTTTCAAATTTGTTACACAACGTTTACCATATGTGCATGCTATGGGACTTGCAAACTTCAACACAAGCACTTCTCAAATTCACAACTACTCAACTAGCACGACTTTGATATTATTACCTCCATATCTCAAAACAATCATCAAGCATCAAACTTCTCTTAGTATTCAAAACACTCATAAGATTTTTTTTACTAATCTTGAATACCTAGCATATTAGGATTATTTAAGCAAATTACCATGCTATTTAAGACTCTCAAAATAATATAAGTGAAGCATGAGAGTTCATATATTTCTTCAAAATAAAACGACCATCGTGCTCTAAAAAGATATAAGTGAAGCACTAGAGCAAACGACAAACTGCTCCGAAAGATATAAGTGAAGATCAATGAGTAGTCGAATAATTATGCAACTATGTGAAGACTCTCTAACATTTAATAATTTCAGATCTTGGTATTTTATTCAAACAGCAAGCAAAACTAAATAAAATAAAATGACGCTCCAAGCAAAACACATATCATGTGGCGAATAAAAATATAGCTCCAAGTAAAGTTACCGATGAACGAAGACGAAGGAGGGGATGCCTTCCAGGGCATCCCCAAGCTTAGGCTCTTGGTTGTCCTTGAATATTACCTTGGGGTTCCTTGGGCATCCCCAAGCTTAGCCTCTTTCCACTCCTTATTCCATAGTCCATCGAATCTTTACCCAAAACTTGAAAACTTCACAACACAAAACTTAACCGAAAACTCGTAAGCTCCGTTAGTATAAGAAAATAAATCACCACTTAGGTACTTTTGTGAACTCATTCTAAATTCATATTGTTGTAATATCTACTGTATTACAACTTATCTATGGTTCATACCCTCCGATACTACTCATAGATTCATCAAAATAAGCAAACAACACATCGAAAACAGAATCTGTCAAAAACAGAATAGTCTGTAGTAATCTGGATCAAACGTATACTTATGGAACTCATAAAATTCTCAAATAAATTTCTGGACGTGAGGAATTTATCTATTAATCGTCTTCAAAACTAATTAACTAAATAGCACTCTCCAATAAAAAATGGCAGCAATTCTCGTGAGCGCTAAAGTTTCTGTTTTTTATAGCAAGATCAACAAGACTTTCCCCAAGTCTTCCCAACGGTTCTACTTGGCAGAAACACTAATTAAAACATAAAAACTCAATAATAACATAGGCTAGATAAATTATTTATTACTAAACAGGAGCAAAAAGTAAGGAACAAAAATAAAGTTGGGTTGCCTCCCAACAAGCGCTATCGTTTAACGCCCCTAGCTAGGCATGATGATTTCAATGATGCTCACATAAAAGATAAGAATTGTAACATAAAGAGAGCATCATGAAGAATATGACTAGCACATTTAAGTCTAACCCACTTCCTATGCATAGGGATTTTGTGAGCAAACAACTTGTGGTAACAAGAATCAACTAGCATAGGAAGGTAAAACAAGCATAACTTCAAAACTTTAAGCACATAGAGAGGAAACTTGATATTATTGCAATTCCTACAGGCATATATTCCTCCCTCATAATAATTTTCAGTAGCATCATGAATGAATTCAACAATATAACCATCACCTAAAGCATTCTTTTCATGATCTATAAGCATAGAAATTTTATTACTCTCCACATGAGCAAAATTCTTCTCAACCGGAATGGTGGGAGTATCATAAGAAACTCGAATACTATAAATTGTTTCCACATTAAAAGAGTAATGTTCAGAAAAGGGGTAACCATAATCATGACAAGATTTATAAATATAGTCACTACTTTTTATAGCATAAGTATCATCACAATAATCATCATAAGTAGGAGGCATGCTATCATCATTATAAATTTGCATATCAAAACTTGGGAGACTAAAAATATCATCTTCATTAAACGTAGCATCCCCAAGCTTGGGACACACATTAATTGCAGCAAATATATTCTCAAAAACATCATCTTCATCAAACATAGCATCCCCAAGCTTGGGCCTTTTCATATCATAAGCATAATCACTCTCATAATTAATAGTATAGCAATTATCATATTCTTCCAAG
This sequence comes from Triticum urartu, assembly GCF_056163025.1. NCBI lineage: Eukaryota > Viridiplantae > Streptophyta > Magnoliopsida > Poales > Poaceae > Triticum > Triticum urartu. The sequence goes on along the minus strand of NC_141877.1, from coordinate 292,130,449 downwards.
CAAGTGCCAAAAAGATTTTCAAGATCATAAGAAGTATCATGATGTTCCACAATTATATTTTCATGAGGCACAATAGTAATAGGAGTAGCATTATTTGGGAGAGATATCTTTTTACCTCTCTTCCTTTTTCTTTTCTTCTTCTTCACCACATCATGTGTGGGTTCAATCCTCTTTTTGGTGCTCTTTATTAATGAAATTGGTTGGATAGACGGCTCCTCCTCATTACCTGATTCATCATAAGAAATAATAGGAGAATATTGGGAAGTCTCTTCCCTTTCATTAGTGTTATCTTCATCTTCTATTTGTTTTCTTTTCTTTATGTAATTGACAATATAAGGATTTTCAATGCAATTCACCGCACAATACATATAAATTTCCTCTAGATCAAATCCAAGAAGTTTATAACGGGCAAATTCTGGAAGATAGTTAGTTATACGCTTCATTTCTTCATAGCCCATAAGCAAACTAAGTTCATTATAATGTGCAAGGGAAATCAAGTCATCAAATTTTTTGGACACGATTAGATCATCAAACAATTTGCATCGGATAGCTAAATGACCCCGTTCATTGCAAAGTCCACAGGTACGACCAAGGAAATTTAAATTTTCAGCACAATCATCTAGCCTTTCTTGCAACAATTTATTTTCTAAGTACTTATGCATCATGCAATATCTATCTTCCCTATTTGGTGTGTACTTGCAAACCCAATGCACTCCACAAAAATTGACATGTTTATAGGAGACATTTTCATCATAACTAGTGCAATCATCATTAGTACTATGGATATTCAAAGAGTTCATACTAACAACATTGCAATCATGCTCGTCATTCAAAGATTTAGTGCCAAACATTTTAATGCATTCTTCTTCTAACACTTTGGCACATTTTTCCTTTCCATCATACTCACGAAAGATATTAAAAAGATGAAGCGTATGAGGCAAACTTAATTCCATTTTTTTGTAATTTTCTTTTATAAACTAAACTAGTGATAAAACAAGAAACTAAAAGACTCGATTGCAAGATCTAAAGATATACCTTCAAGCACTCACCTCCCCGGCAACGGCGCCAGAAAAGAGCTTGATGTCTACTACACAACCTTCTTCTAGTAGACGTTGTTGGGCCTCCAAGTGCAGAGGTTTGTAGGACAGTAGCAAATTTCCCTCAAGTGGATGACCTAAGGTTTATCAATCCGTAGGAGGTGTAGGATGAAGATGGTCTCTCTCAAGCAACCCTGCAACCAAATAACAAAGAGTCTCTTGTGTCCCCAACACACCCAATACAATGGTAAATTGTATAGGTGCACTAGTTCGGCGAAGAGATGGTGATACAAGTGTTATATGGATGGTAGATAAAGGTTTTTGTAATCTGAAAATGAAAAAACATCAAGGTAACTTATGATAAAAGTGAGTGTAAATGGTATTGCAATGCTAGGAAACAAGGCCTAGGGTTCATACTTTCACTAGTGCAACTTCTCTCAACAATAATAACATAATTGGATCACATAACTATCCCTCAACATGCAACAAAGAGTCACTCCAACGTCACTAATAGCGAAGAACAAACGAAGAGATTATGGTAGGGTAGGAAACCACCTCAAAGTTATTCTTTCCGATCAATCCGTTGGGCTATTCTATAAGTGTCACAAACAGCCCTAGAGTTCATACTAGAATAACACCTTAAGACACAAATCAACCAAAACCCTAATGTCACCTAGAAACTCCAATGTCACCTCAAGTATCCGTGGGTATGATTATATGATATGCATCACACAATCTCAGATTCATCTATTCAACCAACACATAGAACCTCAAAGAGTGCCCCAAAGTTTCTACCGGAGAATCATGACAAAAACGTGTGCCAATCCCTATGCATAGGTTCATGGGCGGAACCCGCAAGTTGATCACCAAAACATACATCAAGTGAATCACGTGACATCCCATTGTCACCACAGATACGCACGGCAAGACATACATCAAGTGTTCTCAAATCTTTAAAGACTCAATCCGATAAGATAACTTCAAAGGGGAAACTCAATCCATTACAAGAGAGTAGAGGGGGGAAGAAAACATCATAAGATCCAACTATAATAGCAAAGCTCGCGATACATCAAGATCGTATCACCTCAAGAACACGAGAGAGAGAGAGATCAAACACATAGCTACTGGTACATACGCTCATCCCCGAGGGAGAACTACCCCCTCCTCGTCATGGAGAGCACCAGGATGATGAAGATGGCCACCGGAGAGGGATTACCCCCTCCGGCAGGGTGCCGGAACGGGTCTAGATTGGTTTTCGGTGGCTATGGAGGCTTCTGGCGGTGGAACTCCTGATCTATTGTGCTCCCCTATCGTTTTAGGGTATATGGGTATATATAGGAGGAAGAAGTACGTCAGGGGGCCACGAGGGGCCCACGAGGGTGGAGGACGCGCCCAGGGGGGTGGGCGCGCCCCCTGCCTCGTGGCTTCCCTTACGTACACTCCAAGTCTTCTGGGTTGCTTCCAATCCAAAAATAAGTTCCGTGAAGTTTCAGGTCAATTGGACTCCGTTTGATTTTCCTTTTCTGCGATACTCTAAAACAAGGAAAAAACAGAAACTGGCATTAGGCTCCGGGTTAATAGGTTAGTCCCAAAAATAATATAAAAGTGTATAATAAAGCCCATAAACATCCAAAACAGAAGATAATATAACATGGAGCAATCAAAAATTATAGATACGTTGGAGACATATCACAGCCCAACACCCCTACAAAGTGGCCCAATAACCCATCCAAAACCCCTCCATCCTCTCGGCCGTTCGATCACGATCGCGTGGCCGAAAACCGCTCTTCATTTGGACACTCCCACCTCCTTCTATGTATAAATATGCGATCCCCTCTCCAAATTCGCGGTCACAACCCTAAAAACCTCTTCGCCGCCACCGGACGCGTCCGCGACAACCGGACACGTCCGTCGCCGCCACCCGGACCAACCGCCGCCCATCTCCGCCGCCGGCCCAGCGAGCCCGCAGCGGGCCCGCCCGGCCCATCGCCGCCTTCCTCTTCCGCGCGCGCCCCCGAGCCGAGCACCGCTGTCGCACGTCCGCATCGCCACCTCGCAGCTCCGCCGCGTCGCCTCCTCCACTCACCGGCGCCGCCCCGTATCCCCGTCGCCCGAGGTCGCCGGCCTCCGCCCACGCCGCCCCGGCAGGAGCCGCCCGCGCTGCCCCAGCGAGCGCACCCGGCCGCAGCCACCTCGCCGTCCTCCGGCGTCGCCCTCCTCTTCCCCGACGCAACTCCAGTGAGATCCCCTCCAACTCCGGTGAGATCCCCTCCAACTCTGGCGAGAAATCCGGTCAACCTCGACTTCCGCGCCAGATCCGGATCTGAGAAACCCTTGGGTTGACCCCTGATTTTTTTCCACTAAGTCATTTTCTGATATATTTTTAGCCCTCTTCAACATGCCATAACTCCTCATCCGTAGATCCGTTTAGCATGCATGATACATCAAAATGTTCATCATAATGTGCTCTTCATTTTGTTCCATTGTGACCTGCTTGTTCGAGTCCATCTTGATGCCCAAATGACTGATGCAAGAGTGCTATAAAATGTTAGATGCTGAATCTTAGAAGAGTATGAGCATTTGTCATTTTTGCCACATTTGTTGTGTGCTGCATATGGTCATGAGCTCTACATGTATTTTCATCTATGCCATGCCATCTTTACAGGGGTGTATGCCATGTATTTTTGTGATCATTGTGGTGACTAGCACAAGCATGCAAAGTAGCTCTCGTAATATTACTGATTTCAGAGACTTAGAATTTCACTAAGTCATTTTCCCTGCTGTTATTTTTATGCCATGTATTCATGTTGCTACAGTGAGATCCATGCTTCTTCTGAGTATGTTCAGTAAGGATGGTTTGGACATATGGTTGTGCTCTATTCATTCGTGCCCCTGTTTGCATTTATGGAGTACCCTAGAATGACTCAATCTTGCTCTACTTTTGCTATAAAATGTTCCTGGCAGATTGTTTACGTGTTAATCAATTTTGCCAAGGTTGTTGTAGTTGATCCAAGCATGCTATAGACTTGTTCTTGCCATGGTTAGCTTCTTGAACATGTCTTCTTACTGATGCTATGCTTATCTTGTCTTGCAATGCCTTGTGGTGAGTGAATCGAGCTCGCAAAGAGGCCTTCATAATTCTGTTTATTCCATGCTCTATTTTCTACTAAGTCTGAATCTGTTAACGAAACTTGCTATGTTGACATGGGTGCCATCATATTTTCTGTGCCCTTTTGGCTTATGGCCAGTAAGGGACTTTTGTTCTATGCTTTGAGTAGATTCATTCCATGCCTTTGGTTGCTATGTTCTGTTCCTCTAGCATGTTGTTTGCTTGCTATAAACATTGCTTCCTAATGTTAATTCCTGGCATGTTATTTCACTAAGTCTGGGATGCTGATATCTTTTGCACTTTTGCCATGCTTGTTTGAACCCGTTCTAGTGTGATTTAGCCGTAGCGCAGTGTTCATATTTTGTCAAGAATCTTGAGTAGATCACTGCCATATGCTTTGTTGTTATGTTTGAGTGCAGTAGCTTAGTTTCTTGTTGCATTCTAGATGGCATCGTGCTGTTAATCGCAGAATCGTGTCATTATTGTTTTGCTTGCCATTTGCAAACCGTGCATCCGATTTCAGTGATCTTTATACCGATTTCGACCGAAATCAACTCATCTTTCCAGCGGCACACTTGGTTTGCCAAGTTGAGGCCTGGTTCAATCTTTCCCTTCCGAAGCATGCATATGCATTGCATATCACATCCCACATGTCATGCCATGTTTTGCATCATGTTGCTTACGCATTGCACCGTGGTTGATTGTTGTTTTGCTTGTGTTCTTGCTTGGGTAGAGCAGGGAGATGATTACGTGATCGAGGAACCCGTTGAGTATGCTTACGAGGATCAAGCTTTCGTCAACTCGGAGAACTTTGCAGGCAAGATGACCATACCCTCGAAATCACCTCTATCTTTGCTTGCTAGTTGTTCGCTCTATTGCTGTGCCGCGATACCTACCACTTGCTATATTATGCCTCCCATATTGCCATGTCAAGCCTCTAACCCACCTTTCCTAGCAAACCGTTGTTTGGCTATGTTACCGCTTTGCTCAGCCCCTCTTATAGCGTTGCTAGTTGCAGGTGGAGCTGGAGTTTGTTCCTTGTTGGAACATGACTATTGTTGGGATATCATTATTATATCTTGTTTACTTTAATGCACCTATATACTTGGTAAAGGGTGGAAGGCTCAGCTTTATGCCTGGTGTTTTGTTCCACTCTTGTCGCCCTAGTTTCCGTCATACCAGTGTTATGTTCCTTGATTTTGCGTTCCTTACGCGGTTGGGTTATAATGGGAACCCCTTGACAATTCGCCTTGAATAAAACTCCTCCAGCAAGGCCCAACCTTGGTTTTACCATTTGCCACCTAAGCCTTTTTCCCTTGGGTTTCGCGGACTCAAGGGTCATCTTTATTTTAAACCCCTGGGCCGGTGCTCCTCTGAGTGTTGGTCTGAACCGAGTAGACTGCGGGGCCACCTCGAGGCAACTTGAGGTTTGGTTTTACTCGTAGGATGTCTCATCTGGTGTGCCTTGAGAACGAGATATGTGCGACTCCTATCGAGATTTGTCAGCGCATCGGGTGGCTTTGCTGGTCTTGTTTTACCATTGTCGAGATGTCTTGTAACCGGGATTCCGAGTCTGATCGGGTCATCCAGGGAGAAGGAATATCCTTCGTTGACCATGAGAGCTTGTGATGGGCTAAGTTTGGACACCCCTGCAGGGTTTTAAACTTTCGAAAGCCGTGCCCGCGGTTATGGGCAGATGGGAATTTGTTAATATCCGGTTGTAGAAAACCTGACACTTCACTTAATTTAAAATGAATCAACCGCGTGTGTAGCCGTGATGGTCTCTTTTTGGCGGAGTCCGGGAAGAGAACACGTTCTCGTGTTATGCTTGAATGTAAGTAGTTTCATGATCACTTCTTGATCTTTATAGCTTCTCGACCGTGCTTTGCTTCTCTTCTCGCTCTCATTTGTGTAAGTTAGCCACCATATATGCTAGTTCTTGCTGCAGCTCCACCTCACTACCTTTTCCTACCCTTAAGCTTAAATAGTCTTGATCGCGAGGGTGTGAGATTGTTGAGTCCCCGTGACTCACAGATTACTTCCAAAACCAGATGCAGGTGCCGATGATGCCAGTGCAGGGGACGCGACCGAACTCAAGTGGGAGTTCGACGAGGATTCGGGACGTTACTATGTTTCCTTTTCGGACGATCAGTAGAGGAGCCCAGTTGGGGCGATCGGGGATCTATGCATTTGGGGTTGTCTTTATTTATGTTGGTCCCGTAGTCGGACCTTGATTGTATTCTGGATGATGTAATGCTATATTTATGTATTGTGTGAAGTGGCGATTGGAAGCCAACTCTTTATTCCTTTCTTATTCAGTACATGGGATGTGTAAAGATTACCCCTCTTGCGACATGCCTACTATGCGATTATGCCTCTAAGTCGTGCTCTGACACGTGGGAGATATAGCCGCATCGTGGGTGTTACAAGTTGGTAATCAGAGCCTTCCCCGACTTAGGAGCCCCCTGCCTGATCGAATCGCTGACGTTGTTGAGTCTAGAAAAATGTTTTGAGTCTTATAGGATTATATATATCAGAGAGTAGCATTCTTTTTACTCCTCGGTCCTTTCGTCGCTCTGGTGAGGCTTCCTGACATAGAGTTTTGACTCTTCTCTTCTCAAATTTCACGTATTTTTTTAGGATCACGCGGGTATCTTGGAATCGTTCCGAAGGTTTTGTGACAAGAACATTGTTCTTGGTGCCTCCTGACATTTAGAGGTTGTGGCAGTGTCCCGGGGAGTTGAGCTCCGAGGTGTTGTCGTCACTATTTTATCATTGCAGTTCTGGAATACCTGAGTTCGCCGACATAGAAAATCTCCTTTATGCAGTTGTTGGTGAGATAACCTCGACGCCACCCAGTATTGGGGTGGGAGTTCGGGAGTATTGCCATAACTCGTATAACGGATGATTTTCGAAGGTTGAGGTAAATGATTTCCGAGGGTTTCTTGGTTATGTTTTGAAAGATGGATACAGCTGGATGTAGGATTTGCTAGTTTTGGGTGAGATATTATGCTTCCCCTGTATCCCCAACACCTGATTGTATAACCAGAAATTTTCGGGAGTTCCATAGGTGGGAATTCTTGTAGCTCTAGTATTTCTTCCGCAGATATTTGGTTTGTGATTGGGTAATCCTTACCAATTATTTGTTCATATCCGTACCTTGTTGTTTTATTCATCTACCTTTATCTAAGTGGCTTCTCAATTTATGGAAGTGTGATCATTTACTTTGGAATTCATTCATTCATTCTTGTTTGAATGTTAAGGCTATATGTTACAATTTTGATCCATTGATTCAGCTTGAATATATGTCTTTCAAGATGCTAACGGATGTCAACCTCTTCAGGATGGCTCCTCCAACGCGTCAGAATCCGGAACCTCCGCCACCACCTCCATCTCCGGAGGCATGACAAGCTGTCATGGCCGCCACCAACGCCAACACGCAGATGCTTTTGCTACTCTTGCAAGAGCGCAACCAAGGAAATCAAGGCCAAGGCAACAATCAAGCTCAGTTTGCTACCCTCAACCAGTTCCTCACAAACCAACCGAAGTCTTTCAGTAACTGTGTCGAGGCCACAGACGCTGACGATTGGCTCGTGGATATCTGAAAACATTTTGAATATAGCAATGTCAGGCCTGAGGACTTTGTCAAGTTTGCTTCGTTCCAACTCAAAGACCAAGCTGCTGAGTGGTATCAACAATACAAAGATTCCAGAGGAGGTCGTGTGATTACCTGGGATGATTTCCACTGAGAATTCAAAGCTCACCACATTCCTCAAAGTGTTGCTGAGAGTAAGCGCGAGGAGTTCCGCAATCTGAAGCAAGGCAGCATGTCTGTTTACCAATACAACATCCTATTTCAGAGGCTCGCTCGCTTCGCCAAACAAGACGTCCCTGATGAGAAGAGCATGATTTATCAATTCGGAGGTGGCCTCAGAGAAGATCTGCAACTAGCTCTTGTGCCTTTTAAGCCGACCAAGTATGATGATTTGTACAACATGGCACTAAAGCAAAAAGCTGCTCAGATCAAGTGCGATGCTTCTAAGAAGCGAGTCAGGGATGCAACTCCATCTTCTTCTTCAACTCAAGTGGCAGCTAAGCAACAGAAGTTCGGGTTGCCTCCTCCTCCTCCGTTCCGTTAGCCTTATCAGCAGAAGAGTAGAGGTGGCAATGGATCTTCCCACCCACCCAACCCAGGCTATCAGAACAAAGCTCCGTCTCATGCTCCAAGGTTAAGTGCTCTGTATCACCGTCCACTCTCAGAGGTTACTTGCAAGAATTGTCAGCAGAAAGGGCACTATGCGAACAAATGCTTCAATCAAAGGGGCCTTCCACCTCCTCCTCCTATGAGATCTGCCAGCAATGCAGTGGTCAAGCATAATCCCAAGTTTGCAAAGGTCAACATGATAAACACAGCTCAGGCAGAGGACTCTTCAGAAGTGATCCTGGGTAATCTTCCTGTTAATGATATTCCTGCAAAAGTCCTTTTTGATACTGGTGCATCACATTCTTTCATTTCAAGACCTTTTGTGGCTATGCATGATTTGGTTACTCAAGTATTGCCGAGACCTTTGTCTATTGTTTCTCCGGCCCGACAAATGACTTCTCGAGTATTCGCTCCGGATTCCGTTATCAAGATGGGTGACTATAAGTTTCTGTCTTCTCCAATTGTTCTTGGTGACTCGGATATTGATCTAATTCTCGGCATGGACTGGCTTTCTAAGCACAAGACTCAGCTTGATTGTGCTGCCAGGCAGATTCAATTGACACACTCGTCTGAGGATGTGATCATCTATGCCGCTCGTGATGAAACCATTCGACTATTTTCTCTCAATGAGAAGGGCGAGTTGAATGCCATCTCTCAGATTCCAGTCGTTTGTGAATATCAATACGTCTTTCCAGAAGAGCTTCCAGGAATGCCTCCTACCGGCCAGTCGAATTCGTCATCGATCTTGAGCCTGGCATGGAACCTGTTTGCAAACGTCCTTACAAGCTTGGACCAGAAGAGTTGAAGGAGCTGAAGAAACAACTCGATGAACAAGAGCGTATGGGTCTGATCCGACTGAGTTCTTCTCCATGGGGTTGTGGTGTTCTTTTTGTCAAGAAGAAGGATGACACGAAACGACTTTGTGTCGACTACCGCCCATTGAGCAAGAATACAATAAAGAACAAGTACCCACTTCCCAACATCAATGAGCTTTTCGAGCAACTCAAAGGTGCTCAAGTATTCTCCAAGCTTGACCTCCGTATGGGCTATCATCAGATTCGCATTCGTGAACAAGATATCCCCAAGACAACATTCAGAACAAGCTATGGATCTTATGAATACACTGTCATGTCTTTCGGCCTTGTCAACGCTCCTCCAACATTCTCTCGCATGATGAACTTCATCTTCAACCCTTACACAAATGATTTCGTCTTGGTGTATCTCGATGATATTTTGGTATTTTCCAAGAACAAGGAGGATCATGCCAAGCACTTGAGATTGGTGCTCGACAAACTCAGAGAACATCAGTTCTATGCGAAGTTTTCAAAGTGTGAGTTTTGGCTCGATGAGGTTCTCTACCTTGGCCATATCATCTCCGCCAAGGGCATAACTATTAATCCTGAGAAGGTGTCTGCAATTGTGAATTGGGAACCGCCTCAGAATGTCAAGTAGCTCCGCAGTTTCCTTGGGCTTGCAAGCTATTGTCGAAGATTCGTTGAGAATTTCTCTAAGATTGCAAAGCCTATTTCCAACCTCCTCCAGAAGCATGTGAAGTATGTCTGGACGCCTGAATGTGACATTGCTTTCAACACCCTGAAAGATAAGCTAGTCACAACTCCTGTTTTGACTCCTCCTGATGAATTCAAACAATTCAAGGTTTTCTGTGATGCTTCCCTGCAAGGTCTCGGTGCTGTGTTAATGCAAGAGAAGAAAGTTGTGGCCTATACCTCTCGCCAGTTGAAGCCCAACAAAAAGAACTAACCCACTCATGACCTCGAGTTGGCGGCAGTTGTCCATGCTCTTTTAACATGGAGACATCTCTTGTTGGGAAGGAAAGTGGACATCTTCACTGATCATAAGAGCCTCAAGTACATCTTCACTCAACCCAACCTCAACCTCACGCAGACTCATTGGGTCGAAATGATTCAAGAGTATAATCCGGGTATTGAATATACTCCAGGCAAGGCCAATGTCATTGCAGAAGCTTTGAGCAGGAAGGCTTACTGCAACAGTTTGATTCTCAAGCCCTTCCAACCAGATCTTTGTAAAGCTTTCTGCAAACTTAATCTCCAAGTTGTTCCTCAAGGATTTCTTGTCAACCTCCAAGTCTCCCCTACTTTGGAAGATCAAATTCGTGAGGCACAACTTCTTGATGAAATGGTGAAGAAGGTGAAGAATGGGATTGCCAAGAGCCAACCTAAGTACAAGTGCTATCGCCTTGATGACAAAGATACTCTTTTCTTCGAGGATCTAATTGTGGTTCCTAAGGGTGATCTACATAAAATCATTATGAACGAGGCTCACAATTCACTCCTATCTATTCATCTTGGAAGTACGAAGATGTACCATGACCTCAAGCAGTCGTATTGGTGGACTCGAATGAAGCGAGAAATTGCTCAGTTCGTGAATGAATGTGATGTCTGCAGAAGGGTGAAAGCAGAACACCAACGGCCAGCTGGTCTCCTCCAACCTCTTACCATTCAAGAATGGAAGTTTGACCATATTGAGATGTACTTCGTGACTGGATTTCCCATGTCCAAACGTGGAAATGATGCTATCTTTGTTGCCATCGACAAGCTTACTAAAGTGGCTCATTTTCTTCCTATCAAAGAATCTATCACAGCAGCTCAGTTGGCAGAGCTATATACCTCCAGGATTGTCTCCTTGCACGACATTCCATAGTTGATATCTTCAGATCGTGGAAGCATCTTTACTTCCAAGTTCTGGGACTCCTTCCAGAAGGCCATGGGCACCAACATTCTCTTCAGCACAGCTTTCCATCCTCAAACTAGTGGACAAGTCGAGCGAGTCAATCAAATTCTTGAAGATATGCTCAGGGCTTGTGTAATTTCTTTCGGTATGAAGTGGGAAGATTGTCTTCCATATGCCGAGTTCTCCTACAACAACAGTTTTCAAGCAAGCTCGGGCAAGGCCCCATTCGAGATTCTCTATGGTAGAAAGTGACGTACCCCTCTTAATTGGTCAGAGACTGGTGAACGTCAACTTCTTGGCAATGACTTAATCACAGAGGCTGAAGAAATGTGTAAAGTCATCCGTGAAAATCTCAAAGCCGTGCAATCGCGCCAGAAGAGTTACTATGATAGCAAGCATCGTGACTTGGCTTTCGAGATCGGAGACCATGTTTACCTCCGCGTCTCTCCAATGAAAGGTATTCGTCGTTTCGGTATCAAAGGGAAGCTTGCTCCTAGATACGTGGGTCCTTTCAAGATCATTGGTAAAAAGAGGCGATCTCGCCTATCATCTTGAGCTTTCGTCCAACTTTGCAAATGTGCACGACGTGTTTCACGTGTCACAGCTTTGCAAGTGTTTCAAGACTCTTGACTGCACCATCAACTTCGAAGAGATTGATCTCCAAGAAGACCTGTCTTATCATGACCATCTCATTGCCATTCTTGAAGAGATTGAGCGCAAGACTCGCAACAAGTCTATCAAATTCCTGAAAGTGAAGTGGTCACACCATTCCGATCGAGAAGCCACCTAGGAACATGAGGACCACCTCCGTTCCGAATATCCGAAGTTCTTTCAGTCCTAGATCTCGAGACGAGATAATTTCGTAGTGATGGAGTTTTGAAACACCCCGGATGTAATTTGCCGTATTTGTACTCCAACTCTTGCCATTTTCGGCTCTAAGTTATGAGATTCCTTTGTGGTTGGGTTTTGTCTTTGTTTTGCAATTTGTTCATGTCATGCATTTCATATCATGTCATCATGTGCATCTCATTTGCATACGTGTTCGTCTCATGCATCCGAGCATTTTCCCCGTTGTCCATTTTGCAATCCGACACTCCTATGTCCTCCGGCGCCCCCTTTTGTCTCTTTTCGTGAGCGGGTGTTAAACTTTCTCAGAATGGACCGAGATTTTACAAGTGGCCTTGGTACACCACCGATAGACCGCCTGTCAAGTTTCGTGCAATTTGGAGTCCGTTTGATACTCCAACGGTTAACCGGGGAACCGTAAAGGCCTCGTGTGTGTTGCAGCCCAACACCCCTCCAAAGTGGCCCAATAACCCATCCAAAACCCCTCCATCCTCTCGGCCGTTCGATCATGATCGCGTGGCCGAAAACCGCTCTTCATTTGGACACTCCCACCTCCTTCTATGTATAAATAAGTGATCCCCTCTCCAAATTCGCGGTCAAAACCCTAAAAACCTCCCCCCGCCGCCACCGGACGCGTCCGCGACGGCCGGACACGTCCGCCGCCGCTGCCCGGACCAACCACCGCCTGCCACGTGTTGCACCGCCGCCCATCTCCACCGCCGGCCCGGCGAGCCCGCAGCGGGCCTGCCCGGCCCATCGCCGCCTTCCTCTCCCCCCGCGCCCCCGAGCCGAGCGCCGCCGCCGCGCGTCCGCATCGCCACCTCGCCACGCCGCCTCCTCCACTCGCCGGCGCCACCCCGTCTCCCCGTCGCCCGAGGTCGCCGGCCTCCGCCCGCGCCGCCCCGGCAGGAGCCGCCCGTGCCGCCTCGGCGAGCGCGCCCGGCCGCAGCTACCTCGCCGTCCTTCGGCGTCGCCCTGCTCTTCCCAGGCAACTCCGGTGAGAGATCCGGTCAACCTCGACTTCCGCGCCAGATCCGGATCTGAGAAACCCTAGGGTTGACCCCTGATTTTTTCCACTAAGTCATTTTCTGATATATTTTTAGCCATGTTCAACATGCCATAACTCCTCATCCGTAGATACGTTTTGCATGCATGATATATCGAAATGTTCATCGTGATGTGCTCTTCATTTTGTTCCATTGTGGCCTGCTTGTTTGAGTCCATCTTGATGCCCAAATGACTGATGCAAGAGTGCTATAAAATGTTAGATGCTGAATCTTAGCAGAGTATGAGCATTTGTCATTTTTGCCACATTTGTTGTGTGCTGCATATGATCATGAGCTCTACATGTATTTTCATCTATGCCATGCCATCTTTACAGGGGTATATGCCATGTATTTTTGTGATTGTTGTGGTGACTAGCACAAGCATGCAAAGTAGCTCTCGTAATATTGCTGATTTCAGAGAATTAGAATTTGTCATTTTCCCTGCTGTAATTTTTATGCCATGTATTCATGTTGCTAGAGTGAGATCGATGCTTCTTTTGAGTATGTTCAGTAAGGATGATTTGGACATATGGTTGTGTTATATCCATCCATGCCCCTGTTTGCATTTATGGAGTACCCTAGCATGACTCAATCTTGCTATACTTTTGCTATAAAATGTTCCTGGCAGATTGTTTACGTGTTAATCAATTTTGCCAAGGTTGTTGTAGTTGATCCAAGCATGCTATAGACTTGTTCTTGCCATGGTTAGCTTCTTGAACATGTCTTCTTGCTGATGATATTATTATCTTGTCATGCAATGCCTTGTGGTGAGTGAATCGAGCTCGCAAAGAGGCCTTCATAATTCTGTTTATGCCATGCTCTGTTTTCTGCCAAGTCTGAATCTGTCAACGAAACTTGCTATGTTTACATGGGTGCCATCATATTTTCTGTGCCCTTTTGGCTTATGGTCAGTAAGGGACTTTTGTTCTATGCTTTGAGTAGATTCATGCTATGCCTTTGGTTGCTATGTTCTGTTCTGGTAGCATGGTGTTTGCTTGCTCTAAACATTGCTTCCTGATGTTAATTCCTGGCATGTTGGTATTTCACTAAGTCTGTGATGCTGATATCTTTTGCACTTTTGCCATGCTTGTTTGAACCTGTTCTAGTGTGATTTAGCCATAGCTCAGTGTTAATATTTTGTCAAGCATCTTGAGTAGATCATTGACATGTGCTTTGTTGTTATGTTTGAGTGCAGTAGCTTAGTTTCTTGTTGCATTCTAGATGGCATCGTGCTGTTAATCGCAGAATCGTGCCATTATTGTTTTGCTTGCCATTTGCAAGCCGTGCATCCGATTCCGGTGATCTTTATATCGATTTCGACCGAAATCAACTCATCTTTCCAGCGGCACGCTTAGTTTGCCAAGTTGAGGCCTGGTTCAATATTTCCCTTCCGAAGCATGCATATGCATTGCATATCACATCCCACATGTCATGCCATGTTTTGCATCATGTTGCTTGTGCATTGCACCGTGGTTGATTGTTGTTTACTTTGCTTGTGTTCTTGCTTGGGTGGAGCCGGGAGACGATTACGTGATTGAGGAACCCGTTGAGTATGCTTACGAGGATCAAGCTTTCGTCAACTTGGAGAACTTTGCAGGCAAGATGACCATACCCTCGAAATCACCTCTATCTTTGCTTGCTAGTTGTTCGCTCTATTGCTGTGTCGCGATACCTACCACTTGCTATATTATGCCTCCCGTATTGCCATGTAAAGCCTCTAACCCACCTTTCCTAGCAAACCGTTGTTTGGCTATGTTACCGCTTTGCTCAGCCCCTCTTATAGCGTTGCCAGTTGCAGGTGGAGATGGAGTTTGTTCCTTGTTGGAACATGACTATTGTTGGGATATCATTATTATATCTTCTTTACTTTAATGCACCAATATACTTGGTAAAGGGTGGAAGGCTCGGCCCTATGTCTGGTGTTTTGTTCCACTCTTGCCGCCCTAGTTTCCATCATACCAGTGTTATGTTCCTTGATTTTGCGTTCCTTACGCGGTTGGGTTATAATGGGAACCCCTTGACAGTTCGCCTTGAATAAAACTCCTCCAGCAAGGCCCAACCTTGTTTTTACCATTTGCCACCTAAGCCTTTTTCCCTGGGGTTCCGCGGACTCAAGGGTCATCTTTATTTTAAACCCCTGGGCCAGTGGTCCTCTGAGTGTTGGTCCGAACCGAGTAGACTGCGGGGCCACCTTGGGGCAACTTGAGGTTTGGTTTTACTCGTAGGATGTCTCATCCGGTGTGCCTTGAGAACGAGATACGAGCTACTCCTATCAGGATTTGTCAGCGCATCAGGTGGCTTTGCTGGTCTTGTTTTACCATTGTCGAGATGTCTTGTAACCGGGATTCCGAGTCTGATCGGGTCGTCCAGGGAGAAGGAATATCCTTCGTTGACCGTGAGAGCTTGTGATGGGCTAAGTTGGGACACCCCTGCAGGGGTTTGAACTTTCGAAAGCCGTGCCCGTGGTTATGGGCAGATGGGAATTTGTTAATATCCGGTTGTAGAAAACCTGACACTTAACTTAATTTAAAATGAATCCACCACGTGTGTAGCCGTGATGGTCTCTTTTCGGCGGAGTCCGGGAAGAGAACACGTTCTCGTGTTATGCTTGGACGTAAGTAGTTTCAGGATCACTTCTTGATCTTTATAGCTTCTCGACCGTGCTTTGCTTCTCTTCTCGCTCTCATTTGCGTAAGGTAGCCACCATATATGCTAGTTCTTGCTGCAACTCCACCTCACTACCTTTTCCTACCCTTAAGCTTAAATAGTCTTGATCACGAGGGTGTGAGATTGCTGAGTCCCCGTGACTCACAGATTACTTCCAAAACTAGATGCAGGTGCCGATGATGCCAGTGCAGGGGACGCGACCGAACTCAAGTGGGAGTTCGATGAGGATTCGGGACGTTACTATGTTTCCTTTCCGGACGATCAGTAGAGGAGCCCAGTTGGGGCGATCGGGGATCTATGCATTTGGGGTTGTCTTTATTAATGTTGGTTCCGTAGTCGGACCTTGATTGTATTCTGGATGATGTAATGCCATATTTATGTATTGTGTGAAGTGGCGATTGTAAGCCAACTCTTTATCCCTTTCGTATTCAGTACATGGGATGTGTAAAAATTACCCCTCTTGCGACATGCCTACTATGCGGTTATGCCTCTATGTCGTGCTCCGACACGTGGGAGATATAGCCGCATTGTGGGTGTTACACACGCACCCCTCCGCTCTTGTGCATGGACACCTTGCAGCTCCCATCGTCGCGCTCCCTGGCCCAGGGCTGTCGCAGCAATAACAAGGACAATGGGGTAAGACAAGCCAGGAAGGCGGCGCTGCGCAAGGTGAGCGCGGAGGTGGTTCGACTGGCCGAGCAGCTGGGTGCTCCAGCCACTCCGCGCCAGACGGTCATGGCGCTGGCGGCCCCCATGGCCCCCCTTGTCGACCCGCTTCTACAGGAGGCCTCCAAGACGGCGCCCATCTCCAAGGCCAGGCGCTCCAAGGCTGTGTCAGCGACACCGATGAGGACCATCTCCCACTCCAAGGGCGCCAAGGGGAACATGCGAGCTCTGCAACGTGCTCAACTTCTCCAAGCCGAGAAAAACATGGAGATCTTAGGTAATCCCCCTCCTCGCTTCACGGTTCTTGATTTCTTCTCTGATGATCACTTGGGCGAGGTATTGGGCGATAGCGGCGTGGACCCCTTGGGAGCGGGAGGGCTCAGTGAATTGATCTCGCTAATCCGTGCAAAGGAACTAGCGTAGATAGCGCTGGCAGCGGTGGCTGCGAAACACGCGGACTAGTTGGAAACCGAGGCAGGGGCCTCAGATGCACTCGTGGTCCAGTCCGATGAGGAAACAACAACATGGGTTGCCTCTCCTCCCTCGCCCTACCGTGGCAGGGTGAGGCGTGTGGCTAAGGCGATCACCTCTCGAGGGGTTCGTCTTTAAAACCGTATAATTTAGATGCGGGCTATCTTCTGGAATATCCGTGGCTTCGGCCTCACGGGGCATCGCACCCAACTCAAGGAGTATATTAGGAAAGAGGACGTTGACATCGTAGGGCTTCACGAAATGATCAAAGTAGTTTTTATTCATCTTGATTTGCTTTCATAGACCCTCTCGAACGTTTCGTGTGGCACCACGCTCTAGCGATAGGACATTCGGGCAACATGCTTTTAGTCTTTAACGCAACTGTGTACGAGGTGCTTTCCTGGGAGGTTGGTTTCTTCTTCATCACCGCGAATATTCGTGTTCGCGCTTACTTAAGGGAGCTAGCGGTCATCCAAGTCTACGGACCTGCGGATCACTCCCTCTCGGCGGAGTTCTTGGGAGAACTCCAAGCCAAGGTGCTTGCGGTCTCCGCAGCCCAGATCCCCGTGATGGTGGGGGTGACTTTAATTTGATTCACCCGGGAGCGGACAAAAACAACAACACCATCAACTAGCCTCGGGTGCTATGTTCAATAACTCAATTGCGTCTGTGGCCCTACGGGAAGTGGCTAGGACCGGCGCCAGGTTCACCTGGATGAACAAGCAACTCGCCCCGGTGCGCTCAGTGTTGGACCGGGTGTTCATTTCACCTGACTGGGAGGTGATGTACCCTTTTTGCTTGCTCCTTGCAGAAACGTGAATAGGGTCTGACCACGTTCCCATAATCTTGTCCTCAGGGGAGGACCGGATTCGACGCAGTCCTCGTTTCTTTTTCCAGACTGCTTGGTTTGAGATACCAGAATTTGACACCATTTTTAGGGAAAATGGTTAAGTAACGTGCAACAAATAGGCCCACAACGTGGCCCAATGGAGTTCTTGTTGGGGAACGCAGTATTTCAAAAAAACTTCCTACGATCACGCAAGATCTATCTAGGAGATGCATAGCAAAGAGAGGGGAGAGTGTGTCTACGAACCCTCATAGACCGAAAGCGGAAGCATTTAGTAACGCGGTTGATGTAGTCAAACGTCTTCGTGATCCAACCGATCAAGTACCGAACACACGACACCTCCGTGATCGGCACACGTTCAGCTCGGTGACGTCCCTCGAACTCTAGATCCAGCTGAGGCCGAGGGAGAGTTTCGTCAGCACGATGGCGTGGTGACGGTGATGATGAAGTTACCGACGCAGGGCTTCGCCTAAGCACTACAACGATATGACTGAGGTGTGTAACTGTGGAGGGGGGCACCGCACACGGCTAAAAGATCAACTTGTGTGTCTATGGGCTGCCCCTCCCCCGTATATAAAGGAGGGGAGGAGGAGGAGGGCCGGCCTCAAGGGGCATGCCCAAAGGGGGTATTCCTACTCCTAGTAGGAGTAGGTTTCCCCCTTTCCTAGTCCAAGTAGGAGAAGAAGGAAGGAGAGGGAGAGGGAGAAGGAAAGAGGGGGGGCGCCTCCCCCTCCTAGTCCAATTCGAACCAGCCCATGGGGGGCGCGCTGCCTCCCCTTGTGGCCCTTCTCTCCTTTCCACTAAAGCCCAACAAGGCCCAATACTTTCCTCGCTGAATTCCCGTAACTCCCCGGTTCTCCGAAAAATACCTGAATCACTCGGAACCTTTCCGATGTCCGAATATAGCCTTCCAATATATGAATCTTTACCTCTCAACCATTTCAAGACTCCTCGTCATGTCCGTGATCTTGTCTGGGACTCCTAACAACCTTCGGTACATCAAATCACATAACTCATAATACATATCGTCATTGAACGTTAAGCGTGCGGACCCTACGGGTTCGAGAACTATGTAGACATGACCGAGACACATCTCCGGTCAATAACCAATAGCGGAACCTGGATGCTCATATTGGTTCCTACATATTCTATGAAGATCTTTATCGGTCAAACCGCACAAAAACATATGTTGTTCCCTTTGTCAACGGTATGTTACTTGCCCGAGATTCGATCGTAGGTATCATCATACCTAGTTCAATCTTGTTACCGGCAAGTCTCTTTACTCGTTCTGTAATACATCATCCCGTAACTAACTCATCAATTACATTGGTTGCAAAGCTTATAGTAATGTGCATTACCGAGAGGGCCCAGAGATACCTCTCCGACAATCGGGGTGACAAATCCTAATCTCGATCTATGCCAACTCAACAAACACCTTCGGAGACACCTGTAGAGCATCTTTATAACCACCTAGTTATGTTGTGAAGTTTGATAGCACACAAGGTGTTCCTCCGGTATTCGGGAGTTGCATAATCTCACAGTCATAGGAACATGTATAAGTCATGAAGAAAGCAATAGCAATAAAACTCAACTATCATAGTGCTAAGCTAACGGATGGGTCTTGTCCATCACATCATTCTCTAATGATGTGATCCCGTTCATCAAATGAAAACACATGTCTATGGTTAGGAAACCTAACCATCTTTGATTAACGAGCTATTCAAGTAGAGGCATACTAGGGACACTCTATTTTGTCTATGTATTCACACATGTACTAAGTTTCTGGTTAATACAATTCTAGCATGAATAATAAACATTTATCATGGTGTAAGGAAATATAAATAACAACTTTATTATTGCCTCTAGGGCATATTTCCTTCAGTCTCCCACCTGCACTAGAGTCAATAATCGAGTTCACATTGCCATGTGATTTAACACCAATAGTTCACATCACCATGTGATTAGTTCACATTGCCATGTGACTAATACCCAAAGGGTTTTACTAGAGTCAATAATCTAGTTCACATCGTTATGTGATTAACAACCAAAGAGTACTAAGGTGTGATCATGTTTTGCTTATGAGAGAAGCTTAGTCAATGGTTCTGTCACATTCAGAGCCATATGTATTTTGCAAATTTTCTATGTCTACAATGCTCTGCATGAAGCTACTCTAGATAATTGTTCCCACTTTCAATATGTATCCAGATTGAGACTCAGAGTCACCCGGATCGGTGTAAAAGCTTGCATCGGCGTCACTATTTACGACGAACTCTTTATCACCTCCATAACCGAGAAATATCTCCTTAGTCTTCTAAAGATAATTTTGACCGCTGTCAAGTGATCCACTCCTGGATCAATATCGTACCCCCTTTCCAAACTCATGGCAAGGTACACAAAAAGGTTTGGTACACAGCATAGCATACTTTATAGAACCTATGGCTGAGGCATAGGGAATGACTTTCATTCTCTTTCTATTTTCTGCCGTGGTCGTGTTTTGAGTCTTACTCAACTTTACACCTTGCAACATTGGCAAGAACTCATTCTTTGACTGTTCCATTTTGATATACTTCCAAATCTTGTAAGGTATGTACTCATTGAAAAAACTTATCAAGCGTCTTGTTCTATCTCTATAGATCTTGATGCTCAATATGTAAGAAGCTTCACCGAGGTGTTTCTTTGAAAAACTCCTTTCAAACACTCCTTTATGCTTTCCAGAAAAATTGTACATTATTTCTGATCAACAATATGTCATTCACATATACTTATCAGAAATGTTGTAGTGCTCCCACCCACTTTCTTGTAAATACAGGCTTCACCGTAAGTCTGTATAAAACCATATGCTTTGATCACCTTATCAAAGCATATATTCCAACTCCGAGATGCTTGCACTAGTCCATAGATGGATCGCTGGAGCTTGCACACTTTGTTAGCACCTTTAGGATTGAGAAAACCTTCTTGTTGCATCATATACAACTCTTCTTTAAGAAATCCATTATGGAATGTAGTTTTGATATCCATTTGCCAGATTTCATGAAATGTGGCAATTGCTAACATGATTCGTATAGACTTTAAGCATCGATACGAGTAAGAAAATCTCATCATAGTCAACTTCTTGAACTTGTCGAAAACCTTTTGTGACAATTCGAGCTTTGTAGATAGTAACACTACCATCAGCGTATGTCTTCCTCTTGAAGATCCATTTATTCTCAATGGCTCACCTATCATCGGGCAAGTCAATCAAAGTCCATACTTTGTTCTTATACATGGATCCCATCTCAGATTTCATGGCCCTAAGCCATTTCGCCGAATTTGGGCTCATCATCGCTTCCTCATAGTTCGTAGGTTCATCATGGTCTAGTAACATTACTTCCAGAACAGGATTATCATATCACTCTGGTGCGGAACTTACTCTGGTTGACCTATGAGGTTCGGTAGTAACTTGATCTGAAGTTTCATGATCATCATCATTAACTTCCTCACTAATTGGTGTAGGCATCACTAGAACTGATTTCAATGATGAGCTACTTTCCAATTCGATAGAAGGTACAATTACCTCATCAAGTTCTACTTTCCTCCCACTCACTTCTTTCGAGTGAAACTCATTCTCTAGAAAGGATCCACTCTTAGCAACAGAGATCTTGCCTTCGGATCTGTGATAGAAGGTGTACCCAACAGTTTCTTCTGGGTATCCTATGAAGACGCACTTCTCCGATTTGGGTTTGAGCTTATCAAGCTGAAACTTTTTCACATAAGCATCGCAACCCCAAACTTTAAGAAACGACAGCTTAGGTTTCTTGCCAAACTACAGTTCATATGGTGTCGTCTCAACGGATTAGATGGTGCCCTATTTAACGTGAATGCAGTTGTATCTAATGCATAAACCCCTAAATGATAGTGATAAATCAGTAAGAGACATCATAGATTGCACCATATCTAATAAAGTACGGTTATGACATTCGAACACACCATTACGCTATGGTGTTCCAGGTGGCGTGAGCTGCGAAACTATTCCACATCATTTCAAATGAAGACCAAACTCGTAACTCAAATATTTGTCTCCGTCATCAGATCGTAGAAACTTTATTTTCTTGTTACGATGATTTTCCACTTCACTCTAAAATTCTTTGAACTTTTCAAATGTTTCAGACTTATGTTTCATCAAGTAGATATACCCATATATGCTCAAATCATCTGTGAAGGCCAGAAAATAATGATACCCACCATGAGCCTCAACACTCATCGGATCAAATACACCAGTATGTATTATTTCCAATAAGTCAGTTGCTCGCTCCATTGTTCTGGAGAACGGAGTCTTAGTCATCTTGCCCTTGAGGCATGGTTCGCAAGCATCAAGTGATTCATAATCAAGTGATTCCAAAAGCCCATCAACATGGAGTTTCTTCATGCGGTTTACACCAATATGGCCTAAACGGCAGTGCCACAAATATGTTGCACTATCACTATCAAGTTTGCATCTTTTGGCATCAATATTGTGAATATGTGTATCACTACGATCGAGATTCAATAAACCATTTATATTAAGTGTATGACCATAGAAGGTTTTATTCATGTAAACAGAACAACAATTATTCTTTGACTTAAATGAATAACTGTATTGCAATAAACATGATCCAATCATATTCATGCTCAACGCAAACACCAAATAACATTTATTTTAGGTTCAACACTAATCCCGAAGGTAAAAGGAGTGTGCGATGGTGATCTTATCAACCTTGGAATCATTTCCAACACACATCGTCACCTTGCCCTTAACTAGTCTCTGTTCATTTTGCAACTCTTGTTTCGAGTTACTAATCACAACAACTAAACCGGTATTAGATACCCTGGGGTTACTATGAACACTAGTAAAGTACACATCAATAACATGTATATTAAATATACTTTTGTTCACTTTGCCATCCTTCTTATCCGCCAAGTATTTGGGGTAGTTCTGCTTCCAGTGACCATTCCCTTTGTAGTAAAAGCACTCAGCTTCAGGCTTAGGTCTAGCTTTGGGCTTCTTCATGGGAGTGGCAACTTGCTTGTGATTCTTCTTGAAGTTCCCTTTCTTTCCCTTGCCCTTTTACTTGAAACTAGTGGTCTTGTCAACCATCAACACTTGATGCTTTTTCTTGATTTCTATCTTCACCAATTTTAGCATCACAAAGAGCTTGGGAATTGTTTCCATTATCCCTTGCATATTATAGTTCATCACGAAGTTCTAGTAACTTGGTGATAGTGACTAGAGAACTCTGTCAATCACTATCTTATCTGGAATATTAACTCCCACTTGATTCAAGTGATTGCAGTACTCAGACATTCTGAGCACATGCTCACTAACTGAGCTATTCTCCTCCATCTTGTTGGCAAAGTACTTGTCAGAGGTCTCATACCTCTTAACACGGGAATGAGTCTGAAATACCAATTTCAGCTCTTGGAACATCTCATATGCTCCGTGGCGTTCAAAACATTTTTGAAGTCCTGGTTCTAAGCCGTAAAGTATGGTGCACTAAACTATCAAGTACTCATCATACCGATCTTGTCAAACATTCATAACGTCTGCATTTGCTCATGCAATAAGTCCGTCACCTAGCGGTGCATCAAGGACATAATTGTCGACGTTCTGGGAATGGGGTCCCCAGACTTTCCTGCCAGCAGCCTGCGGCGTGGCTCCACCAGCAGCCCTGTACGGCCCATCTTCACAAGCAAATACTCAAGACCCTCGTGAGGGGCCAAGCCTCACGAGGCGGACGACACAAGACCTCCTCGGGGGCAGCTTCACTAGGCTGGCTCGCGAGGGGTGGAGGGATCAAGGCAAGAGACACCTCGCGAGGTTTCTGTGACGCAAGCCATGACTACTGGAGCCAGGCGGGCGCCAGCGTGTGTAGTGTCCTTGTTTCCTCTTTGGTGCTAAAGAGGCAAGCGCAGGCGAGGAGTCCCGAGGCATCAGGCAAAGGTTTCCATATCGATGCAACATGACCAAGACTAGCAGGACGGCAGGACAGAGGTCGCCGTGGAGCCCAAGACGGCGTCACCACCAGAGCCTTTGGCAGGCGAAGACTACTTTTGTCAGGATACTTGTACTAGTTGTCTCCCTTCGAATTTGGCCATTGTGGGATCCCTTCCCGCTCAATATATGGGAAGAGGACCAGGGCCTCTATAAATAGGACTAGCGACCACCACAACGGGGGAGGTCATTGAGATCATCCTCAACCACACAAGTTCGCCAAGCACAAGACCACCTCTCCTCAGGAGGCTGTTCTTCCCTTGTAACTGGTCATCCACAGCCCAAGAGGCAATCCACCACACCACACTGGAGTAGAGTATTACACCACATCGGTGGCCCGAACCCGTATAAATCTTGTGTCCTCTTGCTCTTTGGGTTCGTCGAGCTAGGCCGTGAGATCATGATGTGCGCGAGCTAGAAAGGGGGGAGAGATCTTCATGCGCACCCTAGTGTTCGAACCTCAAGGGTTTTGCTGGAACACGAAATCCGACATTTGGCGCGCCAGGTAGGGGTGCGTCGAAGCTTTCCCCTCATTAATCTGCGCTTCGCCACTCCACCAAGTTCATGGCCGACGCTCGCCGGGCCCGCGCTGAGCGCCGGGCCGCTCTCGCCACCCATGTCGCTCAGACAACCCCTGTCGACGGGCCTCCCCGTTGCTCTCCGTCACCCTCCACCAACGCCGCTACCGGCCCGACGGAAAACGAGCAGCAAGCCTCCTCATTGCACCCCTCCGTGCGGCGAGACGGCCGCACCGCCACCTCATCGCTGACTCCGGTTGACTCATCGTCTCACGCTTGCCGCGCACCCACAGACACGTAGGCCGCAGTGCTCATGGCACGCGAGCTCCTGCGTTACCGCCTAGTCAACGACCTCTACGAGAACTGGTTGGACTGCATCGCCGAGCTCGTCAACGCCGCGGGGGGCCCTCCTGCACCATCGCTCTCGCTGCCTCGCCCGCCCCCAGCTGCGGGCGATGTGGCTCATGGAGCGCCTCCACCCCCTCCGCATCAAGACGGTGCCCTCGCGCCGAGACGCATGGCTCATGGAGCGCCTCCGCCCCCTCCACGTCAAGACGGTGTCCTCGCCCCAAGATGCGCGGTCCCGCGGTGTGATCCACTGCGCCGTGTGCCCGCGCATGAAGAAAGAAGCTGCCAAGAGGTCCACCGTCCGCAACAAAACGCTCCACCGCTCCCAGCACCGCCATGTTAGGATCGCTTGTCGTGGAAGGGCCATGCGCCACTTGCCGTGGTGGCACAGGGACACCAAGATCAAGCTTCGCCTCCACGACGGGCCCCGGTGGCCACGGCGGGCTGTCGCGCCTTCACTCCTGAGCTGCATAGCGTCGTCTGGTCGGGCAAGTTCAAGCCGGATATGCCCCTCGCTACGACGGCACCCCTGACCCTACGGAGTTCTTGTAGCTCTACGAGCTGAGCATCGAGGCGGCCAACGGTGATGAAAAGGTCATGGCGAACTAGTTCCCCATGGCTCTCAAAGACGGCGCCCGCTTATGGCTCCTGAACCTGCCCCCGGGCTCGATCTCCTCCTGGGATGAGATGCGAGACCACTTTGTCACCAACTTCTAGGGCACTCGCGACCGCCCCCTGGCCGGGGGTGACCTGCGCCGCATCAAGCAACAGCTGGGAGAGACCCTGCAGAAGTACATCCAGCGCTTCAACAGCGTGCGCCTCAAGATCCCCAAGGTGACGGACGAGGCCATCATCTCAGCGTTTTCCGATGGCGTCCACGACATCAAGATGAAGGAGGAGCTCGCCATCCATGAGGAGTTGTGCACGACTTTGGAGCTGTTCAACATAGCGACTAAGTGTGCAAGAGCTGAGGAGGGGCGTCTCTCCCTCCTTGAGCTCCCCGCTGCGGATCCAGAGGAGAAGAAGGCCAAGGTCAAGGACGTGAAGCGTAAAGGGGTGGCCGTACTCACAGCAGAGTGAGACACCAAGCGCGGCCGAGACCTTCTCGAGTCGTCCAAGGGCAGCCATACATTCTGCAGGCCATTCGAGATGGACGCTTCGGTTGACGCCCCAAGCACAACGACCGGGGCTACGACCGAGGAGGTGGACAAGGTGGAGGACGTTGGGACGACCGTGGGCCCCGCCAGGAGTGGTGCGATCAGCCTCGCGAGGATCGCTGGCAGGACCAGCCTTGTGAGGGCGCCTGGAGGGACCAGCCTCGCGAGGATCGTCCTCAGGGAAACCCTGGTCTCCCTCCGCTGCTGCCGCCACCAAGGAGGAACGACGACCACCAGCAGAACGAAGGGGCCGGGAGCTTCCAGGAGCCGCGCGCCATCGCCTGCATCTTGGGTGGTGCTCAGGCCCCAGCCTCCTGACGCATCTTCAAGCAGTTCTCTCGCGAGGTGAATGCAGCCCTCCCCAAGCTCGAGACCACGCGTCCGCTCAGATGGTCCAAGTACGCCATCACCTTTAGCTCGACGGACCAACTCAAATGCGCAGCAACCGCCGGTGTTCTCCCGACGCTCTATTCACCCGTCATCGGCAATGTCCAAGTCACCAAGACCCTCATCCACGGCGGTGCAGGGCTCAGTGTCCAGTCCGTCAAGACGTTCGACAACCTTCAAGTGCCATACGATCAGCTCCAGCCCACCAAGCCTTTCTCAGGAGTGCCTGATGGCTCCACCACCTGATAGGGCAAGTTTGTCTCCCTGTCACCTTCAGTTAGCGTGACAACTACCACACCGAGCTCGTCGACTTCGAAGTCGCCCACATCCGCCTGTCGTACAATGCCATCATCGGGTACCCAGCGCTAGCCAAATTCATGGTAGTCACCCACCATGGCTACAACGTCCTCAAGATGCCCGGAAGCGGCGGAATCATCACAGTCCCCTGCGAAGAAAGAGACGCGGTGTGCTCCCTCGAGCACGCCTGTAACGCCCTCGATGCGGCTATATCTCCTACGTGTCGAAGCACGACTTAGAGGCATAACCGCATTGAAAGCAATGTCGCAAGTGAGGTAATCTTCACACAACCCATGTAATACATAAGGGAAAGAGATACATAGTTGGCTTACAATCGCCACTTCACACAATTACATGAATAAAGCATTACATCAACCAAATACAATCAGGGCCCGACTACGGAGCCAAAATAAAAGAAGACTACCCCAAATGCTACACAGATCCCCGATCGACCCCAACTGGGCTCCACTACTGATCAACTAGAATGGAACAACACAAAGGACAAGATCTTCATCGAGCTCCTCCTTGAGCTTGGTTGCGTCATCTGCACGGTAACCTCGGCACCTGCAAGCTGGTTTTGGAAGTATCTGTGAGTCACGGGGACTCAGCAATCTCACACCCTCACAATCAAGACTATTTAAGCTTATGGGTAAGGTAAAGGTATGAGGTGGAGCTGCAGCAAGCGACTAGCATATATGGTGGCTAACATACGCAAATGAGAGCGAGAAGAGAAGGCAAAGCACGGTCGATAGAAGTATGATCAAGAAGTGATCCTAGAACAACCTACGTCAAGCATAACTCCAACACCGTGTTCACTTCCCGGACTCCGCCGGAAAGAGACCATCACGGTTACACACACGGTTGATGTATTTTAATTAAGGTTAACTTCAGGTTTTCTACAACCGGACATTAACAAATTCCCATCTGCCCATAACCGCGGGCACGGCTTTCGAAATTTCAAATCCCTGCAGGGGAGTCCCAACTTAGCCCATGACAAGCTCTCACGGTCAACGAAGGATATTCCTTCTAGCGGGAAGACCCGATCAGACTCGGAATCCCAGTTACAAGACATTTCGACAGGGTAAAACAAATCCAGCAACACTGCCCAAATGTGCCGACAAATCCCGATAGGAGCTGCACATATCTCGTTCTCAGGGCACACTTAGATGAGCAGTCCGTACAACTAAAACCAGCCCTCGAGTTTCCCTGAGGTGGCGCTGCAAGGGGCTCTAGTTTGGACCAACACTGAGAGGAGCACTAGCCCGGGGGGGTTAAAATAAAGATGACCCTTGAGTCTGCAGAACCCAAGGGAAATAAAAGGCTAGGTGGCAAATGGTAAAACCAATGTTGGGCATTGCTGGAGGAGTTTTATTCAAGGCGAACTGTCAAGGGGTTCCCGTTATAACCCAACCGCGTAAGGAATGCAAAATCCGGGAACATAACACCGATATGACGGAAACTAGGGCGGCAAGAGTGGAACAAAACACCAGGCATAAGGCCGAGCCTTCCACCCTTTACCAAGTATATAGATGCATTAATTAAATAAGAGATATTGTGATATCCCAACAAAATATCCATGTTCCAACATGGAACAAACTCCAATCTTCACGTGCAACTAACAACGCTATAAGAGGGGCTGAGCAAAGCGGTAACATAGCCAATCAACGGTTTGCTACGACAAGCTGGGTTAGAGTCTTGGTTCAACAATATAGGAGGCATGATAAGCAAGTGGTAGGTATCGCAGCATAGGCATAGCAAAAGAGCGAGCAACTAGCAAGCAAAGATAGAAGTGATTTCGAGGGTATGGTCATCTTGCCTGAAATCCCGCAAGGAAGAAGAACGAGTCCATGAAGAAGACAAACAGACGTAGATGAACGGGTCCTCACAAACACGACGTTACCGGCACCAACCCGAAGAAGCAAACACCGGAAAAGAAAGCACACAACATAGTAAACAAACCACACATGAACATGGTATGATATGCGGGATGCAGTATGCGGTGCATATGCATGATTTGCAAAGGAATGATGGAACCTGGCCTCATCTTGGAAATCCAAGAGTTCCACTGGAAAGGGGAGATGATTTCGGTTGAAATCGATATAAAGATCACCGGAATCCGATGCACGGTTTGGAAATAGCAAGCAAAACAAATATGGTACCGGTCTGTGATAAACAGGAAGTAGCCATCTAAATGCAACAAGTTAAATATGCTACAGCACTCAAACATGGAAACAAAATACATGGCAGGGATCCACTCATGATGCTTAACAAAATATGAACAATGAGCTACGGCCAATTCATCCATTAACAGGTTCAAACAAGCATGGCAAAAGTGCAAACGATAACAGGTTTCAGACTTAGTGAAATTAACACAAGCCTGGAATTTCAGATCAGATAGCACACTTTGGAGCATGAAACCTATATGCTACAGGAACTTAACATGGCAAGGCAAGGCATGGCATGGAGATACTCAAAGAGCTTAACAAAAGTCCCTTAGTGACCTTGAGCCAAAAGGGATCATAAAATACAATTGCAAGCATGTGAACATGGCAAAAACATAATTAGATTACAGACTTAAGAGAAAAACTGGAACATGCAAGTCTGTTAACGAGTAGGCATGTTTACGAGCTCGATGCACTCACTACAGAGCAAGGCATGAAAAACTAAGAATACACCCATCAAGAATACATATCATAGAAGCTAGACATGGCAAGAAAAACCACATAGCATGCACGGATCAACAACAACATCCTCGGCAAAATCGCTAACAAGTAGACAATCTGCCAGGAATTATGAAATAGCAAAAGTAGAGCTCGATTGACTCAAGCTAGGGGGCTCCATAATTGCAAACAAAGACATGGATGGATAAAGCACTACAAGATTAACAAATCATCCTTACTGATCATCCTCAAAAGAGGCACGGATCACTAGGAAACAACATGAACATATGGCATATTGATAAAAACAGATCAAGGACTTAGAGAAATTCTAAGTCCCTGAAATCGGCATTAACGAATGCACCACTTTGCAAGCTTGTGCTAGTCACCACACATATCACAAATATACATGGATAGCACCTCTATAAAGATGGCAAAGCATATAACAAAACACATGTAGAGCTCGGGGGCATATCATGCACACATTAATCATGGCAAAAATGACAAAAAGCTATTTGGAGCAGCAGATCTGACAATTATCTCAAATAGCACTCTTCCAACAGCATTTCGGGCATCAAGATGAGCTCAAATGAAAATGATGCAATGAGATGAAATGATGTACTCTCTGAGACAAACATTTTGATAAGCTACACGCGCAAATCGGAGTTACGGGTGCAAAGATACGACATGATGAACATGGGCATTTGAATGAGGAAATCTCGGGGACTTAGTAGAAATTATACCTCCGGAAAAGTCAACGGGCGGACGAGGTGGTGCGGGATGGCGAGATCTGGGATGCGGGCAGGCGTTTGGATGGCGGGGTTGGTGGATCTGGTCCACCCCGGTCCAGATCTGGCCGGATCGAATCTCCGACGAGGTGGCGCGAACTCCGGCGAGCCTGAAAGCCGGCGAGGAAGAAGCGGCGGGTGACGGAGCTCGGGGCGTAGCACGGTCGACAGCAGCGAGCTCCCGGCGAGGCGGTGGCGCCACGGGGAATGGCGGCGAGGCCCGGCGAAGTAGCCGGCGGGAGGAGGCGCGGCGGCCGGTGCAAGGGCGGCGAAGGGCACCGGTGGCGGCGAAGCGCGGGGCCGGCGCGGTTCCAGTGACGCGGCCCGGCGAGGAAGTCCGGCGCGGCCGGGGCGCGCGAGTGCGGCGGTGGGCGGCTCCGGGCCCGGGCGGGCCTGCCTCGGGCCCCATGGGCCGCGGCGGGAGGAGAGAGAGAGGCGCGGGATGATGTGGCGGCGGCCGGTTGGGCGAGGACGGCGGCCTGCTAACATGGCGGCTCGCCATTGGGCGGAAGGAGGTGGCGGCGTGAGTGGACATGTCCGGGCGGCGAGGTTTTGTCCGGCGCACGAGGAGAGGGAGGGATCTAGGGTTTGCACCGTGAATTTCGGAGGGGGAGGTGTTTATATAGGTAGAGGGAGCTAGGAGAGTCCAAATGAGGTGCGGTTTTCGGCCACGCGATCGTGATCGAACGACCGAGATGATGGAGGAGGTTTAGGTGGGTTTTGGGCCAAATTGGAAGGGTGTTGGGCTGCAACACACACGAGGCCTTCTTGGTCCCTCGGTTAACCGTTGGAGTATCAAACGAAGTCCAAATGGTATGAAACTTGACAGGCGGTCTACCGCTGGTAAACCAAGGCCGCTTGGCAAGTTTCGGTCCAATCCGGAAATGTTTAACCCCCACACACGAAAGGAAGGTAGAGAGGACCACCAGAGGAGATAGAAGCGCCGGAATGCAAAATGGACAACGGGGAAAATGCTCGGATGCATGAGACGAACACATATGCAAATGCAATGCACATGATGACATGATATGAAAAGCATGACACGCAAGCAATGACAAGGCAACAACAACGAATAACTGGAGGACACCTGGCACATCAGTCACGGGGCGTTACAACACTCCACGACTACGAGAGGATCTCGTCCCGAGATCTGGAATGGCACCGGAGGGAAAACGGAAGAGAAAGAGGAGAGGTAAAACTAAGTTGCTTATTTGACAAACAAGTGAAACCAAAGAACCTTGCGAGGTTGAACAAATTGAAAGGAAGAATGTAATGGAGATGAATGAAGTTGAAAACACTCCGTTAGGAAAGAGGGACAAGGAAGAACAAATTCGGGTAGCACTCCAGTTGAAAAGTGATGGAAGACTTGATAAAGCGAAAAGAACTTGAGCAACAGGGCACAACACTCCGGTTAAATGGATAAGCAAGAAAAGAACAAGGTCCTGACAAGAACAAGAAGAAGTGTTGAAGAGAGCAACAACACAATGCCTCCGGAACAAAAGTAAGAATGGAATGGAATGAACGAAGTGAAACAAGATCTCGAGGGAGCACGCTTACAACAACAGCTAGAATGGAGTTGTTGGAAAACCAACAACGAAAAGAATAAGCTTGATATGGTCTTATGGACTACATCTCAAATTATGAGGTGACAACCTGCCACTCACGGAAATAGAATTAGATTGGAATGAACAAGGAGACGAGAAACTTATCACCGGAAGGATACATGAAGAACTTGGGTCATTTATGAGCACCATATAACAACAATCCTTAGGGAAGGCTTTAGGTGAAATATAACCCAAGATAATTCCAACGAAGAGGTTGAAGGATTTAA
Organism: Triticum urartu; assembly: GCF_056163025.1. NCBI lineage: Eukaryota > Viridiplantae > Streptophyta > Magnoliopsida > Poales > Poaceae > Triticum > Triticum urartu. The sequence goes on along the minus strand of NC_141877.1, from coordinate 292,098,854 downwards.
AATACCTCATTCTTAACAATATGTGAATCATGAAACATGAACTCAAATATCAAGAATGATGTATAACCACCTCCAATGATATGGTAGAAAGAAATGCATTCCGGATTACAAGAAGAAGAATGCTTGAACTCCTCTGAAAAGAATCTTGATGAACGCTTCGAGAAGGAAAATAAATCCTTGATGAACCATCATGTATAGCCTCCATGAAGAAACTCCGGTAACAAAAGAATAAAAAGAAAGAGAAATTGAAAACACAAGGTGAATCCTTGCAATGATTTAGATGGATCTCCGTGATAATTAGAGCTTGGAACTCCAGGAAAGAAAAAGATAAAGCATCTCGAACAGAGAATATGATATGATGAACCACTCCGAAAAAAGAATTAATCACTTGGATGGGACAAGAATAAGAATTATGTTATGCGTATCCTTCAACAATTTAATTGCTGACAAGCAACGGATTTGGCATACTACTTATCCTCGTAGAAAGATTAAGATAGATATAGCGCAAACTTGAGAAAGTCTTCAACGATCCTCCGGTAGAATTTGAAAAGCACGAATGCATAGATATGATACACGAAGGAAGAAAAATCTTGAACGAACCACCGTAAGAATTGAAAAGAACGATTAAAACATGAAGACACACCGGGAAGAATTAGCAATTGAACGAAGAAGCTTGAGAGAATTTAGATACATGAGAACAAAGCGGTCACAAGCTGACAAGAGAATACTTGAATGATGCACCGGTAAGATTTGGAGAATGATAGCTGAAAGCTGAGAATGAATAAATCTTCTGAAATGATGGGCTTTGGAGAATCAAACAGAAAATACTCTTGAATTGCTCCGGAAGGATGAAAAGAATTCTCACAATTGAGATCAATTATGAGAAGATGTCATAAAGCTAGCATCATGAATCTTGAAGAGAATGGATAATATATGGAGGTAAAAATCTTCTTTGGTCTTCAAATGCAGAGAATGACGATGAGAAACACCACCATGAATCGTTGATGCACTCCGGAATGAAAAATAGAAAAGGTTGAGCCAATGATGAAAAGAATTTGACAGATCTTGGAGACAGGCATTTGACTGATGATAATTCATTCTTACATCAAACTTTGAAAAGAATTTGAGGATAGCTCCGGGAAAAAAGAAGAGTTAGGTAAGATCCTAGGAAAAGACCTATGGGTTAGGGCCACTCAAGAGAAACATCGCTGAAATGATTACTTGAAAAGAGAGATTGCACCGGTTGAATTAAAAGGCTTGAATGAGATAACAGCCTCGAGATAGGTTGAACGGATCTTGAATGTCAAGACGAGCCTTCTGAGGTATCTTCAGGGCACCGGAACAATTGAATAACGAGAAGTGGAAGATTATGAGGTGCAACGGCATGAGAAAACATTTGAAATGAGGAAAAAGGGATATGATCCACAAAGCTTGACTTGGTTCCACCGGAGAAGAAAAGAATGAATAATGGTGAACTAGAAGCTCCGTTAAAATCTTCATGAGAAACACCGGGTAAGAGCATAGACGGAAAAGGATGGAGAGACTTCCATCAATAAGATGATACTTGATTAAGAAATCTGAGTCCTTGAAGAAAAAGGGGTGGGTGGGTGGGAAAAAAACAAAGTCAACTTGGAACGGATGAAGACAACACTGTTGAGAAGAACTGATACTTGATCTTGCTGATATTAAAATGATCGGATCCACTTGAAGAGAGACACACCGGTTAAAAAGGATTGACATGACACTATCAATTATCATGAAGTATTAGTATCCACATAGGAATATGAGAACACCGTTTAGAGAAGGTATGAAATCAACATTTGACTTCGAAGCAACTCGAATACCACAACTCAAAACAAAACAAAGGATTGGCTTGCAGAAAAGCCGGAACAAACATATGATAGAGATTTCGTCCGAAGTTTTCGTGGTGGGGCCTACACGGGCTCGATCGTACAGCACCATCATGTACAAGGCAGTGCACATGACATACGAAGCGTCCCCGAGTCGGCATAGCCAAGGACTCTTTAAGACACAACGAGACCACTGTAAAACCGACCGTGAATAGGCGGACCACTAGACGTCGAACCCCAATTTCATATCATACATCTGTCGGAAAGATATTCTAAGAGCTACTTGAATTCCCACCTATGAAACTCCCGAAATTTTCCGGTTATGCAATCAGGTGTTGGGGATATAGGGGAAGCATAATATCTCACCCAAAACTAGCAAATCCTACATCCAGCTGTATCCATCCTTCAACACATAACCAAGAAACCTTCGGAAATCGTCTACCTCAACCTTAGAAAAGCATCTGTTATACAAGTTATGGCAATACTCCCGAACTCCCGCCCCAGTACTGGGTGGCGTCGAGGTTATCTCACCAACAACTGCATAAAAGAGATTTTCGATGTCGGCGAACTAAACTCAGGTATTCCAGAACTGCAACGATAGAATTGTGACGACAACACCTCGGAGCTCAACTCCCCGGGACACTGCCACAACCCCTAAATGACAGGAGGCACCAAGAACAATGTTCTCGTCACAAATCCATCGGAAAGATTCCAAGATACCCGCGTGATCCTAAATTTTTTTAGTGCAATTTGAGAAGAGAAGAGTCAAAACTCTACGTCAGGATGCCTTACGAGAGCGATGAAGGGACTGAGGAGTAAAAAGAATTCCTAAACTCTCCGATATATAATTCCTAAATGACTCAAAACATTTTTCTAGACTCAACTCGTCCGCTAATTCGATCAAGCAATGGGGCTCCTAAGGTTGGGGAAGGCTCTGATACCAACTTGTAACGCCCTTGATGCGGCTATATCTCCTACGTGTCGAAGCATGACTTAGATGCATAACCGCATTGAAAGCAATGTTGCAAGTGAGGTAATCTTCACACAACCCATGTAATACATAAGGGAAAGAGATACATAGTTGGCTTACAATCGCCACCTCACACAATTACATGAATAAAGCATTACATCAACCAAATACAATCAGGGCCCGACTACGGAGCCAAAATAAAAGAAGACTACCCCAAATGCTACACAGATCCCCGATCGACCCCAACTGGGCTCCACTACTGATCAACTAGAACGAAACAACACAAAGGATAAGATCTTCATCGAGCTCCTCCTTGAGCTTGGTTGCGTCATCTGCACGGTAACCTCGGCACCTGCAAGCTGGTTTTGGAAGTATCTGTCAGTCACGGGGACTCAGCAATCTCACACCCTCGCGATCAAGACTATTTAAGCTTATGGGTAAGGTAAAGGTATGAGGTGGAGCTGCAGCAAGCGACTAGCATATATGGTGGCTAACATACGCAAATGAGAGCGAGAAGAGAAGGCAAAGCACGGTCGATAGAAGTATGATCAAGAAGTGATCCTAGAACAACCTACGTCAAGCATAACTCCAACACCGTGTTCACTTCCTGGACTCCACCGGAAAGAGACCATCATGGTTACGCACACGGTTAATGTATTTTAATTAAGGTCAACTTCATGTTTTCTACAGCCGGACATTAACAAATTCCCACCTGCCCATAACCGCGGGCACGGCTTTCGAAAGTTCAAATCCCTGCAGGGGAGTCCCAACTTAGCCCATGACAAGCTTTCACGGTCAACGAAGGATATTCCTTCTAGAGGGAAGACCCGATCAGACTCGGAATCCCGGTTACAAGACATTTCGACAGGGTAAAACAAATCCAGCAACACCGCCCGAATGTGCCGACAAATCCCGATAGGAGCTGCACATATCTCGTTCTCATGGCACACTCAGATGAGCAGTCCGTACAACTAAAACCAGCCCTCGAGTTTCCCCGAGGTGGCGCTGCAAGGGGCTCTAGTTTGGACCAACACTCAGAGGAGCACTGGCCCGGGGGGTTAAAATAAAGATGACCCTTGAGTCTGCAGAACCCAAGGGAAAGAAAAGGCTAGGTGGCGAATGGTAAAACCAATGTTGGGCATTGCTGGAGGAGTTTTATTCAAGGCGAATTGTCAAGGGGTTCCCATTATAACCCAACCGCGTAAGGAACGCAAAATCCGGGAACATAACACCGATATGACGGAAACTAGGGCGGCAAGAGTGGAACAAAACACCATGCATAAGGCCGAGCCTTCCACCCTTTACCAAGTATATAGATGCATTAATTAAATAAGAGATATTGTGATATCCCAACAAAATATCCATGTTCCAACATGGAACAAACTCCAATCTTCACCTGCAACTAACAACGCTATAAGAGGGGCTGAGCAAAGCGGTAACATAGCCAATCAACGGTTTGCTAGGACAAGGTGAGTTAGAGGCTTGGTTAAACAATATAGGAGGCATGATAAGCAAGTGGTAGGTCTCGCTGCATAGGCATAGCAAAGAGCGAACAACTAGCAAGCAAAGATAGAAGTGATTTCGAGGGTATGGTCATCTTGCCTGAAATCCCGCAAGGAAGAAGAACGAGTCCATGAAGAAGACAAACAGACGTAGACGAACGGGTCCTCACAAACGCGATGTTACCGGAACCAACCCGAAGAAGCAAACACCGGAAAATAAAGCACACAACATAGTAAACAAACCACACATGAACATGGTATGATATGCGGGATGTGGTATGCGGTGCATATGCATGATTTGCAAAGGAATGATGGAAACTGGCCTCAACTTGGAAATCCAAGAGTGCCACTGGAAAGGGGAGATGATTTCGGTTGAAATCGATATAAAGATCACCGGAATCCGATGCACGGTTTGGAAATGGCAAGCAAAACAAATATGGTACCGGTCTGCGATAAACAGCAAGTAGCCATCTAAATGCAACAAGTTATATATGCTACAGCACTCAAACATGGCAACAAAATACATGACAGGGATCCACTCATGATGCTTAACAAAAGATGAACACTGAGCTACGGCCAATTCATCCATTAACAGGTTCAAACAAGCACGGCAAAAGTGCAAATGATAACAGGTTTCAGACTTAGTGAAATTAACACAAGCCTGAAATTTCAGATCAGATAGCACACTTTGGAGCATGAAAACTATATGCTACAGGAACTTAACATGGCAAGGCAAGGCATGGCATGGCATGGAGCTACTCAAAGAGCTTAACAAAAGTCCCTTAGTGACCTTGAGCCAAAAGGGATCAGAAAATACAATTGCAAGCATGTGAACATGGCAAAAACATAATCAGATTACAGACTTAGAGAAAAACTGGAACATGCAAATCTGTTAACGAGTAGGCATGTTTACGAGCTCAATGCACTCACTACAGAGCAAGGCATGACAAACTAAGCATCCACCCATCAAGAATACATATCATAGAAGCTAGACATGGCAAGAAAAACCACATAGCATGCATGGATCAACAAAAACATCCTTGGCAAAATCGCTAACAAGTAGACAATCTGCCAGGAATTATGAAATAGCAAAAGTAGAGCTCGATTGACTCAAGCTAGTTGGCTCCATAATTGCAAACAAAGACATGGATGGATAGAGCACTACAAGATTAACAAATCATCCTTACTGATCATCCTCAAAAGAGGCACGGATCACTAGGAAACAACATGAACATATGGCATATTGATAAAAACAGATCAAGGACTTAGAGAAATTCTAAGTCCCTGAAATCAGCATTAACGAATGCACCACTTTGCAAGCTTGTGCTAGTCACCACACATATCACAAATATACATGGATAGCACCTCTATAAAGATGGCAAAGCATATAACAAAACACATGTAGAGCTCGGGGGCATATCATGCACACATTAATCATGGCAAAAATGACAAAAAGCTATTTGGAGCAGCAGATCTGACAATTATCTCAAATAGCACTCTTCCAACAGCATTTCGGGCATCAAGATGAGCTCAAATGAAAATGATGCAATGAGATGAAATGATGTACTCTCTGAGACAAACATTTTGATAAGCTACACGCGCAAATCGGAGTTACGGGTGCAAAGATACGACATGATGAACATGGGCATTTGAATGAGGAAATCTCGGGGACTTAGTAGAAATTATACCTCCGGAAAAGTCAACGGGCGGACGAGGTGGTGCGGGATGGCGAGATCCGGGATGCGGGGAGGCGTTTGGATGGCGGGGTTGGTGGATCTGGTCCACCCCGGTCCAGATCTGGCCGGATCGAATCTCCGACGAGGTGGCGCGAACTCCGGCGAGCCTGAAAGCCGGCGAGGAAGAAGCGGCGGGTGACGGAGCTCGGGGCGTAGCACGGTCGACAGCAGCGAGCTCCTGGCGAGGCGGTGGCGCCACGGGGAACGGCGGCGAGGCCCGGCGAAGTCGCCGGCGGGAGGAGGCGCGGCGGCCGGTGCAAGGGCGGCGAAGGGCACCGGTGGCGGCGAAGCGCGGGGCCGGCGCGGTTCCAGTGACGCGGCCCGGCGAGGAAGTCCGGCGCGGCCGGGGCGCGCGAGTGCGGCGGTGGGCGGCTCCGGGCCCGGGCGGGCCTGCCTCGGGCCCCACGGGCCGCGGCGGGAGGAGAGAGAGAGGCGCGGGATGATGTGGCGGCGGCCGGTTGGGCGAGGACGGCGGCCTGCTAACGTGGCGGCTCGCCATTGGGCGGAAGGAGGTGGCGGCGCGAGCGGACATGTCCGGGCGGCGAGGTTTTGTCCGGCGCACGAGGAGAGGGAGGGATCTAGGGTTTGCACCGCGAATTTCGGAGGGGGAGGTGTTTATATAGGTAGAGGGAGCTAGGAGAGTCCAAATGAGGTGCGGTTTTCGGCCACCCGATCGTGATCGAACGACCGAGATGATGGAGGAGGTTTAGGTGGGTTTTGGCCAAATTGGAAGGGTGTTGGGCTGCAACACACACGAGGCCTTCTCGGTCCCTCGGTTAACCGTTGGAGTATCAAACGAAGTCCAAATGGTACGGAACTTGACAGGCGGTCTACCGGTAGTAAACCAAGGCCGCTTGGCAAGTCTCAGTCCAATCCGGAGATGTTTAACCCCCACACATGAAAGGAAGGTAGAAAGGACCACCGGAGAAGATAGAAGCGCCGGAATGCAATACGGACAATGGGGAAAATGCTCGGATGCATGAGACGAACACGTATGCAAATGCAATGCACATGATGACATGATATGCAAAGCATGACACGCAAGAAATGACAAGGCAACAACAGTGAATAACTAGAGGACACCTGGCACATCGGTCACGGGGCGTTACAGTGCCTTCCAAGCTGCGGCAATCGGAGACCCTGACAGTGTGGGTGTGCAGCACCCTCCTGAGGCCAACCCCAAGAAGAAGAAGCAGCTACTCCGCACTGGGCCTCAGGGGAGAGGCGCCTCCAGCGGCACCACCTCAGGACCGGCACCCGCGCCTGGGGCACCTTCCTCCCTCTCACAGGGAGGCGCGCCCGATGCTCTCCTCGGGCAGGGCTCGGGGCCTCTCTTCTGGAGAGCCTCAGACCTGGCCAACATCACGAGGGAAGCGCTCGAGCACTGCGTGCTTCGAGTCACGTTTCCCTCAGGAGGACACCGGGCGAGGAGCACCCGACACTCAAGAGCTTCAGGAAGCAAGGGCAATACGCGGCGACCGCCGCCCACCTGGTGTAGCTCCCCACCCAGGCAAGGGTGGTGAGCTGCGTGTCTGCGTCGACATCCCGGGGCTCAACAGGGCCGCATCTCAGGAGCGCTGATACGTCTCCAACGTATCTATAATTTTTGATTGTTCCATGCTATTATATTATCAACCTTGGATGTTTTATATGCATTTATATGCTATTTTATATGATTTTTGGGAGTAACCTATTAACCTAGAGCCCAGTGCCAGTTTCTGTTTTTTCCCTTGTTTTAGAGTATCACAGAAAAGGAAAATCAAATGAAGTCCAATTGACCTGAAACTTCACGGAACTTATTTTTGGACCAGAAGAAGCCCACGGAGTATCGGAGTTGGACCAGGAGGGTCCCGGGCTGCCCCCGAGGGTGGGGGCGCGCCCACCCCCTGGGCGCGCCCCCTGCCTCATGGACAGCCCGGAGGTCCACCGACGTACTTCTTCCTCCCATATATACCCATATACCCTAAAAACTTCAGGGAGCACAATAGATCGGGAGTTCCGCCGCCAGAAGCCTCCCTAGCCACCGAAAACCAATCTAGACCTGTTCCGGCACCCTGCCGGAGGGGGAATCCCTCTCCGGTGGCCATCTTCATCATCCCGGCGCTCTCCATGACGAGGAGGGAGTAGTCCACCCTCGGGGCTGAGGGTATGTACAAGTAGCTATGTGTTTGATCCCTCTCTCTCTCTCTCGTCTTCTTGAGGTGGTACGATCTTGATGTATCGCGAGCTTTGCTATTGTAGTTGGATCCTATGATGTTTGTCCCCCTCTACTCTCTTGTAATGGATTGAGTTTTCCCTTTGAATTTATCTTATCGGATTGAGTCTTTAAGGATTTGAGAACACTTGATGTATGTCTTGCGTGGGATACCCGTGGTGACAATGGGGTATTATATTGATCCACTTGATGTATGTTTTGGTGATCAACTTGCGGGTTCCGCCCATGAACCTATGCATAGGGGTTGGCACACGTTTTCGTCTTGACTCTCCGATAGAAACTTTGGGGCACTCTTTGAGGTTCTTTGTGTTGGTTGAATAGATGAATCTGAGATTGTGTGATGCATATCATATAATCATACCCACGGATACTTGAGTTGACATTGGAGTATCTAGGTGACATTAGGGTTTTGGTTGATTTGTGTCTTAAGGTGTTATTCTAGTACTAACTCTAGGGCTGTTTGTGACACTTATAGGAATAGCCCAACGGATTGATTGGAAAGAATAACTTTGAGGTGGTTTCGTACCCTACCGTAATCTCTTCGTTTGTTTTCCGCTATTAGTGACTTTGGAGCGACTCTTGGTTGCATGTTGAGGGATAGTTATGTGATCCAATTATGTTATTATTGTTGAGAGAACTTGCACTAGTGAAAGTATGAGCCCTAGGCCTTGTTTCAACGCATTGCAATACCGTTTACGCTCACTTTTATCATTAGTAACCTTGATGTTTTTATATTTTCAGATTACAAAAACCTTTACCTACCATCCATATACCACTTGTATCACCATCTCTTCGTCGAACTAGTGCACCTATACAATTTACCATTGTATTGGGTGTGTTGGGGACACAAGAGACTCTTTGTTATTTGGTTGCAAGGTTGCTTGATAGAGACCATCTTCATCCTACGCCTCCTATGGATTGATAAACCTTAGGTCATCCACTTGAGGGAAATTTGCTACTGTCCTACAAACCTCTGCACTTGGAGGCCCAACAACGTCTACAAGAAGAAGGTTGTGTAGTAGACATCAAGCTCTTTTCTGGCGCCCTTGCTAGGGAGGTTAGTGCTTGAAGGTATATCTTTAGATCTTGCAATCGAGTCTTTTAGTTTCTTGTTTTAGCACTAGTTTAGTTTATAAAAGAAAACTACAAAAAAATGGAATTAAGTTTGCCTCATACGCTTCATCTTTTTAATATCTTTCATGAGTATGATGGAAAGGAAAATTGTGCCAAAGTGTTAGAAGAAGAATGCATTAAAATGTTTGGCACTAAATCTTTGAATGATGAGCATGATTGTAATGTTGTTAGTATGAACTCCTTGAATATCCATAGTACTAATGATGATTGCACTAGCTATGATGAAAATGTCTCCTATAAACATGTCAATTTTTGTGCAGTGCATTGGGTTTGCAAGTACAAACCAAATAGGGAAGACAGATATTGCAAGAGGCATAAGCATTTAGAAACTAAATTGTTGCAAGAAAGGCTAGATGTTTGTGCTGAAAGATTCAATATTTATCGCCATCCTTGTGAACTTTGCAATGAACATGGTCATTTAAAGCTCCAATGCTATTTGTTCCATGATCAAGTCGTGTCCAAAAATTGTGATAACTTGATTACCCTTGAGCATCATAAAGAGCTTAGTCTTATTTTGGGTTATGAAGAAATGAAACATATAACTGAGGGTATTCCAAAATTTAATCTCGATAAATTTCTCGGTTTTGATCTAGAGGAAATTTATATGTATTGTGCGGTGAATTGCATTGAAAACCATTATATTGCCAATTATATAAAGAAAAGAAAACAAATATAACATGAAGAGAATACTAATGAAAGGGAAGAGACTTCCCAATACCCTCCTATTATTTCTTATGATGAATCAGGTAACGAGGAGGAGCCTCCTATTCAACCAATCTCATTAATAAGGAGCTCCAAAAAGAGGATTGAACCCACACATGATGTGGTGAAGAAGAAGAGAAGAAAAAGGAAGAGAGGTAAAAAGATATCTCTCCCAAATAATGCTGCTCCTATTATTGTTGTGCCTCATGAAAATATAATTGTGGAAGATGATGCACTTGATGATGATCTCATTATGACTATTGCTTGTTGTGATGATTATGATTGGGAACATAATGATACTTCTTATGATCTTGAAAATCTTTTTGGCACTTGCTTGGAAGAATATGATAATTGCTATACTATTGGTGCTATCCATACTATTAATGATGAGAGTGATTATGCTTATGATATGAAAAGGCCCAAGCTTGGGGATACTATGTTTGATGAAGGTGATGTTTTTGAGAATATATTTGCTGCAATTAATGTTAGTCCCAAGCTTGGGGATACTATGTTTGATGAAGGTGATGTTTTTGAGAATATATTTGCTGCAATTAATGTTAGTCCCAAGCTTGGGGAAGCTATGTTTAATGAAGATGATACTTTTAGTCTCCCAAGTTTTGATATGCAAATTTATAATGAGGATAGCATGCCTCCTACTTATGATGATTATATTGATGAAAGTGGGTTTGGAAGAGTGTCAACTTTAGGAAGTAATGATCCCACTATTTTGGAGGCTGTTGAATGTTATTATGATAATTATGAAAGTGGATTTGGAGAGGTCATGACTTTATTTAGTAATGATTCCACTATCTTGGAAGAGGTTTCAATCGATTATGATGAGAACAAAGTTGCTACTTATGATAATTATTGTGATGATACATATGCTATAAAAAGTAGAGATGATTATGTCTATAGAACTTTTCATGATTATGATTATCCTTTTTCTGAACATTACTCTTTTAATGTGGAAACAATTTATAATATTCAAGTCTCTTATGATACTCCCACTATCCCGAATGAGAAGAATTTTGCTTATGTGGAGAGTAGTAAATTTTCTATGCTTGTAGATCATGAGAATAATGCTTTAGGTGCTGGTTATATTGTTGAATTCATTCATGATGCTACTGAAAATTATTATGAGGGAGAAATATATGCTTGTAGGAATTGCAATAATATCAAGTTTCCTCTCTATGTGCTTAAAATTGTGAAGTTATGCTTGTTTTACCTTCCTATGCAAGTTGATTCTTGTTCCCACAAGTTTTTTGCTCACAAAATCCCTATGCATAGGAAGTCGGTTGGACTTAAATGTGCTAGTCATATTCTTCAAGATGCTCTCTTTATGTTACAATTCTTATCCTTTATGTGAGCATCATTGAAATCATCATGCCTAGCTAGGGGCGTTAAACGATAGCGCTTGTTGGGAGGAAACCCATTTTTATTTTTGTTCCTTGCCTTTTGTATGTTTAGTAATAGTTATGATTGAGTTTTTATGTTTAATTTAGTGTTTGTGCCAAGTAGAACCGTTGGGAAGACTTGGGGAAAGTCTTGTTGATCTTGCTGTAAAAAACAGAAATTTTAGCGCTCATGAGAATTGCTGCCATGTTTTATTGGAGAGTGATATTTAGTTAATTGTTTTTGCAGATGATTAATAGATAAATTACTCACGTACAGAAATTTATTTTAGAATTTTTGGGGTTCCAGAAGTTTGCGTTAGTTACAGATTACTACAGACTGTTCTGTTTTTGACAGATTCTGTTTTTCATGTGTTGTTTACTTATTTTGATGAATCTATGGCTAGTAAAAGAGTTTATAAACCATAGAGAAATTGGAATAAAGTAGGTTTAACACCAATATAGATAATGAATGAGTTCATTACAGTACATTGAAGTGGTGTTTTGTTTTCTTTCGCTAACAGAGCTTACGAGTTTTCTGTTAAGTTTTGTGTTGTGAAGTTTTCAAGTTTTGGGTAAAGATTCGATGGGCTATGGAATAAGGAGTGGCAATAGCCTAAGCTTGTGGATGCCCAAGGCACCCCAAGGTAATATCCAAGTACAAGCAAGAGCCTAAGCTTGGGGATGCCCCGGAAGGCATCCCCTCTTTCGTTTTCGTTCATCGGTAACTTTACTTGGAGCTATATTTTTATTCACCACATGATATGTGTTTTGCTTGGAGCGTCATTTTATTTTATTCAGTTTTGCTTGCTGTTTGAATAAAATACCAAGATCTGAAATTCTTAAATGTTAGAGAGTCTTCATATAGTTGCATAATTATTCGACTACTCATTGATCTTCACTTATATCTTTTGGAGTAATTTGTCATTTGCTCTAGTACTTCACTTATATCGATTTAGAGCATGGTGGTGGTTTTATTTTATAGAAATAGATGAACTATCATGCGTCACTTATATTATTTTGAGAGTCCTAAACAGCATGGTAATTTGCTTTGGTTATGAATTTAGTCCTAATATGATGGGCATACAAGAGGGATATAATAAAAACTTTCATATAAAGTGCATTGAATACTATGAGAAGTTTGATACTTGATAATTGTTTTGAGATATGGATATGGTGGTATTAGAGTCATGCTAGTTGAGTAGTTGTGAATTTGAGAAATACTTGTGTTGAAGTTTGTGATTCCCGTAGCATGCACGTATGGTGAACCGTTATGTGACGAAGTCGGAGCATGACTTATTTATTGATTGTCTTCCTTATGAGTGGCGGTCGGGGACGAGCGATGGTATTTTACTACCAATCTACCCCCTAGGAGCATGCGCATAGTACTTTGTTTCGATAACTAATAGATTTTTGCAATAAGTATGTGATTTTTTATGACTAATGTTGAGTCCATGGATTATACGCACTCTCACCCTTCCACCATTGCTAGCCTCTCTAATACCGCGCACCTTTCACCGGTATCATAAACCCACCATATACCTTCCTCAAAACAGCCACCATACCTACCTATCATGTCATTTCCATAGCCATTCCAAGATATATTGCCATGCAACTTTCCACCGTTCCGTTATTATGGCACGCTTCATCATTGTCATATTGCTATGCATGATCATGTAGTTGACATCGTATTTGTGACAAAGCCAGCGTTCATAATTCTTCCATACATGTCACTCATGAGTCATTGCACATCCCGATACACTGCCGGAGGCATTCATATAGAGTCATATCTTGTTCTAAGTATCGAGTTGTAATTCTTGAGTTGTAAGTAAATAAAAGTGTGATGATTATAATTATTAGAGCATTGTCCCAGTGAGGAAAGGATGATGGAGACTATGATTCCCCCACAAGTCGGAATGAGACTCCGGACTAAAAAAGAGGCCATAAAAAGAAAATAAAAGGCCCAAATAAAATAATAATAAAAAAGAGGCCATAAAAAGAAGAAGAGAAAAGGCCCAAATAAAAAAAGAAAAAAATGAGAGAAAAAGAGAGAAGGGGCAATGCTACTATCCTTTTACCACACTTGTGCTTCAAAGTAGCACCACGATCTTCATGATAGAGAGTCTCCTATGTTGTCACTTTCATATACTAGTGGGAATTTTACATTATAGAACTTGGCTTGTATATTCCAATGATGGGCTTCCTCAAAATGCCCTAGGTCTTCATGAGCAAGCAAGTTGGATGCGCACCCACTAGTTTCTTTTGTTGAGCTTCCATACATTTATAGCTATAGTGCATCCGTTGCATGGCAATCCCTACTCACTCACATTGATATCTATTGATGGGCATCTCCATAGCCCGTTGATATGCCTAGTTGATGTGAGACTATCTTCTCCTTTTTGTCTTCTCCACAACCACCATTCTATTCCACCTATAGTGCTATGTCCATGGCTCACACTCATGTATTGCGTGAAGATTGAAAACGTTTGAGAACATCAAAAGTATGAAACAATTGCTTGGCTTGTCATCGGGGTTGTGCATGATTTAAATACGTTGTGTGGTGAAGATGGAGCATAGCCAGACTATATGATTTTGTAGGGATAGCTATCTTTGGCCATGTTATTTTGAGAAGACATGATTACTTTGTTAGTATGCTTGAAGTATTATTATTTTTATGTCAATATTAAACTTTTGTCTTGAATCTTACGGATCTGAATATTCTTGCCACGATAAAGAGAATTACATGGATAAATATGTTAGGTAGCATACCATATCAAAAATTCTGTTTTTATCATTTACCTACTCGAGGACGAGCAGGAATTAAGCTTGGGGATGCTGATACGTCTCCAACGTATCTAAATTTTTTGATTGTTCCATGCTATTATATTATCAACCTTGGATGTTTTATATGCTATTTTATATGCTTTTTGGGACTAACCTATTAACCTAGAGCCCAGTGCCAGTTTCTGTTTTTTCCTTGTTTTAGAGTATCGCAGAAAAGGAAAATCAAAACGGAGTCCAATTGACCTGAAACTTCACGGAACTTATTTTTGGACCAGAAGAAGCCCACGGAGTATCGGAGTTGGACCAGGAGAGTCCCGGGCTGCCCACGAGGGTGGGGGGCGCGCCCACCCCCCTGGGCGCACCCCCTGCCTCGTGGACAGCCCGGAGGTCCACCGACGTACTTCTTCCTCCCATATATACCCATATACCGTAAAAACTTCGGGGAGCACAATAGATCGGGAGTTCCGCTGCTAGAAGCCTCTGTAGCCACCGCAAACCAATCTAGACCCGTTCCGGCACCCTGCCGGAGGGGGAATCCCTCTCTAGTGGCCATCTTCATCATCCCGACGCTCTCCATGACGAGGAGGGAGTAGTCCACCCTCGGGGCTGAGGGTATGTACAAGTAGCTATGTGTTTGATCTCTCTCTCTCTCTCATGTTCCTGAGGTGGTACGATCTTGATGTATCGCGAGATTTGCTATTGTAGTTGGATCCTATGATGTTTCTCCCCCTCTACTCTCTTGTAATGGATAGAGTTTTCCCTTTGAAATTATGTTATCAGATTGAGTCTTTAAGGATTTGAGAACACTTGATGTATGTCTTGCGTGGGATACCTGTCGTGGAAATATCACGGCAGATGTCCTAGTGTGAGGACTTGTTCGTGAGGCCAACGCATCTATGTGGTAGCTTGAGAGGGGTTGAACAGAATCGAGAGACGCAACACAAGACAAGGATTTAGACAGCTCTGGGCCCCGGGAAACATCATCCGGTAATAGCCCTACATGCTGTTTGTGGCTAGATCTCATTATGATCATGAGGAAGTCGCCGTAAACCGGCTCTCCCAGTTAACCCTAACCCTTAAGATTGTTTCTTCTTACTTGTCCCTCTTTGGGGAGCCCTGCCCCTCCTTATATAAGTTGAAGGGGTGGGTTACATGTAGATTCCAACTCATACATAAGACTTAACTATTATGACTTCTCTTCATGGGCTTCTTAACATCTTGGGCTTCATAACATCTCGGGGTTCATAACTCTTGGCAACCCAGTTATCACTGTCTGCCGGGTTATAACTGGTGCCGGTTTAAGATGGTCTGTCGGTTTGTGATTGTCTGCTGAGTTATCATCTGACTTAAACTCCTGCCAGGTTATCATCTGGCTTAACTCCTGCCGGGTTATCATCTGACTTAACACCAACCAGTTTACCACCTGCCTTAACACCTGCCGGTTTACCACCTGCCGTAACACCTGCCGGTTTACCACCCACCGGTTTACCGTCCGTCTTAGCCATCTGTTTTAACTGTCTGTCTTAACTATCTGTCTTAACTGTCAGCCGGTTTACTAATTCCCAGCTGGGTTATAACTCCGACTGGATCATACCGCGGGGTATATCCCCGACATTAGCCCCCAGTTTAATTTGGATTTATCCATTTTAAACTGATCCTGATCATCCTTAAGTGCTTGTCACTTCCTTCTTCAATAAAATCTGGGTCAATAGGCCAGCTTCATAATCAATTTGCTGACATTGGTTTGTCATAGAGAAATATTGTGAACAATAACTCCTTTGACTCAGCTCCCAATGCTTAACAAAAATATTGGTCTTTGAAATACTCATCTGATCTTCAGCCGGATTAAGAATGTAGAACTTGCCGGATTAAGAATGTAGAACTTGCCGGTTTAAGAATGTAGAATCTTGCCGGTTTACAAATATTGATGGTACTGGATCATAACTGTTTGTTAACATCCGTTTTTGAAAATATACCTCTTATATGCCTATCACTTGTAGCCCCCAAGTCTTAAGAAGGCAACATAGTAACAACTTAAGATTTGCTTCAATATGAATGTCACAAGCTTTGAAGAAATCTAGATTGTTCATGTCAATCACCAGTCAGAACTGAGTATTCCACATATGTAGCCCCCAAGTGCCGGGTTGTCATGCTTGCAGCAACCTGGGACTTGAAATTGCCTTATGCTTATAAAAACTTCAACCAGTGTAGCCCCCAAGGGCCAGGTCATTATGCAATAATGAGCAGGGACTTTATAGATATGATCATGTAGACTTGAACAACAACGTGTAGCCCCCAAGGGCCGGCTCAGTAAGATAATATTGAGCTGGGACTTTATGTATATTTCATTGAAAAGAATATCATATGTTGTAATCCTCTCCATGGGGCTCGAACCCACGTCCATAAGGTTAAGAGCTTTGTACTCTTCCAACTGAGTAGTGGACCTTTCAATATAATGGATTTAAGACTTGTGTACCTTGAATTGTTGACAGGAGCAATTGGTAGCCCCCAAGGGCTGGCTCATTACAATGTGATGAGTCGGGTCATCAATAAGGTGAGGAAAAAATGACTTTGCATTAGCCCCCAAGTGTCATGGTGCATGCTTGCAGCAACATGAGACTTGTGTATTTGATGTAATCCTAACTTGAATAATGTAGCCCCCAAGTGCCGGGTCGTAAGCCTGCAGCGACTCGGGACTATTCCTTTCATTGTAGAATAATTCATATCCATCGATAAAATAATAGTCATTGCGCTAAAGCGACTTTGAAAACCTCAGTCATCATATTGGTTATTGATAACCATAATAAAAAAATCCAGCCGTGTTGGCTATTAAAGATTTGAATAAGTATAACCTAGTTTAAAAACCGATTCCTGCCATATAAGCCGGTATATCCATGCACATATGATACATGCTATGATGATGTAATGATGATGTATGATGTGTTGTGTAATGATGTATGTTCTGGTGATCAACTTGCGGGTTCCGCCCATGAACCTATGCATAGGGGTTGGCACACGTTTTCGTCTTGACTCGCCGGTAGAAACTTGGTGCACTCTTTAAGGTTCTTTGTGTTGGTTGAGTAGATGAATCTGAGATTGTGTGATGCATATCGTATAATCATACCCACGGATACTTGAGGTGACATTGGAGTATCTAGGTGACATTAGGGTTTTGGTTGATTTGTGTCTTAAGGTGTTATTCTAGTACGAACTCTAGGGCTGTTTGTGACACTTATAGGAATAGCCCAACGGATTGATTGGAAAGAATAACTTTGAGGTGGTTTCGTACCCTACCATAATCTCTTCGTTTGTTTTCCGCTATTAGTGACTTTGGAGTGACTCTTTGTTGCATGTTGAGGGATAGTTATGTGATCCAATTATGTTATTATTGTTGAGAGAACTTACACTAGTGAAAGTATGAACCCTAGGCCTTGTTTCAACGCATTGCAAAACCGTTTACGCTCACTTTTATCATTAGTTACCTTGTTGTTTTTATATTTCTAGATTACAAAACCCTTTACCTACCATCCATATACCACTTGTATCACCATCTCTTCGCCGAACTAGTGCACCTATACAATTTACCATTTTATTGGGTGTGTTGGGGACACAAGAGACTCTTTGTTATTTGGTTGCAGGGTTGCTTGAGAGAGACCATCTTCATCCTACGCCTCCTACAAATTGATAAACCTTAGGTCATCCACTTGAGGGAAATTTGCTACTGTCTTATAAACCTCTGCACTTGGAGGCCCAACAACGTCTATAAGAAGAAGGTTGTGTAGTAGACATCAAGCGCTTCTGGCCTTCGCGTGCTGGCCGGTGTGAGGGTCCACCTCACAGCTACGTTCGCATGTCGTTCGGTTTGCCGAGCGTGGCAGCCACCTTCCAACGCAATCTGCGGAGCATCCTGGCAGGTCAGGAGGCCAGGCATCATGCAGTCCTAGCGGAGATGGAGACGATCCTCAGGAGGCCACCTGAGCCTCCGGAGCCTCCCGAGGCTCTGGGCCTCGACGGCTCGTGAGGAGCGACTTCTTCAGCGTGCGCCTTCAGCTACCCCAACACTCCTTCGACAACCAAACTAGGTGACATTTCCCAAGTTTATTTAGCTAGGAGCGCCCCCTGGGCTCCATTATTCCCATGCCGTGTGGGCTTGTCCTTGCGGCATGTATCCACTAGCATCTTTAATTCACCCTGCTAGGGGCGCCTCTCGGGCAGCATCATCCCTAAGCCACCCAGGACCAACCCAGTGGCGTGTATCGTTCTTGCACTTACCTAAGCTAGTTTGCTTTCCATGCATAAGCTACCTATCATCACTGCCTGCTTGATTATCGCCCGCCACGGTAAACTCTCATGCCAGCACGGTGGTTGTGCTCGGGTTCGTCCCTGCAACACTGACAATCTGAGCGGTCGAGCTCTGGCTCGCGGCACACCCGTGCACGTCACCTCACCAGACTGTCAGTGCCTTCACCTCCTTGTGAAGCAACAAGTGGCGGACCGGCAATCACCATGGCAATTTGTGCCTTTCCTGGCGCTAACTTGCAGGAACCTCTCGAGGACTACAGCGGGCGGTACCGCGGGCTCCCTCTTCTCCCACGCAATTCGCTTGCACGTTAAAAGGGGGGCTCCTGAGCATCGCGACTCAGGAGCTCTTACTGGCTCTC
The DNA here is from genome assembly GCF_056163025.1 of Triticum urartu. Lineage (NCBI taxonomy): Eukaryota > Viridiplantae > Streptophyta > Magnoliopsida > Poales > Poaceae > Triticum > Triticum urartu. The sequence goes on along the minus strand of NC_141877.1, from coordinate 292,079,909 downwards.
CAACCCTCACCCCCTAGCCTTGATCACGACATTGCGACCTGGCATACCAGCAGCGGTTGAGCTCGCTTGAGGGCCAGGACCTGAGGACGCAAAGCACACAGAAGAGCATGGAGAACAGGGGAGGTTCGCATGGGCCTAACCTAGCTACCCAACAGTGGTCGACGCCCAAGTCTGGCGCCACACAAGGAACCAGCTCCGGAATGCCAAGATAGGTCTCGCACCTAGATCGACCCAGCGCTATGACATAAGATCCTCGCCTTTCGCTGCCCTGATGTGGCAACGTTGCCTCCCTTCCCCATCCTCAGGTAGCTTCTTGCGCGCTAAAGGGGACCTCTTGAGCATCGCGCCTCAGGAGCTCTTACTGGACCTCGGGCCGCTCACCTCCTGGCCTTGACCACGGCATCGCGACCTGACATACTAGCGACGGCTACAACCTGCCTGGGGACCGGGACCTATCGGCTTAGAGCACAAAGCTGCCGCGGGGTTGGAAAGGGGAGACCGAGCCTTAGCAGGACATGCGTTTGCAAATTTTCATAATAAGGATAATATCAACAAAAGACATTACAAACCCTTTACACGCCCCACGGGTCTGTCTTGATTCCTCGCAGGGAACAAGCAAAGGAACTTTCTAGAGGCCCTATCTACACGCGCCGAACATCGCCGATGCCATCATCAATAGTGGGCCTCCGAAGGCCGGCGCCAACCCCATCCAGATCAGCGACGGCGGCGGCTGGACGCTGCGGCCTTGCTCCGGGCCCAGCAAGAGCTCGGAAGCACGTAGCTGTCGTCGATTGTCTCCGGAGTCTCGAAGAGATTGGGAGAGTCCTTGGACCACCAGGAGTCACCACCGTCGCTGGAGGAGCTGCTGGCGAGCCCAGCGCCAGGCTCGGTGTTGGCCGCTGCCCCGTCCTGACGACCCTCTCCAGGGCAGCACTCCAAGAGACGGCCTTCCTCGTCGAAGACCTTGAAGAACATCATGGAGACGCCGTCGTACTTGAAGTGGATGGCGAGGGTGCCTTCCGCAAGGCAGACTCGGGCGACCTCGCCCCAGCCATGAGTCATGAAGATCCGCTCGAAGGAGAAGGCTTCAACCTCCGCCCCAGTCGCCGGTTCGTCGCAGTTGGTGTGCTTCAGCCAAAGCTCGAGGAGACCCCTCGGCGGCATCTCGGCGGCCAAGAACTGCGGGAAGCGAATCCAAGTGCGCGGGGGCATCGCCGCCCATAGCACGAATTCACGTGCGGAGTCCGCGGCATGGACCCCTGGGCGACGGCGTGCGTCACTGCAGCGTGGTGACCATGGCCCTGGCGCAGGCGGCAGCGCTTGTCGCCCCTCCTTCTGGAGCCTTCAGCTTGGGCATACAAAGGCAGCGGGTACCCGGGAGGTGGCCGCTCATACCATGGCCGCGACACTTCCGGCCTCACGACTATATCGCGATGATGAGACAGCCTCTTCTTCGGCGGAAGTGGCTCAGGCTCGTCAAGGAGAGTCTTTCCCTTCTCCGCGGCCGAGAACCTCCATATCGGCTCCATGGTCGATGCAGCGAGCAGTGAAGCAAGGAAGAAGAAGGAGTGGGAGAAGCAAAGGAAGAGATGGGTGACAGGGGCTCCGCCCCCTCTTCCCATTTATAGCCAAGGGGATGACAATCGCCGGCCTCCATGATCTAAGGTAATAATGAACTTTTTCTGCATGCAGCAAGGACTCGTCAAGTTGGGCAGTTGCCGAGGCAGCGTGAGGAAGCGGAGACGCCCACATCCAATCAGTCGCCACGCGCCAACCAGGGCCACAGGCTGTTGGGGCCCGCGGCGCTCCGCACTTGCCCTTTGGCTTCGCCTTGAAGCCAAGTCCGAGCGCGGTCCCCAGACTTTCCTGCCTGCGGCCCGCAGCGTGGCTCCACCAGCGGCCCTGTACGGCCCATCTTCACCAGCAAACACTCAAGACCCTCACGAGGGGCCAAGCCTCGCGAGGCAGACGATACAAGACCTCCTCAGGGGCAACTTCACCAGGCTGGCTCGCGAGGGGTGGAGTGATCAAGGCAAGGGACACCTCGTGAGGTTTCTGTGACGCAAGCCATGACGACTGGAGCCAGGTAGGCGCCAGCGCGCGCAGTGTCCTAGTTTCCTCTTTGGTGCTAAAGAGGCAAGCGCAGGCGAGGAGTGCCGAGGCATTAGGCAAAGGTTTCCATATCGGTGCAACAAGACCAAGACCAGCAGGATGGCAGGACGGGGGTCACTGTGGAGCCTAAGATGGCGTCACCACCAGAGCCTTTGGCAGGCGAAGACTACTTTTGTCAGGATAACTTGTACTACTTGTCTCCCTTCAAATTTGGCCGTTGTGGGATCCCTTCCCGCTCAATATTTGGGAAGAGGACTAGGGCCTCTATAAATAGGACTAGCCACCACCACAACGGGGGGAGGTCATTCAGATCATCCTCAACCACAGAAGTTCGCCAAGCACAAGAACACCTCACCTCAGGAGGCTGTTCTTCCCTTGTAACTGTTCATCCAGAGCCCAAGAGGCAATCCACCACACCACACTGGAGTAGGGTATTACACCACATCGGTGGCCCAAACAAGTATAAATCTTGTGTCCTCTTGCTCTTTGGGTTCATCGAGCTAGGCCGTGAGATCATGATGTGTGCGAGCTAGAAAGGGGGGAGAGATCTTCATGCGCACCCCAGTGTTCGAACCTCAAGGGTTTTGCCGGAACCCAAAATCCGACAATAATTCTTCGGTGCAGCAATGAGGATAATCCTCGGATCATGGAGCTAGTCCGCATCATTGCTACTATCATCTTTCAACATAGTTTTTCTCTAGGAACATATCAAAAATAAACGTGGAGCTACATTGCGAGCTATTGATATACAACATAGATATGCAAAAACTATCAGGACTAAGTTCATGATAAATTAAAGTTCAATTAATCATAATACTTAAGAACTCCCACTTAGATAGACATCCCTCTAGTCATCTAAATGATCACATGATCCATATCAACTAAACCATGTCCGATCATCACATGAGATGGAGTAGTTTTCAATGGTGAACATCACTATGTTCATCATATCTACTATATGATCCATGCTCGACCTTTCGGTCTCAGTGTTCCGAGGCAATATCTGCATATGCTAGGCTCATCAAGTTTAACCTGAGTATTCTGCGTGTGCAAAACTGGCTTGCACCCATTGTATGTGAACGTAGAGCTTATCACACCCGATCATCACATGGTGTCTCGGCACGACAAACTATAGCAATGGGGCATACTCATGGAGAACACTTATACCTTGAAATTTAGTGAGAGATCATCTTATAATTCTACCGTCGTACTAAGCAAAATAAGATGCATAAAGGATAAACATCACATGCAATCAATATAATTGATATGATGTCGGGACCCCGATCCTAAGTCACACCGATCTAGCATGTAACACTTCATATCACTTTGCGGCCTCACGCACGGTATTCCCACGGGTGGCACCTTACCTGGCCCGGGACCGTTTGCGCCTTTTGGCTCACGTATATGATAGTGTCGCTAGCATCCATATGACAGAGAACCCGAGCCGACATGACTAGTCGTGAACCCAAAGTAGCACTAACTTACAGGGACAGGCATACATGAATCAACCTCGAGCATGTCGGTCAACAGCGTATGAATCCGGGCTGTAGCACTGGGCTAACAGGACTCCGGGAACCCGGCCTGTAGCAGGCTAGGCAGGACTCTGGATGTCACCTTGTGACATTTCCCCGAAGGGACAGACACAGGAACGAAGTGAATCACATGCCGGCCAGTCAAGTGTTCCGGAGCAGTAGTGCTGGGCTAGCAGGACTCCGGTGAACCGGGCTGTAGCGGACTACTATGGCTCATGGAAGCACAAGACTACATTTCCCCATAAGAGAGGCTACCAGAGGTAAACAACTAGGTTGTCGGATCCCACACATAGCAATACACATTACACGTACGCATAACATGAAAGTATGTGATGTACAACATGGCATCACAACATAACTCAAACTCATATAGATAAAGGCCCAGAAGAGCCACATAGCATTCAATCCAAACAGGGGTCTCATGACCCATCAGTCAGAGCATACAAGCAACGGAAGCATTACATGTCTGAGTACAGACAACTACAAAAGGAAAAGACTAAGAAGCCTGACTATACACGACCCTCCCAAGGGTACAAGATCGTAGCTGGGATACAAGCTACTCGTCGAAGTCACTAGTGTACCCAACTGCAAAACATAAATAAGCAAACGTGAGTACAAAGGTACTTAGCAAGTCTTACATCAAAACTATCTACATATGCAACATTATCAACAAAGGGGGATGGTGGAGTTTTAACAGCAGCAAGCCAGCTTTGACTCAGTGGCTAACCTATAATACGAGTATCAGAAACTCCTTTGAGGTGAGAAGATGCACACGAGTCCACATATTCACCATATCAATACTCCACTATGGATCCGTTCCCGTCTTCCTACGAGAAGGCCATCCATAGCACTCACACTTATCTTGCGGATTCTAGAGTATCCACTTCAAGTTTTCTATGTACTACATATGTCCTCCAAGTTTCCATATCTGAGGAAAACGGCTATTCGAATAGATAATGTTAACCCTGCAGGGGTATACTTCTTCACACACGCTCTCGCCACTTATCTCCCTGTACACGTCATGTACCTCGGCAACCTTCAAGCAGAAGCCGAGCGAGGGTGTCGGCCATGACCTGACTAACCACACAAGTCTCTAGTCCAGGTTTATCGCCTATTCGGGTTCCATCCGCAAGGAGATCCGCCGGGGTGTCGCTCACGGCCCCAAACGATGTGTGCAGGGTTCCCAAGCCCACCATCCGGGTGCCACTTGGTACACCGTGCCACGGTGCCTAGTCTATCCCAAGCCCGTCCCATCGGACACCACCTGGTAGACAAGTAGCACTACCTACAAACGCCAGAAACTAGTTGCAACTCCTGGACAGAGATCATGTGGATTAACAGGCCGAGAGGGGCCGAATAACCGGAACCCAATGTGTGGTAGTAACTGGACTTGGATAACATACACAGAACTCAGTGCTTAAGGACGGTTCCAATGAGACAACCCACCATGTACTCCTACATGGCCTCTCATCGCTACCTTTACCAAAACGTGTTCACACACTTAGGCTTTACCGGTAGGACATGTTCACCACTCCGATTCATTCCCGATGAATCAGACCTGACACAACACTAAGCATAGCTGGCATGAAGAAATCAAGCATGGATGAGTAGGCACATCAAGGCTTAAGCAATTCCTACTCATGCTAGTGGGTTTCAACTATTTACTGTGGCAATGACAGGTCATGCAGAGGAATGGGTTCAACTACCGCAGCAGAAAGTAGCAGTTTGAATCGTTGTTGTCCTAATGCAGTATAAGGAGCAGGAGCAAGAGAGTGGGATTTATCAAAATGCTCAAGGGGGGTTGCTTGCCTGATAGATCCACGAAGAAGCACTGCTCCTCAGACAGGTACTCGGGACACCTTCCGGAGTAGAACCTATCGAGAAGGGACGGTGCCGGCAATCAATATACAACCATATGCAACAATATGATGCATGAAGATGACATTTCAAAGATGCTATGATTTGCCCTAATGCATCTAGCATCAATTTGGTTGAAGTCCATATGAACCAAGGGTTCATATGCAAACCCCAAATTAAGTATATAACATGCCATTATTACGTTTTCACTTATACGGCAAGTATAAGTTGGTTTTTCATGCATGAAACTGGCATAAATGGATTCCTTGCATTTTACTGATGATTTTTCATATATAAATTATTTCATTCTGAGCTACGGTTTAATTTCTAGGAATTTTAGAAATTTTAAATATTTTCTAAAATTCTCTGAATTATTTAAAATCTAGAAAATCAATTACTGCGTCTGCGTGACATCACAGAGGCATCAGCAGGGCTGACCAGGTCAAACCTGACGTGTGGGGGCCACACGTTAGTGACACTGGGGTTAACCCCGAGTCAAACCTGGGCTGACTAGCTTTGACTAAGCCCTGGGGCCCACTGGTCAGTCTCAGGGGGGGTAATTAGAAGGGGGGGGTTAAGCACTAATTAAGCCGCCACGTCAGCGGCCGCCGGAGTTGGCCGGCGGCGACCAAACCGCGCGGCGGTGCTTCACCGGAACGCGCTACAGGCGGCGGAAGAGCGCGCGGGGACTACCAATCGGCAGCTCGCGCTCGACCGCATCCACCTGGGCATAGGGGAGGTCGCGGGGACGGCGGAGCTCGCCGGAGCAGGGCTCGCGGCGGCGGCCGGAGCTCGGTTGATGCGGGTTAGGCACTGCAGGGCGCTAGGAGGGCTGCGGTTTGGCCCATTCGGTTGCTGGGGACACCGTGAGCATGGCGACATGCTCAGAAGCGGTTGGCAGCAGTTGTGAACGCGGCGGCGCCATGGCCGGTGGCAGGAGCATCTTGGGCTCGTCGAAACGGCGACTACAGCGCGAAAACGAATAGGAGAGAGGGGTTGCGACGGGGTGCTCACGGGGATCACATAGAGCAGGCCAGCGGGCTCGGGGAAGGCCCGGAGCGAGCGAGGGGTCGCCGTCGATCTCGTTCGCTGGAGGTTGAAGACGCCGACGATTTCGGCGTTGCATGGCCTCCCGCGTAGCTTCGCTGCTCGGGGATGACGTAGTCGACGACGGCGGTGCTCGCAGACACGTTAGGGAGGCGATGCGATGGCGGCGGCCGCGGTGGCACACAGCGATGCTCTCTGGTGCGCTCGGGACAGAGGGGGAGAGCGAGACAGAGGATGGGGAGGAGCTCGGGGAAGAATGGAGAGAGGCCAGAGGGTTCGGTGGAGCTCTCTGGGGTGGACAGCGCCGAGGAGGGAGAGGAGGCAGCAAGCAGCTGCCTGGCGGGCATGCATGCTCGCCGTGCTCCCTTTTGCCGCTGCCTCCTGGCGAGGGAGACGACTGGTAACGGCCAGTTGGGCCGGGCCATAGGCTGGGCGACAGGTAAGGGTTTTCTTATTTCTTTCTATTTTTCTTTTCTATCTTCTGTTTTGTATCTAAAAGAAATGTTAAAACATTTCCATAAATGCTGAAAATATTTGTGGCATCTAGATATAATATTCCAGAGGCCCTCACCAATTCCCAATATTTTTGGAGCCATTAGAATATTTATATAATTTAAAGAGCTCCAAATCAAATATTTATGCATTGATTCAAAAATCCAAAATGTTTAGCAAAAATGTGCATCACCTCTGGTTGTTGTTCCCAACATTATCCAAAGAGCATGAACATTTTTGAAGAGCATTTTGGGTTCATTGAAAATCCATTTTAAAGTTGAACCTATAGGGAAAAACTTTGGTGCTAGGGTTTGCAACTTTCCCCATTTCAAATTTATTTGAAAGATTAAACATGATGCACAAGCAAGCCTAGGACATACCAGAACTAGGGATGTGACGTATGATATGGCCATCATCATCTTGTGCGTTTGATCTCCATCTCCAAAGCACCGTCATGATCACCATCGTCACCGGCTTGACACCTTGATCTCCATCGAAGCATCATTGTTGTCTCGCCAACTATTGCTTCTACGACTATCGCTACCGCTTAGTGATAAAGTAAAGCAATTACATGGTGATTGCATTTCACACAATAAAGCGACAACCATATGGCTCCTGCCAGTTGCGGATAACTGTTACAAAACATGATCATCTCATACAACAATTTATATATCATCACGCCTTGACCATATCACATCATAGCAAGCCCCGCAAAAACAAGTTAGACATCCTCTACTTTGTTGTTGCAAATTTTACATGGCTGCTACGGGCTTTAGCTAGAACCGTTCTTACCTACACATCAAAACCACAACAATTTTTTGTCAAGTGTGTTGTTTTAACATTCAACAAGGACCGGGTGTAGTCACACTCGATTCAACTAAAGTTGGAGAAATAGACACCCACTAGCCACCTGTGTGCAAAGCACAACGGTAGAACCAGTCTCATGAACGCGGTCATGTAATGTCGGTCTGGGCCACTTCATCCAACAATACCGCCGAATCAAAGTATGACATGCTGGTAAGAAGTATGACTATTATCACCCACAACTCTTTGTGTTCTACTCGTGCATATAACATCTATGCATAAACCTGGCTCTGATACCACTGTTGGGGAACACTGTATTTCATTAAAATTCCTACGATCACGCAAGATCTATCTAGGAGATGCATAGCAATGAGAGGGGAGAGTGTGTCTACGTACCCTCGTAGACCGAAAGTGGAAGCGTTTAGTAATGCGGTTGATGTAGTCGAACGTCTTCGCGGTCCAACTATCGGTGTCAAAACCGGCAGATCTCGGGTAGGGGGTCCCGAACTATGCGTCTAAGGATCGATTGTAAGAGGAGACAAGGGACACGATGTTTTACCCAGGTTCGGGCCCTCTTGATGGAGGTAATACCCTATGTCTTGCTTGATTGACTTTGATGAGTATAGGGGTTACAAGATTTGATCTACCACGAGATCGTAATGGCTAAGCCCTAATTGTCTAGCCTATATGATTATGATTGCCTCTACGTACTAAACTCTCCGGCTTATATAGACACCAGAGGGGGCTAGGGTTGTACAGAGTCAGTTTACAGAGAAAGGAATATTCATATCTACACGCTAGGCTTGCCTTCCACGCCAAGGAGAGTCCCATCCGGACACGGGAGGAAGTCTTCTACCTAGTATCTTCATGGCCCATTAGTCCGGCCCACGTCACATAGCCCAGACGCCCGAGGACCCCTTAATACAGGACTTCCTCAGTAGCCCCGGAACCAGGCTTCAATGACGGTGTGTCTGGCGTGCAGGTCGTCTTCGACATTTCAAGGCGGGTTCCTCCTCCAAACACTTCAAAGCATCTGACCCGAAGAGTTATATTCGGCTTTTCATTTAATGTCATACAATTGGCTCCCGCTCCTTTGTCTCTTTTGCTTCCACATGTCGAAAGAATACAAAAGGTCAGAGTATTTTTTGCATATAACACCCCGGCCATAAAAAAGCATCTATTTAAAGGGATTGGATCTCAGATGCCATTCCACACCAGGTGGAAAGTCCTTAGAGCTCATTAGGAGAAACCACTCAAACATGGCCAGCGCTCCCAGTTCTTCCTCCTTCCCTCATGGCTCCGAAAAAGGCGATTGGGAGAGATGCTCAGTATCCCATGCCCAACTGACCAAGCTCCAAGCGCAAGGCTACCTTCCCCCTGCGGATCTAAGCCCAGTGCGAGCGGGATTAACTTCCTTTACGGGCGAAGCCCTGGCGGAAAATTTCTCGAATCCTTCAGAAGGGGAGCGAGTGTGTTTCATTTCCTTTCTCTTGAGAGGCGTTGGATTTACAATCCATCCTTTCCTCCGAGGTCTCCTGGAGTATTACGGCCTCCAACTGCACAATCTTACGCCGAGCTCCATTCTGCACATCGCGGGCTTCGTCGCTCTTTGCGAGCTGTTCTTAGGCTGCGAGGCCCATTTTGAGTTATGGAGGAAATTGTTCTGCCTCGTCCCTCACTCCCGAAAGGGATCCACATTCGAGGTGGGCGGCACCGAGATATGGCGCATAGCCGGAACCGGATACCTGTCCAGCACGCCGAAGAAGGCGTCCGAGGAGTGGCCCTCCGAGTGGTTTTATATTGAAGACGTCATTTTCCTTGACCTAGTCCGAATGGGCCTTCCCGAATTTTCCAGCGCTCCACTGAAGAAATGCCACAGCTGGCGCCCTCGGAGCCTCGAGGAGGAAGATAGTGCGAAAGTCAAGATGTTAACGGACAAGATAAAAATACTCGGCCAATCTGGACTATCCATGATTGTGGTCATGGCAATTTCCATAATGCGAGGCGTCCAACCACTCCAATCCAGAGGACTCCCCATGTGGAACTACAATGGGGAGGATGATACATCACGCTACGGGCGCAAGGGTCCGGATGACTTTGCCGCCCTAGCCACCATGCTGGCGGATTTTATAAAGGGGAGAAAGAAGAATTCACCCGTATTAAGTGCCGGGATGGATTCTCCATGTACAACCCCCCTAGCTAGGTAAGCTTTCAATCCAGAATCTCATTCAATCCTCATCTTAAGCCACAACTAGCTGGACTCAAACCGACCATCTTTACCAGGAATGGTGGAAGGCCACCGCGGGGATCTACAGCCCTGCCCCGCAGCCGGAGAATCATATTCAGGACCTAGATCCCGGATTTGAGGAGAATCCAGATATATTTGCAGAGCTTAAGGAGGGGGTCTTCTATCAGGCGAGCTACGATGGCGCAAAAGTGGCCATTGTAGCCGATTACCCCGGTCTCCTGCCATCTTCCCACGTAAGTGCCCAGGGAGCATCTCCTCCAAAAGATCTTCCTCGTTATGCCTCACCCACCGCACTGTCTCGTGCTCCGAAGGGGAGGCGCTCGACGCGCCATGCTGCACCAGAGGCGTCTCATAAGAGAGGGGCGCCTGCGCCGGGTGGGTCTTCGAAGAGGAAGGCAGATGACAACACGACCGAGCCTTCATCAAAGATGTATGGATTCGAATACGCCCCCTGGCAGTCACATCGAACTGTGACATTGTCCACTGTGTTTTATCAGGAAGAGTGTTTGCCGGACTATGTCCGGGGATCATGCCAGTCGCGCCTCTACCAATCAGGTTCCAGACCCTGCGTCTAGGGCGGGGGCTGATACGGGAGTGACGCCGATTGTCCTCCTTCATAGGATTCGGATGATGTGTCCATCACGAACTCTGAAGTGGAGAGCGCCATGAACCATTGGTGACGGAGGGCTGCTCTTCACGACCCCAGCTTTACTGAAGAGGCGTTCAATGCCTTCAGCTCGGCTGATGCATACATCCGAGCTGCTCGAGATGGGCTTGCCAGAGCTAATGACCACTATTTGAAAGATATGCGGGTAAGTATGCATTGTATAGATCTGGTGGCCATATAACAGTAGCCCCCGAGACTTGAAGCAGTTGAAACAACTGATTTAAGGATCATTGTATAATCAGGTACTCGCGGAGAAGAACAACATGCTATCTCAGGAGCTGGAACAGTGCCGGACCCATCTAACTGCTGTTACCGCCGAACTGGGGAAGTCCAAGGAGGCACCGACTGGTAAGGTTTCCTTCTATCTGAAAAATGTAATCATGTGCCAGTCGTGTTTATACGAATAATCATCGATGTATTATACAATGGTAGGCTCGTTGGCTCAGATGGTAGAGAAGCTAAAGGCCGCACAAGCGGAGAAGGAACATGCCGAAAGGCAAGAGGCTGCTGGTCAACGTGTGCTGTCACGAACCAGGGATGAAAAGAACAAGTTGCAGGATGCCAATACCCAGCTCGGCGAAGAGCTGAAGGATGTGCAGGCCCAACTAGCAGACGTGATAAAGGAGAGCAAAAATCTGCAAGGCGGCATATTCATTATGCCTTTCAACTTATTGTCGTACAGTTCGCTGAGGCGACTTCTGATAAGTTTATTCCTGTAGGTATTTTGACTGGGCGGCCCGAAGAAGAGGCATCCAACTTCCAAGGCGATCTGTTACAAGAGCTATCTGAAGTGTATGAGCGAGCTCGGAAAGCGACGCTGAGCGTTGCCAAGGCTTTATGGCCATCCGCATCCCCTCCGGGAAGTATGGAGGAGCTTGTGAAGTTGTTCAAGGGAGCTCAGCACCTCTTTAGATTATGGAAGATATCTGCTTGCCGGGAAGGCGCACGAGAGGCTTGGGCCATGGTGAAAACACGGTATACCGGACTTGATCCGAATCATATGGCCTGGGTCGGACCTCGGGGGTCATATGGACAAGGGATTCCAGTGAGCTTGGTATATGACCAAGTAAAGATATCCGCGAAGTTTTCACAACAGGACTATAAGCTAGACAGCCTATTAGACGGTATAGAGGAAGAAGTTTTTGAGTCCAAGTGACTATGTACTTCAATTGACAATTTTGTCCCTAGCCGAATTGTAAAACAATTGTCATGGCAGACCTTTTCGCTTCAACCTCCGGACCCGAAGGTGCAGATTGTTTCCGAATACCGGACCGGCAATAAATATCGGGGCATGCGTGGAAACCTTGAGAAACTTGATGTTATGACGTCGAGTGACACGCTCTGCTTGATCCAGAATGCGAACGGGGTACTCTCGATAAGTGAGGTTATCTTGGAGATCAAGCGTTTCGTGGTCCACTCCGCGGATGGGATCCGAGAAGCAACGCCTGAGTTGAGAGACGTGGAAGACATCATGAACTCGAGAAACATGTGGGGGTAGTTCCAACTGGTAGGCAACCTCTCCTCGTTTAGCGAGAATGCGAAAAGGACCAATGTAACGAGGAGCCAACTTGCCCTTGATACCGAAATGATGGGTACCCTTCAAAGGAGTAACCCGAAGGTAAGCCTTGTCACCAACTTCATAAGCCACTTCCTTATGATGGCGGTCATACTGGCTCTTTTGACGAGATTGGGCTGTTTTCAAATTCTCACAAATGATGTGAACTTGCTCTTCTGCCTCCTGGATCATATCCGGTCCAAAGAATTGTCTTTCACCGGTTTCTGACCAGTTCAAAGGTGTTCGACATCTTCGTCCATACAGAATCTCGAAGGGTGCTTTCTTAAGACTGGATTGGTAGCTATTGTTATAAGCAAACTCGGCAAAGGGAAGACATTTCTCCCAATCCATACCGAATGAGATAACGCAAGCTCTAAGCACGTCTTCAAGAATTTGGTTGACCCTTTCCACCTGACCACTTGACTGAGGGTGGAAAGCAGTACTAAAAGAAAGATGAGTTCCCATGGCATTCTGGAAACTTTCCCAGAAATGAGAGGTGAAAAGACTGCCACGGTCTGAATTGATCTCTAGTGGAACACCATGGAGTGACACTATTCGGGAGACATATATAAGTCAACGAGCTGACTAGCAGTGATACTCTCTCGAACAGGTAGGAAGTGAGCCACTTTGGAAAGACGGTCAATGACTACGAAGATAGCATTATTTCCTTTCTTGGTCCTGGGAAAGCCGGTGATGAAGTCCATACCAACTTTGTCCCATTTCCACTCTGGAATAGCTAAAGGTTGAAGGGTGCCAGCAGGTCTCTGATGCTCTGCCTTAACGCGACGACAAACGTCACAGTTGGCAATATACTGAGCGATTTCTCTCTTCATCCTAGTCCACCAGAACCTCTGGCGTAGGTCCTGATACATCTTTGTACTACCGAGATGAATCGTGAGAGGGGATTCATGGGCCTCCTTAAGGATCAGTTGCTGCATCTGTTGACATTTGGGAACCACCAAACGGTTTCCAAAGTAAACAACGCCTCGTTCATCCATAGAGAAACAGCCAGCAACTCCCTTGGGAATATTCTTCTTGATTCGGGAAATTCCCGTATCATGCTTCTGAGCCTCTATGATCTGATCCGTAAGGGTAGGTTTCGCCCCCAAGGTAGAAAGGGAACCACGAGGAGCTATGTGAAGGTTAAGCTTACAGAATTCCTCATGGAGGGGTGGTTGACATTGTTGCAACATGAGGTTGTTGCAATAGGATTTACGACTTAAAGCATCAGCCATGACATTGGCTTTGCCTGGGGTGTAGGTGATTCCTAAGTCGTAATCCGAGATCAACTCCAACCAACGTCTCTGTCTGAGATTCAGATCCGGTTGGGTGAAGATATACTTGAGACTCTGATGGTCAGTGTAGATTTCGCAACGGTTACCAAGAAGGTAATGTCGCCAAGTCTTAAGTGCATAGACTACGGCTGCAAGCTCCAGATCATGTGTAGGATAATTTTCCTCATGTGGATGGAACTGTCGAGATGCATAGGCAATCACATGACGATCCTGCATAAGAATGCAACCTAGTCCTTGACGCGAAGCGTCGCAATAGATAACAAAGTCTTTAGTGAAATCCGGTGGCACAAGTATGGGCGCAGAAGTCAGGTGTCTTTTCAGTTCCTGAAAACTATGCTCACACTATGGGGTCCACTCAAAACTTTTATCTTGAGGAGCTCTGTGAGGGGTTTGTCCACTTTGGAGAAGTTTTCAACAAAGCGGCGACAATAACTGGCTAGACCAAGGAAACTCCTAACTTGTTTGACCGTTTCGGGTGGAGTCCAATCGAGAACGGCTTTGACTCTCTTGGGATTGATAGCAATGCCCTTACCAGAGATCAGGTGGCCCAGATAGGTCACTTATGGCAACCAAAATTCACACTTGGGGAACTTGGCATAAAGGCGGTGCTCTCTGAGTTTTTCTAACACGAGTCTAAGATGTTCGGCATGCTCTTCCTCGTTCTTCGAGTAAATAAGAATATCATTGAGATAAACCACGACGAACTTATCTAAGTACTCCATAAAGATCAAGTTCATCAAGCGGGAGAAAGTAGCTGGAGCATTGGTTAGGCCGAAAGACATTATGGTGTACTCGTATTGACCATAACGAGTGACAAATGCCGTTTTGGGGATGTCCCCGTTTCTGATTTTGATTTGGTGGTAGCCTAACCTCAAATCCATCTTGGAAAAGACTGAGGATCCGGCGAGCTGATCATACAGGTCGTTGATCCTGGGGAGCGGATACTTGTTCTTTATCGTGACCAAATTAATGGGACGATAATCTACAACCATCCGATCCGTACCATCCTTCTTCTTGACGAAGAGGACAGGACAAGCCCAAGGAGAAGAACTGGGACAGATGAAACCCTTTTGCAAGGACTCATCAAGTTGTTTCTTAAGCTCGGCTAACTCCAAAGGTGCCATCTTGTATGGTCTCCTAGAGATTGGAACAGTTCCTGGGATAAGTTCTATGACAAACTCTACATCTCTGTCAGGTGGGACACCTGGCAGTTCTTCTGGAAAGACATCCGGGAAGTCACGGACTACCGGAATATCTTCAAGGTCTGGAAGAGGGCTGGCATTAAGAGAATAGAGTTGACGCCTTGCAACTCTAGTGGAGATAGTGACTATTTTGCCAGATGGATGTGTAAGTTGAACAGATCTAGTGTAACAATCGATCTTGGCATGATGAGCTGTCATCCAGTCCATACCCAAGATGATGTTAATATCTGAAGACTTGAGAGATATCAAAGAAGCAAGGAATACCAGTCTGTCAACAAGGATTTCATTACCATGGCTTACCTTGGAGGTTTGTCATTTGGAACCAGGAGTCTGGATTATTAGTGGAGTTGGCATATCACAAAATGACATGTCGTGCAACCGAGCATAACCTTCGGATATGAAGGAGTGGGATGCTCCAGTATCGAACAGAACTGAAGCTGGGTGACAATTGACAAGAAGCGTACCCAGTACGATGTCGGGATAATCTTGAGCTTTTGTAGCTGAGACATGGTGCACACATGCTCGTTTAATGGAGGCTGGCTTGGTACTGATCATCTTGACTGATGGCTTTTCACGGCCAACAGACCTCTCGGACTGGGGTGGAGTATAACTGGACTGAGGGCAGTCACGTGCATAGTGTCCTGGTTCTCCGCAGGTGAAGCAAGTTCCTGAGGTAGGACGTGGACCTACTTTGGCAAGGGGTCCACTAATAGGCCTGGGTGGAGCACGTTGCTAAGCTAGGTGAGGCGCCACATCGGATGGCCTCGATGCATATCTAGGTGGAAGAGCTGAGTTCGGAATCCAAATCTGTCGCTTCTGAGAGCCAGAGCGGTAGGAAGAACCCAGATCACGGTTGTGCTTATGAGACTCCTAGTAAGTGAGCTGAGATGTCTCTACATTAATGGCCTTGTTCACAAGAGCCTGGAAAGTATCACAATGATGCAGGTGGAGATCACAACGCAACTTAGGGTTGAGACCCTTCCGGAACCTAGCCTGCTTCTTAGCGTCCGTGGACACTTCTTCTGTAGCATAGCGGGCGAGGCTTCCAAACTCTCTACTGTAAGCATCAACAGGCAGCTTACCCTGGGTAAAACTACAGAACTCTTCCCTCTTGCGGTCAATGAGAGCCTGAGGAATGTGGTGCTCACGAAAAGCCTCGGTGAAATCCTTAAACATAGGAATCTGGCCAGCTGGAAGCATAGCCTCATAGCTCTGCCACCAAATACTAGCAGGACCTTCCAGGTGATAGGTAGCATAGGTGACCTTGTGACCTGCAGCCACGTTCGCAGAAAGCAACTTGTGAGTGATGCTCCGGAGCTAGTCATCCGCATCGAGTGGCTCAATGGAATGATGGAAGGTGGGTGGTTTCAGACCAATGAAGTCGGTGATGGAAACCAACTTCTTACACTGATGTGCGGTGTTCTGCTCAATCTGTGCCAGCAAGCGGTTAGTCTCACGCTTGTTCCTCTCGGATGCTAACAAGAACTCTGCCATCAAAGGCTGGTCAGGAGGATCCTCATCCCTACCATCTCCGTGGTTCTTGCTATGAGCAACTGAACCTCGGTTAGCAGACGACATCCTGGCACAGAAACCAAGGAAACAAGGATGGAATTAGCATCGACATAAGGATGCGGAATGTAATGCAAAAGCATTGGAAACTCTTGAAATCCTGGGACAATTTCGGCAGCATAACGGCTGTAAATGCTCAAAAGGATTTTTGAGACATTCATCAAAGGAATAGCATAATCAATCAGCATCATAATATCGAGGTTCTGGGTCAAACTGAGGACGCACGGAAGTAGTAGAACTGTACGGAGACACAACCCAACAATCCTAAGACTTTACGGTTTAGTAACACGTCATCCTGCGAGATAGAGGAGAAGCCTAGGCCTTAACCCTCGTAGAAAAGAAGAGGCTGACTCAGAAAGAATGACATGAGGTAAAGGAGTAAAAAGAGCCTTACGTTCCCTTCCACAATCAATTCCCTTATATAACTAAAGCATTTCTAGACTCAACTTCGACCAGTTTGGCTTGGTAATCCTATAGTCAGTCAGGCTCTGATACCAACGCTGTCGGGACCCTGATCCTAAGTCACACCGATCTAACATGTAACACTTCATATCACTTTGCGGCCTCACGCACGGTATTCCGACCGGTGCCACCTTACCTGGCCCAGGACCGTTTGCGCCTTTTGGCTCACGTATATGATAGCGTCGCTAGCATCCATATGACAGAGAACCCGGGCCGACATGACTAGTCGTGAACCCAAAGTAGCACTAACTTACAGGGACAGGCATACATGAATCAACCTCGAGCATGTCGGTCAACAGCGTATGAATCCGGGCTGTAGCACTGGGCTAACAGGACTCCGGGAACCCGGCCTGTAGCAGGCTAGGCAGGCCTCCGGATGTCACCGCGTGACATTTCCCCGAAGGGACAGACACAGGAACGAAGTGAATCACATGCCGGCCAGTCAAGTGTTCCGGAGCAGTAGTGCTGGGCTAGCAGGACTACGGTGAACCGGGCTGTAGCGGACTACTATGGCTCATGGAAGCACAAGACTACATTTCCTCATAAGAGAGGCTACCAGAGGTAAACAACTATGTTGTCGGATCCCACACATAGCAATACACATTACACGTACGCATAACATGCAAGTATGTGTTGTACAACATGGCATCACAACATAACTCAAACTCATATAGATAAAGGCCTAGAAGAGCCACATAGCATTCAATACAAACAGGGGTCTCATGACCCATCATTTAGAGCATACAAGCAACGGAAGCATTACATGTCTGAGTACAGACAACTACAAAAGGAAAAGACTAAGAAGCCTGACTATACATGACCCTCCCAAGGGTACAAGATCGTAGCTGGGATACAAGCTACTCGTCGAAGTCACTAGTGTACCCAACTGCAAAACATAAATAAGCAAACGTGAGTACAAAGGTACTTAGCAAGTCTTACATCAGAACTATCTACATATGCAACATTATCAACAAAGGGGGATGGTGGTGTTTTAATAGCAGCAAGCCAACTTTGACTCAGTGGCTAACTTATACTACGAGTATCAGAAACTCCTTTGAGGTGAGAAGACGCACACGAGTCCACGTATTCACCATATCAATACTCCATTATGGATCCGTTCCCGTCTTCCTACGAGAAGGCCATACATAGCACTCACGCTTATCTTGCGGATTTTAGAGTGTCCACTACAAGTTGTCTATGTACTACATAAGTCCTCCAAGTTTCCATATCCGAGGAAAATGGCTATTCGAATAGATAATGTTAACCCTGCAGGGGTATACTTCTTCACACACGCTCTCGCCACTTATCGCCCTGTACAGGTCATGTACCTCGGCAACCTTCAAGCGGAAGTCGGGCAAGGGTGTCGGCCACGACCTGACTAACCACACAAGTCTCTCGTCCAGGTTTATCGCCTATTCGGGTTCCATCCGCAAGGAGATCCGGTCGGGGTGTCGCTCACGGCCCCAAACGATGTGTGCAGGGTTCCCAAGCCCGCCATCCGGTTGCCACTTGGTACACCGTGCCATGGTGCCTAGTCTATCCCAAGCCCGTCCCGTCGGACACCACCTGGTAGACAAGTAGCACTACCTACAAACGCCAGAAACTAGTTGCAACTCCTAGACAAAGATCAAGTGGATTAATAAGCCGAGAGGGGCCGGATAACCGAAACCCAATGTGTGGTAGTCACTGGACTTGGATAACATACACAGAACTCAGTGCTTAAGGACGGTTCCAATGAGACAACCCACCATGTACTCCTACATGGCCTCTCATCGCTACCTTTACCAAAACGTGTTCACACACTTAGCCTTTACCGGTAGGACATGTTCACCACTCCGATTCATTCCCGATGAATCAGACCTAACACAACTCTAAGCATAGCTGGCATGAAGATGTCAAGCATGGATGAGTAGGCACATCAAGGCTCAAGCAACTCCTACTCATGCTAGTGGGTTTCAACAATTTACTGTGGCAATGACAGGTCATGCAGAGGAATGGGTTCAACTACCGCAGCAGAAAGTAGCAGTTTGAAACGTTGTTGTCCTAATGCAGTATAAGGAGCAGGAGCGAGAGAGTGGGATTTATCGAAATGCTCAAGGGGGGTTGCTTGCCTGATAGATCCACGAAGAAGCACTGCTCCTGAGACAGGTACTCGGGACACCTTCCAGAGTAGAACCTATCGAGAAGGGACGGTGCTGGCAATCAATAAACAACCATATGCAACAATATGATGCATGAAGATGACATTTCAAAGATGCTATGATTTGCCCTAATGCATCTAGCATCAATTTGGTTGAAGTCCATATGAACCAAGGGTTCATATGCAAACCCCAAATTAAGTATATAACATGCCATTATTACGTTTTCACTTATACAACAAGTATAAGTTGGTTTTTCATGCATGAAACTGGCATAAATGGATTCCTTACATTTTTCTGATGATTTTTCATATATAAATTATTTCATTCTGAGCTACGGTTTAACTTCTAGGAATTTTAGAAGTTTTAAATATTTTCTGAAATTCTCTGAATTATTTAAAATCTAGAAAATCAATTACTGCGTCAGCGTGATGTCACAGAGGCGTTAGCAGGGCTGACCAGGTCAAACCTGACATGTGGGGGCCACACGTCAGTGACACTGGGGTTAACCCCGAGTCAAACCTGGGCTGACTAGCTTTGACTAAGCCCTGGGGCCCACTGGTCAGTCTCAGGGGGGGTAATTAGAAGGGGGGTTAAGCACTAATTAAGCCGCCACGTCAGCGCCCACTGGAGTTGGCCGGCGGTGACCAAACCGCGCGGCGGTGCTTCGCCAGAACGCGCTACAGGCGGCGGAAGAGCGCGCGGGGACTACCAATCGGCAGCCCGCGCTCGACCGCATCCACCTGGGCATAGGGGAGGTCGCGGTGATGGCGGAGCTCGCCGGAGCAGGGCTCGCGGCGGCGGCCGGAGCTCGGTTGATGCGGGTTAGGCACTGCAGGGCGCTAGGGGGGCTGCGGTTTGGCCCATTCGGTTGCTGGGGACGCCATGAGCATGGCGACGTGCTCATAAGCGATTGGCAGCAGCTGTGAACGCGGCAGCGCCATGGCCGGCGGCAGGAGCATCTCGAACTCGTTGAAACGGCGACTACGGCGCGAAAACAAAGAGGAGGAGAGAGGGGTTGCGATGGGGTGCTCACGGGGATCACGCAGAGCAGGCCAGCGGGCTCGGGGAAGGCCCGAAGCGAGCGAGGGGTCGCCGGCGATCTCGTTCGCTGGAGGTTGAAGACGACGACGATTTCGGCGTTGCAGGGCCTCCCGCGTCGTTTCGCTGCTCGGGGATGACGTAGTCGACGACGGCGGTGCTCGCAGACACGTTAGGGAGGCGAGGCGATGGCGGCGGCCGCAGTGGCACACGGCGGTGCTCTTCGGTGCGCTCGGGACAGAGGGGGAGAGCGAGACAGAGGATGGGGAGGAGCTCGGGGAAGAATGGAGAGAGGCCAGGGGGTTCGGCGGAGCTCTCTGGGGTGGACAGCGCCGAGGAGGGAGAGGAGGCAGCAAGCAGCTCCCTGGCGGGCATGCACGCTCGCCATGCTCCCTTTCGCCGCTGCCTCCTGGCGAGGGAGACGACTGGCAATGGCCAGTTGGGCCGGGCCATAGGCTGGGCGACAGGTAAGGGTTTTCTTATTTCTTTCTGTTTTTCTTTTCTATCTGCTGTTTTGTATCTAAAAGAAATGTCAAAACATTTCCATAAATGCTGAAAATATTTGTGGCATCTAGATATAATATTCCAGAGGCCCTCACCAATTCCCAACATTTTTGGAGCCATTAAATTATTTATATAATTTAAACAACTCCAAATCAAATATTTATGCATTGATTCAAAAATCCAAAATGTGTAGCAAAAATGTGCATCACCTCTGGTTGTTGTTCCCAACATTATCCAAAGAGCATGAACATTTTTGAAGAGCATTTTGGGTTCATTGAAAATCCATTTTAAAGTTGAACCTATTGGAAAAAACTTTGGTGCTAGGGTTTGCAACTTTCCCCATTTCAAATTTATTTGAAAGATTAAACATGATGCACAAGCAAGCCTAGGACATACCAGAACTAGGGATGTGACATATGATATGGCCATCATCATCTTGTGCGTTTGATCTCCATCTCCAAAGCATCGTCATGATCACCATCATCACCGGCTTGACACCTTGATCTCCATCGAAGCATCGTTGTTGTCTCGCCAACTATTGCTTCTACGACTATCGCTACCGCTTAGTGATAAAGTAAAGCAATTACATGGTGATTGCATTTCACACAATAAAGCGACAACCATATGGCTCCTGCCAGTTGCGGATAACTGTTACAAAACATGATCATCTCATACAACAATTTATATATCATCACGCCTTGACCATATCACATCACAGCAAGCCCCGCAAAAACAAGTTAGACATCCTCTACTTTGTTGTTGCAAATTTTACATGGCTGCTACGGGCTTTATCAAGAACCGTTCTTACCTACACATCAAAACTACAACAATTTTCTGTCAAGTGTGTTGTTTTAACATTCAACAAGGACCGGGTGTAGTCACACTCGATTCAACTAAAGTTGGAGAAATAGACACCCACTAGCCACCTATGTGCAAAGCACGACGGTAGAACCAGTCTCATGAACGTGGTCATGTAATGTCAGTCTGGGCCGCTTCATCCAACAATATCGCCGAATCAAAGTATGACATGCTGGTAAGAAGTATGACTATTATCACCCACAACTCTTTGTGTTCTACTCGTGCATATAACATCTATGCATTGGGGAACACTGTATTTCAAAAAAATTCCTACGATCACGCAAGATCTATCTAGGAGATGCATAGCAATGAGAGGGGAGAGTGTGTCTATGTACCCTCGTAGACCGAAAGCGGAAGCGTTTAGTAATGCGGTTGATGTAGTCGAACGTCTTCGCGGTCCAACTATCGGTGTCAAAACCGGCAGATCTCGGGTAGGGGGTCCCGAACTATGCGTCTAAGGATCGATTGCAAGAGGAGACAAGGGACACGATGTTTTACCCAGGTTCGGGCCCTCTTGATGGAGGTAATACCTTATGTCTTGCTTGATTTACTTTGATGAGTATAGGGGTTACAAGATTTGATCTACCACAAGATCGTAATGGCTAAACCCTAATTGTCTAGCCTATATGATTATGATTGCCTCTACGTACTAAACTCTCCGGCTTATATAGACACCAGAGGGGGCTAGGGTTGTACAGAGTCAGTTTACAGAGAAAGGAATATTCATATCTACACGCTAGGCTTGCCTTCCACGCCAAGGAGAGTCCCATCCAGACACGGGAGGAAGTCTTCTGCCTTGTATCTTCATGGCCCATTAGTCCGGCCCACGTCACATAGCCCAGACGCCCGAGGACCCCTTAATACAGGACTCCCTTAGTAGCCCCCGAACCAGGCTTCAATGACGGTGTGTCTGGCGTGCAGGTCGTCTTCGGCATTGCAAGGCGGGTTCCTCCTCCAAACACTTCAAAGCATCTGACCCGAAGAGTTATATTTGGCTTTTCATTTAATGTCATACAATTGGCTCCCACGCCTTCGTCTCTTTTGCTTCCACATGTCGAACGAATACAAAAGGTCAAAGTATTTTTTGCATATAACACCCCAGCCATAAAAAGCATCTATTTGAAGGGATTGGATCTCAGATGCCATTCCACACCAGGCGGAAAGTCCTTAGAGCTCGTTAGGAGAAACCACTCAAACATGGCAGCGCTCCCAGTTCTTCCTCCTTCCCTCACGGCTCCTAAAAAGGCAATTGGGAGAGATGCTCAGTATCCCATGCCCAGCTGACCAAGCTCCAAGCGCAAGGCTACCTTCCCCCTGCGGATCTAATCCCGGTGCGAGCGGGATTAACTTCCTTTACGGGTGAAGCCCTGGCGGAAAATTTCCCGAATCCTTCAGAAGGGGAGCGAGTGTGTTTCGTTTCCTTTCTCTTGAGAGGCGTTGGATTTACAATCCATCCTTTCCTCCGAGGTCTCCTAGAGTATTACGGCCTCCAACTGCATAATCTTACGCCGAGCTCCATTCTGCACATCGCGGGCTTCGTCGCTCTTTGCGAGCTGTTCTTAGGCTGCGAGGCCCATTTTGAGTTATGGAGGAAATTGTTCTGCCTCGTCCCTCAGTCCCGAAAGGGATCCATATTCGAGGTGGGCGGCGCCGAGATATGGCGCATAGCCGCAACCGGATACCTGTCTAGCACGCCGAAGAAGGCGTCCGAGGAGTGGCCCTCCGAGTGGTTTTATATTGAAGACGTCGTTCTCCTCGACCCAGTCCGAATGGGCCTTCCCGAATTTTCCAGTGCTCCACTAAAGAAACGCCACAGCTGGCGCCCTCGGAGCCTCGAGGAGGAAGATAGTGCGAAAGTCAAGATGTTAACGGACAAGATAAAAATACTCGGCCAATCCGGACTATCCATGATTGTGGTCATGGCAATTTCCATAATGCAAGGCGTCCAACCACTCCAATCCAGAGGACTCCCCATGTGGAACTACAATGGGGAGGATGATACATCTCGCTACGGGCGCAAGGGTCCGGATGACTTTGCCGCCCTAGCCACCATGCTGACGGATCTTTATAAAGGGGAGAAAGAAGAATTCACCCGTCTTAAGTGCCATGATGGATTCTCCATGTACAACCCCCCTAGCTAGGTAAGCTTTCAATCCAGAATCTCATTCAATCCTCATCTTAAGCCACAACTAGCTGGACTCAAACCGACCATCTTTACCAGGAATGGCGGAAGGCCACCGCGGGGATCTACAGCCCTGCCCCACAGCCGGAGAATCATATTCAGGACCTAGATCCCGGATTTGAGGAGGATCCAGATATATTTGCAGAGCTTAAGGAGGGGGTCTTCTATCAGGCGAGCTACGACGGCGCAAAATTGGCCATTATAGCCGATTACCCCGGTCTCCTGCCGTCTTCCCACGTAAGTGCCCAGGGAGCATCTCCTCCAAACGATCTTCCTCGTTATGCCTCACCCACTGCACTGTCTCGTGCTCCGAAGGGGAGGCGCTCGGCGCGCCATGCTGCACTAGAGGCGTCTCATAAGAGAGCGGCGCCTGCGCCGGGTGGGTCTTCGAAGAGGAAGGCAGATGACAACACGACCGAGCCTTCATCAAAGATGTATGGATTCGAATACGCCCCCTGGCAGTCACATCGAACTGTGACATTGTCCACTGTGTTTTATCAGGAAGAGTGTTCGCCGGACTATGTCCAGGGATCATGCCAGCCGCGCCTCTACCAATCTGGTTCCAGACCCTGCGTCTAGGGCGGGGGCTGATACGGGAGTGACGCCGATTGTCCTCCTTCATAGGATTTGGATGATGTGTCCATCACGAACTCTGAAGTGGAGAGCGCCATGAATCATCGGTGATGGAGGGCTGCTCTTCACGACCCCAGCTTTACTGAAGAGGTGTTCAATGCCTTCAGCTCGGCTGATGCATACATCCGAGCTGCTCGGGATGGGCTTGCCAGAGCTAATGACCACTATTTGAAGGATATGCGGGTAAGTATGCATTGTATAGATCTGGTGGCCATATAACATTAGACCCTGAGACTTGAAGCAGTTGAAACAACTGATTTAAGGATCATTGTATAATCAGGTACTCGCGGAGAAGAACAACATGCTATCTCAGGAGCTGGAACAGTGCCGGACCCATCTAACTACTGTTATCGCCGAACTGGGGAAGTCCAAGGAGGCACCGACTGGTAAGGTTTCCTTCTATCTGAAAAATGTAATCATGTGCCAGTCGTGTTTATACGAATAATCATCGATGTATTATACAATGGTAGGCTCGTTGGCTCAGATGGTAGAGAAGCTAAAGGCCGCACAAGCAGAGAAGGAACATGCCGAAAGGCAAGAGGCTGCTGGTCAACGTGTGCTGTCACGAACCAGGGATGAAAAGAACAAGCTGCAGGATGCCAATACCCAGCTCGGCGAAGAGCTGAAGGATGTGCAGGCCCAACTAGCAGACGCTATAAAGGAGAGCAAAAATCTGCAAGGCGGCATATTCATTATGCCTTTCAACTTATTGTCGTACAGTTCGCTGAGGCGACTTCTGATAAGTTTATTCCTGTAGGTATTTTGACTGGGCGGCCCGAAGAAGAGGCATCCAGCTTCCAAGGCGATCTATTACAAGAGCTGTCTGAAGTGTATGAGCGATCTCGGAAAGCGACGCTGAGCGTTGCCAAGGCTTTATGGCCATCCGCATCCCCTCCAGGAAGTATGGAGGAGCTTGTGAAGCTGTTCAAGGGAGCTCAGCACCTCTTTAGATTATGGAAGATATCTGCTTGCTGGGAAGGCGCACGAGAGGCTTGGGCCATGGTGAAAACACGGTATACCGGACTTGATCCGAATCATATGGCCCGGGTTGGACCTCGGGGGTCATATGGACAAGAGATTCTAGTGAGCTTGGTATATGACCAAGTAAAGATATCCATGAAGTTTTCACAACAGGACTATAATCTAGACAGCCTATTAGACGGTATAGAGGAAGAAGTTTTCGAGTCCAAGTGACTATGTACTTCAATTGACAATTTTATCCCTAGCCGAATTGTAAAATGATTGTCATGGCAGACCTTTTCGCTTCGACCTCCGGACCTGAAGGTGCAGATTGTTTCCGAATACCGGACCGGCAATAAATATCGGGGCATGCGTGGAAACTAGGCATAGGGGTCATAGTTGCTTGAACAGACAAGTTGTATTCGGCTAGCTATGTCATATTACTTATTGATTGTAAGAAACATCTTCCAGAGAGAATAGTTCCATTAAGGGTTCCTTTTCCTGGGTGAACACGTTAGTATGCATGCCCAAACTGTGATTCGAAAAATCGCAGTATACATGATATCTGGGGGTTCATAGTGCAACGAGGGTAAAACGTCTTTAGTCCGCCGACCGATTATTCCCTTAAGAATGCTAGCTTTCGGCTTCACCCAGTCTGAGGTACAAGTCCGGATGACCCGGCTGTAACAATCGCAGAGGTGCTCCCTTTACGCCCTAGCCGAACTAACGGGAATGTAGGGCATAAGCACAGGAGCCAGGCAACCCAGCTTGGCAGAAACTTTAAGTCATAAAGGTGCATATCATGGCGAAGAAATGGTATATATAAGAAAAGGACATATATATGGCTAGCTTGATGCTCAGAAAATGATAATAAGCTTCTGTAAAAGAAGCCCCCAGGTGTTATGGGTGTGTACATTTAAGGATGTGTACCACATAAGTGTGCGATCTAGCCGCCCAAGAGCTATAAAGCTAAAGAAAAATATTTAAAGAGAGAGAAAATGAAAAGAGGAGAAAAAAGAAAACGAACCATGAGTCCGGCTCTAGGCATAGAATCTTCGGAGTCTGGCGGCATTCAACGGGTTTGGCTCTAAGCGATTATCCGATGCATCACGTAGACGGTACGCACCACCAGTGAGAACTTCATCTATAATGAAGGGACCTTCCCACTTGGCCTTGAGTCTGTCCTTTTTCTTCTCTGGCAAGTGTAGAACGAGTTCACCAACATTGTAAGTCTTGGCCCGCACCTCTCTGCTTTGGTATCTGCGAGCTTGTTGTTGATAGAATGCGAAACGGGCCTTTGCAACATCGCGCTCCTCCTCTAGGGTATCTAGACTGTCTTGCCGATCTAGCTCGGCTTCTCTCTCTTCATACATGCACACTCGAGGCGAGTCATGAATAATGTCGCAGGGCAAAACAGCCTCCGCACCGTACACCATGAAAAATGGTGTGTAACCGGTAGTGTGGTTGGGCGTGGTCCGTAGCCCCCCAGAGTACGGAGTCGAGCTCCTCGACCCAGTGTTTGTCTGACTCTTTTAAAGACTGTACTAGTCTAGGCTTAATGCTGCTCATGATAAGACCATTAGCTCATTCAACTTGACCGTTTGTTTGGGGTGATAGATAGAGGAATAATCGAGCTTGATGCCCAGGTTAGCACACCATTTTTTCACTTCATCGGCTATAAAATTGGAGCCGTTATCGGTGATGATGTTGTGTGAGACACCATAACGGTGTACGACACCGGATATAAAGTCTATCACTGGTCCGTCTTCGGCCGTTTTAACTGGCTTGGCCCCTATCCACTTAGTGAATTTATCTACCATGACCAGCAGATATTTTTTCTTATGGCTTCCCCCTTTGAGGGGTCCAACCATATCAAGTCCCCAGACCGCGAAAGGCCAAGTAATGGGGATTATTTGTAAGGCGGTAGGCGGCATATGACTTTGATTGGCGAAAAGCTGGCATCCCACGCAATGTTGGACAAGGTCATGTGCATCTGCTCGGGTCGTCGGCCAGAAGAAATCGGTATGGAAGGCCTTGCTTATAAGAGCCCGGGCTACAGCGTGGTGACCGCCAAGACCAGCATGGATTTCGGCCAAGAGTTGTCGTCCTTCTTCTTTGGAGATACATCTTTGAAGTATTCCGGTAGCACTCTTCTTGTAGAGCTCTCCTTCATGAACCTTGTAGGCTTTCGAGCGCCGAACGATGCATCGAGCCTCATTCTGGTCCTCAGGGAGCTCTCGCCTATTAAGGTAGGCCAAGAAGGGTTCGGTCCATGGGGCAATTACTGCCATTATTAGGTGGGCCGATGGTGTTGTTTCGGTGGCTGAGCCCCCGATGATATTGGAATTGTGTTCAGATTCTTGGGGTATAACCGGATCCGGATTAGTGTTGCCGCTCTCATGCTGCCACACCACGAATGGCTTGAAGAGCCTTTCCAAAAAGATGTTAGGCGGGACGGGGTCATGCTTGGTGCCCATGCGAGCAAGGACATCCGCCGCTTGATTACTTTCTCGAGCCACATGATGAAACTCGAGTCCCTCGAACCGAGATGATATTTTGAGTACGGCGTTATGGTAGGCCGCCATCTTCGGATCTTTAGCGTCGAAGTCTCCGTTTATTTGGGATATTGCGAGGTTTGAATCCCCACTCACCTCCAGGCATTGTATGCCCATAGAGACAGCCATCCGAAGACCGTGCAATAAGGCCTCATATTCGGCTACGTTATTGAAGTCTGTGTATAATATTTGGAGTACATACTGGACTGTGTTTCCTATGGGGGACGTTAAGACAATGCCTGCTCCTAAACCGATCAGCATTTTAGAGCCATCGAAGTGCATGACACAGCTGGAATATGTACCGTACTCTTTAGGGAGTTCGGCCTCTGTCCATTCGGCGACAAAGTCAGCCAATACTTGGGATTTAATGGCTTGGTGTGGTTTGTATGTGATAACAAATGGCAAGAGCTCAATGGCCCACTTGGCAATCCGGCCTGTAGCGTCGCGGTTGTTTATTATGTCATTGAGTGGTACTTCGGAAGCCACCATGATCGAGCACTCTTGGAAGAAGTGCCGTAGCTTCTGGGATGCCATGAAGACCGCATATGCTATATTTTGGTAATGAGGGTACCGGGATTTGCATGGTGTGAGGACAGTGGATACATAGTATACTGGCTTCTAAAGTGGGAATTTATGTCCGTCCTCCTCTCGTTCGACGACGAGCACCGCACTCACCACCTAGTGTGTTGCAGAGATGTATAATAACATGGGTTCACCGACGTTCGACGCGGCCAGGATTGGGTTGCTCGCTAAAAGAGATTTTATTTCTTCCAGTCCGGCCATTGCCACGTCCGTCCACTCTAAGTGGTCGGTGCGTCGGAGTAGGCGGTATAGTGGCAATGCTTTTTCTCCTAATCTGGAGATAAAGCGGCTTAAAGCTGCCAAACGTCCGGCTAGTTGTTGGACCTGTTTAAGGTCTGTTGGTGTAGCCAATTGTGACAAAGCTCGGATTTTGGCTGGGTTTGCCTCAATTCCTCTATTGGAAACGATGAAGCCCAGCAGTTTTCCGGCGGGAACACCGAAGACACATTTTTCCAAATTGAGCCTGATGTCAAATGCACAGAGGTTGTCGAATGTGAGACGCGGGTCATCTACTAGTGACTCGACGTGCTTAGTTTTGATGAAGACGTCATCCACATATGCTTCGACTGTTTTGCCGACTTGTTTCTCCAGGCATGTTTGAATCATGCGTTGGTAGGTGGCGCCGGTGTTTTTCAGCCCGAAGGGCATAGTGTTGAAGCAGAAAGGCCCATATGGGGTAATGAACGCTGTTGCGGCTTGATCAGATTCCTTCATTTTGATTTGATGGTATCCGGAGTATGCGTCGAGGAAACACAATGAGTCGTGTCCTGCGGTAGCGTCAATGATCTGATTGATGCAGGGGAGGGGGAAGAGTTCCTTAGGGAAGGCCTTGTTGAGGTCCTTGATATCGACGCACAGGCGCCAGGATTTATCCTTCTTTGGTACCATCACCAGGTTTGCTAGCCAGTCCAGATGTTTTATTTCTCTGATGAACCCGGCCTCAATTAACTTGGCTAGTTCCTCCCCCATAGCTTGTCGTTTGGGTTCGAAAAAGTACCGCGGTGTTTGCTTGACTGGATTGTATCCCTTCAATATGTTGAGGCTATGTTCGGCCAACCTGCGTGGGGTTCCTGACATGTCAGAAGGGTGCCAAGCGAATGTGTCCCAGTTCTCGCGCAGGAACGCGCGTAATGCAGCATCGACTGTAGGGTCCAGCTGTGCCCCGATGGAGGCTATCTTCTTGGGGTCCGTCGGGTGAACTTGAAATTTGACTATTTCGTCTGCTGGTTTGAAGGAGGTGGATTTGGGACGCTTATCGAGGATTACGTCGTCCCTATCCACCGTGGAGCGTAGTGCGGTCAATTCTTCGGCCGCAAGGGCCTTGGATAGTGATGCGGAGCATCCTACGATCATCCCCATGTACACTCGAGCATACGCCATTGGACCTAAGGTGAACTCGCTCCTTTCCGAATCTTCCCTTTCTGCATGTAATACATGGATGCTACTTCAAGCGCGGACCTTGTGCATACTCAGGTACACCCGAGTACACCATGGAGAGCCCAAGGACCAAGGCCAAGTGTGTGCGGGAGCGAAGGAAGGAGAAGGAAGACGAGCCAGCTGCTACAGCGGCCGGACATCCAGCCCTAGCCCGTACATCCAGACCAGCCCGCACATCCGGCACGACCCCCGGAAATCCGGCCCCTTCTTATCTAGAGAGCTCCGGAAGCGACCCTGACAGCTTGGACATCCGTCTCCTCCCGAAGCCCCGGACATCCGGCCCCTTCGCCCGGAAATCTGTCCCCTCTTCACAGAGTGCTACCGAAGCCAGCCAAGTCCATCCCGGACATCCGGCTCTTCGTGAACCGCCGGACATCCGGCTCCCATCCCGCACATCCGGCACCTGCCTAGGCGCAAAGATCGGGCCAAGGGCCCATGTATCCCCCCTCTAACTTACCCCTTCATGGGCTAGCACTATATATAGACCCCCTCCTCCTCGTAGTTAGGGTTAGCTTTGTGTTAGCTCATATGTGAGATAGAGCTTTGCTCATCCATTTGGATCTACTCCATTGCGAGGGACCGTTACCTCTTCGGAGAAGGTCCACCTTGGATTCAAGACCCCTTCATGGGAAGACCCCTCAAGACCTCCTCATGGAGATGAACTAGTTACCACTTGTATCGTCCTTTGTTGGATTCGGATCGTGTATCTCTTTGTGTTTCAAGGATCTAGCATATGTGTGACCGAATCTTGTTGGTTTGAGTGTTTCTCTCGTGTTTCCCCTTGTGATTTCCCCTTGTGTTTTTCGTGTTCATCGCGGGATCCGCTCCTTTCGTGAAAAATCAGACATCTAGGGTTCCACCCTACATCATCTTTGTATCAGAGCAAGGTTGATCATGAATTTGGAGCCCCTACCCCCTTTGTTTTCTAGCCTAATTTTGTTGATTTCGTCCTAAATTTGAAAATTCCCCACAAAAATAGCACCCAATTTTTTTGTGATTTGTTGGTTTTGATGATGTTTTGTTGATTTTGATTCATGGATTTGTTGTGTCTGGAGTAGATCTATCTTTCCCCCACTTTTCTCCACCTTCCATCCACAAAATCCATCAAATTTTGCCCCCAAAATCATCAATTTCCGCCCCAAATCGAGTTTCGAAGTCCAAATCCCGATCTGGAATCGTCAGGCCAGACATCCGGGCCATCAGGCCGGACATCTGGCTCCTGGAGCACAAAATCCGCACGGTCCTGGACATCAGCCCCCGGATATCCGGCCCCAGCCCTGGATGTCCGGCCCCTGGGAATCCAGCCTGTGCCGTTTCACCGTTTTGTCCATAACTAATTCACCTGGAGTCCGATTTTGATGTTCTTTAGCTCGTTTTGAAGCTCTTGACATCCCCAATCCCACAAAAATACTACCTTCACCATTTGACTCCATCGAATTTTTGAACTTTGGCATCTTTGCCTAGGGCTTCCACCATATCATCTGCATAACCACCACCGACTTCCGCAACCTAACCCATATTGATCTCCATAGCATTAGTGGTTGTTTGAGTTGTGATTTGAGTCTCCTAAGGTGTTTAGGCTACTTAGGGACGGTTGCTTATTCGTCAACCACCACCATAACTTCCTCATAGGCTTGCCCACCATACACTTCCACCACCCCAACTTAACCCAATTTTGTTTGTGTTGTGAGTTGTGTCTCCTAAGGTGTTTCGGCTACTTAGGGACCGTGCTTCCAACTCCGGCACCGCATATAGTCCACCATCTTACCCTCCATTTCCGCATTGCGTCTCAAAACCCATCATTGCATTTCCGCAACCACCACCGCTTTCCCGCTACCACCATTCTACATTTGAGATTTTGAGTTCGCGGGTTTTTTGTTTCCTAAGGTGTTTTGGCTACTTAGGGACGAGTCTCCATCATCTTGGTATCTCCATCAAGATCACCGCCAGTCATCATCGCCACGAGGTCATCATCGTACATAAGGACAGTAA
Organism: Triticum urartu; assembly: GCF_056163025.1. Classification (NCBI taxonomy): domain Eukaryota; kingdom Viridiplantae; phylum Streptophyta; class Magnoliopsida; order Poales; family Poaceae; genus Triticum; species Triticum urartu. The sequence goes on along the minus strand of NC_141877.1, from coordinate 292,048,185 downwards.
CCTCGACGACATTATTGTATATTCTTGCCATTGCTTTGATAACCCCTAGCCCATTTTGCATCACTTGTCTATCGAGACTAGCCATTTGAGTATTCCCGGCAACGTTTTTTTGACTATATACTGCAAGGCAACAGCCGCACAGTGCTTTATTGATAGTGAAATAGAGAAGTTACAAAATTACAAGCAAAAGAAAAGGAAATACTTACAAAGAAGTCTAAAAGAGGGTAGCTATCCAGGAGATTAATCTATCTTTATATTTACATCTAATTCTATGAGACAAAGGAGATATGTCATGGATAAAGTTCCTCCTCCAAGATCTAAAGGAAGGGTGCTCATTTCCGAAGATCTTCCCATTCCTTTGAGTCCAAACATTCCATGTAGCAGTGAAGACAGCCTCTGTGAAAAAAGGAAGACCAAAATCCCTCCTAGCTGATAGAGCCATCTCATATGTAGTCTGGTTCGGCTGAACAGTCCAAGAAATCCCAAGGTAGTTCCAAACCCTTTGACTGAAGTTGCAAGCAAAGAGGAGATGTGCCCGATCTTCATGAGGAGCACAGTGGCATAGAACACATGTGTCATCCTGAATGATCCAGTGTCGGCGCTGCATCATATCCCTAGTGTTCAAACGGTCCATTAAGAGAAGCCAACCAAATACCTTGAACTTGAGCGTGCATGCACACTTCCAAATCCATTTGAAAATGGGATCAACCACCAGGTGAGAGAAGCAAGACTTATAGTAAATCTTTGACTTAAAATCCCCAGATTTAGATGGCCATTTCCAGATGTCCTTCCTCTCCTCATCCAGGTTGATCAGTGGCAGCAAAGACTGGAGATGGGTGAACTCAATATAAGCCTCTGGCGACAGAGGCAGATGGAAGTTATCAGAGGCATCAGGCCGCTCCATAAAGTCTTTGATCGTGATCGCATCGTCAATTGCAAATGAATGAAGCCGTGGGAAGCGGTCATGCAATAAGACAACATGATTACCCAGCTGCCATCGATCAAGCCAAAAGACCACCGTGTTGCCTGCATGTACTTGTGGAACAGATAATGTGCAGAAGTTGTTATATAAACGCATGGCATCACACCACCAAAAGGATCCACAACTCTGCGTGACTTCTGGCGGTGGGGAGGCATAATAAGTGTCCCAAATTAATGAGTCCCAAGTCACATCAACCTTGTTCAAAAACTTGAAGAGATGCTTGAGCAACAAGGCCTCATTTTGAATACCAAATTAAGAACACCCAGACCACCGTATTTTCAGGCCGACAGACCAAATCCCAAGCAGCCAATGATTGGCGAGGGTTGTCTGTATTTCCTCTCCACAGACATTGTCGCATGATTCACTCGATTTGCTGCAAAATGCCCTTGGGAAGGGAGAGTGTACACAAGAAATAAATTGGCATGGAACACAACACCGACTGCAGCAGTTGTAGACGGCTCCCTTGATTCAGGAGGCATGAGGATGCAGATAAACGACACTCAACGCAATCAACCAGAGGCAGTAAGTCATAGATTGTAGGTCTAGAAGTTCCCATTGGTAACCCTAGATATGTGAACGACATGGAGCCAACATCGCATACGAGCAAGGTGGCAACCCTAGAGCCCTCCTCATCACTCATATTGATTGGAATAAGGGAGGATTTACTGAAGTTGACTCGCAGTCCTGTTGAAGCCGCAAAGGTGTCAAGCATCTCCTTGAAGGCGATGAGTTGATCATCGATCGCAGGTAGGACAATGAGGGTATCATCCGCATATTGGACAATCGGTAATCATTGGCAACGTTAATTGTGAGCATTAGTGGTCTACACCTTCCATTGCATACATACCATATCATATTGGTATCATATCATCCCTTGGGTCACAAGATTGTTCCCGTATATACCCAATTGCTATCTTAGTTTGTGCATTTCGCATTTTGGCCATATCAAAAAAAGAATAAGCTTTTAAAGCAAAGAAAAAGAGTGAGCAAAGAGCTTGTAAGAAAGAGCCATAACATCATATCATAGTATATCAGATGGTATCATACTCGATCATCATAGATCATCTTGTGCTAAAGCACCAGAACATATATACATAGCATACTTATGATAGAAAGTTTATCCATTTTGCATCTTATAGGTTGTGCACAAGTGTCATATCCGCCTATTGAGAAATCGTGTTAGCGTCTCTCTTGAGTTGTGCAACACGAGCATTTTCCATGGATTCCACATTTTGTGCTCATTCCTTGGTTGCACGACCCCATTTATCTATCTGTGTGTGCGTTTCCGTGTGCCATTCATTGCTATTGGTCTACTTATTTCACTTGCGAATTTGTGAATCTTTTTCAACATTATTGACTCTTGATAACATTTTGCATCAAATTTTTGTGCCACTATCCTCACCGAGCTCCACCATAAGCCTTACTTGTGTAGGTGTGAGAAATTAACGAGATAGGTACCAATTGTGCTATTTGCCTGTTACATCATTGAGTGATCATTGATCCATTTTCAACATCGGTCAAGGTACATTTGGTATAGTTCTTCTTTTTCTCCCACTCATATTTGCTCGAGTCTTGTGATGGATAGGCAAGGCATTTCATCTCCGGTCTTCCACAATAATGATGGCGCGTACAACTACAACAACAAAACTACCCACTTCGAACTACAACGACTAATGCAAGTCATCGACAACATCACCACCGACTTACGCCATTCCGAAGCTAGGAGAATGTAACACCCCGGATGTAACTTGACTTAATTGTAACTCCAACTCTGCCATTTCCGGCTTTAAGTTATGAGATTCCCTTCGTGGTTGGGTTTTGTCTTTGTTTTGCATTTTGTTCATGCCATGCATTTCATATCATGTCATCATGTGCATCTCATTTGCATACGTGTTCGTCTCTTGCATCCGAGCTTTTTCCCCATTGTCCGTTTTGCAATCCGACACTCCTACGTCCTTCGGCGTACCCCTTTTGTCTCTTTTCATGAGAGGGTGTTAAACATTCTCGGAATGGACCGAGATTTGCCAAGTGGCCTTGGTACACCACCGGTAGACCGCCTGTCAAATTGCGTGTCATTTGGAGTCCGTTTGATGCTCCAACGGTTAACCGGGTAACCGGAAAGGCCTCGTGTGTGTTGCAGCCCAACACCCCTCCAAAACGGCCCAATAGCCCATCCAAACCTCTTCCATGTCCTCCGCCGTCGGATCACGATCGCGTGGTCGAAAACTACACTCCATTTGGACACTCCTACCTCCTCCTAGCTATAAATATGTGCACCCCTCCTCCAAATCCGGGTCCAAAAATCCTAGATCCATCCCTGCCGCCATCGGACACATCCGGCCGCCACCGGACAAAGCCGCGCCACCACCAGCGGCCAATCAGAGGGCGCCAAGTGGCCCTCCGCCGTCCTCCTCCACCACGGCCCGCGGGGCCTGAGTCAGGCCCGCGCGAGCCCGCGCGCCGGCCGCCGCCTGCTGCCCGAGACCCAGCACAGCTCCGCCGCCCCGCGTCCTCCCCGGTCGCCGCCTGCCGCCCTCCCGCCGGCGTCGCGCCACCCACCTCCGTATCCTCCTCGGCCGCGCGCGCAGCCAAAGCTCACCGGCGCCGCCTCCCCTGTTCCACGGCGCCGCCTCCCTCTCCCTCACCTCCGGCCGGATCCACCGACCCCGACCACCGCAACCTCCTTCTCCGGTGACCTTCCGGTGATCCTCGGGAAGCGTGCCAACGAACCCTAGATCTGTTCACCCGAGGTCCAAATATCTCTAAGTCCTAGTTTCTATAATGTTTTTATGCCCTGTTCATCATGCCATTACTCCATGACCGTAGCTCCGTTTCATGCGCATGATATATCAAAATGTTCATTGGAAAATTCTCTTCATTTCATTCCATTGTGACACGCTTGTTTGAGTCCATCTTGATGCCCAAATCATCAATGCAAAAATGCTATAAATTGTTTGCTCTTGTTACTTATCAGTTTAGGGTGATTTGTCATTTTTGTCACATTTGTTGTGTGCATCAAATGGGCATGAGCTCTACATGTGTTTTGATCTATGCCATGCCATCTTTACAAAGGTGCTTACCATGTATTTGTGTGATCAATGTGGTGAGTAGCACAAGCATGCAAAGTAGCCTTCGTGATATTGCTGATTTCAGGGACTTAGGATTTTGCTAAGTCCTTGTCCTGCTGTAATTTTTTATGCCATGTAAACATGATGCTACAGTGAGATCCATGCTTGTTTTGAGTACCTTCTGTAAGGATGTTTTGGACATATGGTTATTCTATATACGTCCATGCCCATGTTTGTAATTATGGAGTGCCCTAGCATGTCTTAATCTTGATCTACTTTTGCTATAAAATGTTCCTGGCAGAATGTTAACATGTTAATCAATTTTGCCATGGTTGTTGTTGTTGATCCGTGCATGCTATGAACTTGCTCTTGCCATGGTTAGCTTCATGAACATGTCTTATTGCTGCTAGTATGCTTATCTTGTCATGCAATGCCTTGTGGTGAGTGATTTGAGCTCGCAAAGATGCCTTCATAACTCTGTTTATGCCATGCTCTGTTTTCTTTTAAGTCTGAAACTGTTAATAAAACTTGCTATGTTTACATGGGTGCCATCATATCTTCTGTGCCATTTTGGCTCATGGTCAGTAAGGGACTTTTGTTATAGGCATTTAGTGTTCCATACCGTGATATGTTCCTGTAGCATGTTGTTTGCTTGCTCTAAACATGGCTTGCTGATGTTATTTTCTAGCATGTTAGTATTTTCAGTAAGTCTTTGAACCTGATATCTTTTGCACTTTTGTCATGCTTGTTTCAACTTGTTCTAGTGTGTTTTAGCCGTAGCTCAATGTTCATGTTTTGTCAAGAATCTTGAGTACATCACTGCCCTATGCTTCATTGCTATGTTGGAGTGCAGTAGCTTAGTTTCTTGTTGCATTCTAGATGGCATCATGCTGTTAATCACAGAATTGTGTCATTCTTGTTTTGCTTGCCATTTTCAAACCGTGCATCCGATTCCGGTGATCTTTATATCGATTTCAACCAAAATCATCTCATATTTCCAACTGTACACTTGGTTTGCCAAGTTGATGCCTTGTTCATCCTTTTTCCTTCCAGAGCATGCATATGCATTGCATATCGCATCCCGCATGTCATGCCATGTTTTGCATCATGTTGATTGTGCATTGCATCGTGATTGATTGTTGCTCCTTTGCTTGTGTTCTCGCTTTGGGTAGAGCCGGGAGACGAGTACGTGATCGAGGAACCTGTTGAGTACGCTAACGAGGATCAAGCTTTCGTCAACTCTGAGAACTTTGCAGGCAAGATGACCATACCCTCGAAATCACTACTATCTTCGCTTGCTAGTTGTTCGCTCTATTGCTATGTCGCGATACCTACCACTTGCTATACATGCCTCCCATATTGCCACGTCAAGCCTCTAACCCACCTTTCCTAGCAAACCGTTGTTTGGCTATGTTACCGCTTTGCTCAGCCCTCTTATAGTGTTGCTAGTTGCAGGTGAAGTTGAAGTTTGTTCCATGTTGGAACATGGATATTGTTGGGATATCATCATTATATCTTATTTACTTTAATGCATCTATATAGTTGGTAAAGGGTGGAAGGCTCGGCCTTATGCCTGGTGTTTTTTTTCCACTCTTGCCGCCCTAGTTTCCGTCATACCGGTGTTATGTTCCTTGATTTTGCGTTCCTTACGCGGTTGGGTGTTATGGGAACCCCTTGACAGTTTGCTTTGAATAAAACTCCTCCAGCGAGGCCCAACCTTGGTTTTACCATTTGCCACCTAAGCCTTTTTCCTTGGGTTCCGCGAACTCAAGGGTCATCTTTATTTTAAACCCCCGGGCCAGTGCTCCTCTGAGTGTTGGTCCAAACTAGAGCCCCTTGCAGCACCACCTCCGGGAAGAGAACACAGTCTCATGTTATGATTGAACGTAAGTAGCTTCAGGATCACTTCTTGATCACTATTAGCTTCTCGACCGTGCTTTGCTTCTCTTCTCGCTCTCATTTGCGTAAGTTAGCCACCATATATGCTAGTGCTTACTGCAGCTCCACCTCACTACCCTTTCCTACCTTTAAGCTTAAATAGTCTTGATCACGAGAGTGTGAGATTGTTGAGTCCCCATGACTCACAGATACTTCCAAATAGATGCAGGTACCGATGATGCCAGTGCAGGGGATGCTACCGAAGTCAAGTGGGAGTTCGACGAGGATTCGGGCCGTTACTATGTTGCTTTTCCGGATGATCAGTAGAGGAACCTAGTTGGGGCGACCGGGGATCTAGCATTTGGGGTTTTCGTTCTTTATTTTGGTTCCGTAGTCGGACCTTGATTGTATTCTGGATGATGTATGTTATATTTATGTATTGTGTGAAGTGGCGATTGTAAGCCGACTCTTTATCCCTTTCTTATTCAGTACATGGGATGTGTAAAGATTACCCCTCTTGCGACATGCCTACCATGCGTCTATGCCTCTAAGTCGTGCCCCGACACATGGGAGATATAGCCGCATTGTGGGTGCTACAAGTTGGTATCAGAGCCTTCTTCGAATTAGGAGCCCCCTGCTTGATCGAATTACTAACGTTGTTGAGTCTAGAACAAAATGTTTTGAGTCTTAGGATTACATATATCAGAGAGTAGGATTATTTTACTCCTCGGTCCCTTCGTCACTCTGGTGAGGCCTCCTGACGTAGAGTTTTGACCCTTCTCTCCTCAAATTTCATGAAAAAAAATTAGGATCACCAGGGTATCTTGGAATTGTTTCGATGGTTTTGTGACGAGAACATTGTTCTTGGTGCCTCCTGACATTTAGGGGTTGTGGCAGTGTCCCGGGGAGTTGAGCTCCGAGGTGTTGTCTTCACAATTTTATCGTTGCAGTTCTGGAATACCTGAGTTCGCCGACATCAAAAATCTCTTTTATGCAGTTGTTGGTGAGATAACCTCGACGCCACCCAGTACTAGGGCGGGAGTTTGGGAGTATTGCCATAACTCGTATAACGGATGCTTTTCGAAGGTTGAGGTAAATGATTTCCGATGGTTTCTTGGTTATGTGTTGAAGGATGGATACAGCTGGATGTAGGATTTGCTAGTTTTGGGTGAGATATTCCGCTTCCCCTGTATCCCCAACACCTGATTGCATAACCAGAAAATTTCGGGAGTTTCATAGGTGGGAATTCAAGTAGCTCTAGTCTTTCTTCCCGCAGATATTTGGTTTGTGATTGGGTAATCCTTGCCACTTATTTGTTTATATCCGTACCTTGTTGCTTTATTCATCTACCTTTATCTAAGTGGCTTCTCAACTTAATGGAAGTGTGATGATTTACTTTGGAATTCATTCATTCATTCTTGTTCGAATGTTAAGGCTATATGTTGCAATTTCGATCCATTGATTCAGCTTGAATATATGTCTTTCAAGATGCTAACGGATGTCAACCTCTTCAGGATGGCTCCTCCAACGCGTCAGAATCCGAACCCTCCGCCACCACCTCCACCTCCGGAGGCATGGCAAGCTGTCATGGCAGCCACCAACACCAACACTCGGATGCTTTTGCAACTCTTGCAAGAGCGCAACCAAGGGCAAGGCAACCAAGGAAATCAAGGCCAAGGCAATAATCAACCTCAGTTTGCTACCCTCAGTCAGTTCCTCACAAACCAGCCGAAGTCCTTCAACAACTGTGTCAAGGCCACAGACACCGACGACTGGCTCGTGGATATCTGCAAACATTTTGAGTGTAGCAATGTCAGGCCTGAGGACTTTGTCAAGTTTGCTTCGTTTCAACTCAAAGACCAAGCTGCTGAGTGGTATCAACAATACAGAGATTCCAGAGGAGGTCGTGTGATTACCTGGGATGATTTCCGCCGAGACTTCAAAGCTCACCACATTCCACAAAGTGTTGCTGAGAGCAAGCGTGAGGAGTTCCGCAATCTCAAGCAAGGCCGCGTGTTTGTGTATCAATACAATATCCAGTTTCAGAGACTCGCTCGATTCGCTAAACAAGACGTCCCTGATGAAAAGAGCATGATTTATCAATCCAGAGGTGACCTCAGAGAAGATCTGCAATTAGCTCTATTGCTTCTTGAGCCGACTAAGTATGATGAATTCTACAACATGGCACTAAAGCAAGAAGCTGCTCAGCTCAAGTGTGATGCTTCTAAGAAGAGAGTCAGGGATGCAGTTCAATCTTCTTCTTCAACTCAAGTGGCAGCTAAGCAACAGAAGTTCTGGTTGCCTCCTCCTCCTCCGTTCCTTCAGTCCTACCAGCAGAAGAGCAAAGGTGGCAGTGGATCTTCCCACCCACCCAACCCATGCTATCAGAACAAAGCTCAGTCTCATACTCCAAGGTCAAGTGCTCCTTATCACCGCCCGCTCATAGAGGTTACTTGCAACAAGTGTCAGCATAAAGGGCACTATGCAAACAAGTGCTTCAACCAAAGGCGTCTTCCGCCTCCTCCCTATGAGATCTGCCAGCAATGCAGTGGTCAAGCATAATCCCAAGCATGCTAAGGTCAACATGTTGAACGCAGCTCAGGTAGAGGATTCTTCAGAAGTGATCATGGGTAACCTTCCTGTTAATGATATTCCTGCAAAAGTCTTATTTGATACTGGTGCATCACATTCTTTCATTTCAAGACCTTTTGTGGCTATGCATGATTTGGTTACTCAAGTATTGCCGAGACCTTTGTCTATTGTTTCTCCAGCCCGGCAAATGACTTCTCGAGTATTCATTCCGGATTCCATTATCAAGATGGGTGACTATAAGTTTCTGTCTTCTCCTATTGTTCTTGGTGACTCGGATATTGATCTAATTCTCGGCATGGACTGGCTTTCTAAGCACAAGGCTCAGCTTGATTGTGCTGCCAGGCAGATTCAATTGACACACTCTTCTGAGGATGTGATCACCTATGCCGCTCGTGATGATACCATTCGACTATTTTCTCTCAATGAGAAGGGAGAGTTGAATGCCATCTCTCAGATTCCAGTCGTTTGTGAATATCAAGACGACTTTCTGGAAGAGCTTCCAGGAATGCCTCCTCACCGGCGAGTTGAATTGGTTATCGATCTTGATCCTGACACGGAACCTGTTTGCAAACATCCTTACAAGCTGGGACCAGAAGAGTTGAATGAGTTGAAGAAACAACTCGATGAATAAGAGCGTATGGGTCTGATCAGACCGAGTTTATCTCCATGGGGTTGTGGTGTTCTTTTTGTCAACAAGAAGGATGGAACGAAACAACTCTGCGTTGACTACCGTCCATTGAACAATAAGACAATAAAGAACAAGTATCCACTTCCCAACATCAATGATCTATTCGAGCAACTTAAAGGTGCTCAAGTATTCTCCAAGCTTGACCTCCGTATGGGTTATCATCAGATTCACATTCGTGAACAAGATATTCCCAAGACAACTTTCAGAACAAGCTATGGTTCTTATGAATATACTGTCATGTCTTTCGGCCTTGTCAATGCTCCTCCAACGTTCTCTCGCATGATGAACTTCATATTCAACCCTTACACAAATGATTTCGTCCTGGTGTATCTCAATGATATTTTGGTCTTTTCCAAGAATAAGGAGGGTCATGCCAAGCATTTGAGATTGGTACTCGACAAACTCAAAGAGCATCAATTCTATGCGAAGTTTTCCAAGTGTGAGTTCTGGCTTGATGCGGTTCTCTACCTTGGTCATATCATCTCCGCCAAAGGCATCGCTATTAATCATGAGAAGGTGTCTGCAATTGAATTGGGAGCTCCTGCATCTTGAGCTTGCGTTGGTTTTCCCCGAAGAGGAAGGGATGATGCAGCAGAGTAGCGTAAGTATTTCCCTCAGTTTTTGAGAACCAAGGTATCAATCCAGTAGGAGGCCACGCTCAAGTCCCTCGTACCTGCACAAAACGATAGCTACTCGCAACCAACGCGATTAGGGGTTGTCAATCCCTTCACGGTCACTTACGAGAGTGAGATCTGATAGATATAATATTTTTGGTATTTTTGGTATAAAGATGCAAAGTAAAAAGTAAAGGCAAAGTAAAAAAGAAAAGCAAGATTAAAGTGATGGAGATTGATATGATGAGAATAGACCCGGGGGCCATAGGTTTCACTAGTGGCTTCTCTCAAGAGCATAAGTATTCTAGGCATGATCATGTATATAGGCATCACGTCCGTGACAAGTAGACCGAAACGATTCTGCATCTTCTACTATTACTCCACTCATCGACCGCTATCCAGCATGCATCTAGAGTATTAAGTTAAAAACAGAGTAACGCCTTAAGCAAGATGACATGATGTAGAGAGATAAATTCATGCAATATGAAATAAACCCCATCTTGTTATCCTCGATGGCAACGATGCAATACGTGCCTTGCTGCCCCTTTCTGTCACTGGGTAAGGACACCGCAAGATCGAACCCAAAGCTAAGCACTTCTCCCATGGCAAAAACTACCAATCTAGTTGGCCAAACCAAACGGATAATTCGAAGAGACTTGCAAAGATAACCAATCATACAGAAAAGAATTCATAGAAGATTCAAATATTATTCATAGATAGACTTGATCATAAACCCACAATTCATTGGTCTCAACAAACACACCGCAAAAAGAAGATTACATCGAATAGATCTCCACAAGAGAGGGGGAGAACTTTGTATTGAGATTCAAAGAGAGAGAACAAGCCATCTAGCTACTAACTATGGACCCGAAGGTCTGAGGTAAACTACTCACACTTCATCGGAGAGGCTAGGATGATGTAGAAGCCCTCTGTGGTGACGGACCTCTTCCGGCGGAGCTCCAGAACAGGCCCCAAGATGGGATCTCGTGGATACAGAAAGTTGCGGTGGTGGAATTAGGTTTTTGGCTCCTGTTCTGATCGTTTGTGGGTACGTGTGTATATATAGGAGGAAGGAGTACGTCGGTGGAGCACCGAGGGGCCCACGAGGCAGGAGGCGCGCCCTAGGGGGGGCGCGCCCCCCACCCTCGTGACCTCCTCTTTGACCCCCTGGAGTAGGGTCCAAGTCTCCTGGATCACGTTCGGTGAGAAAATCACGTTCCCGAAGATTTTATTCCGTTTGGACTCCGTTTGATATTCTGTTTATCCGAAACACTGAAATAGGCAAAAAAAACATCAATTCTGGGTTGGGCCTCCGGTTAATAGGTTAGTCCCAAAAATAATATAAAAGTGGAAAATAAAGCCCAATATAGTCCAAAATAGTAGATAATATAGCATGGAGCAATCAAAAATTATAGATACGTTTGAGACGTATCAGGCATCCCCAAGCTTAATTCCTGCTCGTCCTCGAGTAGGTAAATGATAAAAAAGAATTTTTGATGCGGAGTGCTACTTGGCATAATTTCAATGCAAATCTTCTTAATTGTGGTATGAATATTCAGATTAGAAAGATTCAAGACAAAAGTTTATATTGACATAAAAATAATAATACTTCAAGCATACTAACAAAGCAATTATGTCTTCTCAAAATAACATGGCCAAAGAAAGTTATCCCTACAAAATCATATAGTCTGGCTATGCTCCATCTTCACCACACAAAGTATTTAAATCATGCACAACCCCGATGACAAGCCAAGCAATTGTTTCATACTCTAACTTTTTCAATCTTCACACAATACATGAGCGTGAGCCATGGATATAACACTATAGGTGGAATAGAATGGTGGTTTTGGAGAAGACAAAAAAGGAGGGGAAGATAGTCTCACATCAACTAGGTGTATCAATGGGCTATGGAGATGCCCATCAATAGATATCAATGTGAGTGAGTAGGGATTGCCATGCAACGGATGCACTAGAGCTATAAATGTATGAAAGCTCAACAAAAGAAACTAGTGAGTGTGCATCCAACTTGCTTGCTCATGAAGACCTAGGGCAATTTGAGGAAGCCCATCATTGGAATATACAAGCCAAGTTCTATAATGTAAAATTCCCACTAGTATATGAAAGTGATAACATATGAGACTCTCTATATGAAGAACATGGTGCTACTTTGAAGCAAAATATATGAGACTTGCTATATCATGGTGCTACTTTGAAGCACAAGTGTGGAAAAAAGGATAGTAGCATTGCCCCTTTTTATTTATTTTCTTTTTTTTGGGCCTTCTTTTTTTTCTTTGGCCTTTTTTTATTGGGACAATGCTCTATTGAATGATGATCATCACACTTCTATTTATTTACAACTCAATGATTACAACTCGATTCTAAAACAAAGTATGACTCTATATGGATGCCTCCGGCGGTGTACCGGGATATGCAATGAATCAAGAGTGACAAGTATGAAAAAAATTATGAACGGTGGCTTTGCCACAAATACTATGTCAACTACATGATCATGCTAAGCAATATGACAATGATGAATGTGTCATGACGAACTAGGTGGTGGAAAGTTGCATGGCAATATATCCCGGAATGGCTATGGAAATGTCATAATAGGTAGGTATGTTGGCTGTTTTGAGGAAGGTATTTGGTAGGTGTATGATACCGGCGAAAGGTGCGCGGTATTAGAGAGGCTAGCAAAGGTGGAAGGGTGAGAGTGCGTATAATCCATGGACTCAACATTAGTCATAAAGAACTCATATACTTATTGCAGAAATCTAGAAGTTATCAAAGCAAAGTATTACATGCATGCTCCTGGGGGGATAGATTGGTAGGAAAAGACCAGCGCTCATCCCCGACCGCCACTCATAAGGAAGACAATCAATAAATAAATCATGCTCCGACTTCGTCACATAACGGTTCACCATACGTGCATGCTACGGGAATCACAAACTTTAACACAAGTATTATTTAAATTCACAACTACTCAACTAGTATGACTTTAATATTATCACCTCCATATCTCAAAATAATTATCATGCTTCAATCTTTTCTTAGTATTCAACACACTCAAAAAAAAGTTTCACAAATCTTGAATACCAAGCATATTATTATTAAGCAAATTACCATGCTATTAAGAGTCTCTAAAAATAATTTAAGTGAAGCATGAGAGATCAATAGTTTCTTTAAAACAAATCCACCACCGTGCTCTAAAAGATCTAAGTGAAGCACATAGAGCAAAATTATAACACTCAAAAGATATAAGTGAAGCACATAGAGCAAAATTATCTAGCTCAAAAGATATAAGTGAAGCACATAGAGCAAAATTATAACACTCAAAAGATATAAGTGAAGCACATAGAGCAAAATTATCTAGATCAAAAGATATAAGTGAAGCACTTAGAGAAAAATTATGTAGCTCAAAAGATATAAGTGAAGCACATAGAGCAAAACTACTTAGCTCAAAAGATATAAGTGAAGCACATAGAGTATTCTATCAAATTTTAATTCATATATGGCTCTCTCAAAAGGTGTGTACAGCAAGGATGATTGTGGCATACTAAGGCACAAAGACACAAATAATACAAGACGCTCCAAGCAAAACACATATCATGTTGGTGAATAAAAATATAGCTCCAAGTAAATTACCGATGGAAGTGGACGAAAGAGGGGATGCCTTCCGGGGCATCCCCAAGCTTTGACTTTTTGGTGTCCTTGGATTATATTGGGGGTGCCATGGGCATCCCCAAGCTTAGGCTCTTGCCACTCCTTGTTCCATGATCCATCAAAAAAATTCACCCAAAACTTGAAAACTTCACAACACAAAACTCAAAATAGAAAACTCGTGAGCTCCGTTAGCGAAAGAAAACAAAAGACCACTTCAAGGTACTGTAATGAACTCATTATTTATTTATATTGGTGTTAAACCTACTGTATTCCAAATTCTCTATGGATCATAAACTATTTTACTAGCCATAGATTCATCAAAATAAGCAAACAACACACGAAAAACAGAATCTGTCAAAAACAGAACAGTCTGTAGTAATCTGTAGCTAGCGCAAGATCTGGAACCCCAAAAATTATAAAATAAATTGCTGGACGAGAGGAATTTATCTATTAATCATCTGCAAAACGAATTAAATAAATATCTCTCCAAATAAAAATGACAGCAGTTCTCGTGAGCGCTAAAGTTTCTGTTTTTTACAGCAAGTTCAACAAGACTTTCCCCAAGTCTTCCCAACGGTTCTACTTGGCACAAACACTAATTAAACACAAAAAACACAACCAAAATAGAGGCTAAATAATTTATTTATCACTAAGCAGGAGCAAAAAGCAAGGAATAAAAATAAAATTGGGTTGCCTCCCAACAAGCGCTATTGTTTAACGCCCCTAGCTAGGCATAAAAGCGAGGATAAATCTAGGTGTTGCCATAATAGTAAGATAGATTATTAAAACTCATTTCATATTCTCTACGCTCGGCAGCAAGCTTTCTTTGAGGCAAGCAAAAGTAATCAAAAGGACTAAATTTAATGGGACAAAAGTCCCCAAGATCAACCTTGGGAGGTATAGGTTCCTCCTTTGGTCCTTCGTAATGCACAACCAATTCATCATTATAAGCATTCTTTTGACAGAACTTTGTAAGCCTATATTCAAGAGAATATCCTAGCTCATTATTTCGAATAGCCAAATCATCATTAAGTTCAGAAATTCTATCAACTAAAACATTGGTAGGAACCCTTCTTCTAAGATTTTCATTGAAAGCAACATAATCTAGAGATTGAAAACGCATTATTTCTTCTTGATCAAAGAGGATAGTTTTTATGGGAGGACAGCAAGCGTCCACCCTATAATGCGCAAAGATTTCTTTGGCTTCTCTTATTATGAATCTAAACTCATTAGCCAAAAAGATAGTAGCGGCACGCTTAACAGAAGAATGCTCAATATTAGAAAATTCCAGAAAAATCCTTTGTATGGAAGGATGCATGTGCATGAATTGTCTTTCAAGTTCAACTGCAAGCACGGCAATAGCGTCTGCAAGACTACTAGTTATGTGAAGGATAGAACTACCCATAGAAGGTAAAGCACCAGCACAAGTAAAGAAATCTTGAATAACTCATTTTCCAATAATATTACCACTACCAACACGAATTTTTTTGTATGAAAGATGGTAGGTTCTTTAGTAGGAGCATCAGAATTTTCCATGATTGTTATCGCCCATATTGGCGATAACTTCCCCAATTTCAGACATAACGACAAGCGAGCAAACTAGCACATGAGCAAACAAGAAGCAAATAGAGAGGGAGGATAGAGAGAGAGACGGCGAATAAAACGGCAAGGGTGAATTGGGGGAGAGGAAAACGAGAGGCAAATGGCAAATAATGTAATGCGAGATATAGGGGTTGTGATGGGTAC
Organism: Triticum urartu; assembly: GCF_056163025.1. NCBI lineage: Eukaryota > Viridiplantae > Streptophyta > Magnoliopsida > Poales > Poaceae > Triticum > Triticum urartu. Next base: position 292,032,957 of record NC_141877.1, on the reverse strand, counting down.
TTGGTATGTTGACTTTTTGCGTAGACTCCCCGGCAACGGCGCCAGAAATCCTTCTTGCTACGTCTTGAGCTTGCGTTAGTTTTCCCCGAAGAGGAAGGGATGATGCAGCAGAGTAGCGTAAGTATTTCCCTCAGTTTTTGAGAACCAAGGTATCAATCCAGTAGGAGGCCATGCTCAAGTCCCTCGTGCTTGCACAAAACGATAGCTACTCGCAACCAACACGATTAAGGTTTGTCAATCCCTTCACGGTCACTTACGAGAGTGAGATCTGACAGATATAATATTTTTGGTATTTTTGGTATAAAGATGCAAAGTAAAAAGTAAAGGCAAAGTAAAAAAGCAAAGCAAGATTAAAGTGATGGAGATTGATATGATGAGAGTAGACCTGGGGGCCATAGGTTTCACTAGTGGCTTCTCTCAAGAGCATAAGTATTCTACGGTGGGTGAACAAATTACTGTTGAGCAATTGATAGAATTGAGCAAAGTTATGAGAATATCTAGGCATGATCATGTATATAGGCATCATGTCCGTGACAAGTAGACCGAAACAATTCTGCATCTACTACTATTACTCCACTCATCGACCGCTATCCAGCATGCATCTAGAGTATTAAGTTAAAAACAGAGTAACGCCTTAAGCAAGATGACATGATGTAGAGAGATAAATTCATGCAATATGAAATAAAACCCATCTTGTCATCCTCGATGGCAATGATGCAATACGTGCCTTGCTGCCCCTTCTGTCACTGGGTAAGGACACCGCAAGATCGAACCCAAAGCTAAGCACTTCTCCCATGGCAAGAACTACCAATCTAGTTGGCTAAACCAAACAGATAATTCAAAGAGACTTGCAAAGATAACCAATCATACATAAAAGAATTCAGAGAAGATTCAAATATTATTCATAGATAGACTTGATCATAAACCCACAATTCATCGGTCTCAACAAACACACCACAAAAAGAAGATTACATCGAATAGATCTCCACAAGAGAGGGGGAGAACTTTGTATTGAGATTCAAAGAGAGAGAAGAAGCCATCTAGCTACTAACTATGGACCCGAAGGTCTGAGGTAAACTACTCACACTTCATCGGAGAGGCTAGGATGATGTAGAAGCCCTCCGTGATGACGGCCCTCTTTCGGCGGAGCTCCGGAACAGGCACCAAGATGGGATCTCGTGGATACAGAAAGTTGCGGTGGTGGAATTAGGTTTTTGGCTCCTGTTCTGATCGTTTGGGGGTACGTGTGTATATATAGGAGGAAGGAGTACGTCGGTGGAGCACCGAGGGGCCCACGAGGCAGGGGGCGCGCCCTAGGGGGGGCGCCCCCACCCTCGTGACCTCCTCTTTGACCCCCTGGAGTAGGGTCCAAGTCTCCTGGATCACGTTCGGTGAGAAAATCACGTTCCCGAAGATTTTATTCCGTTTGGACTCTGTTTTATATTTTGTTTATCCGAAACACTGAAATAGGCAAAAAACAGCAATTCTGGGCTGGGCCTACGGTTAATAGGTTAGTCCCAAAAATAATATAAAAGTGGAAAATAAAGCCCAATATAGTCCAAAACAGTAGATAATATAGCATGGAGCAATCAAAAATTATAGATACGTTGGAGACGTATGAGGAGCCTCCTTAGAATGTCAAGCAGCTCCGCAATTTTCTTGGGCTTCCAAGCTATTGTCGAAGATTCGTTGAGAATTTCTCTAAGATTGCAAAGCCTCTTTCCAACCTCCTCCAGAAGCATGTTAAGTATGCCTGGACACCTGGATGTGACGTCGCTTTCAACACCCTCAAAGAGAAGTTAGTCACAGCTCCTGTTTTGACTCCTCCTGATGAATCCAAACCATTTGAAGTTTTCTGTGATGCCTCCCTGCAAGGTCTCGGTGCTGTGTTAAAGCAAGAGAAGAAAGTTATGGCCTATACCTCTCGTCAGTTGAAGCCCAACGAAAAGAACTACCCCACTCACGACCTCGAGTTGGCGGCAGTTGTCCATGCATTATTAACGTGGAGACATCTCTTGTTGGGAAGGAAAGTGGACATCTTCACTGATCATAAGAGCCTCAAGTACATCTTCACTCGACCCAAACTCAACCTCAGGCAGACTCATTGGGTCGAAATGATCCAAGAGTACAATCTGAGTATTGAATATACTCCATGCAAGGCCAATGTCATTGCAGATGCTTTGAGCAGGAAGGTTTACTACAACAGCTTAATTCTTAAGCCCTTCCAACCGGATCTTTGTGAAGCTTTCTGCAAGCTAAATCTCCGAGTTGTTCCTCAAGGCTTTCTTGCCAACCTCCAAGTCTCTCCTACTTTGGAAGATCAAATTCATGAGGCACAACTCCTGGATTCCATGGTGAAGAAGGTGAAAAATGGGATCGCTAAGAGCCAACCCAAGTACAAGTGCTATCACATTGATGACAAAGACACTCTTTTCTTCGAGGATCGAATTGTGGTTCCTAAGGGTGATCTAAGGAAAGTCATTATGAAGGAGGCGCACAACTCCCTTCTATCCATTCATCCTGGAAGTATGAAGATGTACCATGACGTCAAGAAGTCGTATTGGTGGACTCGAATGAAGCGAGAGATTGCTCAGTTCATGAATGAATGTGATGTCTGCAGAAGAGTGAAAGCAAAACACCAACGACCAGCTGGTCTCCTCCAACCTCTTGCTATTCCAGAATGGAAGTTTGACCATATTGAGATGGACTTCGTGACTGGATTTCCCAAGTCCAAATGTGGAAATAATGCTATCTTCGTTGTCATCGACAAGCTTACAAAAGTGTCTCATTTTCTTCCTATCAAAGAATCTATCACAACAGCTCAGTTGGCAGAGCTATACACCTCCAGGATTGTCTCTTTGCACGGTATTCACAATTGATATCTTTAGACCGTGGAAGCATCTTCACTTCTAAGTTCTGGGACTCTTTCCAGAAGGCCATGGGCACCAACATTCGGTTCAGCACAGCCTTCCATCCTCAAACTAGTGGCCAAGTCGAGCGAGTCAATCAAATCCTTGAAGATATGATCAGGGCTTGTGTCATTTCCTTCGGTATGAAGTGGGAAGATTGTCTTCCATATGCCGAGTTCTCCTACAACAACAGCTTCCAAGCGAGTTTGGGCAAGGCCCCATTCGAGATTCTCTATGGCAGAAAGTGTCGCACTCTTAATTGGTCAGAGACTGGTGAACGCCAACTTCTTGGCAATGACTTAATCACAGAAGCTGAAGAAATGTGCAAAGTCATCCTTGAAAATCTCAAAGCCGTGCAATTGTGCCAGAACAGTTACTATGATAGCAAGCACTGTCGGTGTCAAAACCGGCGGATCTTGGGTAGGGGGTCCCGAACTGTGCGTCTAGGCCGGATGGTAACAGGAGGCAGGGAACACGATGTTTTACCCAGGTTCGGGCCCTCTTGATGGAGGTAAAACCCTACGTCCTGCTTGATTAATATTGATGATATGGGTAGTACAAGAGTAGATCTACCACGAGATCAAGGAGGCTAAACCCTAGAAGCTAGCCTATGGTATGATTGTTGTATATGGAGTTGATTGCCTACGGACTACAACCCTCCGGTTTATATAGACACCGGATAGGGTTAGGGTTACACAGAGTCGGTTACAATGGTAGGAGATCCTGAATATCCACATCGCCAAGCTTGCCTTCCACGCCAAGGAAAGTCGCATCCGGACATGGGACGAAGTCTTCAGTCTTGTATCTTCATAGTCCAGGAGTCCGGCTGAAGGTATAGTCCGGCTACCCGAACACCCCCTAATCCAGGACTCCCTCAGTAGCCCCTGAACCAGGCTTCAATGACGACGAGTCCGGCACGCAAATTTTCTTCGGCATTGCAAGGCGGGTTCCTCCTCCAAGTCCTTCATAGAAGATTGTAAACACCAAGAGTAATGTCCGGCTCTACAAAATAAGCTTCCACATATCGCCATAGAGAGAATAATATTAACACAAATCAAAACTGCTGACGTATTCCGCAGTGTGTCATCACACTACGGCTAAGTCCTTCACTCGAATCGTTTTTACTTTTCCACCTCAGCATGTTTTGCGAGGCGGTTTCCTTGGCACGTCTTGTCAAAGCAAAGATCGTGTACCCCCTTTACGGGATTCTCATCAATACGGACGTGGGTAACCCAACCGCGCCATTTATCACGGCGCTTGGGAGGCAAGCGAGTTTTACTAGGCTGGTAGGGACGCACAACCGCATCCTCCCATATAAGGGGATAAGGATCCACCTTTTTACCTACGCCTTCTTCCTCCTTTGCCTATCCATCTCCTGCGCACTCGAGCTCCAGCGCCCAAGCCCGCACTTCCCACCTCAACCTTCTCCAGCAATGTCCGGAGCGGGAGGCAAGTGGATGGTCTCCTCCGCTACGGAGGGCCAAGTCAAGAAGCTAAGGAAGGCCGGATACCTGTCTAAGGACATCGCACACCGGCTTCCCGAATAGGGGCAGCTTCTCCCCACCCCAAGGCCCCATGAGAGGGTAGTATTTCTTCCCCACTTCCTCCGCGGACTGGGTTTTCCACTCCACCCATTTGTCCGGGGGCTCATGTTCTGCTACGGCCTGGATTTCCATGATCTGGCCCCGAACTTCATCCTCAACATCTCGGCGTTTATCGTCGTGTGCGAGGCTTTCCTCCGCGTCCGCCCTCATTTCAGCCTCTGGCTCAAGACCTTCAACGTCAAGCCCAAGGTGGTGCGCGGCAGCCAGGCGGAGTGCGGAGGCGCCATGGCGGGCAAGATGGCCAACGTCCTATGGTTCGAGGGCTCTTTTGTGGAGACCCTGAAGGGGTGGCAATCCGGATGGTTTTACATCACCGAGCCACGTGATCCGAACTGGATCGCAGCCCCCGAGTTCCGATCCGGACCCCCCACGCGGCTTATGTCCTGGAAAGAGACGGGCCTGTCATGGGTGACGAAAAAGAGGTGACCGGATTCCAAACAAGCATCCAGTCCCTGGTGAACAAGCCAATCCGGCTTGTTAATGTAATCCAGGTTATGCTCGTCCGCCGGATCCTCCCGTGCCAACAACGGGATTTTAATCTGTGGGAGTTCGACCTGGCGCAGCACCAAACCCTTAGCAGGCTCTTCGACACGACGTACGAAGATGCCTGGAATGTGCTATTCAAGGGCGCTGAGGCTCCCGCATCTGCTTCCGAGGACCGCGGATACAGCTCGCAGCGTCACGCTAGTGAGGTAAGCTATCTTCACCTTTTATAGGATGTTAAGCTTTCTTCATAATTTGACTCTATGCGAGATCTAAACTCCCTTACCTTTGACAGGCTTGGCGGGCGATATTCGGACCGATTAACTGTCCGGCTCCACTGCCCGAAGACCCAGCCCCAGCTCTACTAGTGAAGCTGCTAGTTCCGGCGCCTTATGTGGTGCCGGAGAAGAAGGCCAAGAAGAAGAAGACCACGGGGACTCGAAAGAGTGCCCGCAACGTGGTGGTGTCGGACTCGTCATCCGACGAGTCCGAGACGCCCTCTTCCCGTGAAAACGAGGAGGAGGAAGAAGAAAACTCCCCCCCCCCAGCGGAGGGAGGAGAGAAGAGGAAGGCCGCCCCAACGGGAGAGGCCGAGGGGTCTAGGAAAAGGAAGACCCCTCCGCCGGACTACTCCCCCGACGCCGAAGAGGGCAGAGAGGAGTGGCCAAACAGGGCCAAGCGTCCGGCGAAATCATAAGTTCGGATATCAGAGTAACTCATGATGTTCCTTTGTTGCACAGCTTTCCCTAATGTCGAACGTAATTATGCAGCCCGCCCCAGGCCGAATTCAACGAATCGTCGGGCGGCTCCCTGGACTCATCGGACGTGAACTCAGTTCCGCCCGCTGTCTCCCCCCGCACTGCAGACGACACCGAAGTGGCGTCGCGACAAGCTCCGGGGCAGGAGGAGGTGGTCCCGGAGGAGCCGCAAGGCAACCTCCCGGACTCCAGGAGTGAAGGGGATAAGGCCCCCTAGGGCTCCAAGTCCGGCTTTGTGCCGGACACCGCGCCGGAATCTTCCACAATTCCGGACCGCGGTAGGCGAACTCCTTCCAAGAGGAGCAAGCCTTCTGAGCCGGCGGCCTCCATCCAACCGAAGGTGCCGGACAATCTGCTGGAGGTGCTTGATGGCGCCTCCATCGATGAGGGGCATCGTACTATTATGAGTATGGTGATCCAGAAGGTTCAGTCTGCCAAGAGCGGACTGACTGAAGCTTGCGCTAGCCTTCTAACAGGCTTCGAGGTAAGTAAAAATATGTAAAAATATTACCGCATAGACAGTAGCCCCTGATGCTCTGTTTGGCGTTCGGAAAGAAAAGCCAAATAGAGGATCTATTAAATATCGCAGGAGTCTAACAAAAAAGAGTCAATATGCGTATGCAGGCTTCGCCGCTATCCACCGCCGCACTGACTGCGGAGGTGGGTGTCCTGAAGCAGGACCTCGAGCGGACCGAGCGAGAGCTCGGCCTTGCCAAGCGGCGGCTCAAGGAGAGAGAAGGTAAGAAATACCTTACAGAAAAAGTGCCTATAAAAAGGCGTGAATGCAAAAAAAATAATAGGATTGTACTGCTTATTGTAGGGGCCACAACTGAGGTGGCGACCCTTAAGCAGGCGTTGTCTAAGGCCGAAAAGAAAACGGCCGCGGAGCGCACCGAGCGAGACAGACTTGGGGCTCAGGTCGGCGAGGTGCAGCAAGAGCTTCAGGCTCTCATGAAAAAACATGAGAGTTTGGAGCTTGAGTCAAAGGCGCAAGCATCCGAGCTCGCGACGGCCCTTGAGACTGCCAAGTCTGCCAAGGCCGAAGCCCAAAACGCCCTCCAAGAGTTGGAGGAGATGAGGAAGATAGCAGCGGGTAAGGCATTCTTCATGCAAAGCAGAAATATAAAAGTAAACTACTTGTTACTTACCCGAATCTGGAGCTCTCCAAGGGCATTCGCAGATCTTCCCCGCAGCGTATCTGATGCCGCCGCATTCTACCGAGCTGAAGAGGGCAGCTCGACGGAGAAGGTGTTCTGGTCTCAGTATTCTGAGGCCGGACACCCTGTGCCTTTGAGCGACCAGCTGAAACAGCTGGTCGAGCTCCACAAGGCGGCCGAACAGGCCATGAAGGGCTTCATAGTTCGGCTGTGGCCCGGAGAGGCCCTGCCTGGGAGCTATTTTGGGCTGGTGCGGCGGCTGGTGGAGGCATGTCCGAGGCTCGAGGTCATCAAGCGCTCCGTCTGCATCGAAGGTGCCCGTCGGGCCCTTGCCCGTGCAAAGGTGCACTGGGGTAAGCTGGACGGTGAGAAGCTTCTGAAGGACGGGCCGCCGCCGGGGAAGGAGCATCGCAAGCCCGAGAACTACTACAAGGATGTTCTTGCAGGTGCCCGCCTTGTGGCGGATGAATGTACCAAGGATGTGATTTTTGAATGAACTCGCTCGTGTTTATCCTATGCGCTGAAAACTTGTTCATATGCGCTAAGCAATGCTTATTGAATTTAAAATATTACTTTCTGTGCGGCCGTGTATCAAAAAATTGAGAGATGGTCAGTCGTCGGCTTCTTCCCCCATGCCACTAGTGCTGGGGTGTTCGGGATAAACCTGAGCGCTCTTTTTCCCATAGTTGGGTCCTTTGAGGGAGGCGCTCAGCACAACGAACCAGGCAATCGGACTATAATGCTTGAACACTCTCACTTAGCCATAGAACTCTATAATTTTAAATTTCGGCGAAGCCCCTAGTTCGGAAGACCGAGTTCGGGGCGCTATCCACGCCTTGGCCGGACAAAGCCAGCTCCTCGCTTGAAGCGGCATAAGTCTTTAGGGACTCGAAAAACCTCTCGAACAGCGACCGGTCTCTCGCCTCATCATGACAGTCAGTTTTAGCTTTCTCCACTGAGGTGCTTAACCCAGCTGAACCGGGGCACAATCGCAGTGGTTCTCCTAGTGCTACCTTAGCCGATAGAGCGGAACGTAAGGCACCAAAACATAGGAGCCGGGCAAACCCAACTATTGACCCAAATCATGATTCGGAGCCGATGCATATAGTGCTATAAGTTCGGGGTGCCGCACTTGTGAAAGTGTACGGACTTCTCACGCTATAATGAGGGGTACTGAAGCCCCTGGCGTGTTTGCTGTACCATGGTGTATGGGTGCAATCATGTCATTTAATAAACATATATGTGAAAAGAAGATAATGCAAAAAATAGACAAAAAGCTAAGCAATGTTTACAGAGAGGCTATTTATCAAAGCCGAACGATACAAATAGTGCGGTAAGCAAAAGATATTGGACTATTCGGTATGTCCTGACCAGGGGCAGGCCGCGGAATTGTATTTAAAATAGGTATACCGCTCGTAACAGAGACCACCTGGGAGTTCCATAATGCGGCATGGCTTGTCTGCCTCCCTGGATCTTGCATCATTTGTGCGGCAGTCGTATTGCCGAACAGGTCGTCCGAAGTATGGAGTCCTGAAAGTAAGAAAAAATTAAAAAAAGAATCCGGCAGCCCCTAGTACGTTTTAAGCCGTATTTTGGGCGTGCTGTTATTGTGCCCCTTCCCCTGTGCCCATGGTATTTCAAGGTCGTAGTTATGTACGCGAGGTACTGGTTTCGCTATGTCACGAAAGCTGGGGTTGGGGCCGCATTGCTACGCTTGCTCAGAGTGTGCCAGGCGGTCCTGCTGTGGGTTACTCCGGGCGCGCTTGGCAGTGTCTGGCTTTTTAATGGCCGGACTGGAGAATTGCCTGAGAAGGCTACTTTGTACCTCCGCTGCGAGAGCCGCCGTATGCTCCTCCGTACGGAGGGAGCGTTCGGTGTTTCCGTTGACCGTAATTACTCCTCGAGGGCCTGGCATCTTGAGCTTGAGATATGCGTAGTGCGGCACCGCATTGAACTTTGCGAATGCGGTTCGTCCGAGCAGGGCGTCATAGCCACTGCGAAACGGGACTATATCGAAGATTAACTCTTCGCTTCAGAAATTGTCCGGGGATCCGAAGACCACGTCAAGTGTTACTGAGCATGTACAGTTGGCTTCTACACCTGGTATAACGCCTTTAAAGGTCGTTCTTGTGGGCTTAATCCTTGAGGGATCTATGCCCATTTCCGCACTGTATGCTGATAAAGCAGGTTCAGGCTACTGCCGCCGTCCATGAGGACTCTTGTGAGATGAAATCCGTCGATGATTGGGTCGAGAACCAATGCGGCGAAGCCGCCATGACAGATGCTAGTGGGATGGTCCCTTCGATCAAAAGTGATCGGGCAGGAGGACCATGGGTTGAACTTTGGGGCGACTGGCTCCATCGCGTATACGTCCCGTAGCGCACGCTTCCGCTCCCGCTTGGGAATGTGGGTTGCGTATATCATGTTCACCGTCCACACTTGTGGGGGAAAGCCCTTCTGTCCATTGTTGTTCGGCGGCTTGGGCTCCTCGTCGTCGCTGTGCAGCCCCTTGTCTCTGTTTTCGGCCCTTAACTTGTGTGCCTGCTTGAACACCCAACAATCTCTGTTAGTGTAATTGGCTGGCCTTTCGGGGGTGCCATGTATCTGGCACAAGCGATTGAGTATTCGGTCCAAACTGGAAGGGCCCTGAGTATTCTTTTTGAATGGCTTTTTCCGCTGACCGGATTTATAGCCTTTGAATCCGGCATTGACTACCGTGTCTTCATTGCTGTCGCTGTTAACGCGACGTTTTTGCTTATTCTGACGTGTCCTGCCACTTTTGTCCTTGGTATCCGAATTACCAGGGTTCTTTGATAAGTTGTTACTGCGAGCTAGCCAGCTGTCTTCTCCCGCGCAAAAGCGGGTCATGAGTGTCGTGAGGGCTGCCATGGATTTCGGCTTTTCCTGTCCCAGGTGCCGGGCAAGCCACTCTTCGCGGATGTTATGCTTGAAGGCTGCTAGGGCCTCTGCGTCTGGATAGTCGACTATCTGGTTTTTCTTTGTTAGGAACCGTGTCCAAAATTGTCTGGCCGATTCCTCTGGCTACTGAATTATGTGGCTTAAGTCGTCGGCATCCGGCGGTCGCACGTAAGTGCCCTGGAAGTTGTCGAGGAATGCAGCTTCCACGTCCTCCCAAGAACCGATTGAGTCTGCTGGCAAGCTGTTAAGCCAATGCCGGGCCCGTCCTTTAAGTTTGAGCGGGAGGTATTTGATGGTCGTGTAGATCATCGTCGCGTGCCATGTGGATGTGAAGGAGATAATCCTCGATCCATACCGCCGGATCTGTTGTGCCATCCTATGATTCGATGTTTACGGGTTTGAAACCCTCTGGGATTTTATGATCCATTACTTCATTCGTGAAGCATCGCGGGTGTGCGGCGCCTCTGTACTGGGCTATATCACGAGGCAGCTCGGAAGAGCTATGTCTGTTGTGTTCGGCCCGGCCGGATTTGTTGTATCCGGAGTGAAGATCATTGTCACATGCCGTAGGGCGCCTGCGCAATCCGTAGATCGATCTTGTTTGTCTTGCCTTATCCTCCAGTATGTCTCGCAGGTCGGGCGCATTTTCTCGTGCCTTAGTTGAGCGGCGTCGGGGCATGGCTTGGGTGGAGGGCCGAGAGGCCTCTTTGTCGCGGCCGCGAGGTGGCCGGTCTGCCATGTCATGCGCTGGTGATGTAGGTGCTTCCTCCTCTGATCGGGGTAGCGGCCTGCGCTTCGGGTAACTCTTGGAGGGGCGTTCGAGTTCATACTCTTCGGCCGCAAGGACTTCAGTCCATTTGTCAGCTAGCAAATCTTGGGCACCTCTAAGCTGTTGCTGCTTTTTCTTGAGGCTGCTTGCCGTGGCTAAAAGCCTGCGTTTAAAACGCTCTTGTTCGGCGGGGTCTGATGGTATGACGAATTCGCCGTCATCGAGGCTTGCCTCGTCTTCGGAGGGAGGCGTATAGTTATCATCCTCGACCTCTCGGTCTGCCGCTCTCTCATGAGGGCTGGCTTCTCCATCTTCCTGTGCCGAATCTTGCTGAGGTGGGTGTTCTTCGGCGCTATCCGGGGTAGTATTATCTCCCGTGCCGGAATCACCGTTTTTGCTTTGGCGGGATTGAGAGCGGCGCTGCTGACGCCGGCGCTTTGGCTGTTTCTTGGGGGCGTCATCCCCCACTGTTCCATCGCCATCTCCATCTTTTGGAGTATCCACCATATATATGTCATATGACGAGGTGGCCTTCCAGCGCCCTACAGGTGCTGGTTCCTGTTCGTCTCCTACATCCTCGTCCATGTCGTCGATGTCTTCGGAGCTGAAGTCAAGCATGTCGGTTAGATCATCGACAGGGGCTACAAAGTGGGTGCTGGGTGGGCTTTGAATTTCCTCATCGCCCGTATCCCACCCTCGCTGACCGTAGTCTAGCCAGGGCTCTCCTGATAAAGAGAGAGACTTAAGAGAATTCAGGATGTCGCCAAAAGGCGAACGCTGAAAGATGTATGCGGCGGTGAACTCCATTATCGGTGCCCAATCGGATTCGATTGGCAGGGGCGCGGGGGGTTCGAAGTCCGGGGAGGAGTCCGGATCCTCGGAGTCACAGGTCGTGCAGAGTGCGGGGCTAGCATTCGGCTCGATCGCTTTTGGGATCGCAGCCCCCGAGGTGACGTCCAACCGCTCATCCTCGATTGGCGCAATAGGCTCCGAGTTAGGGGTCGGAACCGATGCGTGTGCGGCCTCCAGGACACTGTCCGGGGGCAGAGCTAGATCATGCCTCTCGAGATAGTGCGGCGCGCTTGGCCGTGGCTTGAGTCCGTCGAAGATCAAGTCTCCACGGATGTCAGCCGTGTAGTTTAAGCTTCCAAATCTGACTTGATGGCCAGGGGCGTAGCTTTCGATCTGCTCCAGGTGGCCGAGCGAATTGGCCTGCAGAGCGAAGCCGCCGAAGACGAAGATCGGTCCGGGGAGCAAAGTCTCACCCTGGACCGCATCGTTGTTGATGATCAAAGGAGCCATCGGGCCTAAAGGCGACGACACAGCGGAACTCTCAATGAAAGCACCAATGTCGGTGTCAAAACCGGCGGATCTTGGGTAGGGGGTCCCGAACTGTGCGTCTAGGCCGGATGGTAACAGGAGGCAGGGAACACGATGTTTTACCCAGGTTCGGGCCCTCTTGATGGAGGTAAAACCCTACGTCCTGCTTGATTAATATTGATGATATGGGTAGTACAAGAGTAGATCTACCACGAGATCAAGGAGGCTAAACCCTAGAAGCTAGCCTATGGTATGATTGTTGTATATGGAGTTGATTGCCTACGGACTACAACCCTCCGGTTTATATAGACACCGGATAGGGTTAGGGTTACACAGAGTCGGTTACAATGGTAGGAGATCCTGAATATCCGCATCGCCAAGCTTGCCTTCCACGCCAAGGAAAGTCCCATCCGGACACGGGACGAAGTCTTCAATCTTGTATCTTCATAGTCCAGGAGTCCGGCTGAAGGTATAGTCCGGCTACCCAAACACCCCCTAATCCAGGACTCCCTCAAGCACCATGACTTGGCTTTCGAGATCGGAGACCATGTCTACCTCCGCGTCTCTCCAATGAAAGGTACTCGTCGCTTCAGTATCAAAGGGAAGCTTTCCCCTAGATACACTTGTAACACCCCGAATATGACTTTCCCAATTTGTACTCCAACTCTTGCCGTTTCCGGCGTTAAGTTATTTTATTTTCTCGGGTTCGGGTTTTTGTCTCCGTGTGTTGTTATCGTTGTCATGTATATCATATCATGTCATCATATGCATTGCATTTGCATACGCGTTCATCTCATGCATTCGAGCATTTTCCCCGTTGTCCGTTTTGCATTCCGGCGCTTCGTTCTCCTCCGGTGGTCAATTCTACCTTTCTTTCGTGTGTGGGGATTAAACATTTCCGGATTGGACCGAGACTTGCCAAGCGGCCTTGGTTTACTACCGGTAGATCGCCTGTCAAGTTTCGTATCATTTGGACTTCGTTTGATACTCCAACGGTTAACCGAGGGACCTAGAAGGCCTCGTGTGTGTTGCAGCCCAACACCCTTCCAATTTGGCCCAAAACCCACCAAAACATGCTCCGTCATCTAGAGCGTTCGATCACGATCGCGTGGCCGAAAACCGCACCTCGTTTGAACTCTCCTAGCTCCTCCTATGCCTATTTAAAGACACCCCATTCGAAATCCCGGGCGAAATCCTAAAATCCCAGATCCGCCGCCGCCAGACAAAAATTCGCCGGGCCGGACACGTCCGACCCGCGCCGCCGCCGCCACGTGTCGCCGCCCGGGTGGACCGCCACCTCCTCCACCACGCGGCCCGGGGAGCCCGTGGCCGGCCCCCGCGGCCCGGACCCGCGGCGCCGCCGCGCCTTCGCCCGCTCCGGCCACCGCACTCCTCCAGCTCCGCCGCGCCATCGCCGGAGACCTCGCCGGCGCGAGCTCGCCGCCACCCGAGCTCGCCGGCCCGGTCCCGCACCGCCCGCCGCCGCCGAGTCGCTGCCCCGGCCCCTCCTCCTCACCGGCCGGCCCCTCCTCCTCTCAAGGCCCCTCTTCGACAAGCCCCTGCTCCGGCGAGCTCGAGCGAACTCCGGCCAACGAACCTCGAACCGCGTGCCCCGGATCTGGATCTGGATCCCGACGGTTGACTTTTTGCCCGAAACCCTAGTTCATATTGCCCTGTTCATCGTGCTGTAAATTTGCATCCGTAGCTCCGTTTTGGGCATATAGCATATCAAAGTGTTCATCTCATAGAGCACATCATTTCATTCCATTGCATCATTTTCATTTGAGTTCATCTTGATGCCCGAAATGCTGTTAGAAGAGGGCTACTTGAGATAATTGTCAGATCTGCTGCTCCATTTAGATATTTGTCATTTTTGCCATGATTATTGTGTGCATGATATGCCCATGAGCTCTACATATGTTTTGTTAAGGGTTTTGCCATCTTTCCAGATGTGCAACCCATGTATTTTTGTGATGTGTGTGGTGACTAGCACAAGCTTGCCAAGTGAGGCACTTGCTAATGCTGATTTCAGGGACTTGGCATTTCCACTAAGTCCTTGAGTTGTTTATCTCATATGGCCATATGTTCATGTTGTTTCCTAGTGATCCGTGCCTCTTTTGAGGATGATTAGTAAGGATGTTTTGTTAATCTTGTAGTGCTCTATCCATCCATGTCTTTGTTTGCAATTACGGAGCACCCTAGCTTGAGTCAATCGAGCTCTACTTTTGCTACTTCGTGAATCTGGGCAGATTGTCTACTTGTTAGCGATTTTGTCGGTGATGTTGTAGTTGATCCGTGGATGCTATGCTATTGTTCTTTCCTTGTCTAGCTTGCATTTTGTGTATTCTTGATGGGTGTATGCTTAGATTATCATGACTTGCTCCGTAGTGAGTGCATCGAGCTCGTAAACATGCCTACTTGATATCTGTTTTCAGCATGCTCCAGTTTTCACTAAGTCTGAGAACTGTTTATGTTTTTGCCATGTTCACATGCTTGCAATTGTATTTTCTGATCCCTTTTGGCTCAAGGTCACTAAGGGACTTTTGTTAATCTCTTTGAGTAGCTGCATTCCATGCTTTACTTTGCCATGTTCAAGTCCTGTAGCATTTAGTTTTGATGCTTCGAAGAGTGCTACCTGATCTGAAATTCCAGACAAGTGTTAATTTCACTAAGTCTAAAATCTGTTTGCCATATGCATTTTTGCCATGCTTGTTTGAACCTGTTAATGGATGAATTGGCCGAAGCTCAGTGCTAGACTTTTGTTAAGCATCATGAATTCATCCCTGCCATGTATTTTGTTGTCATGTTTGGGTGCTGTAACATGTTCATCTTGTTGCATTTAGATGCCTACTTGCTGTAAATCGCAGACCGGTGTCATATTTGAATTGCTTGCCATTTCCAAACCGTAACTCCGATTCCGGCATTCTTTATATCGTTTTCAAGAGATTTCATCTCATCTTTCCAGTGGCACATTTGGATTCCCAAGTTGAGTCCAGGTTCATGCATCCCTTGTCAAATCTTGCATTTGCATCCCGCATCGCATCACGCATAGCATTCCATGTTTGCATCATATTGTTTGATCCTTGCACGTGATTGATTGTGTCCTTGTTGCTTGTTTGTCTTGTTTGGGTAGAGCCGGGAGATGAGTTCGCTAACGAGGAGCCCGTGGAGCTTGCTTTCGAGGATCCAGTCAACTCTGACAACTTTGCAGGCAAGATGATCATACCCTCGAAATCACTACTATCTTTGTTTTGCTAGATGCTCGCTCTTTTGCTATACCAATGCTACAATGCCTACCACTTGCTTTCAAGCCTCCCAAATTGCCATGTCAAACCTCTAACCCACCATGTCCTAGCAAATCGTTGATAGGCTATGTTACCGCTTAGCTCAGCCCCTCTTATAGCGTTGCTAGTTGCAGGTGAAGATTGGAGGCCGTTCCTTGTTGGAACTTTTATTTACTTGTTGGGATATCATTATATTATATTATTATCATAATGCATCTATATACTTGGTAAAGGGTGGAAGGCTCGGCCTCTCGCCTAGTGTTTTGTTCCACTCTTGCCGCCCTAGTTTCCGTCATATCGGTGTTATGTTCCCGGATTTTGCGTTCCTTACGCGGAGTGTGCCCTGAGAATGAGATATGTGCAGCTCCTATCGGGATTTGTCGGCACATTCAGGCGGTGTTTCTGGTCTTGTTTTAACCTGTCGAAGTGTCTTGAAGAACCGAGGTACCGAGTCTGATCGGAACGTCTCGGGAGGAGGTCTATTCCTTCGTTGACCGTGAGAGCTTGTCATGGGCTAAGTTGGGACTCCCCTGCTGGGATTTGAAATTTCGAAAGCCGTGCCCGCGGCTATGGGCAGATGGGAATTTGTTAATGTCCGGTTGTAGATAACTTGAACCTTAACTTAATTAAAATGAATCAACTGAGTGTGTTACCGTGATGGCCTCTTCTCGTCGGAGTCCGGGAAGTGGACACGATGTTGGAGTAATGTTTGCGCAGGTTGTTCTCTAGTTTCTCGCTCGCGCTTTGCCTCCTCTTCTCGCTCTCTTTTGCGAACAGGATAGCCACCATATTTGCTAGTCGCTTGTTGTAGTTCCACATATATTTACCTTGCCATACCTATAAGCTTAAATAGTCTTGATCGCGAGGGTGCGAGATTGCTGAGTCCCTGTGGCTCACAGATTACTATTACACTAGATGCAGGGCCTGATGATTCCGCTCCAGGTGACGCGCTCGAGCTCAAGTGGGAGTTCGACGAAGACTCTCAATGATACTATGTTTCCTTTCCTGATGATCAGTAGTGGTGCCCTATTGGGGGTGATCGGGACCGTGTCGCATGTTGGGTTATCTTTTATTTTGGCGTCGTAGTCGGGCCATGAGTGTTTGGATGATGTAATGTTATTTGTGTACTTGATTGACGTGGCGAGTGTAAGCCAACTATGTTATCTCCCCTTTTATTATCTATATTACATGGGATGTTGTGAAGATTGCCTAACTTGCGACATATGCCTTCAATGCGATTATGCCTCTAAGTCGTGCCTCGCACGTGGGAGATATAGTCGCATCGAGGGTGTTACAAGTTGGTAATCAGAGCCTTCCCCGACCTTAGGAGCCCCATTGCTTGATCGTTTTTAGCAGTCGAGTTGTGTCTAGAAAAATGTTTTGAGTCATTTAGGAATTATATATCGGAGAGTTTAGGAATTCTTTTTACTTCCCAGTCTCATCATCGCTCTGGTAAGGCATCCTGACGTAGAGTTTTGACTCTTCTCTTCTCAAATTTCACTAAAAAAAATTTAGGATCACACGGGTATCTTGGAATCGTTCCGATGGTTTTATGATGAGAACATTGTCTTGGTGCCTCCTGTCAGGGGTTTTGTGGAAGTGTCCCGGGGAGTTGAGCTCTGAGGTGTTGTCGTCATAATTTTATCGTTGCAGTTCTGGAATACCTGAGTTTAGTACGCCGACATCGAAAATCTCTTTTATGCAGTTTGTTGGTGAGATAACCTGGACGCCACCCAGTACTGGGGCGGGAGTTCGGGAGTATCGCCATAACTTGTATAACGGATGCTTTTCGAAGGTTGAGGTAGATGGTTTCCGAAGTTTTTCTCGGTTATGTGTTGAAGGATGGATACGGCTGGATGTAGGATTTGCTAGATTTGGGTGAGAAATTATGCTTCCCTTGTATCCCCAACACCTGATTGCATAACCGGAAAGGTTCGGGAGTTTTCGTAGGTGGGAATTCTAGTAGCTCTAGTTCTTCTTCCACGGATATTTGGTTTGATATTGGGATTTCTTACCGATTATTCGTTCTTGATCTGTACATTGTTGATTTATTTCTCTACCTTAATTCTAAGTGGCTTCTCAATTTATGGATATGTGACCATTTCAAGAGGAATGCATTCGTTCATTTTGTTCGGATGTGAAGACTATATGTTGTAATTTTCATTCCGTTGGATTCAGCTTCAATATTTGTCTATCAATGTGCTAATGGATGTCAACCTCTTCAGGATGGCTCCTCCAACGCGCACGACTCCGAATCCTGATCCACCACCACCTCCACCTCCTCCGGAGGCATGGCAAGCTGTGATGGCCGCAACCAATGCAAACACACAGTTGATCATGCAAATTCTCTAAGAGCGTAATCAAGGCAACCAAGGGAACCAAGGCAACAATCAGAATCACTTTGCTACACTCAACCAGTTCCTTGCTAACGGACCAAAGACTTTCAGCAATTGTGTTGAGGCAACCGATGCTGACGATTGGCTTGTGGATCTGTGCAAGCATTTCGAGTGCAGGAACGTCAGGCCTAAGGACTTTGTCAAGTTCGCTTCCTTCCAACTCAAAGATCAAGCTGCAGAATGGTTCTAGCAGTACAAGGATTCCAGAGGTGGGCGTGTTATCACCTGGGATGAATTCCGTCGAGATTTCAGAGCTCACCATATCCCACAGACCGTGGTTGAAAGCAAGCGTGAGGAATTCCGCAACCTGAAGCAAGGCTCTTTGTCTGTCTATGACTACAACAAGTTGTTTCAGAAGCTCGCCCGCTTTGCCAAGCAGGACGTCCCTGATGAGAAGAGCATGATATACCAGTTCAGGGGTGGTCTCAGAGAAGAAATCCAGCTCGCTCTTGTTCTTTTTGAGCCTTTGAGGTACGATGAGTTCTACAACATGGCATTGAAGCAAGAGGCTGCTCAACTGAGATGTGATGCTTCCAAGAAGCGAGTCAGAGATGCTACTCCTTCTTCCTCTACTCAAGTGGCCAAGCAGCAGAAGTATTGGCTTCCTCCTCCTCCGTTCCGTCAGCCGTATCAGCAGAAGAGCAAAGGTGGCAGTGGTTCTTCCCACCCACCCAACCCTGGCTTTCAGAACAAGACTTCGTCTCAAGCTCCAAGATCGAGTGCTCCGTATCACCGTCCGCTTTCAGAGGTCACGTGCAACAAGTGCCAACAGAAGGGTCACTATTCCAACAAGTGTCTCAACCAGAGGCATCTTCCTCCTCCTCCTGTGAGATCGGCAAGTACAGCTGTGGTCAAGCATAACCCCAAGCATGCCAAGGTCAACTTGATGAATGCAGCTCAGGCAGAGGACTCATCAGATGTCATTATGGGTAACCTTCATGTTAATGATATTCCTGCAAAAGTTCTTTTTGACACTAGTGCATCGCATTGCTTCATTTCCAAACCTTTTGCATCAAAGTATGAGTGCGATTATCAGTATCTGCAAAGTTCCTTGCAAATTGCGTCACCGGGCAAGCAGATGACAGCTAACACCTGCGTCCCGGAGGTTACTATCACCTTGGGCGATTACAAGTTCCTTTCTTCCCCAATTGTTCTTGGTAACTCAGATATTGATCTTATTCTCGGGATGGATTGGCTTTCTAAGCACAAGGCGCATCTTGATTGTGCTGCCAGGCAGATTCAATTGACTCATTCATCTGAGGATGTAATTGTCTTTGCCGCTCGGGATAATACAATCCGTCTGTTTTCTCTCAATGAGAAGGGTGAACTCGATGCTATCTCGCAAATTCTAGTCATTTGCGAATATCAAGACGTCTTTCTAGAAGAGCTTCCAGGAATGCCTCCGCACCGACCAGTTGACTTCGTCATTGATCTTGAGCCTGGCACGGAACCAGTGTGCAAGCGTCCTTACAAGCTCGGACCTGAAGAGTTGAAGGAGCTGAAGAAGCAACTCGATATTCAAGAAAGAATGGGTCTCATCCGGCCTAGTTCTTCTCCGTGGGGTTGTGGTGTTCTTTTTGTGAAGAAGAAGAATGGAACGGACCGACTTTGTGTTGATTACCGTCCATTGAGCAAGAAGACCATCAAGAACAAATATCCACTTCCCAACATCAACGAGCTGTTCGAACAACTCAAAGGTGCCCAAGTATTCTCCAAGCTTGATCTTCGTATGGGTTATCATCAGATTCGAATCCGTGAGCAAGATATTCCCAAGACGGCCTTCAGGACAAGCTATGGTTCCTATGAATACACTGTCATGTCTTTTGGCCTCGTCAACGCTCCTCCGACGTTCTCTCGCATGATGAACTTCAACTTCAACGCCTACACCAATGACTTCGTTTTGGTCTATCTCGACGACATTCTGGTTTTCTCAAAGGACAAGGAAGATCATGCCAAGCACTTGCGTTTGGTAGTCGATAAGTTGAGGGAACACAAGTTCTACGCCAAGTTCTCCAAGTGCGAATTTTGGCTCGATGAGGTTCTTTATCTTGGTCATATCATCTCTGCCAAGGGCATTGCGGTGAATCCTGAGAAGGTGTCTGCAATTGTGAATTGGGAACCTCCTCAGAACGTGAAGCAACTCCGTAGCTTCCTCGGTCTCGCAAGCTATTGCCGAAGATTCGTTGAAAACTTTTCTAAGATCGCGAAGTCTCTCTCAAATCTTCTCCAGAAGCACGTCAAGTACGTTTGGTCTCCGGAGTGTGACATTGCTTTCAACACTTTGAAAGAGAAATTGATCACTGCTCCAGTTCTGACTCCGCCTGATGAATCCAAGTCGTACGAGGTCTTTTGTGATGCCTCTCTCCAAGGTCTTGGCGCAGTGTTGATGCAAGAGAAGAAAGTTGTTACTTATACCTCTCGCCAATTGAAGCCCAATTAGAAGAACTACCCGACTCATGATCTCGAGTTGGCGGCAGTTGTGCATGCTCTTTTGACTTGGAGACATCTCCTATTGGGAAGAAAAGTGGACATTTTCACTGATCACAAGAGTCTCAAGTACATCTTCACTCAGCCTAATCTCAACCTCAGGCAAACTCGATGGGTTGAAATGATTCAAGAGTATAATCCGAGTATCAAGTATACTCCAGGCAAGGCCAATGTGATTGCTGACGCTTTGAGCAGAAAGGCTTATTGCAACAGTCTGATTCTAAAGCCTTATCAACCCGAGCTTTGTGAAGCTTTCCGCAAACTTAATCTGCAAGTTGTTCCTCAGGGTTTCCTCGCCAACCTTCAAGTCTCTCCTACCTTCGAAGACCAGATTCGCCAAGCCCAGCTCCTTGATGCTATGGTGAAAAAGGTGAAGATTGGGATTGCCAAGAGTCAACCCAAGTACAAGTGCTACCGCCTTGATGACAAGGACACTCTCTTCTTCGAGGATCGTATTGTTGTACCCAAAGGTGACCTCCGTAAAGTGATCATGAACGAGGCTCACAATTCTCTCCTTTCCATCCACCCTGGGAGCACGAAGATGTATCAGGACCTCAAGCAGGCTTATTGGTGGACTCGAATGAAGCGCGAGATTGCTCAATTCGTGAATGAATGTGATGTCTGCAGAAGAGTGAAGGCAGAACACCAAAGGCCAGCAGGTCTCCTCCAACCTCTTGCCATTTCAGAATGGAAGTTTGACCACATTGAAATGGACTTCGTGACTGGGTTTCCAAAGTCCAAGCGTGGCAATGATGCTATATTCGTTGTCATCAACAAACTCACTAAAGTGGCTCACTTTCTGCCTATCAAAGAGTCAATCACTGCAGCTCAGTTGGCGGAACTCTATACCTCTCGCATTGTCTCTCTGCACGGTATTCCTCAAGTGATCTCTTCAGACCGTGGCAGCTTCTTTACCTCGAAGTTTTGGGATTCTTTTCAGAAGGCCATGGGCACCAACATCCGCTTCAGCACCGCTTTCCATCCTCAAACAAGCGGTCAAGTCGAGCGTGTCAACCAGATTCTTGAAGATATGCTCAGGGCTTGTGTGATCTCCTTCGGCATGAAGTGGGAGGATTGTCTTCCTTATGCTGAATTCTCATACAACAACAGTTTTCAAGCAAGTTCGGGCAAGGCCCCTTTTGAAATTCTGTATGGCAGGAAGTGCTGTACCCCTCTCAACTGGTCTGAAACCGGTGAATGTCAGCTGCTGGGTAATGACTTAATCACAGAAGCAGAAGAAATGTGCAAAGTCATTCGTGATAACCTCAAAGCAGCCCAATCCCGCCAGAAGAGCTACTATGATAGTAAGCACCGTGATTTGGCTTTCGAGATCGGAGATCATGTTTACCTCCGCGTCTCTCCAATGGAAGGTACTCATCGCTTCGGTATCAAAGGGAAGCTTGCCCCCAGATACATGGGACCTTTCAAGATTGTCAGCAAGAGAGGCGATCTCGCCTATCAACTCGAGCTTCCTTCAAACTTTGCAAATGTTCATGATGTGTTCCATGTCTCTCAGCTTTGAAAGTGCTTCAAGACTCCTGACCGCACCGTCAACTTCGAGGACATTGAGCTCCAAGAAGATCTCTCTTATCGTGAGCACCCAGTTGCTATTCTTGAAGAGACTGAACGCAAGACTCGCAACAAGTCAATCAAATTCCTCAAAGTCAAGTGGTCACACCATTCCGACCGTGAAGCTACCTGGGAACGCGAGGATCACCTCCGCTCTGAGTACCCGGCGTTCTTTCAGTCCAAGATCTCGGGACGAGATCCTTTCGTAGTGGTGGAGTGTTGTAACACCCCGAATATGACTTTCCCAATTTGTACTCCAACTCTTGCTGTTTCCGGCGTTAAGTTATTTTATTTTCTCGGGTTCGGGTTTTTGTCTCCATGTGTTGTTATCGTTGTCATGCATCTCATATCATGTCATCATATGCATTGCATTTGCATACGCGTTCA
This sequence comes from Triticum urartu, assembly GCF_056163025.1. Classification (NCBI taxonomy): domain Eukaryota; kingdom Viridiplantae; phylum Streptophyta; class Magnoliopsida; order Poales; family Poaceae; genus Triticum; species Triticum urartu. The sequence continues at coordinate 292,010,915 of NC_141877.1, read as the reverse complement.
TCTCATCCATTTGAGCATTTTCCCCGTTGTCCGTTTTGTATTCCGGCGCTTCGTTCTCCTCCGGTGGTCAATTCTACCTTTCTTTCGTGTGTGGGGATTAAACATTTCCGGATTGCACCGAGACTTGCCAAGCGGCCTTGGTTTACTACCGATAGACCGCCTGTCAAGTTTCGTATCATTTGGACTTCGTTTGATACTCCAACGGTTAACCGAGGGACCGAGAAGGCCTCGTGTGTGTTGCAGCCCAACACCCTTCCAATTTGGCCCAAAAGCCACCAAAACCTGCTCCATCATCTAGAGCGTTCGATCACGATCGCGTGGCCGAAAACCGCACCTCGTTTGGACTCTCCTAACTCCTCCTATGCCTATTTAAAGACCCCCCCCATTCTAAATCCCGGGCGAAACCCTAAAATCCCAGATCCGCCGCCGCCGAACAAAAATTCGCCGGGCCGGACACGTCCAACCCGTGCCGCCGCCGCCACGCGTCGCCGCCCAGGTGGACCACCGCCTCCTCCACCGCGCGGCCCGGGGAGCCCGTTGCCGGCCCCCGCGGCCTGGACCCGCGGCGCCGCCGCGCCTTCGCCCCGCCGCCGCCTTCGACCGCTCTGGCCGCCGCACTCCTCCAGCTCCGCCGCGCCATCGCCGGAGACCTCGCCGGTGCGAGCTCGCCGCCACCCAAGCTCGTCGGCCCGGTCCCGCACCGCCCGCCGCCGCCGAGTCGCCGCCCCGGCCCCTCCTCCTCACCGGCCGGCCCCTCCTCCTCTCAAGGCCCCTCTTCGACAAGCCCCTGCTCCGGCGAGCTCGAGCGAACTCCGGCCAACGAACCTCGAACCGCGTGCCCCGGATCTGGATCTGGATCCCGACGGTTGACTTTTTGCCCGAAACCCTAGTTCATATTGCCCTGTTCATCGTGCTGTAAATTTGCATCCGTAGCTCCGTTTTGGGCATATAGCATATCAAAGTGTTCATCTCATAGAGCACATCATTTCATTCCATTGCATCATTTTCATTTGAGTTCATCTTGATGCCCGAAATGCTGTTAGAAGAGGGCTACTTGAGATAATTGTCAGATCTGCTGCTCCATTTAGATATTTGTCATTTTTGCCATGATTATTGTGTGCATGATATGCCCATGAGCTCTACATATGTTTTGTTAAGGGTTTTGCCATATTTCCAGATGTGCAACCCATGTATTTTTTTGATGTGTGTGGTGACTAGCACAAGCTTGCCAAGTGAGGCACTTGCTAATGCTGATTTCAGGGACTTGGCATTTCCACTAAGTCCTTGAGTTGTTTATCTCATATGGCCATATGTTCATGTTGTTTCCTAGTGATCCGTGCCTCTTTTGAGGATGATCAGTAAGGATGTTTTGTTAATCTTGTAGTGCTCTATCCATCCATGTCTTTATTTGCAATTATGGAGCACCCTAGCTTGAGTCAATCGAGCTCTACTTTTGCTACTTCATGAATCTGGGCAGATTGTCTACTTGTTAGCGATTTTGTCGATGATGTTGTAGTTGATCCATGGATGCTATGCTATTGTTCTTGCCTTGTCTAGCTTGCATTTTGTGTATTCTTGATGGGTGTATGCTTATATTATCATGACTTGCTCCGTAGTGAGTGCATCGAGCTCGTAAACATGCCTACTTGATATCTGTTTTCAGCATGCTCCAGTTTTCACTAAGTCTGAGAACTATTTATGTTTTTGCCATGTTCACATGCTTGCAATTGTATTTTCTGATCCCTTTTGGTTCAAGGTCACTAAGGGACTTTTGTTAAGCTCTTTGAGTAGCTCCATGCCATGCTTTACTTTTCCATGTTCAGGTCCTGTAGCATGTAGTTTTGATGCTTCGAAGAGTGCTACCTGATCTGAAATTCCAGACAAGTGTTAATTTCACTAAGTCTGAAATCTATTTGCCATATGCATTTTTGCCATGCTTGTTTGAACCTGTTAATGGATGAATTGGCCGAAGCTCAGTGCTAGAATTTTGTTAAGCATCATGAATGCATCCCTTCCATGTATTTTGTTGTCATGTTTGGGTGCTGTAACATGTTCATCTTGTTGCATTTAGATGCCTACTTGCTGTAAATCGCAGACCGGTGTCATATTTGAATTGCTTGCCATTTCCAAACCGTAACTCCGATTCCGGCGTTCTTTATATCGTTTTCAAGCGATTTCATCTCATCTTTCCAGTGGCACATTTGGATTCCCAAGTTGAGTCCAGGTTCATGCATCCCTTGTCAAATCTTGCATTTGCATCCCGCATCGCATCCCGCATAGCATTTCATGTTTGCATCATATTGTTTGATCCTTGCACGTGGTTGATTGTGTCCTTGTTGCTTGTTTGTCTTGTTTGGGTAGAGCCGGGATACGAGTTCACTAACGAGGAGCCCGTTGAGCTTGCTTTCGAGGATCCAGTCAACTCTGACAACTTTGCAGGCAAGATGATCATACCCTCGAAATCACTACTATCTTTGCTTTGCTAGATGCTCGCTCTTTTGCTATGCCAATGCTACGATGCCTACCACTTGCTTTCAAGCCTCCCAAATTGCCATGTCAAACCTCTAACCCACCATGTCCTAGCAAACCGTTGATCGGCTATGTTACCGCTTTGCTCAGCCCCTCTTATAGCGTTGCTAGTTGCAGGTGAAGATTGGAGGCCGTTCCTTGTTGGAACTTTTATTTACTTGTTGGGATATCATTATATTATCTTGTTATCTTAATGCATCTATATACTTGGTAAAGGGTGGAAGGCTCGGCCTCTCGCCTAGTGTTTTGTTCCACTCTTGCCGCCCTAGTTTCTGTCATATCGGTGTTATGTTCCCGGATTTTGCGTTCCTTACGCGGTTGGGTTATAATGGGAACCCCTTGATAGTTCACCTTGATTAAAGCTTTTCCAGCAATGCCCAACCTTGGTTTTACCATTTGCCACCTAGCCTCTTTTTCCCTTGGGTTTCCGGAGCCCGAGGGTCATCTTATTTTAGCCCCCCAGGGCCAGTGCTCCTCTGAGTGTTGGTCCAAACTAGAGTCCTGTGCAGCGCCCCCTCGGGGAAACTCGAGGTTTGGTTTTAGTTGTGTGGAGCGCTCATCTGAGTGTGCCCTGAGAACGAGATATGTGCAGCTCCTATCGGGATTTGTCGGCACATTCGGGCGGTGTTGCTGGTCTTGTTTTAACCTGTCGAAGTGTCTTGAAGAACCGAGGTACCGAGTCTGATCGGAACGTCTCGGGAGGAGGTCTATTCCTTCGTTGACCATGAGAGCTTGTCATGGGCTAAGTTGGGACTCCCCTGCAGGGATTTGAACTTTCGAAAGCCATGCCCGCGGTTATGGGCAGATGGGAATTTGTTAATGTCCGGTTGTAGATAACTTGAACCTTAACTTAATTAAAATGAATCAACTGAGTGTGTTACCGTGATGGCCTCTTCTCGTCAGAGTCCGGGAAGTGGACACGATGTTGGAGTAATGTTTGCGCAGGTTGTTCTCTAGTTTCTCGCTCGCGCTTTGCCTCCTCTTCTCGCTCTCTTTTGCGAACAGGATAGCCACCATATTTGCTAGTCGCTTGCTGCAGTTCCACATATATTTACCTTGCCATACCTATAAGCTTAAATAGTCTTGATCGCGAGGGTGCGAGATTGCTGAGTCCCTGTGGCTCACAGATTACTATTACACCAGATGCAGGGCTTGATGATTCCGCTCCAGGTGACGCGCTCGAGCTCAAGTGGGAGTTCGACGAAGACTCTCAACGATACTATGTTTCCTTTCCTGATGATCAGTAGTGGTGCCCTATTGGGGGTGATCGGGACCGTGTCGCATGTTGGGTTATCTTTTATTTTGGCGCCGTAGTCGGGCCATGAGTGTTTGGATGATGTAATGTTATTTGTGTACTTGATTGACGTGGCGAGTGTAAGCCAACTATGTTATCTCCCCTTTTATTATCTATATTACATGGGATGTTGTGAAGATTGCCTAACTTGCGACATATGCCTTCAATGCGATTATGCCTCTAAGTCGTGCCTCGACACGTGGGAGATATAGTCGCATCGAGGGTGTTACAACACTTGTCCTTTCAAGATCATTGGCAAAAGAGGCGATCTCGCCTATCAACTTGAACTTCCGTCCAACTTCGCGAATGTGCACGATGTGTTTCACGTGTCACAGCTTCGCAAGTGCTTCAAGACTCCTGAGCGCACCATCAACTTCGAAGAGATTGATCTCCAAGAAGACTTGTCTTATCATGAGCATCTCATTGCTATTCTTGAACAAACCGAACGCAAGACTCGCAACAAGTCTATCAAATTCCTGAAAGTGAAGTGGTCAAATCATACCAACCGAGAAGCCACCTGGGAACGCGAGGATCACCTCCGTTCCGAATATCTGTAGTTCTTTCAGTCCTAGATCTCGGGACAAGATACTTTCGTAGTGGTGGAGTGTTGTAACACCCTGGATGTAACTTGCCTTAATTATAACTCCAACTCTGCCATTTCCGGCTTTAAGTTATGAGATTCCCTTCGTGGTTGGGTTTTGTCTTTGTTTTGCATTTTGTTCTTGACATGCATTTCATATCATGTCATCATGTGCATCTCATTTGCATACGTGTTCGTCTCTTGCATCCAAGCTTTTTCCCCGTTGTCCGTTTTGCAATCCGACACTCCTACATCCTCCGGCGTACCCCTTTTGTCTATTTTCGTGAGCGGGTATTAAACGTTCTCTAAATGGACCGAGATTTTCCAAGTGGCCTTGTTACACCACTGGTAGACCGCCTGTCAAATTTCGTGTCATTTGGAGTCCGTTTGATGCTCCAACGGTTAACCGGGTAACCGGAAAGGCCTCGTGTGTGTGTTGCAGCCCAACACCCCTCCAAAACGGCCCAATAACCCATCCAAACCTCTTCCATGTCCTCCGCCGTCGGATCACGATCGCGTGGTCGAAAACTACACTCCATTTGGACACTCCTACCTCCTCCTTGCTATAAATATGTGCACCCCTCCTCCAAATCCGGGTCCAAAAACCCTAGATCCATCCCCGCCGCCATTGGACACATCCGGCCGCCACCGGACAAAGCCGCGCCACCGCCAGCGGCCAATCAGAGGGCGCCAAGTGGCCCACCACCGTCCTCCGCCACCGCGGCCCGTGGGGCCCGAGTCAGGCCCACGCGCGCCGGCCGCCTCCTGCCGCCCAAGACCCAGCGCAACGCCGCCCGGCTCCGCCACCGCTCCGCCTACCCGCGTCCTCCCCGGTCGCCGCCTGCCGCCCTCCCGCCGGCATCGCGCCACCCGCCTCCGTATCCTCCTCGGCCGCGCGCGCAGCCGAAGCTCACCGGCGTCGCCTCCCCTGTTCGCCGCCTCCCTCTCCCTCACCTCCGGCCGGATCCACCGACCCCGACCACCGCGACCTCCTTCTCCGGTGACCTTCCGGTGATCCTCGGGAAGCGCGCTGACAAACCCTAGATCTGTTCACCCAAGGTCCAAATATCTCTAAGTCCTAGTTTCTGTAATGGTTTTATGCCCTATTCATCATGCCATTACTCCATGACCGTAGCTCCGTTTCATGCGCATGATATATCAAAATGTTCATTGGAAGATTCTCTTCATTTCATTCCATTGTGACATGCTTGTTTGAGTCCATATTGATGCCCAAATCATCGATGCAAAAATGCTATAAATTGTTTGCTCCTGTTACTTATCAGTTTAGGGTGATTTGTCATTTTTGTCACATTTGTTGTGTGCATCAAATGGGCATGAGCTCTACATGTGTTTTGATCTATGCCATGCCATCTTTACAAAGGTGCTTACCATGTATTTGTGTGATTAATGTGGTGACTAGCACAAACATGCAAAGTAGCCTTCATGATATTGCTGATTTCAGGGACTTAGGATTTTGCTAAGTCCTTGTCCTGCTGTAATTTTTTATGCCATGTAAACATGATGCTACAGTGAGATCCATGCTTGTTTTGAGTACCTTCAGTAAGGATGTTTTGGACATATGGTTATGCTATATCCGTCCATGCCCATGTTTGTAATTATGGAGTGCCCTAGCATGTCTTAATCTTGATCTACTTTTGCTATAAAATGTTCCTGGCAGAATGTTAACATGTTAATCAATTTTGCCATGGTTGTTGTTGTTGATCTGTGCATGCTATGAACTTGCTCTTGCCATGGTTAGCTTCATGAACATGTCTTATTGCTGCTAGTATGCTTATCTTGTCATGCAATGCCTTGTGGTGAGTGATTTGAGCTCGCAAAGATGCCTTCATAACTCTGTTTATGCCATGCTCTGTTTTCTGCTAAGTCTGAAACTGTTAATAAAACTTGCTATGTTTACATGGGTGCCATCATATCTTCTGTGCCATTTTGGCTCATGGTCAGTAAGGGACTTTTGTTATAGGCATTTAGTGTTTCATACCATGATATATTCTTGTAGCATGTTGTTTGCTTGCTCTAAACATGGCTTGCTGATGTTATTTTCTGGCATGTTAGTATTTTCACTAAGTCTGTGAACCTGATATCTTTTGCACTTTTGCCATGCTTGTTTCAACTTGTTCTAGTGTGTTTTAGCCGTAGCTCAGTGTTCATGTTTTGTCAAGAATCTTGAGTACATCACTGCCCTATGCTTCATTGCTATGTTGGAGTGCAGTAGCTTAGTTTCTTGTTGCATTCTAGATGGCATCATGCTGTTAATCGCAGAATTGTGCCATTCTTGTTTTGCTTGCCATTTGCAAACCGTGCATCCGATTCCGGTGATCTTTATATCGATTTCGACCGAAATCATCGCATCCCGCATGTCATGCCATGTTTTGCATCATGTTGATTGTGCATTGCACCGTGATTGATTGTTGGTCCTTTTCTTGTGTTCTCGCTTTGGGTAGAGCCGGGAGACGAGTACGTGATCGAGGAACCTGTTGAGTACGCTAACGAGGATCAAGCTTTCGTCAACTCTGAGAACTTTGCAGGCAAGATGACCATACCCTCAAAATCACTACTATCTTTGCTTGCTAGTTGTTCACTCTATTGCTATGCCGCGATACCTACCACTTGCTATATCATGCCTCCCATATTGCCACGTCAAGCCTCTAACCCACCTTTCCTAGCAAACCGTTGTTTGGCTATGTTACCGCTTTGCTCAGCCCCTCTTATAGTGTTGCTAGTTGCAGGTGAAGTTGAAGTTTGTTCCATGTTGGAACATGGATATTGTTGGGATATCATCATTATATCTTATTTACTTTAATGCATCTATATACTTGGTAAAGGGTGGAAGGCTCGGCCTTATGCCTGGTGTTTTTTTCCACTCTTGCCGCCCTAGTTTCCATCATACCGGTGTTATGTTCCTTGATTTTGCGTTCCTTACGCGGTTGGGTGTTATGGGAACCCCTTGACAGTTCGCTTTGAATAAAACTCCTCCAGCGAGGCCCAACCTTGGTTTTACCATTTGCCACCTAAGACTTTTCCCTTGGGTTCCACGGACTCAAGGGTCATCTTTATTTTAAACCCCCGGGCCAGTGCTTCTCTGAGTGTTGGTCCAAACTAGAGCCCCTTGCAGCGCCACCTCGGGGAAACTTGAGGGTTGGTTTTAGTTGTACGGATTACTTATCCGGTGTGCCCTGATAACGAGATATGTGCAGCTCCTATCGGGATTTGTTGGCACATTCGCGTGGCTTTGCTGGTCTTGTTTCACCATTGTTGAAATGTCTTGTAACCGGGATTCCGTGTCTGATCGGGTCTTCCTGGGAGAAGGAATATCCTTCGTTGACCGTGAGAGCTTGTGATGGGCTAAGTTGGGACACCCCTGCAGGGTTTTGAACTTTCGAAAGACGTGCCCGCGGTTATGGGCAGATGGGAATTTGTTAATATTCGGTTGTAGAGAACTTGACACTTAACTTATTTAAAATGAATTAACCGTGTGTGTAGCCGTGATGGTCTCTTTTCGGCGGAGTCCGGGAAGAGAATATGGTCTCGTGTTATGCTTGAACGTAAGTAGCTTCAGGATCACTTCTTGATCACTATTAGCTTCTCGACCGTGCTTTGCTTCTCTTCTCGCTCTCATTAGCGTAAGTTAGCCACCATATATGCTAGTGCTTGCTGCAGCTCCACCTCACTACCCTTTCCTACCTTTAAGCTTAAATAGTCTTGATTGCGAGGGTGTGAGATTGTTGAGTCCCCGTGACTCACAGATACTTCCAAACAGATGCAGGTGCCGATGATGCCAGTGCAGGGGACGCTACTGAACTCAAGTGGGAGTTCGACGAGGATTCGGGCCGTTACTATGTTTCTTTTCCGGATGATCAGTAGAGGAGCCCAGTTGGGGCAATCGGGGATCTAGCATTTGGGGTTGTCGTTCTTTATTTTGGTTCCATAGTTGGACCTTGATTGTATTCTGGATGATGTATGTTATATTTATGTATTGTGTGAAGTGGCGATTGTAAGCCGACTCTTTATCCCTTTATTATTCAGTACATGGGATGTGTAAAGATTACCCCTCTTGCGACATGCCTACCATGCGGCTATGCCTCTAAGTTGTGCCCCGACACATGGGAGATATAGCCGCATTGTGGGTGTTACAGAGAAGGGACTACTTCGACAACAAGAGTTCCGCACAAAAGGAGGAGAAAGATGCAAAGATGGAGGAGATTCGGACCTTGTTGATCAACTATTCTTCCCCTTCATTGTCCTCAAGGCGACGGCGAGCAAGTCGATCATCTTCGGAGCGCCCAAGCGATGCAAGCGCAATTCGTCACCGTCCACATCTACATGGCAACCATCATCACGTTCGTGATCCACATCGTCATGAAGAGCAAGTGACCTCCAAGCAACATGTGCGCGATGACGAACTCCATCGAGCTCAAGTACGACAACGACACCATCAACATGAAGATGCTCGATATGCGCCTACCTACAAGTCCCAACAAGCTCTACATAAAGTTACGGCCAAGCTTCATGAGCAAAAGAGAAGACCATGAGACAAGCACCACCAACAGGACGCTACGGCTACTACCACCGCCACTTCGGCATCTTCGCTAAGTGCTATCAAGGCATCTTCGCCTACTTCCCAAGAGTTCGCCTACATCAACATCATCAAGTACAAGGCGACCACCTACAAGCAAGGGCGACACTTCCATCTTCGGAAGCCCCTCAAGGAAGATGGCCGAGCATGGGAATTTCCCTTCGGTCATGGAGACGAGCTACAAGGTGCCACATCATATGGGCCTCCAACAACAAGACGGTGACAAGAAGGTCAAGTAAGGAACATCCCCTTCGACCACGACGATGAGCATGAACCTCTTCAACAACATGAAGCGGCGCCCATATTGGACTCATACTCCGAGTCAAGCTATGAGACCGCACATGAGACCTTATCTTTGGTCTTAGAGGAGAGTGATGATGTGCCATCTTCAGCCTTCATCCACGGCTACGACTACGAAATGATTGAGCATGGAGACATTTGCACCTACATCTCTCTGGCACCCACATATGACGAGATGCCCCAATTGCCATGTGAGGAGAGCCACCACCCCATGAGTGATATGAGTGACTCCACCATATGTGACACTGAGTGCATTTCCTATGAGAGGATGAGTGTGACCACCACTAGCCCCACACTTGAGAGCATGCCACACATCCTATGTGAGGTTGAGAGCCATTTGAGTGAATCCACCAACCATACGAGTGAGAGCATCCAAGAGGGAGTGAGTGAGCCACAACACTTAGTGAGTGAGGTAGTTCACACATCACGTGAGGCCACTATGATTTCTAACGACTTACCCTCTACTCCAAGTGTGTTTTCTTCTTTGGTGCTAGCTATCCTACATGACGACATGCCTATCCTCGACGAGTCCATACCTCCAATGGAGACGACGATGGCCATGGTGGACGATGATGCAACCCCACATGGTTCCATCAAGATGAAGTTGACCACGACTTGGTCTTCGACACCTCACCTACAACACATGAGCGATTCTCCAAAGGTAACATAGCTCATGGTACTTCACTTGCCCCACTAGTGGACTATCTTACAAATGATTGCTTGCATGATGATGACCACCTTATGGATTCATCGCATACTATGTCATGTTTCGATATGCCACCCATTTATGATGAATATGATGATAAGCATGTTGATTTGCCTAGTTGTGATGCTATGCTCCATAGGATATCATGTGAAAATTCTATTGTTCACGTCATGTTTGACAATCCATTGAACTTGTCATATGCTATGAGTGAGATCTCCCATATTGCATCATTTCAATCTCAACATAGTAACTATGCATGCCCCATTAAAATAAATCCCATTTGCACTTATGGCATATATGACGAGATGATGGTCATTGGCTTTTGTTTTTCATGCGATGATATTTCTATGCTTCCTTTACATGATTTGCGCAATTCATCTACTGTGCCATGCCATGATCACATTGTTCCAAATATGCATTGTTTTGAATGTTTTCAATATTCTCCATGCTATATTTTCACTAATAATCATGAGGAGACCCCCATAGTTTCCTCATACATATTAGGAGATTTTGATGCATTCCATACTTTGCATGATTCCCATAATTCCGTGCACCATATGCATTCCATGAATAACAATGCTCTACATATTTCTCATGATGCATAACACAATTTGAGTCTCCATTATGCTATACATAATAACAAACCTCTCATGATGGATGACATGTTTCTATATCACGCATCTCATTTATTTGAGCATTGGCTATTTTGTGCTAACCAACACATGCACGTGCGCATCATGATGGATGATGTGTACATATACCATGCACACACAATTTTCCCATTGTCTTTGTTTTGTGTAGGTACTCACGTATACTCGTCAACCTCTCAATCCCAAGAGTTGATGAAACGAGATCTTGAGAGCAACGACGATTTGGGATCCCGTGGACTATTCTTACCACCGTCCTCTTCGTGCAACGACTTCGCGCATTCCTTTTACTTGTCTCTCACACGGCTATGGGCTATTTACCACTTGTCACCTTATACCCATTCTATCGTGTTCACTTTGCATGCTATGCCTATTTCTATGATTTTGCCATGCAATGGTGACCCTTGCGTGCGTTTACCCATGATTCACCATTATACTACTTCTATGTCTATTTGCATGCTTGGTGGAGATCTTTGTTACTATTACCATGTTTTCCTTGTGCCACATGCTATTGATGTTTGTTGTGTTGGGAGAGTCATGATGTCCCATTGCTATTTACATATGGCCTCTCGCCAATACATTGATGATATTTTGCTTATATCTTGCCTTCATGCTTGTGATATGTCTTGTGCATTATTCATGCCCACCATTTGCACACATGACATGCTGATAACCCACAAGTATAGGAGATCGCAACAATTTTCGAGGGTAGAGTATTCAACCCAAATTTATTGATTCGACACAAGGGGAGCCAAAGAATATTCTTAAGTATTAGCAGTTGAGTTATCAATTCAACCACACCTAGAAACTTAATATATGCAGCAAAGTGTTTAGTAGCAAAGTAATATAATAGTAGTGGTAACGGTGGTAAAAGGCAACGGTAGCAAAAGTAATATTTTTGGTGTTTTATAGTGATTGTAACAATATCAACGGAAAAGTAAATAAGCGAAGAACAATATATGGAAAGCTAGTAGGCAATGGATCGGTGATGGAGAATTATGCCGGATGCGGTTCATCATGTAACAGTCATAACCTATGGTGACACAGAACTAGCTCCAGTTCATCAATGTAATGTAGGCATCTATTCCGAATATAGTCATACATGCTTATGGAAAAGAATTTGCATGACATCTTTTGTCCTACCCTCCCGTGGCAGTGGGGTCCTAATGGAAACTAAGGGATATTAAGGCCTCCTTTTAATAGAGTACCGGAACAAAGCATTAACACATAGTGAATACATGAACTCCTCAAACTACGGTCATCACCGGTAAGTATCCCGATTATTGTCACTTCGGGGTTAACGGATCATAACACATAATAGGTGACTATAGACTTGCAAGTTAGGATCAAGAACTCTCATATATTGATGAGAACATAATAGGTTCAGATCTGAAATCATGGCACTCGAGCCCTAGTGACAAGCATTAAGCATAGCAAAGTCATAGCAACATCAATCTCAGAACATAGTGGATACTAGGGATCAAACCCTAACAAAACTAACTCGATTACATGATAAATCCCATCCAACCCATCACCGTCCAGCAAGCCTATGATGGAATTACTCACGCAGGATGGTGAGCATCATGAAATTGGTGATGGAAGATGGTTGATGATGATGATGGCGATGAATTCCCCTCTCTGGAGCCCCGAACGGAGTCCAGATCAGCCCTCCCTACAGAGTTTAGGGCTTGGCGGCGGCTCCGTATCGTAAAACGTGATGAATCCTTCTCCCTGGTTTTTTCTCCCCGAAAGTGAATATATGGAGTCCAGGTTGAGGTCGGTGGAGCGTCAGGGGGCCCATGAGGCAGGGGGCGCGCCCAGGTGGGTTAGGGCACGCCCCCTACCCTCGTGCACAAGTGGTGGCCCCCCCTGACGTGGATCTTTCTTCCAGTATTTATTATATGCTAGTTGACCCGTTGTGCCAAATGGCGCAGAGACCCGTTGAAGACATGTTGTCGATGAAAATAGTTTCATGCTGTAAGAACCGTTGCACCAAATGGCGCAGAGATCCGCTAAAGCCATGTCGTCGATGAAAATAGTTTCATTTTGCAAGGACATGTTCGATATTGGTAGTAGAAAACCGATGTGTTAAATCATGTTATATTGAAAACATTTCATGTGCACGATGAAAAGAAATTCATGGTTTAATTGGTTTAGTTTTGGCAAGTACATGTGGCAGTAAATTTAATCTCCTTTAGTCAAGAAAAATGGTGGCTTGTTGGTTATAATGAGATGTATATATATACACATTTTAATTTGGTAGCATAGAGTCCCATTTAAAAGAAAATCTATGTTTTACTTTGTTTAGTTGTGGGCAAGCACATATGGTAACAAATCTAATCGCTTTTAGCGGAAAAAAGTGGCTTGTTATCTACAATGAGATGTATATACACATTATAATTTGGTAGCACAAAGTCCCATTCAAAATCATGGCCCGTTGAAAATATTTCCATTTTTCAGCAACTCTGTGCTTTAGAAACTACACCCATCAATAGTTTAGATCTTAGTCACATTGGAAACCATATGGCATTAGTTATGCTGTTTACAGAGACATAAACGTTGCAGGCGGCAAGTAATAGAATCATCATCAGCTCTCACAATGTGGGTATGTCTCGGTTCTGCACCTACTCTAAACAAAAGGATCATAATAAATTGAGGCTAACCTATGTGCCTATGGTAAACAAAAGGAATGAATTGTAACCCTTTTTATATGAAAATTTAAGAAAGACTTCTCTTTCAAAATATATACATGAGCATGCAGTTATCTGAAAAGGTTAAGATGAAAAACAAGCATAGATATAGTTATACTAAAAAAATAACCCCTTTGGTAGGCAATCCTTAGAGCATAGAATTCAATAGTAGACTCGGTTTTCTAATAAAAAAGTGCTTAGAAACCATTTAAGTTGTCTAGCATTTGTTTTGTGTGTGCAGAGTTTTACTTTAGTGTAGGTTGGTCATTGTTTGTTGGATTTCAAGTTAGCATTTCTTATAGGCACAAACACCTACTCCCTCTGTAACTAAATATAAGATGTTTTTGCACTTCATATTATATTTAGTTATAGTAACAATAGAGAATTCTTGTGTCATGACTCACAAACTTTTTTCAGACGGTAGAATAAAAGGCAAAGCACATTATTGCAAGTAAGAAAATAGACCTGTTGTGCCAAATGGCTCAAGTTACTCATTTCAACAAGGAGTTATTTGCATATAAAGGCCTACTTTGTCCTCCCATGATTTATATAGTACAATCTCACAGCAGGAGTGTAAATACATACTATGGTTGAACTATAATTTCATAACATAAAAATCAGCAAGTGGGCTAGTAATGGATAACATTGACTATACGGCAAGCAATTTTTGTGCACTACCACTATCCAGACGCCCAACTGGTCAGTTCTGGTGGTTCTTGTTCCACATGTAGTTCCCTTCTGCCATCTTCATGAGCATAGATCTTTTTCTTGTACTATGTTTTTGCAACAAATATACAAACCATGGAAGAAACATAACATCAGCTTGAAGACCATATGTAACATAACACCAGCTTCTCTGAACTCCTCCATGCATCTAGTCTCCCATGTGTAAAGCAGTCACTTGGAAACATTCTGGATGATTAAGCATGGAGCTTTAGAAACATAACCTGAAGAAGTATGTCAGCCATACATAGGTGAATTTACCAAATGTAGAGAATAAACATAATCATGCACATCTGTAACTTGTATATACACCGAAGAAAAGAACTCTATTATTTGACTGAAATTATCCATTCTAATAAACCACCGGCGTAATGCACTTTCAGATGTGATATAACATAATGAAGCATGTCAGCCATACATTGGTAAAGTTAACAAATGAAGAAAATTATCTGAATCATACACATCTCTAACATATATACACACTGAGAAAAGACACGGTTCAGCTATGGGGCAGAAATTTATTTCTGATAACACCATTGGTCTAATGCACTTTCAGTTATGTGATATAATAATAATTTGGAATTTAGGAAGAGCATATACCTTTTCCATGAGTGTTAAAAATACTGAATAAGCAGCTTGTTTGCTTCGAGCAACCCTGTTTTCAGCTATGTAAGTCTGAATTTCTAGCCATTAATTCAACCCTAGAGATGTAACATGGCCCCAATACAGAAATCACTAACATCTGTCATGATAGCTTTGTAAGTCTACACAATTGCTCAGCTGAAAATTCTACATGGCATAACACATGCACCTTTTTCATACAATGTACATAAATTCAGTACAACGAAACAGATTTACTCTTTGAATGTAGTAGCTCTAACCAAGACATCGTAACTCATGGCCTGAAAGAAAATAGAACCTGGATAAGATCAAATCAACTGATAAGAGACTCATCTCCTTGTTTTTTTGGCTGTCACCTGACTTACCTTGAAAAATGGAGCTCACCCACTTGATAGAAATTGTTTACCATATTATTTGTTAGCTCTCTCAGCTAACTGAAGCCTGAAATAAAATAATACTGAAAAAAATACAAAACATAGGCATACCCAATCTCATCATCGGAAAGGAAATTCATCTCAATATTATTCTTTATCTCAGAAAAAATATGACTAAAATGGCAACTGCAAAGAGGAGAAACAATTATTAGGAGCTCTTAGCTTAAAACTTATATGTGAAGTATATTAATCAGTATAACACAAAATATCGATAAACGTACACTATATTAGAACCTTTAACTTGCATAGCCATGTAAAACGTAATATTACTACAGCTAGCTTAGTTAAAGTACTCAGTGGTGTCACACATGGCGAAGTGAAGATCATGTTTGGTAATTTCAGTATCAGATACTAAAATGTTCAGATATGGTTCAAATTACGTGGACTATTTTTATTTTTATTTTTATTTTGCAGCTCAGATCGCGATTAAAAGAACTCAAGCTAGGTCATAACATGGCTCCATAGAGTAAATCATCACATACATGAGAGTGATCTAACATGTTCAGATATGGTTCAAACTTATGTGGGCTAATTTTGGTGTGTATAGCTCAGATCACAAAATAAAAGAAGTCAAGTTGGGTTGCAAAATGGCTCGAAATGAGTAAATAATCACATACAGGAGAGTGATCTTGAATCTTGTGTTTCGTCTTCTGTACTTGACCCAGCTGAGGACAAAATATAACATGTCAGTATGATCACAAAGACATTTCAGTTAAGAACGCATCACTCAAACAAAACGTGTGCAGCAAGGCTATCAAATACCCGAAACATCAGAGTAGAGAAGGCAAGGCACCCTTGCGTATTCACAAACAAAAATGGCTAGCAAGCTGTAACAGAGGGCCTGCTTCCCTTAGAACACCCCAAAAAATATATCCATCCATTTTGGCTGCTTGGGTCAAATTAGGAACCAATGTATACCTTTTTTAAACTAAAAACTAACAAAATTCTTCGCACATGAACAACTAATTTTGAAAATACATGTTGTGCAAACATAATCAATTAAACAGGAAGGTATAGGTCCTTCACAGTAATGCTAACCTAAAGAACATGCTCTCCTGAGTGATATCTATTTAAAACAATAAAAAAATATGGAAACAGAGCACATTGCATAAGCTTGCCGAGCTGCAGAGTTAGATGGAATTAGAGAGGGAGAGAGAGAGAGGAGTGAAAAGGGATTGGGTGGAACTCACCTTCACGTGTTGACATTAGCCAAGCTCGCCGTGGTCGACTCTCCACACCTATGAGCATTAACACCGAATTATTCACAATAATATCCTTCATTGATTGCCTTCTATTATTCAATGAGACATGGCGATAATACAAAGTAGAAACTGAAAACATGTAGGCTATGGGCAACCGTTTTTCAAGCTGAAGGTACAGAAAAAATATGGAGCGCACAACATGGACCAAGTGGCGTGATGTGTTTTGATCTTCGAACATAGTCACAGTGAGAAATAAGAAAAGAAATCATAACATAAAGCACAAGATACTTCAGAAATGTAAAAGAACCAAGTCCACTGTGTCGAGATTTATTTGCATACCGAGACCCTTATTTTATACACATGAGCCTAGATAACATTCAGTATAAGAGCAAGCTCATAGAAAAAACACTTGCAGGCAAAGAAACGAATATTGCAGGGAAACATTTAAAAGTCCATCGGCCAATTAGAGCTCCAGAACAATCACCAAGGCTATAATTCATCACATAAGATGATTCCTGAAATAATTCATCACATAAGATGATTACTTTTATCAAGATTGATTCCCTGCTTCTGTGAACAAAAGAGAACTAACATCCAGGTTATAATGGGTATGGATATTATTATTTTGAGCTTCTAGAAAGTACATTTTGCACCAATTTGAATAAAAAATATAGGGGCCACAAGTTTGTTCCTTGGGAGATTATCGAGATTCACCGTGTAGCTAAGATAATTACTTCATCACTGAATTATGGACAACAACCATGCCAGGACGTACAAAAACACATTTCTGACAACACATCTCTTCAAACATAGAACTTTATATAGCAATCCACACCATTACATCAACAAAAGTATCGAGTAGTCCTGGTGTTAAATCAAGATTTATAATAGTAAAATACAATAACTTTCCTTTATCGGTAAGTTCAAAGAAACATGGTTATGTAGAAATATTGAGAACATCAGGATGAAAAGCAGAGGCAGAAACAAAAACCTTGGCCAGTGAAATAAGCGCCTTCTCCTTAAGTTCATCTACAGGAACCATATTCAGAGTTGCTTCCTGTCGCACCGGATCCTCATACTACATACAAAATGAGCGTCAGAGGACAAGGATCAGAAATAAGCACAATCTTAGGGAATGATTTGCAAATGAAAATATCCAATTACATCACATACCTTCAGAACCTGGCACATGTATAACTCTTTCTCTGAACACCTCTCCTCCATGACTTTGTATGTCGTACTGTTGCAGTAGAACCTGGCGCATTGTATGCTGTACAGTCGGAAGTTTGTAAGTAAATTAACACACAATTAAATGAGTGATAGGGCAGGACCAGATAGAACATTCAATCCTTAAAGTTATACTCAATAAACTGGAAGAGAAACACATCATGTTACATGTGTGTAGCCAAGTATAGTTGAAAGCAAACTTGATATAACTCTGTATAAAGTTGAACATACAACTTCACATATTCAATAAACTGGAAGAGAAATGCATCATGTTGCAGGTGTAGCCATGTACAGTTGAAAGCGAACTTGATATAATTCTGTAAAGTTGAAAGTATACAACTTCATTCAAGGTAAAGCAAGCCAAATCAGAGGGGAAATGAGGGCAACGACATGCACGTGGAGCAAGACAGCACACAATCTCGTGTTGTTGCTCTTTGAAATAGAGAACAATTTATTATCAACTAAAACCAGTCCAGTAGATGAACAATAAGATAGAGCAGCTCAGATGCATCAATAATTTACCTACATTTATGAATCGATTTTTATGAAACAAACCATGGTTTATTTGCAGACCAATGCAACATAGAAAGAATGAAATAAAGCTGAATCAAGCTTACATTCGGAAAAGTGGGCATTAACTTGAGGGTTCGAAAGGAAAGACAAAACAACCACACCACGCTTTCATTTGCTACAGACATTAAAGGGCAGCCCAAAATAATTTAATGGTCTCAATGTTTCAAATAAAAGACTCACCTGTGTCAATGCTCCAGGTAGATCATTTGTCCAATGAAGCCCAAGATAACTCATTATTAAATCCTGAAAGCTTCAGAAACCAAGAGCCACATCAATAGAGGAGTAGACAATGCAAGATTGCAATTTATCTTGTCTCTTATACTTTTTAAAATTTGACAATTAGCAGCTCAAGCGTACAATCTATTGACCCACTACAGCATAAGAAAGCATACGACAAATTGACAGTTTATCTCTTGGTGTATATAAAGTGGTGGGGCCAAATACATTAGCTTTGAAGGGAGCTGGAGAAAGTATGTGGATCCAGTGCAGTTTACTCTTCTCTACTTGTTCCAGTCACATCTTTTCCATCCCTCTCTCTCTCTCAAACACACATACTGTACTCCTCTAAGCAGTCCTACTTAGCATTTTTACAAACAGCTAGTGCTCGCATCTGCAACCTCAAAGACAAAACGAGAGAGAGAGAGAGAAAGTGTGCGGGAGAAAGAGAGAGTGAGATGGTTGGGACTCACATGCGCACCTGGAGGTCGTGAAGACTCCTGAAGGATGGCGCTAGGGTCTGCCGCGGCCCGGACGCCAAGGACGGCGTCGACCTGAGCCAACTACATGGCTGGCAGCCGCTCCTCTCTGGTTGAGGCCCTCCTCCCACAGCTTCTCGGGCGAGGTATCTCCTCCTCACGCGGCTTCGCGACCTGGGCTCCTCCTCACGCGGCTTCCTCACGACCTGGGCCGATGAGCACCTCGAGCAGAAAGGGATGGAGGATGAATTGGGGAGACAGAGTCGGAGGACGAAGGAGCCATTGCGGCGGCGGCTGACGAGGGAGGTCGGATGGAGCAAGGGCAGCGACCGCGGGATCGTAGGAAAAGGGGCTAGTGTTCGTGGCGGCTGAGGGAGAGAGATCAAGGAGGGAGGAAGGGTTCCGGCATGCGGGCGATTGGATTGGGCCGAGGGGGGTTTCGAGGGCAGCGTTACCCACGCCCCCGCAAATGACGCGACGCGCACGCGGCGTGCGGGGAGAGGGCGCACCCGCACCTCGAAACGGCTCACCCAGCCAACAGGCACAGAACACGAGCCCACCGGTAATTGGCCATGTAAACTTACCACGCGGTCAAAACCACGAGCGAGAGCAGCGAGCATCTAACGGCCCAAACGAAGTCAAAGATCAAATTGACCATGATCCAACGGCCAACGAAGCAGGAAATCGAGGGAGCTCTCTGGGAGCTAGTTGGCTAGCCTCTGTATAGTTTTAAATTCTAAAATAATTTTCCGTGGATTTTCAGGTCATTTCGAGAACTTTTATTTCTGCATAAAAATAACACCATGGCAATTCTGCTGAAAACAGCGTCAGTCCGGGTTAGTTCTATTCAAATCATGCAAGTTAGAGTCCAAAATAAGGTCAAAAGTGTTTGGAAAAGTAGATACGACGGAGACGTATCAAATCCCCCAAGTTTAAACCTTTGTTTGTGCTCAAGCAATTCAATTGATAGACTGAAAGTGATAAAGAAAAAAATTTACAAACTCTATTTGCTCTTATTGTTGTAAATATGTAAAGCCAGCATTCAAGTTTTCAGCAAAGATTATAAACTAGCCATATTCACAATAACATTTAGGTCTCATGTTTACTCATATCAATGGCATAATCAACTAGCAAGCAAAAATAATAAATCTCGGATGACAACACTTCCTCAAAACAATCATGATATGATATAACAATATGGTATCTCGTTAACCCTTTCTGAGACCGCAAAACATAAATGCAGAGCACTTTTAAAGATCATGGACTGACTAGACATTGTAATTCATGATAAAAGAGATCCAGTCAAGTCATACTCAATGTAAACTAACAGTAATGGATGCAAATAACAGCGGTGCTCTCCAACTGGTGCTTTTTAATAAGAGGATGATGACTCAACATAAAAGTAAATAGATAGGCCCTTCGCATAAGGAATCAGGGATTTGTAGAGGTGCCAGAGCTTGGTTTTTGAAACAGATATGAATAATATTTTGAGCGGTATACTTTATTGTCAACATGACAACCAAGAGATGGAGATATCTTCCATGCTACACACATTATAGGCGGTTCCCAGACAGAATGGTAAAGTTTATACCCCCCTCCACCAACAAGCATCAATCCATCGCTTGCTTGAAACAACGAGTGTCTCCAACTAACAAGAGTCCCGGGGGAGTTTTGTTTGTAGTTATTTTGATTTGATTTGCATAAAGCATGAGACTGGGCATCCCGGTGACCAGCCATTTTCTCGTGAGTGAGAAGCGGAGTCCACTCCTCTTGAGAATAACCCACCTAACATGAAAGATACGGGCAACCCTAGTTGATACATGAGCTATTCGAGCATACAAAACAGAATGTTTATTTGAAGGTTTAGAGTTTGGCACATACAAATTTACTTGAAACGGCAGGTAGATACCGTATATAGGTAGGTATGGTGAACTCATATGAAACAATTTTGGGGTTTGTGGAATTGGATGTACAAGCCGTATTCCCGCTTAGTACAAGTGAAGGCTAGCAAAAGACTGGGAAACGACCAGCTAGAGAGCGACAACAGTCATGAACGTGCATTAAAATTAATCAACACCGAATGCAAGCATGAGTAGGATATAATGCACCATGAACATAAATATCGTAGAGGCTATGTTGATTTTGTTTCAACTACATGCGTGAACATGTGCCAAGTCAAGCCACTCGAATCGTTCAAAAGAGGATACCACCCTATCATACCACATCACAACCATTTTAATAGCATGTTGGCACGCAAGGTAAACCATTATAAGCTCCTAGCTAATTAAGCATGGCATAAGCAACTATAATCTCTAATTGTCATTGCAAACATGTTTATTCATAATAGGCTAAATCAGGAATGATGAATTAATCATATTTACAAAAACAAGAGAGGTCGAGTTCATACCAGCTTTTCTCATCTCAATAAGTTCATCATATAATCATCATTATTGCCTTTCACTTGCACGACCGAATAGTGTGGATAATTATAATAGTGCACATGCATTGGACTAAGCTGGAATCTGCAAGCATTCAATTCAAGAGAGAAGACAAGATAATATGGGCTCTTTGTTAGATCAACAATAATGCATATAAGAGCCACTTTAACATTTTAATTATGGTCTTCTCCTATCGACCTCCAAAGAACAAGAAAAGAAATAAAACTATTTACACGGGAAAACTCCCAACAAGCAAAAGAAGAACGAGAAATCTTTTTGGGTTTTCTTTTTAATTACTACTACAAGCATGGAAAATAAACTAATCAAAAGCTACAACTGATTTTTTGTTTTCCTCAAGGTTTATTAAACACATAAGAAGAAAGCATAAAAAAGGAAAATAAACTAGCATGGATGATACAATGAAAAAGTATGAGCACCGACAACTAGCAATGAGTGTGTGAACATGAATATAATGTCGGTGAGAAATACGTACTCCCCCAAGTTTAGGCTCTTTGCCTAAGTTGGTCTATGGCCACGATTGGCCTGGCGGATATCCAAAGTAATAGTTGGGGTCGTACTAAGATGCAGCAGCTATTGCCTCGTGAGCTACCACTTGGAGACGGGTCGTCTCCATCCTCCTCTTATACTCGTCCGCCTCCTCCTTGGTTATAACATATCTCCCTTTTGTCTGAAAGTCAAAGAAGGCAGGAGCAGGGAGAGCGACATGATAGGTGCGTCGTCTGTCAAACATTAGTCGGTACTGGAGGGACCGATCGTTCCTCTCAACAAACTGATGACGAATCATGGCCTCATAATCTAAATAAATAGGAGGCAACTCAATGTCATACCCACGTATGGGTATATCAAGAAAATTAGCTAGACAACTTGCATAAATTTCACTGAAGAAATCTCCATTAAATCTATTATTATGCAACCTACGTGCAACAATGGCTCCCAAATTATAATGTCTATCTCCTAATACAGCACTCCTGAGGACACCGAGGTCAGGGACACACATGTGACATGCTTCATCCTTACCATTTATGCACCTACCTATGAAGAGAGCAAAATAATGTGTAGCAGGAAAATGAATGCTCCCTATGGTAGCTTGGGTTATATATCTAGATCCCCCCACTGTTATACTAGCAAGAAAATCTCTAAATTCAGATTTGCGAGGTTCATTAGGACTACCCCATTGTGGAAGTTCGCAAGCAGTGTTAAAATTCTCTAAGTCCATAGTATAAGAATTTTCATAAAGATCAAACATGATAGTTTGAGAGTTGCGTGATGATGAAAATTCAAACCTTCTCACAAAGGAATCGGTGAGATAGTGGTACTGGCGACACTTATCTGCTTCGAAGCTCTCAAGATCAGCATTACGCACATATGCGTTAAATTCTTCCTTGATTCCTGCTCGATCCATAAAGTCCTCTAAAGGCCATTCACAAGCCCGCACTTGAGCTTCCCTTGGTGGTTCTTCGTCGGCATCGCGTATTGCGAGCCTGGGTCCTTGCTTCCTTGAAGGACCACCTTGGTACATTTTCCTAAACATATTTCTTCCTCTGGAAAATTTCTGAAAATTTAGTAACTTCAAAATAAAAGTGAACAAACTCAACAAAATTGATAGAAACTACTCCTACAAGTGCCTAGAGGCAATATCATGCATCAAAACAACTTTTGACCATATAAATTTGACATGCAGGCTCAAGAAAAGGGTCACCTAAGCAGCAAAAAAATGCAATGAATAAAGCACTAGAACAAAAACTAATTGGACCATTTGAGGAGTCACATACCAAGGAACAATCCCCAAAGCAGTTTTGTGAGAGGTGCTTTGAGCAAGGAGACCGAAAATGGCAGCAAAATGAGCTTGGACTTGGGTTTGAGCTGGTTAGTGATGTTTGTGGGAGGAAGAAGGAGTGTGTGGTAGTTGGAATAAGTGGAGGAGAGCCACCGTGGGCCCATGAGGCAGGGGGCGTGCCTAGGGGGTAGGGCGCGCCCTCCACCCTCGTGGCTAGGTGCTTGCTCCCCCTGCTGTGTTCTCAGTGCTAGATATTCTCAAATATTCCAGAAAAAATCATATTTAAATTTTAGGGCATTTGAAGAACTTTTATTTTCGGGGTATTTTTTATTGCATTGATAATTCAGAAAACAGACAGAAATTACTATTTTTGCTTTATTTAATATTAATAACAGAAAGTAAAAAGAGGGTACAGAGAGTTGTGTTTTCTAAATTCATCCATCTCATGCTCATCAAAAGGAATCTACTAACAAGGTTGATCAGGTCTTGTTAACAAACTCATTCCGAGTAACATGGAACCGGAGAATTTTCGAATAACACTAGGTTACCTCAATGGGGATATGCATGTCCCCAACAATAAGAATATCATATTTCTTCTTGACAATAGAAGAGGAAATTCAAAACCTCCAAAAATAATCGATGGAATTTTTCCAATAGAGTTTATACTATGAACTTGAGGTTGTTTCCTCGGAAAGTGTACCGTATGCTCATTGCCATTAACATGAAAAGTGACATTGCCTTTGGTGCAATCAATAACAGCCCCTGTGTCGGGTTATCAAGACCATTTATTTCTTCAATAGGTGATGGATTAAAACCATGTATTTCTTCAACAGGCGGTAAATTAAGACCATGTATTTCTTCGATAGGAGGTAAATTCTTAACATCTTCAGCTTTAATACCTTTTTCTTTCATAGATTTCTTTGCCTCTTGCATATCTTCAAGACTGAGAAATAGAATACCCCTTTTCTTGGGAGTTGGCTTAGGAGTTGGTTCAGGAATTGGATCGGGAAGTGTCCATTTTTTTCATTAGTCAACATATTATTCAATAGAATTTTATGTTCATGTGGTGTTCTTTCCCTCAAAACACAACCAACACAACTATCCAGGTGGTCTCTGGAAGCATCGGTTAGTCCATTATAAAAGATATCAAGTATTTCATTTTTTTAAGATGATGATCAGGCAAAGCATTAAGTAATTGGAGAAGCCTCCCCCAAGCTTGTGGGAGTCTCTCTTCTTTAATTTGCACAAAATTATATATTTCCCTTAAAGCAGCTTGTTTCTTATGAGCGGGGAAATATTTAGCAGAGAAGTAATAAATCATATCCTGGGGACTACGCACACAACCAGGATCAAGAGAATTAAACCATATCTTAGCATCACCCTTTAATGAGAATGGAAATATCTTAAGGATATAATAGTAGCGAGTTTTCTCATCATTAGTGAATAGGGTAGCTATATCATTTAATTTAGTAAGATGTGCCACAACAGTTTCAGATTCATAGCCATAGAAAGGATCAGATTCAACTAAAGTAATTATCTCAGGATTAACAGAGAAATCATAATCCTTATCAGTAACAAAGATAGGTGAAGTAGCATAAGCAGGATCATATTTCATTCTAGCATTCAGAGTTTTTTTTGTTTCAGCTTAGCTAATAATTTCTTAAGATCACTCCTATCATTGTAGGCAAGTAAATCTCTAGCAGTTTCTTCATCCATAACATAGCCCTCAGGCACAATAGGTAATTCATATCTAGGGGGAGAGTTTTCATCATCACTTTCATCAATATTATCAGTTTCAATAATTTCATTCTCTCTAGCCCTAGCAGGTTGTTCATCAAGAAATTCATCAAGTGACACAGTAGTATCAAGCATAGAAGTAGTTTCATCATAAGTATCATGCATAGCAGAAGTGGCATCATCAATAACATGCGACATATCAGAATGAATAGCAGGTGTAGGTGTCGCAAGCTTACTCAAAACAGAAGGTGAGTAAAGTGCAAAGCTAGATGGCAGTTCCTTACCTCCCCTCGTAGTTGAGGAATAAATTTTTGTTTCGCGTCTTTCAAGTTCTTCATAATGATAAGCAGATATAAATCCCAAGTGACTCAAAGAATAGAGCTATGCTCCCCGGCAACGGCGCCAGAAAATAGTCTTGATAACCCACAAGTATAGGGGTTCGCAACAGTTTTCGAGGGTAGAGTATTCAACCCAAATTTATTGATTCGACACAAGGGGAGCCAGAGAATATTCTCAAGTATTAGCAGCTGAGTTATCAATTCAACCACACCTGGAAACTTAATATCTGCAGCAAATTTTTGGTGCTTTATAGTGATTGTAACAATAGCAACGGAAAAGTAAATAAGCGAAGAACAATATATGAAAAGCTCGTAGGCAATGGATCGGTGATGGAGAATTATGCCGGATGCGGTTCATCATGTAACAGTCATAACCTAGGGTGACACAGAAGTAGCTCCAGTTCATCAATGTAATGTAGGCATGTATTCCGAATATAGTCATATGTGCTTATGGAAAAGAACTTGCATGACATCTTTTGTCCTACCCTCCCGTGGTAGCGGGGTCCTAATGGAAACTAAGGGATATTAAGGCCTCCTTTTAATAGAGTACCGGAACAAAGCATTAACACATAGTGAATACATGAACTCCTCAAACTACGGTCATCACCGGTAAGTATCCCGATTATTGTCACTTCGGGGTTAACGGATCATAACACATAATAGGTGACTATATACTTGCAAGATAGGATCAAGAACTCTCATATATTGATGAAAACATAATAGGTTCATATCTGAAATCATGGCACTCGGGCCCTAGTGACAAGCATTAAGAATAGCAAAGTCATAGCAACATCAATCTCAGAACATAGTGGATACTAGGGATCAAACCCTAACAAAACTAACTCGATTACATGATAAATCTCATCCAACCCATCACCGTCCAGCAAGCCTATGATGGAATTACTCACGCACGACAGTGAGCATCATGAAATTGGTGATGGAGGATGGTTGATGATGACGATGGCGATGGATTCCCCTCTCCGGAGCCCCGAACGGACTCCAGATCAGCCCTCCCGAGAGAGTTTAAGGCTTGGCGGCAGCTCCGTATCATAAAATGTGATGGAGTCCAGGTTGAGGTCGGTGGAGCGTCAGGGGGGCCCACAAGGCAGGGGCGCGCCCCCACCCTCGTGGACAGGTGATGGCCCCTTGACGTGGATCTTTCTTCCAGTATTTATTATATATTCCAAAATAATTCTCCGTGGATTTTCAGGTCATTCCGAGAACTTTTATTTTACACAAAAATGACACCATGGCAATTCTGCTCAAAACAGCGTTAGTCCGGGTTAGTTCTATTCAAATCATGTAAGTTAGAGTCCAAAACAAGGGCAAAAGTGTTTGAAAAAGTAGATACGACGGAGACGTATCACATGCTTGACATGATTCCTTCTAGTACGTTGCATCTTTGCACTACTAGCTTGCTTGACTTGATCACTATGATTGCATGCTTTGTCGCATGGCCCATGTTCCATTCTTACTCGCTTTCTTGGGTTGGTGACATATATGTTCATGCCTCTCACTTGATTTGTCTTGATCATTATCTCTTGTCTCCATTAGTTACTTCTCTCATATCCACTTGTAGTGAGTGCAAGCATACTATGCTTATTGATATTGGAGACTTTGACACCTTACTTGTGATGCATGCTTGTTTGATTGAGCCTATTGTATTTGGCTGTTCTCGCATCTTATGCCTCCATACTATGAAATACCCCCTTGTCCTTTCTAATGATGAGCATGATGCATACACTTGTTGGGTATCTTACGACACGAATGATAGGTTTTGCACCTCCGCTAACCTCATTTGTTTTTCCGAGTGTTTGCCATGTTCTTTCATTTTGAGGGATTCACAAGGCGGTGCTATCATGGAACATATTGGTTATGTGAAGGCGTACATGATGTGCGAAACCAACATTTTCGAGAAACTACTAAAGGTGAACTCCTTCCCTTTGAGCCATCTTCAAATATGCATATTGGATGGGTCACTCTTTCATTGTTGTTTCCTTCTTCTTTGTCTACATGATACATATATCGGATGGAGGACCAACATTGGAGATGGACCCTATGGACCTTCAAGTTGAGGAGTGCCACGACATCGAGCTATGGTACAACACCACCCATAACAAATTTGCGTCTTATGCATGGATTGACCCACATTATGATTGCCTTGTTGCATCTATTTCCATGTCATCCATGATATATGAGCTTGCGCACTTTCTTAGCAAATTTGTTGTGATCTTTCTTGATGGCATATTCATACATCGTGATCATATTTCCTACCATAAATTGCATGATAACTTATTCATATTGAGCATCCATTACCATATTCATGCTAGATAAACCGTCTCACTATGACATCATTTTGCACCGTGGTTGCATTGATCATATTCACAACACATTTGTGTGCATAATGAATGTTTTTGCTCCCATGAATGCTTTGCATATTGATGTCTACTACACAACCTTCTTCTTATAGACGTTGTTGGGCCTCCAAGTGCAGAGGTTTGTAGGACAGTAGCAAATTTCCCTCAAGTGGATGAGCTAAGGTTTATCAATCGGTGGGAGGCGCAGGGTGAAGATGGTCTCGCTCAAGCAACCCTGCAACCAAATAACAAAGAGTCTCTTGTGTCCCCAACACACCCAATGCAATGGTAAATTGTATAGGTGCACTAGTTCGGCGAAGAGATGGTGATACAAGTGGTATATGGATAGTAGATAATGGTTTTTGTAATCTGAAAATATAAAAACAGCAAGGTAACTAATGATAAAAGTGAGCACAAACGGTATTGCAATGCGTTGAAACAAGGCCTAGGGTTCATACTTTCACTAGTGCAAGTTCTCTCAACAATAATAACATAATTGGATCACATAACTATCCCTCAACATGCAACAAAGAGTCACTCCAGAGTCACTAATAGCGGAGAACAAACGAAGAGACTATGGTAGGGTATGAAACCACCTCAAAGTTATCCTTTCTGATCGATCTATTCAAGAGTCCGTAGTAAAATAACATGAAGCTATTCTTTCCGTTCAATCTATCATAGAGTTCGTACTAGAATAACACCTTAAGACACAAATCAACCAAAACCCTAATGTCACCTAGATACTCCAATGTCACCTCAAGTATCCGTGGGTATGATTATACGATATGCATCACACAATCTCAGATTCATCTATTCAAACCAAGACAAAGTACTTCCAAGAGTGCCCCAAAGATTCTACCGGAGAGTCAAGACGAAAACGTGTGCCAACCCCTATGCATAGGTTCATGGGCGGAACCCGCAAGTTGATCACCAAAACATACATCAAGTGGATCAATAGAATACCCCATTGTCACCACGGGTATCCCACTCAAGACATACATCAAGTGTTCTCAAATCCTTAAAGACTCAATCCGATAAGATAACTTCAAAGGGAAAACTCAATCCATTACAAGAGAGTAGAGGGGGAGAAACATCATAAGATCCAACTATAATAGCAAAGCTCGCGATACATCAAGATCGTACCACCTCAAGAACACGAGAGAGAGATCAAACACATAGCTACTGGTACATACCCTCAGCCCCGAGGGAGAACTACTCCCTCCTCGTCATGGAGAGCACCGGGATGATGAAGATGGCCACCGGAGAGGGATTCCCCCTCCGGCAGGGTGCCGGAATGGGTCTAGATTGGTTTTCGGTGGCTACGGAGGCTTCTAGCGGTGGAACTCCCGATCTATTGTGCTCCCCGATGGTTTTAGGGTATATTGGTATATATAGGAGGAAGAAATACGTCAGGGGAGCCACGAGGGGCTCACGAGGGTGGAGGGCGCGCCCAGGGGGGGTGGGCGCCCCCTTACCTCGTGCCTTCCTCGTTGCTTCCCTTACGTACACCCCAAGTCTTCTGGGTTGCTTTTGTTCCAAAAATAAGTTCCGTGAAGTTTCAGGTCAGTTGGACTCCGTTTGATTTTCCTTTTCTGTGATACTCCAAAACAAGGAAAAAACAGAAACTGGCACTAGGCTCTAGGTTAATAGGTTAGTCCCAAAATAATATAAAAGTGCATAATAAAGCCCATAAATATCCAAAATAGATAATATAATAGCATGGAACAATAAAAAATTATAGATACGTTGGAGACGTATCAGCATCCCCAAGCTTAATTCTTGCTCGTCCTCGAGTAGGTAAATGATAAAAATAGAATTTTTGATGTGTAATGCTACCTAGCATATTTCTCTATGTAATTCTCTATTGTGGCAAGAATATTCAGATCCATAAGATTCAAGACAAAAGTTTAATATTAACATAAAAACAATAATACTTCAAGCATACTAACTAAGCAATCATGTCTTCTCAAAATAACATGGCCAAAGAAAGTTCATCCCTACAAAATCATATAGTTTGGTCATGCTCCATTTTCGTCACACAAGAATGCTCTCATCATGCACAACCCCGGTGACAAGCCAAGCAATTGTTTCATACTTTAGTAATCTCAAACTTTTTCAACTTTCACGCAATACATGAGCGTGAGCCATGGATATAGCACTATGGGTGGAATAGAATATAATGAGGGGGTTATGTGGAGAAGACAAAAAGGAGAAGATAGTCTCACATCAACTAGGCGTATTAATGGGCTATGGAGATGCCCATTAATAGATATCAATGTGAGTGAGTAGGGATTGCCATGCAACGGATGCACTAGAGCTATAAATGCATGAAAGCTCAACAAAATAAACTAAGTGGGTGTGCATCCAACTTGCTTGCTCACGAAGACCTAGGGCACTTGAGGTGGCCCATCGTTGGAATATACAAGCCAAGTTCTATAATGAAAATTTCCCACTAGTACATGAAAGTGACAAAACAAGAGACTCTCTATCATGAAGATCATGGTGCTACTTTGAAGCACAAGTGTGGTAAAAGGATAGTAGCATCGCCCCCTTTTTTTATTTGGCCTTTCTTTTTTTATTTGGCCTTTCTCCTTTTTTGGGGACAATGCTCTATTAATGATGATCATCACACTTCTATTTATTTACAACTCAAAAGTTTACAACTCGATACTAGAACAAAGTATGACTCTATATGAATGCCTCCGGCGGTGTACCGGGATGTGCAGTGATGCATGAGTGACATGTATGAAGAATTATGAACGGTGGCTTTGCCACAAATACAATGTCAACTACATGATCATGCAAAGCAATATGACAATGATGGAGCGTGTCATAGTAAACGGAACGGTGGAAAGTTGCATGGCAATATATCTCGAAATGGCTATGGAAATGCCATGATAGGTAGGTATGGTGGCTGTTTTGAGGAAGGTATATGGTGGGTGTATGATACCGGCGAAAGGTGCGCGGTATTAGAGAGGCTAGCAATGGTGGAAGGGTGAGAGTGCGTATAATCCATGGACTCAACATTAGTCATAAAGAACTCACATACTTATTGCAAAAATCTATTAGTTATCGAAGCAAAGTACTACGCACATGCTCCTAGGGGGATAGATTGGTAGGAAAAGACCATCGCTCGTCCCCGACCGCCACTCATAAGGAGGACAATCAATAAATACATCATGCTCCGACTTCTTAACATAACGGTTCACCATACGTGCATGCTACGGGAATCACAAACTTTAACACAAGAATTTCTCAAATTTACAACTACTCAACTAGCACGACTCTAATATCACCATCTCCATATCTCAAAACAATTATCAAGTATCAAACTTCTCATAGTATTCAATGCACTTTATATGAAAGTTTTTATTATATCCCTCTTGGATGCCCATCATATTAGGACTAAATTCATAACCAAAGCAAACTACCATGCTGTTTAGAGACTCTCAAAATGATATAAGTGAAGCACGAGAGTTCATCTATTTCTACAAAATAAAACCACCACCGTGCTCTAAAAAGATATAAGTGAAGCACTAGAGCAACAACAAACTACTCCGAAAGATATAAGTGAAGCTCAATGAGTAGTCGAATAATTATGCAAATATGTGAAGACTCTCTAACATTTAAGGATTTCAGATCTTGGTATTTTATTCAAACAGCAAGCAAAACTAAATAAAATAAAATGACGCTCCAAGCAAAACACATATCATGTGGCGAATCAAAATATAGCTCCAAGTAAAGTTACCGATGAACAAAGACGAAAGAGGGGATGCCTTCCGGGGCATCCCCAAGCTTAGGCTTTTGGTTGTCCTTGAATATTACATTGGGGTGCCTTGGGCATCCCCAAGCTTAGGCTCTTGCCACTCCTTATTCCATAGTCCATCGAATCTTTACCCAAAACTTGAAAACTTCACAACACAAAACTTAAAGTAGAAAACTCGTGAGCTCCGTTAGTGAAAGAAAACAAAACACCACTTCAAGGTACTATAATGAACTAATTCTTTATTTATATTGGTGTAATATCTACTGTATTCCAACTCATCTATGGTTCATACCCTCCGATACTACTCATAGATTCATTAAAATAAGCAAACAACACACGAAAAACAGAATATGTCAAAAACAAAACAGTCTGTAATAATCTGTAACTAACGCAAACTTCTGGAACCCAAAAAATTCTAAATAAATTTCTGCACGTGAGGAATTTATCTATTAATCATACGCAAAAATAATTAACTAAATAGCACTCTCCAATAAAAAATGGCAGCAATTCCCGTGAGCGCTAAAGTTTCTGTTTTTTACAGCAAGATCAACAAGACTTTCCCCAAGTCTTCCCAACGGTTCTACTTGGCACAAACACTAATTAAAACATAAAAACTCAATCATAACAGAGGCTAGATAAAATATTTATTACTAAACAGGAGCAAAAAGTAAGGAACAAAAATAAAGTTGGGTTGCCTCCCAACAAGCGCTATCGTTTAACGCCCCTAGCTAGGCATGATGATTTCAATGATGCTCACATAAAAGATAAGAATTGTAACATAAAGAGAGCATCTTGAAGAATATGACTAGCACATTTAAGTCTAACACACTTCCTATGCATAGGGATTTTGTGAGCAAACAACTTATGGGAACAATAATCAACTAGCATAGGAAGGCAAAACAAGCATAACTTCAAAACTTTAAGCACATAGAGAGGAAACTTGATATTATTGCAATTCCTACAAGCATATGTTCCTCCCTCATAATAATTTTCAGTAGCATCATGAATTAATTCAACAATATAACCAGCACCTAAAGCATTCTTTTCATGATCTACAAGCATAGAAAATTTACTACTCTCTACATAAGCAAAATTCTTCTCAATCGGAATAGTGGGAGTATCATAAGAGACTTGAATACTATAAATTGTTTCCATATTAAAAGAGTAATGTTCAGAAAAAGGGTAAACATAATCATGACAAGTTTTATAAATATAATCATCACTACTTTTATAGCATACGTATCATTACAATAATTATCATAAGTAGCAACTTTGTTCTCATCATAATCGATTGAAACCTCTTCCAAGATAGTGGAATCATCACTAAATAAAGTCATGACCTCTCCAAATCCACTTTCAAAATTATCATAATAAGATTCAACATCCTCCAAAATAGTGGGATCATTACTTCCTAAAGTTGACACTCTTCCAAACCCACTTTCATCAATATAATCATCATAAGTAGGAGGCATGCTATCATCATAATAAATTTGCATATCAAAACTTGGGAGACTAAAAATATCATCTTCATTAAACATAGCTTCCCCAAGCTTGGGCCTTTTCATATCATAAGCATAATCACTTTCATCATTAATAGTATGGATAGCACCAATAGTATAGCAATTATCATCATCACAAGGAGTAATAGGAGCAACATCATTTGGGAGAGATACCTTTTTACCTTTGCTTCTCCGTCTTTTCTTTTTCTTCTTCACCTCATGTGTGGGTTCAACCCTCTTTTTGGAGTTCCTTATTAATGATATTGGTTGAATGGAAGGCTCCTCCTCGTTACCTGATTCATCATAAGAAATAATAGGAAGATATCGGGAAGTCTCTTCCCTTTCATTAGTATTCTCTTCATCTTCTATTTGTTTTCTTTTCTTTATGTAATTGGCAATATAAGGATTTTCAATACAATTCACCGCACAATACATATAAATTTCCTCTAAATCAAAACCAAGAAGTTTATCACGGGCAAATACTGGAAGATAGTTAGTTATACGTTTCATTTCTTCATAACCCATAAGAAAACTAAGTTCATTATGATGTGCAAGAGAAATCAAGTCATCACAATTTTTGGAAATGATTAGATCATGAAACAATTTGCATCAGATGGTTAAATGACCATGTTCATTGCAAAGTTCACAAGTACGGCCAAGAAAATTTAAATTTTCAGCACAAACATCTAGCCTTTCTTGCAACAATTTAGTTTCTAAATTCTTATGCCTCTTGCAATATCTATCTTCCTTATTTGATGTGTACTTGCAAACCCAATGCACTCCACAAAAATTGACATGTTTATAGGAGACATTTTCATCATAACTAGTGCAATCATCATTAGTACGATGGATATTCAAGGAGTGCAATCATGCTCATCATTCAAAGATTTAGTGCCAAACATTTTAATGCATTCTTCTTCTAACACTTTGGCACAATTTTCCTTTCCATCATACTCACGAAAGATATTAAAAAGATGAAGCGCATGAGGTAAACTTAATTCCATTTTTTTGTTTACTTTTATAGACTAAACTAGTGATAAAAAAAGAAACTAAAATATTCGATCGCAAGATCTAAAGATATACCTTCAAGCGCTAACCTCCCCGGCAACGGCGCGAGAAAAGAGCTTGATGTCTACTACACAACCTTCTTCTTATAGACATTGTTGGGCCTCCAAGTGCAGAGGTTTGTAGGACAGTAGCAAATTTCCCTCAAGTGGATGACCTAAGGTTTATCAATCGGTGGGAGGCGTAGGGTGAAGATGGTCTCTCTCAAGCAACCCTGCAACCAAATAACAAAGAGTCTCTTGTGTCCCCAACACACCCAATACAATGGTAAATTGTATAGGTGCACTAGTTTGGCGAAGAGATGGTGATACAAGTGGTATATGGATAGTAGATAATGGTTTTTGTAATCTGAAAATATAAAAACAGCAATGTAACTAATGATAAAAGTGAGCACAAATGGTATTGCAATGTGTTGAAACAAGGCCTAGGGTTCATACTTTCACTAGTGCAAGTTCTCTCAACAATAATAACATAATTGGATCACATAACTATCCCTCAATATGCAACAAAGAGTCACTCCAAAGTCACTAATAGCGAAGAACAAACGAAGAGATTATGGTAGGGTACGAAACCACCTCAAAGTTATCCTTTCTGATCGATCTATTCAAGAGTCCATAGTAAAATAACATGAAGCTATTCTTTCCGTTCAATCTATCATAGAGTTCGTACTAGAATAACACCTTAAGACACAAATCAACCAAAACCCTAATGTCACCTAGATACTCCAATGTCACCTCAAGTATCCGTGGGTATGATTATGCGATATGCATCATACAATCTCAGATTCATCTATTCAAACCAACACAAAGTACTTCCAAGAGTGCCCCAAAGATTCTGCCAAAGAGTCAAGACGAAAATGTGTGCCAACCCCTATGCATAGGTTCATGGGCGGAACCCGCAAGTTGATCACCAAAACATACATCAAGTGGATCAATAGAATACCCCATTGTCACCATGGGTATCCCACGCAAGACATACATCAAGTGTTCTCAAATCTTTAATGACTCAATCCGATAAGATAACTTCAAAGGGAAAACTCAATCCATTACAAGAGAGTAGAGGGGGAGAAACATCATAAGATGCAACTATAATAGCAAAGCTCGCGATACATCAAGATCGTACCACCTCAAGAACACGAGAGAGAGAGAGAGAGATCAAACACATAGCTACTGGTACATACCCTCAGCCCCGAGGGAGAACTACTCCCTCCTCGTCATGAAGAGCACCGGGATGATGAAGATGGCCACCGGAGAGGGATTCCCCCTCCGGCAGGGTGCCGGAATGGGTCTAGATTGGTTTTTGGTGGCCACGGAGGCTTCTGGCGGCGGAACTCCCGATCTATTGTGCTCCCCGATGGTTTTAGGGTATATTGGTATATATAGGAGGAAGAAATACGTCAGGGGAGCCTCGAGGGGCCCACGAGGGTGGAGGGCGTGCCCAGGGGGGTGGGCGCGCCCCCTGCCTCGTGCCTTCCTTGTTGCTTCCCTTACGTACACCCCAAGTCTTCTGGGTTGCTTCCGTTCCAAAAATAAGTGCCGTGAAGTTTCAGGTCAATTGGACTCCGTTTGATTTTCCTTTTCTCTGATACTCTAAAAGAAGGAAAAACAGAAACTGGCAGTGGGCTCTAGGTTAATAGGTTAGTCCCAAAATAATATAAAAGTGCATAATAAAACCCATAAACATCCAAAACAGACAATATAATAGCATGGAACAATCAAAAACTATAGATACGTTGGAGACGTATCACATATCATTCTACATCATCTTGATAAGCTTCATGCGCTTTGCCACGAACAATCTTGCCGCACGATATCATTCTTACATGATGGACACCTTGTGTGCGCTAACCATTGTATTTCCGATTGTTGTTTGTGTTTGCTCTTTTTGCATGTGTAGCACTCGGGAGACACCTTGGAGTACTTGGATTGTGCCATGTCTTCCACTTCATCCAACTACAAGTTTGTCCACGACAACCGTTTCCATGGTGATGAGGTTTTAGATCCGAGGTCAGATCTTTCCCAAGGGAGGGGAGATGATGCGGAGCATCCTACGATCATCCCCATGTACACTCGAGCATACGCCATTGGACCTAAGGTGAACTTGCTCCTTTCCAAATATCCCCTTTCCGCATGTAAGACATGGATGCTACTTCAAGCGTGGACCTTGTGCATACTCAGGTACACCCGAGTAGACCTTGGAGAGCCCAAGGACCAAGGCCAAGTGTGTGCGGGAGTGAAGGAAGGAGAAGGAAGAAGAGCCAGTTGCTACAGCGGTCGGACATCCGCCCCCCACCCAGACATCCGGACCAACCCGCACATCCGGCCCGACCCCCGGAAATCCGGCCCCTTCCTATACAGAGAGCTCTGGAAGCGACCCCGATAGCCTGGACATCTAGCACCATGCCCCGGACATCCGGCTCCTCCTGAAGCCCCGGACATCTGGCCCGTTCGCCCGGAAATCCGGCCCCTCTTCACAGAATGCAACCGAAGCCAGCCAAGTCCATCCCGGACATCCGGCTCTTCGTGAGCCGCCGGACATCCGGCCCCCAGCCCGGACATCCAGCACCTGCCTGGGCACAAAGATCGGGCCAAGGGCCCATGTATCCCCCCTCTCACTTACCCCTTTGTAACTTCCCAAATTTTCAATTTGGAATGTTATACATAGATCATTCATGCATATCATATTTTATTGCATTTCGTTTCTCGGTCCTTGAATACCTAAGCAACTCAAGGACCCTCGGAGAGAGTTGGGGATTTCTTTGTTTTCATATTTGAATTCTATCAAATATTGAAACAAGGATTTTGGTTTTAATTATTTTTCTCTCCGAAAATATTTCATATTAAAATATATGAGAGGAGATAATATGAATTCTCCAAAATAATTGAAATATTGGAGGAAAAATACTAAAATCAAATATTTGATTTTATTCGGAGTTTATTGCTATTTTATTTGCATTAGAAAAATTGCACGTTTTTCAAAACTGCATTTTAGGGCCAAGAAAGTGTTCATCTCATTCTAAATATTTTATTTGGGCGGTGAAAATTTGTTTTGGCATTTTTAGTTTTTTACTTTATTTTCTAGGATTTATTTAAGTTCCGGCGAAATTATTTTAAAAAAATATCTTAGCGCCCGACTGGGCCAAAGCCCAGCCGAGCCGACCCGCTAGCCCGCGCTGCCGTCTCCTTCCAGGAGACCGCGCGAGCGTCGGGGCTGCCAGACGCCGAGTCCGGTAGGGACTCCGCCTCCCGCGCCGCTTGCCCCTTCCCCAAGCAGCCCCCTCCTTAAATACCCGCCACCGGACCCCCCCAACCCCGCCGCCCGCGCACCGCGCCACTGCAGCCCCGCCTCACCGGAGCCGCCCGCGCACCGCGCCACTGCAGCCCCGCCTCACCGGAGCCGCCCCGCCTCGCTGGAGCCTTGTCAGAGGTATACGCCTCACCGCCGATCCGTTTTTTTAGAAACCCTAGTTCATTTTTTTAGATCGGTTCGCTGGTTTTTCTCGGTTTAGTTACTTTGCGGACGTTCGTCCGTACGTTCATTTTAATGAACGGCTTTCACTCTTTAGTTACAGACAACGAACGTTCGTTCGTTAGCCTGTTCGTCAGTTTTCTTTTTCTCGGATTTTCCGCGATTATTTTCAATCGTGATTTCAGATCCGATTTTCGTTTCAGTTTATCTTTTCGCTCGTTTATCAGAATCAGGCGATTCAAGCGCCTAGATCTTCATCTCGAAACCCTCTTTATGTTTAATCAACTTGAACAAGATTTTGGTACTGTAAAATTTGACCTTAGTCCAGATTAGTAAACGGATCTTGTTTCTTTCACAGTTTGAGTTTCGTTGCTCCGTTTGATTTGATTCTTTTCGCAAACCGGAGTTCTTAAGTTGAACTTTCTGGTTAGATCTTCTTATTTGAGATTTACCTATGTTTTCTTTGTTTGATTGCTTATGTATGCTACTGTTTGTTTGTGATAGAACACCCCGAGTGCAAAGCGTGCTACTACGAGTCCCTAGGTTTTGCGGATCGTCAGCAAGGCAAGTAACACATTGATCATACTCCTCCCATACCCAATTTTTATGCATTAGTTCCAATCCTCAAACATTGCATGATTAGGATGTGATTAACATGTGGGTTGGGAAGTAGTTGATGAGGTAGAACCTATTGCCCTATTATATTCAGACCTTGGGAGTTACTTCTACGTATTGCTTATATTGCTATGCTATGCTCGTAGACGTGGTTTGGGTGAGTGAATCCATGACAGACGTGAGATTATTAATTAATGGTTCAACTTAAGGTGGCAACTTAAATACACATCTAGGTGGATTATTTGTTGGGCACCTGGGGAATCCAGTGTTGTCCTAGGATATCCCGGAGTACCCGTGTGATCATCCTAAGGTCCGCCACCCAGGCTCAAAGGGAGCTGAAATATTTTCATGCTAGAAATTTCCGTGTGCAGCCACAAGCTATTATGGGCTCTAGCATAGTTGAGTAAGTTGCGTGACGCTCCCGAAGAGGTGGGTCAGCAGGTAGAGGGATGTAGGTTGGTATGGTCTGCCCGGAGTAAGGAGTTAAAGCTTCTGAAAGACTGTGTCTCGGTCATCTGTTTCTTAAACAGCACGTAGTGCGAGAAATCCAACGGAGGAGATCGAGTCTTGTGGGGAAAAGTGCGCAAACCTCTGCAGAGTGTATAAAGTAATCATGGTTAGCCGTGTCCCCGGTTAAGGACATCTTGAGTATCTAGTACATGGAGTATCCTAAGTATGTCATCACTATTAAATAATACTGTTGGGTTGTTAATTACTTTAATTGGGATTGAGTTGGAGGAACCTTCTCAATGATGTTTCAACTACCATGATAGTTAAATAAAATCCATTCCTTTATTGTAGGGAAAAATTGGCTTTTCGCAAAAACTATAACCATAGAGCTTTCCACCAGCAAAATATGCATGTAGTGATAGCATTATTCTGTTCTTGCTCTACTGTGTTATTTTGCGAGCATATTCCATGTGCTGACCCGTTTCCGGGCTGCAACGTATTATGTTGTAGACTTTTCAGACGAGGAGTAAGGTTCGTTAGGTCGTTGCCGTGCAGCTCAACTATGCCGTTGGAGTTGATGGACTCACTTTATCTTCCAAGCCTTCCGCTGTTATCGTATTAGATGGCCTTAAGCCATATTTATTGTAATAAGTTCTCTTTTGAGACATTCGATGTAATAAGTGTGTGATTTCTACTCTGTTATAAATCCTCGAGTACTGTGTGTGTCAGCATTACCGATCCAGGGATGACACTGAAGCACAGAGACTTGACCGTTTGAGGTCGGGTCGCTACGAGATGGTATTAGAGCACACGCTGAGTGTAGGACACGACCACTAAGCTAAAGCCCTAGATCACTATTCTCTTCTCATTTCTGACTCCTCTCCATTTTCTATTCTTTAGGATGGCTGACGCAAGGAACAAGTTTGCACAACCGTATTAAGAAGCACCTTTTGGACGACACTTGAAGGAAGTCACTAGGTACCTGAACATTGGAATACCAAGCTTCACCGGGACTTACAACGCCACTTTACCAGAAGAGGAGCGATGGATGATTCAAGTTCAAGTTCCAGGAAGGACATTCACACTAGTCACTAAGCCCATAGAGTTTTCCTTCGATGCACCAACCTGGAGTCTAGGAAAGAGGATGGCAGCTCACATCACCATGGGACGCATTGGAGAAGTTTACCAAAAGGAGCTTGAGGATACTATCTACCAAATTTGTGGGCGCCGAGATGAGCAATGGGAGATGATCAGTACCAAGAAGGATAGATCAATTGCAGCTTTCATCCAGGAGTTAAACCAGCACATTCGTCGCCAGGAGAACCAGATGTGCGCAGGAATGATAGATCTGAAGAAGGCGATGACTAGGATCACGGAACTGGAGGAAGAACTTAAGGCTACACGTGAAGATTATGAGGAGGAAATCTTCGTACTAGTGGAGAGGAATGACGATCTGGAAAGGAAGCTAGGAGTATTCATGGGAGACCCTGCACCAGGAGGAGAAGACGAAGAACCCAAGGAGATTCGCCCGGAGGACTACATCATCATCGACGACACCGACTCGGAACCCGACGATAGCGATGATGACTATGAAGACGAAGCTGGAGCAGACATCATGGAGTCTTCAACCGAGGAATATTTTTAGTAGACCACCACATCAGTAGTAGCATTCCACCATATATATAGTATAGCCCGAGCACTTTTGTAACGATAGTTAGATCGATTGTATGCCCTTGCTTGATTGATTGAGTGAAATGATTGTGTTTGTCTCATGTGCATATGGGTAGTGTTTTCTCATTAGACCTCATTCTATTCTAATCTCTCCCCTCTAAACCCATCAGATGCCTCCGAGACGTGACCCCGGATTTACTTTCCCACCGGAGCTCACTCAGTTGATCCAGCAGCAGAATACCCTGATGCAGTTGTTAGTTCAGAACCAGGGCAACAACAACAACAACAAAAACCCACTGCCACCACCACTAGTTGACAACTTAGCCCGCTTTCTGAGGTTGCAGCCGCCGGTGTTTTCCAATAGCACCGAGCCGATAGTGGCAGATGATTGGCTCTGCAGGATTGTAAGGGAGTTAACCAATGCATGATGCACATATGCTGAGAAGGTGCGTTTTGCCGCACATCAGTTGGATGGACCAGCAGCCTCATGGTGGGAGAATTACACTGTCACCTACCCTATAGCCACTGTTACATGGGACCAGTTTCAGCAAGCTGTTCGTACAGCCCATGTCTCAACTGGAGCTATGAGTATGAAGAAGCGTGAGTTTCACAACTTACGCCAGGGGAACCGTACTGTGGCTCAGTACACGGATGAGTTTAGCAAGTTATCTCGCTATGCCCCTGACGATGTGGCCACAGATGCCACAAAGCAGGAGAAGTTTATGGAAGGGCCGAATGATGAGATGAGCATGCAGTTGATGGTGGCAACATTCAACAACTACCAAGAGTTGGTAGATAAGGCTCTTATGATTGAAGGGAAGCAGCAGCAGATTGAGAGCCGTAAGAGGAAGTATGGACAAGGAAGGTACCATTCAGGAGCTCAACAGAAGCCTCGCCTAACCCCGAACACGGGAGGACTTGTTCATAACCATGGAGGCCACACCCACAATGGAGGAAGTAACCATAATCATACTGGCCCAAGGAATGGGAATGGGAATGGAGCAAGCAACAATCAGAACCGTCCCAATCCAGCCACACCCGCCAAGAGAGACCTAAGCCACGTTACTTGTTTCAAGTGCGGGAAGACTGGACACTATGCCACAGAGTGCCCTGAAGCGAAGAATGGAAACGGCAATGGGAGCGCTGGAAAGAAGCCCAATCCATTCAACAAAGGACAAGTGAACCACGTTAACGTGGAGGAGGTTGAAGAACAGCCAGACGTGGTTATAGGTAAGTTTTTGGTTAAGTCTTTTACCGCCCTTGTTCTTTTTGATACTGGTGCATCGCATTCATACATATCGAGGGAATTCGTGGATAAGTTTAAACTACCAACCCAAACCCTTAGGACCCCTCTGTTAGTGAGTTCACCTGGAGCAGAGTATATGACTAGTCGATGGTGCGACCAGATACCCTTAACCATTGGTAGCCATGTTTTTCCATCCAACCTAATAATCTTGGAGTCACAAGAGTTGGATGTGATATTAGGGATGGACTGGATGTCAAAGTATGGAGGAAGCATTGACTGTGTTAGTAAGTCAATTTGTCTCACCACCCCTGAGGGAAAAAGGATTAAGTATGTATCTAGGCATGCACCAAGGAGTAGCCAAGTGAATACCCTCACGGGAGTTGTTCAGGAGGAAGTGCCTGTAGTGAAGGATTACCCGAATGTTTTTCCAGAGGAGTTACCAGGCATGCCACCGGATAGAGACATCGAGTTTTTGATAGAGCTGTTGCCAGGCACCGGGCCAATATCAAAGAGACCATACCGGATGCCAGCAAATGATCTGGAGGAGATTAAGAAACAGATCAAGGAGTTATTAGAGAAAGGTTACATTCGACGGAGTTCATCACCATGGGGAGCCCCAGTGCTTTTGGTTGAGAAGAAGGATAAGTCTCTAAGAATGGTTGTTGATTATCGTGCGTTAAATGAGGTGACGATCAAGAACAAATACCCACTGCCAATGATCAATGATTTGTTTGACCAGCTGCAAGGAGCCAAGGTGTTTTCAAAGATCGATCCGCGATCTGGATATCACCAGCTGAAGATACGAGAGAAGGACATACCAAAGACATCATTCACCACACGGTACGGGTTGTATGAATATACGGTCATGTCGTTTGGACTGACTAACGCCCCTGCCTATTTCATGAGCATGATGAACAAAGTGTTCATGGAATATTTGGATAAGTTTGTTGTGGTGTTCATTGATGATATAATGGTATACTTGAAGAACGAGGAGGAGCACGAAGAGCATTTGCGTTTAGTTCTTAAGAAACTCAGGGAACATCAGTTGTATGCCAAGTTCAGCAAATGCGAGCTTTGGTTGAAGGAAGTCGGATTCCTTGGACATGTTATATCAGGAGAAGGTATAGCAGTAGATCCCACCAAGGTTCAGTCAGTTACTAAATGGTTGGCACCCACTTCAGTTAGCGAGATCCGCAGTTTTCTTGGACTCGCGGGATACTATCGGAGATTCATTGAGCAAGATTGCGAAGCCAATGACGGAGTTATTGAAAAAGGATACCAAGTTTAAATGGACGGAAGAATGTGAGACGAGTTTTTAGGAGTTAAGGAAACGTTTGACTACAGCCCCAGTGCTGATTTTGCCGGATATACGTAAGGATTTCCAAGTGTATTGCGACGCTTCTCGTCTAGGACTTGGAAGTGTGCTTATGCAGGACGGAAGAGTTGTTTCGTATGCCTCACGACAACTAAAACCGCACAAATTGAATTATTCCACGCATTATTTGGAGTTAGCAGCCGTAGTGCATGAGTTAAAGACCTGGAGACATTACCTTATTGGAAATCATTGTGATGTGTACACTGATCATAAAAGTTTGAAGTACATTTTCACACAGAAGGAGCTGAACCTTAGGCAGAGGAGATGGTTAGAGCTTATAAAGGATTATGACATGAAGCTTCACTATCATCCAGGCAAGGCCAATGTCATAGCAGACGCTTTGAGTCAGAAGAGTTATGCTAACACCCTAGTAAGCAGGGGATTGCCAAAGGAGTTAGCAGAGGATCTCAGGGAACTTCGATTGGAGATTGTTCCTAGAGGTTTGGTTGCAACAATGGAAGTTCAGTCTATATTGTTAGGAAAGATTCGAGAAGCTCAAAAGGATGACAAAGAGATTGCCAAGAGAAAAGAGAGAATGAGCGAAGGAAAGGCCAAAGGTTTTCGTGAGGATGAGCATGACACCTTATGGTTTGAGGACCGTGTTTATGTGCCCAATAACACAGAGATCAGGAAGTTAATACTTCAGGAGGCTCATGACTCACTATACTCGATACACCCCGGAAACACCAAGATGTATTTGGATTTGAAGGAACGTTTCTGGTGGACTGGTATGAACAAGGATATTGCCGAGTATGTAGCCGTATGTGATGTATGTCAGAGAGTGAAGGCTGAGCATCAAAAGC
Source organism: Triticum urartu (assembly GCF_056163025.1). NCBI lineage: Eukaryota > Viridiplantae > Streptophyta > Magnoliopsida > Poales > Poaceae > Triticum > Triticum urartu. The sequence goes on along the minus strand of NC_141877.1, from coordinate 291,967,474 downwards.
CAGCATACAGCCTATGCCGATACCCAAATGGAAGTGGCATAAACTTGGCATGGATTTCATCACCGGATTGCCCAGGACCAAATCAGGATATGATTCTATATGGGTAGTAGTGGATCGCTTGACCAAAGTAGCTCACTTTATCCCAGTGAAAACCACCTATACAAGTGCAAAGTTGGCCAACATATATATGACCAGGATCTTATGTCTGTATGGAGTTTCGAGGACCATCGTATCAGATAGAGGAACACAGTTTACTTCAAAGTTTTGGCATCATATGCACCAAACTTTGGGGACAAGGTTGGAGTTCAGTACAACATTCCACCTGCAGACAGATGGACAGACCGAGAGAGTCAACCAGATTCTGGAGGATATGTTGAGGGCCTGTGCGCTAGATTATGGATCTAGTTGGGATGACAATTTTCCCTACGCGGAGTTCTCATACAACAATAGCTACCAAGCCAGTTTGAAGATGGCACCGTTCGAAGCCCTGTATGGACGAAGGTGCAGAACACTGTTGACGTGGGATGAAGTCGGAGACCGACAGTTGTTTGGACCAGATTTGATTAAGGAGTCTAGAGAGAAAGTTAAGCTAATCTGAGATAGACTGAAGGTAGCTCAGTCCAGGAAAAAGAGTTATGTAGATTCGAAACGCAAAGAGGTAACCTATGAAATTGGAGATAGAGCATATCTGCGAGTATCACCCTTGCGAGGAGTGAAACATTTTGGAGTTAAGGGAAAACTAGCCTCGAGATTTGTAGGACCATATCGTGTTTTGGAACGTATGGGAGAAGTTGCCTACAAGTTAGAGTTACCTGAAGGACTGTCAGGAGTTCATGATGTATTTCATGTTTCACAGCTGAAGAAGTGTGATTCTCAGATGGCCGATATACCGTTAAGAGATACAGTACCCTTGGAGGCGATTCAGTTGGATAGTGATTTGACCTATGAGGAAAAACCAGTCAGGATTCTTGAATTTGTCAGCCGAGTCACCCGCAGCAAGGTTATCAAGTTTTGCAAAGTTCAGTGGAGCCACCATACCGAGGATGAAGCCACCTGGGAACAAGAGGATGATCTTCGCAAAGACCACCCACACCTATTTTCTAGCCAACCCGAATCTCAAGGGCGAGATTCATCTTAAGGGGGGCAGGTTTGTAACATCCCAAATTTTCAACTTGGAATGTTATACATAGATCATTCATGCATATCATATTTTATTGCATTTTGTTTCTCGATCCTCGAAAACCTAAGCAACTCAAGGACCCTCTGAGAGAGTTGGGGATTTCTTTTATCAAATATTGAAACGAGGATTTTGGTTTTAATTATTTTTCTCTCCGAAAATATTTCATATTAAAATATATGAGAGGAGATAATATGACTTCTCCAAAATAATTGAAATATTGGAGGAAAAAAAATATTAAAATCAAATATTTGATTTTATCCAGAGTTTATTGCTATTTTATTTGCATTAGAAAAATTGCACGTTTTTCAAAACTGCATTTTAAGGCCAAGAAAATGTTCATCTCGTTCTAAATATTTTATTTGGGTGGTGAAAAAAAATTGTTTTGGCATTTTTTGATTTATTTTCTAGGATTTATTTAAGTTCCGGCGAAATTATTTTAGAAAAAATATATCTCAGCGCCCGACTGGGCCGAAGCCCTGCTGAGCCGGCCCGCTAGCCCGCACCGCCGTCTCCCTCTAGGAGACCACGCGAGCGCCACCGCTGCCTGACGCCGAGTCCGGCCGGGAATCCGCCTCCCGTGCCGCTTGCCCCTTCCCCAAGCAGCCCCCCTCCTTAAATACCCGCCACCGGAACCCCCCCAACCCCGCCGCATTTGCCGCCGCGCCGCCGCCGCCCGCGCACCCCTCCGCCGCAGCCCCGCCTCGCAGGAGGTATGCGCCTCGCCGCCGTTCGTTTTAAAAAAGAACGATCCAGTTTTTTAGAAACCCTAGTTCGTTTTTAGATCGGTTCACCGGTTTTTCTCGGTTTAGTTACTTTGCGGACGTTCGTCCGTACGTTCATTTTAACGAACGGCTTTTGCTCTTTAGTTACAGACAACGAACGTTCATTCGTTAGCCTGTTCGTCAGTTTTCTTTTTCTCGGATTTTCCGCGATTATTTTCAGTCGTGATTTCAGATCCAATTTTTGTTTCAGTTTATCTTTTCGCTCGTTTATCAGAATCAGGCGATTCAAGCGCCTAGATCTTCGTCTTGAAACCCTCTTTCTGTTTAATCAACTTGAACAAGATTTTGGTTCTGTAAAATTTGACCTTAGTCCAGATTAGTAAACGGATCTTGTTTCTTTCGCAGTTTGAGTTTCGTTGCTCCGTTTGATTTGATTCTTTTCGCAAACCGAAGTTCTTAAGTTGAACTTTCTGGCTAGATCTTCTTATTTGAGATTTACCCGTGTTTCTTTGCTTGATTGCTTATGTATGCTATTTTTTGTTTGTGATAGAACACCCGGAGTGCGAAGTGTGCTACTACAAGTCCCTGGGTTTTGCGGATCGTCAGCAAGGCAAGTAACACATTGATCATACTCCTTCCTTACCCAGTTTTATGCATTAGTTCCAATCCTCAAACATTGCATGATTAGGATGTGATTAACATGTGGGTTGGGAAGTAGTTGATGAGGTAGAACCTATTGCCCTATTATATTCAAACCTTGGGAGTTACTTCTACGTATTGCTTATATTGCTATGCTATGCTCGTAGACGTGGTTTGGGTGAGTGAATCCATGACAGACGTGACATTATTAATTAATGGTTCAACTTAAGGTGGCAACTTAAATACACATCTGGGTGGATTGTTTGTTGGGCACCTGGGGAATCCAGTGTTGTCCTAGGATATCCTGGAGTGCTCGTGTGATCATCCTAAGGTCCGCCACCCAGGCTCAAAGGGAACTGAGATATTTTCATGCTAGAAACTTCCGTGTGCAGCCACAGGCTATTATGGGCTCTAGCATAGTTGAGTAAGTTGCGTGAAGCTCCCGAAGAGGTGGATCAGTAGGTAGAGGGATGTAGGTTGGTATGGTCTGCCCGGAGTAAGGAGTTAATGCTTCTGAAAGACTGTGTCTCGGTCATCCGTTTCTCAAATACCATGTAGTGCGAGAAATCCAACAGAGGAGATCGAGTCTTGTGGGGAAAAGTGTGCAAACCTCTGCAGAATGTATAAACTAATCATGGTTAGCCATGTCCCCGATTATGGACATCTTTAGTATCTAGTACTTGGAGTATCCTCAGTATCTCATCACTATTAAATAATATTGCTGGGTTGTTAATTACTTTACTTGGGATTGAGTTGGAGGAACCTTCTCAATGATGTTTCAACTACCATGATAGTTAAATAAAATCTATTCCTTTATTGTAGGGAAAAATTGGCTTTTCGCAAAAACTATAACCATAGAGCTTTCCACCAGCCAAATATGCATGTAGTGATAGCATTATTCTGTTCTTGCTCTACTGTGTTATTTTGCCAGCATATTCCATGTGCTGACCCGTTTTCGGGCTGCAACGTATTATGTTGCAGACTTTTTAGATGAGGAGTAAGGTTCGTTAGGTCATTGTCGTGCAGCTCAGCTATGCCGTTGGAGTTTATGGACTCACTTTATCTTCCAAGCCTTCCGCTGTTATCGTATTAGATGGCCTTAAGCCATATTTATTGTAATGAGTTCTCTTTTTAGACATTCGATGTAATAAGTGTGTGATTTCTACTCTGTTATAAATCCTCGAGTATTGTGTGTGTCAGCATTACCGATCTAGGGATGACACTGAAGCACAGAGACTTGAACGTTTGAGGTCGGGTCGCTACACCCTTCATGGGCTAGCACTATATATAGACCCCCTCCTCCTCCTAGTTAGGGTTAGCATTGTGTTAGCTCATATGTGAGATAGAGCTTCGCTCATCCATCCGGATCTAGTCCATTGCGAGGGACCGCTACCTCTTCGGAGAATATCCACCTTGGATTCAAGACCCCTTCATGGGAGGACCCCTCAAGACCTCCTCACGGAGATGAACTAGTTACCTCTTGTATCGTCCTTTGTTGAATTCGAATCGTGTATCTCTTTGTGTTTCGAGGATCTAGGATATGTGTGACCGAATCTTGTTGGTTTGAGTGTTTCTCTCGTGTTTCCCCTCGTGATTCCCCCTTGTGTTCTTCGTGTTCATCGCGGGATCCGCTCCTTTCGTGAAAGATCGGCCATCTAGGGTTCCACCCTACATCTGATAGTGCCTCGAGGGCCAGAGATGCTGTTTTGTTTTCAGCGCGGAGTTCTATGTCCGGATCACTGGCGAGAGTGATAATACCGCTGGGCCCAGGCATCTTGAGCTTCATATACCCGTAATGAGGTATGGCTTGAAAGCGCGTGAATGCGTCCCACCCTAACAGGGCGTGATATCTACTATTGAAAGGGGCCACTTGGAAGGTTATCTTTTCAGACCGATAGTTCTCCGGTGTGCCGAATACCACGTCGAGCTTAATTTTTCCCGCGCATCTTGCTTCCCGACTGGGAATGATTCCTTGAAAGGACATATTACTTTGCTAGATGCGGCTTCTGTCTATTTACATTTTACTGAGTGTGTCCTCGTAAATGAGGTTCAATCCGCTACCGCCGTCCATGAGCACTTTAGTGAGTTGAAAGCCATCCACAATTGGGTTGAGGACCAAGGCGTCTGGTGCCCGAACTGACCGGAATTTTGGTTCCTCATTGGCATTAAAAGTTATTGCCGTGTCATTCCAGGGATTTATTGTTGCGACTTGGCATACTTCAGTGAGGTCAGGGAGTGTTCTCTTACGTCGATTGTTTGAAGTGAAAGTCTCGAAGACCGTCAATACTCTGAGGTCGTCATCTTCCGGAAAGTGTGCCTCTGAGGTATTTTTGGTGAGGATATCCTCGCGGCTCTTGGCTACTTGCTGGAGTATCCAACATGCTCTAAGGCTGTGGGTTGGTTTGGTATCCGGTGTCGTGTGTATTTTGCATGGCCTATCAAGCCATCCTTCAAGAACGATGCCACGTCCCGTAATGGGTTTGATTTTCTTGCCTACAGGGTCAGGTGCCCCGTGGGGGTGCACCCTTTTTGCCCGCCAGGGAGGTGGTGTGAAGGTCGATGGTTCCCAGTGAGTTGTCTGAGTTTTCCAGGCGCTTTCCATTGCGCAGTACTTCTCTACTATGGTTGCCAAGTCAGCGAAGTGTAGTATGCGATGGTGGTTGAGGGCGTTGAGGATTCCTTTATTCGTGCAATTATTGCGGAATGCTAAAATCGCGTCCTTGTCACAGCAATATTTAACCTTCTCCTTGACAAGGAGGAATTTGGCCCGGAAGTGATGGACTGTTTCCTGAGGCTGCTGCCATACGTACATGAGGTCACATATATCTGGGGGACCGAAATTGCTTGGCGAATATTGCTTTTGGTGGGTGGGTGGCATTAAATCCGGATGATTCCGAGTTTATTAGTTCGGGATCCGGGATGTCCAATGATTCCTTAGGCTCAACGTCCGATTCGAAGTTTGGAAGACCGGGAATGTCACCCCGCAGACGAGTATCCGGCTCTATGAGCTCGGAAATCCGAACATAGCTTGTTTTCAGCATTGTTGAGGAAATCGTTAACTGGTAGCTGCTCGGTTGGCTGGCGAGTAGGGGATTAATCAGTGAATCGGCAAGTTAATTGGCCATTTAATCAATTAATCGGGTGATTTTTTAGTTTATCGGCTACTCTGTGACCCTACGAGTAGGGATTAATCGGCAAGTTAACTGGTTAATCGGATGAATTCTTGAACAGGGGTTTTCAGTATAGGGGAAGAGCTGTTGTTGCTTTGCTCCTCTACGACCGCTATCAGATGGGTGATCGGCGGAGATTTGATTTCTCTCTGATCGGGTTTAAGCCCAATCTGATCAAAGTCCGTAGCGACTCCCAGGGCGGCGATGCGATCCAGGAGTTCGTTTAAGGACGACAAATCCGTCGGATCCATCTGCTTGGAGTATTCAGAGTCGACACAGAGATGATTTTCGATGACTTGGGAAGTCATCATCGGCTTAAAGGACGAATGGGCGGCCATGGTGAAGCTGCCCAGCCGGAGGGTTTGGCCTGAGGCCAGGGCTCCTCCGGAAGTGATACCGTCCTTGATAACATGGCGAGCCATCAATCCTGTTGTCGACGCAATAGAGGAACTCTGAATGAAAGCACCAATGTCGGTGTCAAAACTGGCAGATCTCAGGTAGGGGGTCCCAAATTGTGCGTCTAAGGATCGATGGTAACAGGAGACAAGAGACAGATGTTTTACCCAGGTTCGGGCCCTCTTGATGGAGGTAATACCCTACGTCCTACTTGATTGACTTTGATGAGTATAGGGGTTACAAGAGTTGATCTACCACGAGATCGTAATGGCTAAACCCTAATTGTCTAGCCTATATGATTATGATTGCCTCTATGGACTAAACTCTCCGGCTTATATAGACACCGGAGGGGGCTAGGGTTGTACAGAGTCGGTTTACAGAGAAAGGAATATTCATATCTACATGCTAAGCTTGCCTTCCACGCCAAGAAGAGTCCCATCCAGACACGGGAGGAAGTCTTCTGTCTTGTATCTTCATGGCCCATTAGTCCGGCCCATGTCACATAGCCCAGACGCCTAAGGACCCCTTAATCCAGGACTCCCTCACCAACCAATCAAGTACCGAACGCACGACACCTCCGCAGTCTGCACACGTTCATCTCGGTGACATCCCTCGAACTCTAGATCCAGCTGAGGCCGAGGGAGAGTTTCGTCAACACGACAGCGTGGTGACAGTGATGATGAAGTTACCGACGTAGGGCTTCGCCTAAGCACTACAACGATATGACCGAGGTGTGCAACTGTGGAGGGGGCACCACACACGGCTAAAAGATCAACTTGTGTGTCTATGGGGTGCCCCCTCCCCCGTATATAAAGGAGGGGAGGAGGAGGAGGGCCGGCCTCAAGGGGCGCGCCCAAAGGGGGATTCCTACTCCTAGTAGGAGTAGGTTTCCCCCTTTGCTAGTCCAAGTAGGAGAAGAAGGAAGGAGAGGGAGAGGGAGAAGGAAAGAGGGGCGCGCCGCCCCCTCCTAGTCCAATTCGGACCAGCCCATGGGGCGCGCGCTGCCTCCCCTTGTGGCCCTTCTCTCCTTTCCACTAAAGCCCAATAAGGCCCAATACTTGCCCGAGTGAATTCTCGTAAATCCCTGGTTCTCTAAAAAATACCCGAATCACTCGGAACCTTTCCGATGTCTAAATATGGCCTTCCAATATATGAATCTTTACCTCTCGACCATTTTGAGACTCCTCGTCATGTCCGTGATCTCATCCGGGACTCCGAACAAGCTTCGGTACATCAAATCACATAACTCATAATACATATCGTCATCGAACATTAAGCGTGCAGACCCTACGGGTTCAAGAACTATGTAGACATGACCGAGACACATCTCTGGTCAATAACCAATAGCGGAACCTGGATGCTCATATTGGTTCCTACATATCCTATGAAGATCTTTATCGGTCAAACCGCACAACAACATACGTTGTTCCCTTTGTCATCGGTATGTTTCTTGCCCGAGATTCGATTGTCGGTATCATCATACCTAGTTCAAGATCGTTACCGACAAGTCTCTTTACTCATTCCATAATGCATCATCTCGTAACTAACTCATTAGTTACATTGCTTGCAAGGCTTATAGTAGTGTGCATTACTGAGAGGCCCCAGAGATACCTCTCCGACAATCGGAGTGACAAATCCTAATCTTGACCTATGCCAACTCAAGAAACACCTTCGGAGACACCTATATAGCATCTTTATAATCACCCAGTTATGTTGTGACGTTTGATAGCACACAAGGTGTTCCTCCGGTATTCAGGAGTTGCATAATCTCATAGTCAGAGGAACATGTATAAGTCATGAAGAAAGCAATAGCAATAAAACTCAACGATCATAGTGCTAAGCTAACGGATGGGTCTTGTCCATCACATCATTCTCTAATGATGTGATCCCATTCATCAAATGACAACACATGTCTATAGTTAGGAAACATAACCATCTTTGATTAACGAGCTAGTCAAGTAGAGGCATACTAGGGACACTTTGTTTTGTCTATGTATTCACACATGTACTAAGTTTCTGGTTAGCATGAATAATAAACATTTATCATGATGTAAGGAAATATAAATAACAACTTTATTATTGCCTCTAGGGCATATTTCCTTCATTTCTGGAATGCTGCAGGGGCCGCCTCCGCGCGAGCCTCAAGGGATGGGGCGCGAACCAAGGACGAGATGACAAGCTACTCAGGGTGAGTCTTGTCGACGAAATCGCGCGTCTCGACGCCCCGGCTGATGAGAGGACCTTCTCAGAGCAAGAATGGGTGCACCGCTATGCCATGGAAGCGCAAGTCGAAGCTCTACTTCGTGCCGAGGAGGAATACTGGAGGCACCGGGGCGGCATCAAGTGGACTCTTAAAGGGGACGCCAACACCAAGTACTTTCATGCCTATGCTAATGGTAGATGTCGGAAATGTGCGATCCTTCGGTTGCAATCAGAACATGGGTTGCTGTTGCGCCAAGCGGATATAATGAAACACGTTTATGAGTTTTATATCCAACTAATGGGGACAAACGAGGACCAAAGGGCTGGTTTGCGCTCGGATTTCAGGTTGCCCTCTCAGTTAGTCCTTGACAGCAAGAAAGCGGAGCTGGGACTTGCGTTCCTCCCCAAGGAAATTGACGACGCGCTCATGAGCATGAAGTCGGACACTGCACCGGGCCCGGACGGGTGGCTGGTTGCAATGTTCAAACACTTTTGGCCCCTGCTCCGCGATCACATTTTCGAGGTGTACAACGGCTTTATGCGGGGTTCGGTAGAAATCGCTAGGCTCAACTATGGTGTTCTACCGTTGATCCCCAAAGTGGCGTGGGCGGACAACATCCGCAAGTATAGACCCACCGCGCTCATCAACGTGCCATTCAAGATTTGTGCTAAAGTGTGCACAACTCGTCTAGTCCCAATCGCGCAATGCACGATAAGCTGAGCACAATCTGCTTTCATCCGCGGGCGGCACATCCTGGATTTCCCACTTGCAGTACGCCAATGACACGTCACTGCTGTTCCAGCTGGACCATCCCAGCATGGCCACGGTCAAAGCCCTTCTCCTTAGCTTCGAGCTCATGTCCGGGCTGAAGATCAACTTCCACAAGTGTGAAGTTATGTCCATGGGATTGGACGCGGAGGAGGGCAGGTGCATCGTGGACTTGCTCAACTGCAAAGTGGGCAAGTTCCCCTTCACGTATTTAGGGTTGCCTTTAGATACCAAACGCCTAACGATCGATGATTGGGCTCTGATACTTCTCCAACGTATCTATAATTTATGAAGTATTCATGCCATATTTACAACAACTTTATATGATTTTGGTATGATTTGCATGGAACTAACCCAGACTGACGATGTTTTCAGCAGAACTACCATGGTGTTGTTTTTTTGTGCAGAAATGAAAGTTCTCCAAATGAGCTAAAACTTTTTGATGATTTTTTTGGAACAAAAAAGACCCCGGAAGCTTCGTGGAAGGACCAGAAGGTGAAGGAGTAGAGCACAAGACACGGGGACGCGCCTGGCCCCCTTGCGTGTGCCCCGGTGGGTTGTGCTCACCTCGAGGCCCATCTTCGCGTGAAACCAATGCCAGAAAATCCTATAAATAGAGCAACCATCAGAAATAACCCTAGATCAGAAGTTCCACCGCCGCATGCCTCTATAGCCACCGAAAACCAATAAAGACCCCGTTTCGGCACCCTGCCGAAGGGGGGAATCTTCTTCGGTGGCCATCTTCATCATCCCAGCGGCCACCACGATGAGGAGGGAGTAGTCCACCCTCGGGGTTGAGGGTTTGTACCAGTAGCTATGTGTTTAATCTCTCTCTCTCTCTCGTGTTCTTGAGATGTCACGATCTTGATGTATCGCGGGCTTTGTTAATATAGTCGGATCATATGGTGTTTTCCCGTCTCTATCTTGTTGTGATGAATTGAGTTTTTCCCTTTGATATTTCGTTGGTAGTGGATTGAATACTTTTATGGACTTGAGAGCACTTTATATATGTCTTGCATACGAATACTCGTGGTGACAATGGGGTATCATATTGATTCACTTGATATGTGTTTTGGCATTCAACCCGCGGATTCCCGCGGCGACATTGGGGTAATCTATGCATAGGGGTTGATGCACGTTCTCGTCTTTTGTTTCTCCGGTAGAAATCTTGCAGCACTCTTTGAGGTTCTTTGTGTTGGATTGAGTATTACAAATCTGCAATTATTTGGTGTTATTTTAATACGAACCCTTGGATAGATCGATTGGAAAGAATAGCTTCGAGGTGGTTTTGTACCCTATAAACGACTTCTTCTTATGCTCTCTGCTAGATAGGAACTTTGGAGTGATTCTTCGTTGCACGTTGAGGCATGGTTATATGATCCAATTATATTAGCATTATTGAGAGATTGCACTAGCGAAAGTACGGACCCTAGGTCTCATTTTTAAGCATTGCAATACCGTTTTTGTGTCCGTTTACTATTTGCTACCTTGTTTCTTTTATTTATTAAGATTATAAAAATATATTTCTACTATCCATATTACACTTTTATCACCATCTCTTCGCCGAACTAGTGCACCTATACAATTTGCCATTGTATTGGGTGTGTTGGGGACACAAGAGATTTCTTGTTTTTGGTTGCAGGGTTGTTCGAGAGACACTATCTTCATCCTATGCCTCCCACGGATTGATAAACCTTAGGTTATCCACTTGAGGGAAAATTGTTACTGTCCTACAAAACTCTACGCTTGGAGGCCCAACATGTGTCTACAAGAATAAAGTTGTGTAGTAGACATCAAGCTCTTTTCTGGCGCCATTGCCGGGGAGGTTAGGTAAGCGGCAGTCACATCCCATCAATGAAGCTCTTTTCTGGCGCCGTTGCTGGGGAGGTGAGTGCTTGAAGGTATATCTTTAGATCTTGCAATCGAATATTTTAGTTTCTTGTTTTATCACTAGTTTGGTTTATAAAAGAAAACTACAAAAAATGGAATTGAGGTTGCATCATATTATTCATCTTTATAATGTATTTCATGAAAATGATGGAAATGAAAATTGTGCTCAATAGATAGAAGAAGAATTCAATAGAATGTTTGGTATAAATGATGAGCATGATTGCAATGTTTTTAGTATGAATTCTTTGAATATCCATGATGCTAATGATATGCAAAGCCATAAGCTTGGGGATACTATGTTTGATGAAGATGATATTTTTAGTCCCCCAAGATTTGATGTGCAAATTTTTTATAATGATTTCATGCCTCCTATTTATGATGATTATAATGATGAAAGTGAATTTGGAGAGGTCATGACTTTATTTAGTGATGAATCCACCATTTTGGATGAGGCTTCAATTGACTATGATAACAAAGTTCCTACCTATGATGATTATGGTGATGACATGTATGCTACAAAGAATAATGATAACCATGAAACTTGTCATCATGAATTTAATTTTCAATCTCATGATAGTTATTTTGTTGAGTTTGCTCCCACCACTATTGATGAGAAGAAGTTTGTTTATGTGGTGAGTGATAAAATTTGTATGCTTGTGGATCATGAAAAGAATGCTTTATGTGATAGTCATATTGTTAAATTCATTCATGATGCTACTGAAAATTACTATGAGGAAGGAACTTATGCTTCTACACATCTCAATAGTATCAACTTTCCTCTCTATGTGTTGAAAGTCTTGAAGTTTTGCTTGTTTTGCCTTCCTATGCTAGTTGATTCTTGTTCCCATAAATTGTTTGCACACAAAATCCCTATGCATAGGAAGTGGGTTAGGCTTAAATGTGCTTGACATGTGTTTCATGATGCTCCCATTATGTTTCAATTCTTATCTTTTATGCAAGCATGATTGAAATCATCATGCCTAGCTAAAATGCATTAAAGAAAAGCTCTTGTTGGGAGACAACCCAAAATTTACCCCTACTATTTTATGTGTTAACATGATTAGGCTACTGTATTTTTTGACAGAAAGACTGTAACGGAACCCCCTACAGTATAATTGGTGCAACAAACCCAAATTGCAAGTACCATGCCTTGAACCTGGGTGGGTGGGAAGGCATCAGCCCCTTCCCACCACTAGGCTATGTCTTAGTCTGCATGATTAGGCTACTGTAGTAATCATTTTTATAGCTTTCGTTTCAATGAAGTGCCAAGTAAGACCTTTGGGATGGTCTATGGTGATAGTTGATTTGATCTTGCTGAAAAAACGAAATTTTTGCGCCCAGTAAAATAATTTTCATTTTTTACAGAAGCATGATAAAATACTGATTCTTTTTGCAGAATATTAATAGACAAATTCCCAAGGTTGTCCTAAGCTTACAAAACTTTTGGAGTATCATAAGTATGTCTGGAGTACAGATTACTACAGACTGTTCTGTTTTTGACAGATTCTGTTTTGAATGCATAGTTTGCTTGTTTTCTAGTTTCTATGACTTATATTGCTCAATATAAATTGTGGAAATTATATGCTGCAGTAGGAATTGTGTGGAAACAATTATGAATCTTGTCTTTTACAGTACCAAAGTTAAATGGTTTGCTCTTTATCATACTAACCTATCTCACGAAGTTTCGTTAAGTTTTGTGTGATTGAAGTTTTCAAGTTTTGGGTGAGATGTCAATATGAGGAGAATAAGGAGTGACAAGACCCTAACTTGGGATTACCAAGGCACCCCAAGGTAATATTCAAGGAAGATCCAAGAAACTAAGCTTGGGGATGCCCCGGAAGGCATCCCCTCTTTCGTCTCTAACATTATCGGTAACCTCACTTGAGGCTATATTTTTATTCGTCACATGACATGTGTTTTGCTTGGAGCATCATTGTATTTTGCTAGGATTTGCTTGCTGTTAGTTAGAATAATGTTTTGTGAAATCACAAGTGCTCCCTAGGTGGTTTTGATAATTGATGACAACATATCTCTTGTTGGACTAACATTTTGATCTAGCATGTTTCAGATAAGTTCAACAATGGAGTGGCATGGACTAAAGGTTGTGGGAACTCCTTCAAGATGCTAAGGACAAAGGATTGGCTAAAGCTTCAAGCTCAAGACTCTTCATTTTATATTTTAGTGATCCAAGATCACATTGAGTCTTTAGGAAAAGCCAATACTATCAAGGAGGGATGAGGTGTTGCTTAATGAGCCTCTTGCTTCATGTGCTTAATGATATGCTCCAAAATCCTCAACTACTTTCCCATATCCACATATGACCTAAAACCTAAGCCAAACTCAGTCCTACCGATTCTTCCTATCCGGCGCCATCGAGTTTCACTTGTCATAAGCCACTGCCAAACCCTAATCAGTTCGGTCTCACCGATGGGATCTCGGTCTCACCGAGATGGGCTTGCAAACTCTCTGTTACCCATTGCAATATTCTCGGTCCCACCGAGATATGCAATCGGTCCCACCGAGTTTGCTTGACCAAATCTCAGTTTCACTTATTACCCAAATCGGTCCCACCGAGTTTGAGTAATCGGTCAAACCGAGTTTTGGATTTACCCTAACCCTAGCACATCGGTCCCACCGAGTTGATCCAGTCGGTCCCACCGAAATCACTAACGGTCACTAGGTTTACATTTTCGGTCCGACCGAGTTTATTGATTCGGTCCCACCGAGATTGGAAAACTGTGTAATGGTTGGATTTTGTGTGGAGGCTATATATACCCCTCCACCTCCTTCTCATTCGATGAGAGAGCTATCAGAACGCACACACCATTCCAACTCATATGTTCTGAGAGAGAACCACCTACTCATGTGTTGAGACCAAGATATTCCATTCCTACCATATGAATCTTGATCTCTAGCCTTCCCAAGTTGCTTTCCACTCAAACCTTCTTTCCACCAACTCCAAATCCTATGAGAGAGAGTTGAGTGTTGGGGAGACTATCATTTGAAGCACAAGAGCAAGGAGTTCATTACCTACACACCATTTGTTACTTCTTGGAGAGTGGTGTCTCCTAGATTGGCTAGGTGTCACTTGGGAGCCTCCGACAAGATTGTGGAGTTGAACCAAGGAGTTTGTAAGGGCAAGGAGATCGCCTACTTCGTGAAGATCTACCGCTAGTAAGGCAAGTCCTGTGTGGGCGATGGCCATGGTGGGATAGACAAGGTTGCTTCTTCGTGGACCCTTTGTGGGTGGTTGCTTCTTCGTGGACCCTTCGTGGGTGGAGCCCTGTGTGGACTCGTGCAACCGTTACCCTTGGGTGGAGCCCTGTGTGGACTCGCGCAACCGTTACCCTTCGTGGGTTGAAGTCTCCATCAACGTGGATGTAGGATAGCACCACCTATCCGAACCACGGAAAAACATCCGTGTCTCCAATTGCGTTTGAATTCTCCAAACCCTTCTATTTACATTCTTGCAAGTTGCATGCTTTACATTCCGCTGCTCATATACTCTTTGCATGCTTGCTTGATATGTATTGTGTGTGTTGAAATTGTGCCTAAATTCCACTTAAACCGAAAAAGCTTAAAAATTGCAACTTTACCACTAAGTGTCTAATAACCCCCCTCTAGACACATCTACTTCTAGATCCTACATTTTGCATCTTTTATTTCAATAGAAGTGTCAAGGATAGCCTTTACCATGCTTATTTTGCAAGTCTACATGTTGCTGTTTGAAAACAGAAAGTTTACCGTTGTTGCGAAAATTCCCTAGAAAAGTCAGAATGTGATAAAATGTTGAAACTTTTTGCAAAAAAAGCTCTGATAAAATTTCTACAGTGTGGTAAATTGTCATAATTTTTGGACTTAAAGAAGTATTGATACTCTTGCATTCTTTACAGACTGTACTGTTTTGGCAGATTGCTGTTATGTTTGCATTGTTTGCATATGTTTGCTTGTTTAATGATTCTATTTGAGGATAGGATTATTAAATATGCAGAGGCATTTAGTATGCAATGTTGAATAATAATTTTAGTGACTTGCTACAGTAGGGAATGATAATGTTTTTGCATTGGTTTATACTAACTTATCTCATGAGTTCTTGTTGAGTTTTGTGTGGATGAAGTCTTTTGAGATTTAGGAAAACCGTGATATGAGAGGAATTAAGGAGATACAAAAGCACAATCTTGGGGATGCCCAAGGCACCCCAAGATAATATTTCAAGAAGTCACAAGCATCTAAGCTTGGGGATGCCCCAGTAGGCATCCCACCTTTCTTCTTCAACAATTATCGGTTAGTATCGGTTGAGTCTAAGTTTTTGCTTCTTCACATGATGTGTGCTATTCTTAGAATGTCATTTTATTTTATTTTTTGCTTTCTGTTTTAATAAATTACTTAGATCTGGAAGTTTTTAAATAAGAGAGAGTCCTCACATAGCTACCTATTTACTTAACTACTCGCTTGATCTTCACTTATATATTTTTGGAGTAGCTTGTCATTTGCTCTAGTGCTTCACTTATATCTTTTTGAGCATGGTGTGCTTTAGTATTTTTGAAGAAATTCTCTCTTGCTTCACTTAAGTTAATTTGAGAGAAATAAATTTTATGCTCATGATCTTCACTTATATTTGTTTGAGATTATCAAAAGCAACACATGAAAATTAGTCCCAAAGCGATAGATATCCAAGAAGGATATAATAAAAACTTTCATGAAGATCATTGGACAAAATAAACTTGATTCCTTGTAATAGTTTTGACATATGATGATGTGATATGTGAGTCATGTTGATGAGTAATTGTGCTTTAGTAAGAATATTGGTGTTAAGGTTTGTGATTCCCTATGCAAGCACGAAAGTCAATAGTTATGCAATGAAATTATAGCCTACTTGTGGTGCATTATTCGGTGTTAATTATGCTCAATGCTCGCTTATGAGATTATTCGTTTCTTGATTGGTCGCTTTTCAATCTTTTGCTAGCCTTCATTTTGCACTAAGTATGACCACTACTTGTGCATCCAAAATCCTTTAAACCATTTTTGCCATATGAGTCCACTACACCTACCTATATGCGGTATTCTTTTGCCGTTCTAAGAAAATTTGTATGTGCCATCTCTAATTTTCAAAATAAATTTCTCTTTTGTGTGCTCGTACCGCTCGCGAGGCGGTGAGGGGTGGCCAATATTTTCCATGCTAGATGTGTTATCCTCACGATGAGTGTTTATTCACTTGTCATTGCACGAGAGTAAGGAAAAGGTATTAGGGATGCCTAGTCCCGAAATGAAAAATGAATTTACTTTATATTGTCAAATAATAAATTACATGGAAAGTGTTGGTATGGAAGGCACCCGTGGATACGGTTAGCCATGGAAAGTGAAATTATGGTGGAAAAAGGAATAAACTCTATTTTCTGTTTGGGAACCGCCTATGATATATCTAGCATGGAAAGTATTGGGAACTACTCAATCGTTTTCGTTCACAGGAAAAGCATGCCACCCAAAATGTTTTTATCTCTCTTTTTTGCTTTGAGCACTGGCACCTCTACAAATCCCTACTTCCCTCTGCGAAGGGACTATCTATTTGCTTTATGCAATTTTTATTTTTATTTAAGTCTCCATCTTCTCTTATAAAGCACCAACTAAGGGGCACTATGATCGTACTTGAGCATTGGATGTAGCTAATATGTGAGTGTGTTTCATGAATGGATCAATGATTGAGCATGATGGACTAGGGATAACTTTCTTTAGTGTTGATATTTTGAAAGACATGCTTGTTTATTGATATGCTTGAGTATTGAAATCTTCATGTCAAAACTAGACTATTGCTTTGAACCAGATAAAAGTCCAAATGTCCATACTACAAAAGAAAAGAATATGTGATGAATATGATAGGTAGCTTTCCACAACAAATATTCCATTTTCAATTGCTACTTTATCATGATAAGTTTTATGATAAAGAGTTGCTGTTATGATGCTAGGAAAAGTGATTGAAATTATCATTGATCAAACTTATGCACTTTGCTAGCATTCACACTTCATAAATTATTTCTTTTATTATTTACCTACTTGAGGACGAGTAGGAATTAAGCTTGGGGATGGTGATACGTCCTCAACGTATCTATAATTTATGAAGTATTCATGCCATATTTACAACAATTTTATATGGTTTTGGTTTGATTTGCATGGAACTAACCCGGACTGACGCTGTTGTCAGCAGAACTACCATGGTGTTGTTTTTTTGTGCAAAAATGGAAGTTCTTCAAATGAGATGAAACTTTTTGATGATTTTTTTGCAACAAAAGAGACTCCCGAAGCTTTGTGGATGGACCAGAAGGTGAAGGACTAGGGCACGAGACACCGGGGTGCGCCTGGGCCCTTGTCCGTGCCCCGGTGGGTTGTGCTCTCCTCGAGGCCCATCTTCGCGTGAAACCAATGCCAAAAATTCCTATAAATAGATAAACCATCAGAAATAACCCTAGATCAGAAGTTCTACCGCCGCGGGCCTCTATAGCCACCGAAAACCAATCTAGTCCCTGTTTCGGCACCCTGCCGAAGGGGGAATCATCTCCGGTGGCCATCTTCATCATCCCGGCGGCCACCGCGATGAGGAGGGAGTAGTCCACCCTCGGGGCCGAGGGTTTGTACCAGTAGCTATGTGTTTAATCTCTCTCTCTCTCTCTCTGTCGTGTTCTTGAGATGTCACGATCTTGATGTATCATGGGCTTTGTTAATATAGCGGATCATCTGATGTTTTCCCCTCTCTATCTTGTTGTGATGAATTGAGTTTTTCCTTTTGAGATTTCGTTGTTATCAGATTGAATACTTTGATGGATTTGAGAGCACTTGATATATGTCTTGCATATTAATACTCGTGGTGACAATGGGGTATCATATTGATTCACTTGATATGTGTTTTGGCATTCAACTCACGGATTCCCGCAGTGACATTGGGGTAATCTATGCATAGGAGTTGATGCACGTTCTCGTCTTTTGTTTCTCCGGTAGAAATATTGGGGCACTCTTTGAGTTTCTTTGTGTTGGATTGAGTATTATGAATCTGAAATTATTTGGTGTTATTTTAGTACGAACTCTTGGATAAATCGATCGGAAAGAGTAGCTTCGAGGTGGTTTCATACCCTACAAACGACTTCTTCTTATGCTCTCCGCTAGATAGGAACTTTGGAGTGATTCTTCGTTGCACGTTGAGGGATGGTTATATGATCCAATTATATTTGCATTGTTGAGAGAATGCACTAGCGAAACTACGGACCCTAGGCCTCATTTTTAAGCATTGCAATACCGTTTTTGTGTCTGTTTACTATTTGCTACCTTGTTGCTTTTATTTATTCAGATTATAAAAATATATTTCTACCATCCATATTACACTTTTATCACCATCTCTTCGCCGAACTAGTCCACCTATACAATTTGCCATTGTATTAGGTGTGTTGGGGACACAAGAGATTTCTTGTACTTGGTTGCAGGGTTGTTTGAGAGAGACTATCTTCATCCTATGCCTTCCTCTGATTGATAAACCTTAGGTCATCCACTTGAGGGAAAATTGCTACTGTCCTACTAAACTCTGCGCTTGGAGGACCAACACGTGTCTATAAGAATAAAGTTGCGTAGTAGACATCAGGCTCTGCTCTGCGCTAAGATTGGGAGAAAGGTGTGTCCTCGGCTTGGCAAATTCCTTTCCTCCGCAGCTAGGTTAGTTCTCATGAACTCGAGCCTATCTTCCGTGCCAATGTTTCCGATGGGCCTCTTCCTTTTGGCCAAAGGAGTCCACGCCAAGATGGACACACCTCGGTTGTGTTTCTTTGGGAAGGCACGGGCTCGAAGCACAAGTATGACTTAGTGAAGTGGGCTGCGGTGTGTCGTCCCAAGGCCTCGGGGGGCCTCGGGATCACCAATACCAGAATCCTAAACATTGCACTCATGTGCAAGTGGATCTGGAAGATCTCACAAGGGGTGACAGGCTTGTGGGTCGATCTTCTTCGTGCAAAATACTTCGTGAACGAGAACTTTTTCGAAGGAGCAGCAAGGGGCTCTCTGTTCTTGAACAGCATCCAATCCCTCAAACCGCCACTCGCCATGGGTGAAAAATACACCATTAGAGACAGCAGATCGGCCAGGTTCTGGCTCGACTTTTGGGTGGGTTTTCCCAACCTCTCTAGGAAAAGTTCCATGACTTGTACGTAATAGCTGTCGACCCGAACCTGACTGTGGCCTCAGCCTTAGCCTCGTCCCCCCCCCCCCGACGATTCATTTCCGCCGAGAGCTCAATGACCAAGAGCGGGCGAACCATGCGGCGATGCTCGATCTCATCAGCCCGACCTTGCTTTCCGCTAGAGCTGACTTGGTGACTTGGGCGCTCACCGCGTCCGTCAAATTTACAGTAAAATCGCTCTACCACAAGCTTTGCCAGGGGTGACCCAGCTGCTGGTTAAGGGCCTCTGGAAGGCCCGATTACCGCTCAAAATCAAAGTGTTTTTGTGGCAACTGTTCCGCAGTAGACTGCCCACGTCTGATAATGTGGCAAAATGACAGGGGCCGTCGAATGGCACATGTGCGGTCTGTGAGGTAGTTGAGGATGCAAAACACGTCTTTTTTCGCTGCCCTTTGGCTAGGTTGGTCCGAACCACGGCAGGAGTGTCTTGGAACTCAAGGTCCATCGATGATCTGGTGGCCATTCTTGACTCGGTCCATGGGGCGGAAAACATGTGTTGTGGAGCTGTGTTGGGGCATTGTTCTGGGCGCTTTGGTTGACTAGCAACAAAATTACTATTGAGGGGATCTTCCTGACCCACCTGACTAATGTTATCTACAAATGCAATATGTTCCTGCAGTAGTGGAGTCCGTTGGCGAGGCGCAAGGATACTAAGAGGATGCTGTATGCTCAAGACCATCTTCGCTAGGTGTATGTGATGGCTAGGGAGCCAGTTTCCACTTCTTAAAGAAGTGGCCTTTTGTTCGCCCGCGAGCCTGCGTGCTCAGTGTTTGGTCCTCGAGCCATGTAACTCTTGCTCGTGGTCTTTCGGCCTTGAACCCTATGACTTCTCTCGTGTGTGGCCTGAGGCTGTTGATGTGTGTATAAGGTTTGGATATATCGGTACGCTGCCTATGTTGTGGGGTTTATTAATTTAAAACTGGACGTGCATAGCATCTTATTTCTAAAACCACCGTTCGTCGTCCAGAAGATGCGCATCGGCATCCTCGACATCCACGCCAACGCACACGAGCAGGAGCGTCACCAAGCCATCGCAATCATCACTTCTTCAACCTCGGGCGCCGCCACAAGTTCCTGTCGATTCACTCGACCTCGTTCCTCTCCGGCTACCTCGACCCCCCGCAACGCGTTTGCAGTGAGAAACCTCACCGAACCCCTCTACAATTGCCTCGGATTCGAGCTGTATCGCACCACAATAGTCGTCGTGTTCCGGCTGTAGCCCTGCTGCTCCGCCATGTCCGATGTCGTCGTTTTAGCTAACCCCGAGATGTGTCTGTGCCACCGTTGAGTTCGTAGGGCCTCTAGGGTGTCGCTTGGCTCGTAAAACATCTCAATCTGCCCCTGCATCACCTGGCCGCGCTCGTCGCGAACTCCTAGCCGCCTCGGCTGCGCTCCCCTGCTACTCCCATTGCTGCTGTTGCTGCTACGTGCTACTGCTTCTACTGCTGCATACAGCTTGATGTTCGCCCGCCCACGCAGCTCTGCTGCCTGCGGCTCGTCCCCTCCCCGCGCCGCGCGGTGCCTCTACGACCTGGTGCACGCTCGCGCGCTGTGCTGCTGTGACTCGCCGCCCCGCCATCTGCCATTGACGCTGCTGTCGTTGCCGTGCGCCGCGCTCGCCTTACCTGGCCTCGCCCCGACTAGCCGCTGCACGCCGCCACCCCTATGCATTGCTGGGCTCTCACGACCGCTGCCGCCTACTTTGCTCGCCGCTGCCGCCTGCGTCTGTGCACCGCCTGCCGCTCCCCGTGATCGTAGCCGGCCGCTGCCTACCCTTGCCACCGCGGCCACCTCCGTGTCCCTTGCCACCACAGAATGATGCGGAACACCGCCCCCGTTCAGTAGAGCTTAGGCCCGGTCCAAATGGTCGTCGGAATCGGCCAAACAACCATCGCCGGAGCTCAGCCTCGTCGTCGTTGACACCAGTGATGTGGCATCATTATCCACTTAATTAACCCCCACCTGATCCCCACTGATAGCGGGCCCCAGGCCACTAATTAAATCTGTTAGTTTTAATAAAAACTGTTTTTAGGCCCGGAGTCACTGACATGCGGGTCCCGCTGGACCCGTTGACCGGTCAAAAGTTGACCAGTCAACTGTTGTGTCAGCAGTTGACTGGCCCCACCTTTCGGCCACTGGTGCATCTATGGGTGCACTGCACCAGGTGCAACCATCCCTTTTTCTGCTTTTTTCGAATTAACATATTTTCAGAAAATTTGTTAAAACTTTGGAAAATCATATAAAGTAAACCATAACTTCAATGAAAATAATTTATATATGAAAGTTGCTCACAAAAATCCAATGAATCCGAATGTATGGTCCGTTTATCTGTCACATGCCCCTAGAATGCTGAACATGGAATCGTCCCCTCTCTTTCATTTGTCCGGAATCCGTCTAACACCGGGAAATCATCCTCAGATGTTTTCCCCCTCCGTCTGCAACGTGTAGCACTACGTTAGGTCAACCCTAGCTCTGCATATCGTCATGTCATGCTCAGTGATGCATCTGTTTGCACTGTATTTACTATTTCTTCCCCCTCTTCTCTCCGGTAGATCCCGAGACCAATGATGCCCCTGTGATCGACTATGTCACCGACGACACTTCTTCCTTTTTAGCAGAGCTTCCAGGCAAGCAAACCTCCCATTGATCATTTTGATATCGCCCATTCCCTTCTCTCTTATGCTTGCTGTCGGTGTCAAAACCGGCGGATCTCGGGTAGGGGGTCCCGAACTGTGCGTCTAGGCCGGATGGTAACATGAGGCAGGGGACGCGATGTTTTACCCAGGTTCGGGCCCTCTACCCGAGATCCGCCGGTTTTGACACCGACATTGGTGCTTTCATTGAGAGTTCCTCTGTGTCGTCGCTGTTAGGCTTGATGGCTCCTACTATTATCGATAGCGATGCGGTCCAGGGTGAGACTTTTCTCCCCGGACAGATCTTCGTATTCGGCGGCTTTGCACTGCGGGCTAATTCGCTTGGCCATCTGGAGCAGATTGAAAGCTACGCGCCTGGCCGTCAGGTCAGATTTGGAAGTTTGAACTACACGGCCGACATCTGCGGAGACATGATCTTCGACAGATTCGAGCCACAGCCGGGCACGCCGCACTGTCACGATGGGTATGACCTAGCTCTGCCACCGAACAGTACCCCAAAGGCCGCGCGTGCATCAGCTTCGACCCTTAGCTTGGAGCCAACTGTGCCAATCGAGGACGGGTGGTTAGACACCGCCTCAGGGGCTGCAGTCTCAACGGCGATCGAGCCGAACACCAGCATAACCCTCTGCGCAGCCCGTGACTCCAAGGTGCCGGACTCTTTTTCTGACTCCGAACTGCCCGCGCCCCTGCCAATCGAATCCGATTGGGCGCCGATCATGGAATTCACCGCCGCGGATATCTTTCAGCACTCGCCCTTCGGCGACATTCTGAATTCTCTAAGGTCTCTCTCTTTGTCAGGAGAGCCCTGGCCGGATTATGGCCAACAGGATTGGGATGCGAACGATGAAGAAATTCGACGCCCACCCACCACCCACTTAATAGCCACTGTCGATGACTCAACCAACATGCTCGACTTCGACTCCGAAAACATCGACGGTATGGACGACGATGCGGGAGGCGAAGAGGAACCACCGCCCACAGGGCGCTGGACGTCCACCTCATCATATGACGTATACATGGCGGACACACCAAAAGAAGACGACGACGAGGAACGGAAGGACGCACCAAAGGCTTTTTCCCTCGAGAAGCAGTCAAAGCGGCGGCGCAAGTGCCGCCCCAAATCCCGCCTCGGCAGAAATAACGATCATACAGACCCAGCGTTGGAGCAGGGCGAACCACTGCCGGACCACGGCAATACGGAGAATCAAACCGAACAAACCAATTCTGTCAAAGATAATAGTCCGGACGACATAACGCCGGACAGGCACCCGGAGCAGCAGAATGCCCGTCAAAGGCTTGTTGCCATCGCGAGGAGTCTGAAAAAGCAGAAGCAAAGGCTCAAGGCTGCGCAAGACACACTCCAAATCAGATGGAGTAAAGTACTCAACACAGCAGCGAAGTACGGCGGCAATCGCCCCACCAAGAGCTACCCAAAGCGGAAGTTGCTACCTGAATTTGATGAGGAGGCCTCAGACCCCCCACAACCAAAAACCAAAACGACCACCTAGCCGGATAGACGACCTCACGGCCAACATAGAGCGGCAAACAACGCCACTCACAAGCCAATACGCGATCCACGCGAGGGCTCGCACCAAAAGGACGGCGCAACCAGATCCATCTACGGACCACACACGCGCGCCCCAGCATACGATGTAACACAACAAACATCTGAACAACGCGGTACACCCAAATATAGGGGTGCCGCACACCCCCTATGTTTCACCGATGAGGTGCTGGACCATGAATTCCCAAAGGGATTCAAACCCGTAAACATAGAGGCATACGACGGAACAACAGACCCTGGGGTCTGGATTGAGGACTATATCCTCCATATCCATATGGCTCGAGGAGATGATCTCCACGCCATCAAGTACTTACCCCTCAAGCTCAAAGGCCCAGCTCGTCACTGGCTTAAACGCCTCCCCGAAAACTCCATTGGAAGCTGGGAAGAGCTCGAAGACGCTTTTCGGGCAAATTTTCAAGGGACTTATGTCCGACCTCCGGATGCAGATGATTTGAGTCATATAACTCAACAGCCCGGAGAGTCAGCCCGAAAGCTTTGGAACAGGTTTCTTACTAAAAAGAACCAAATTGTCGACTGTCCGGACGCCGAAGCCTTGGCAGCTTTTAAGCATAGCGTCCGTGATGAATGGCTTGCCAGACACGTCGGCCAAGAAAAGCTGAGAACAATGGCAGCATTAACAAGCCTCATGACCCGCTTTTGCGCAGGCGAGGATAGCTGGCTAGCCAGATGCAGCACCAGCGACCCCAGTACATCTGAAGTTAGAGATGGAAACGGGAAATCACGGCGCAACAACAATAACAAACGTCGGAATAAAGAAGACAGCACGAAGAGCACGGCCGTAAACGCCGGATTCAAAAGCTCTCGGCCAGGTCAGCAAAAGCTGCCCTCTAAAGGCGCCAGAGACGAACTGTCCAGCCTAAACAAAATTCTGGACCAAATATGTCAGATCCATAGCACCCCTGGTAAACCCGCTAATCATACCCACAGAGAATGTTGGGTCTTCAAGCAGTCCGGCAAGCTCAACGCCGTACATAAGGGGGAGGATACACCAAGCGAAGACGAGGATGAGCCTCTCAAGCAAGACACTGGGGAACAAAAGAAATTTCCACCAGAAGTCAAAACAGTAAACGTGTTACACGTGATCAAGGGGAGAAACAAAACGGCATTCCCAGAAAAATATGCCCAAGAGCATATCACCGCGGAGTCCTGCCACTGGTCGTCTCAACCGATCACTTTCGACCATCATGATTACTCAGCAAGTATCCGGCATGCAGGATGGGATGCCCTGGTATTAGACCCAATAATTGACGGATACCACTTCACACGAGTCCTGATGGACGGTGGCAGCAGTCTCAACCTGCTATACCAGGATACAATCCGCGAAATGGGGATAGACCCAACGAAAATTTGCCATAGCAACACTACCTTTAAAGGAGTAACGCCAGGCCTAGGGGCTCATTGCACGGGCTCCCTGCTACTAAAGGTTATATTTGGCTTCCCCGATAACTTCCGTAGCGAACATTTAACCTTCCACATCGCTCCGTTCCAAAGTGGCTATCAAGCACTACTTGGACGCGAAGCTTTTGCTCGCTTTAATGCAATACCACATTACGCTTCCCTGACGCTCAAGATGCCCGGTCCACGCGGAATCATTACAGTGAACGGAAGTATTAAGCGATCTTTGCACGCCGAAGAGAATGCGACTACCTTGGCAGCCGCACACTAAAAACGGCCTCACCAACTAAAGCATTTGATAGGTCGTCAAGACCACGGACGCGGTTAGACGAGTCCGGTGCTGCTACATATAATTTGTACTGGATTGATGGCCACACCCCTATTACAAATACAAGGGGCTCAACGCGCGCAGACAAGTGGCAATTTCTACTCATTTTTAGTTATACATGGTTTCTTTAAAAACTATCTTTTTGCACGACAACTTTTTCACCCAAGTTCCTCTATTTTACAGATGATCATCGTGCTACACCCGTCTAGGATACGGCACAACGGAGACATAGGCGCAGACGTGCAGCAGGGACCCGCTCCAAGGATTCTTTTTAGATGAAGACCCTGCGTAAACCTTTTTTACTGTCTCTTGTTGATACATATCCACCGAATTCTCAGCACAATTGGGAGGGATGCTGACGTCTTGGCATATGGCCACGTCAGAATAATGCACGTACCTGGACACAAGGGGCTTCTTATAAAGGGCACCATTTAGGCCCGATTTATACCATAAAGACCGAATACCTTAGGGAGTGTTGGCGTCGCGAGTTTGGCCTTATATGCATCAGCTCCGAATCATTGTCTTTGGTCAAATGTTGGGTTTGCCCGGCTCCTGTGTTCTGGTGCCTTACGTTCCGCTTTATCGGCTAAGGCAGCTCCAGGAGAACTACTGCGATTGTGCCCTGGCTCATCCGGACGAGCACCTCAGTAGAGAAAGCCGAAAACTGACTATCATGATATAGCGTGAGACTGGTCAACCACTCGATGACCTATCGGAATGTTAGAATTCCTCCGCCTTAACGAAGGGCCGTTTTCCGGCCAGGCATGTACGCACCTTGAGATCGGGAGAGTGCGGAGCCACCAGGGGCTATCTAGTAGCCCCACTGTCAAACTCCTATGGCTAAGTGAAAGTGTTAAAGCAATATAGTCCGGTTGCCTCGTTCGCTGTGCTATCACCTCCTTAATAGGACCAAGACGTTGGGTTAAGTGTGAACACGCGTGTTTTGCGAGCACCTCCGCATTATATGCGTGGGGGTTGAAGCCGACGACTGCAATCTTTCAGGTTATATACATATATACACAAACGGCCACACATGAGGCATCACATTACTTCCCGGCAAAAGTATAAATACAACCTTACTATATTTCATAAAAACACTGTGTTTACAATGGGAATAAATGTCATTCAAACATAATATTCTTTGAGCACTAGGACTCTATCAAACGAGCACCCTCAAGAACCTCTTCAAAATAGTGCTCGGCAGCTACTCGGCCTATGGCTGAACCTTGCGCCGCAACAGTGGTAGCATCCATCTCCGCCCAGTATGCCTTGACACGGGCAAAGGCCATCCGCGAGCCTTCTATGCACGCCGACCTCTTCATCGCGTTGATGCGCGGCACCGCACCAAGGAACTGCTGCACTAAGCTGAAATAGCTGTTCGGCTCCGGTTTCTCTGGCCACAAATGATCTACAACAGACCTCATGGCGAGTCCGGACAACCTATTAAGTTCGGCCCATTCGGCTAGCTGATCAGTCAAGGGAAGCAGACGCTCTGGAACGTTGAATTGCGACCAGAATAGCTTGTCCACTTCATGATCTGATTGATCCTGGAAGTATTCGACCGCATCGACAGCGCTCGCCGCCAAGTCCATATATGCGTCTGGCGAACTCCACAGCCGATCCAGAGGGGCATACCGCGGATCTCCGAACTTCCTCCGCAGCAGAAAGGGCTTCCCAGCCGCAATATTCCCGGCTTCATGCAGCTCCTCCTTCTTCGCCCTCATAGCAGAGTGACTGTCTTTGGTCGCCATAGTGGCCTTCTCAAGGTCCGCTGCCTTCACTCGGTTCTCTTCTTCAAGGAACTGGCAATGGTCGGCAGTGCCTTTTAATTCTACGGCCATCTTGGCCATCTTTTCTTTGCTTTTGCAATGGGCGGCCTTCTCGGCTCTTAACTCTTCGGCCGCCTTCAAAGCAGCCGCATTACTAACCCTTGCTTGTTTCTTGGCTCGGGCGAGTTCCGCCCGAAGGTTCTCCACGGTGGCAGCTCCGTCTGCAGTCACAACATATTAAAGATACTAGCATCATGCTGCTCTTATTGTGTGACATTCACCAGAAAATATTACTTACCCTGTGATTCGTCAAGCCGCTCGTTAACAAGCTCGATGTCGGCGTCTGCTGCATCCAGTTGCCGTTTTAATTCGGCAAATGCACTAGTCCGACTAGCCACCGGAGTTTCCACCACCTGCACATAAAGGCAGTCTGGTTATTGCCTGGGACTATGATCCTCTGTTCGCCTCCGTTCTCGACGACAACCAGAGTCTCAGGGGCTACTATCTACACAGGGCACACCTAACATGTGCGGTACTATCACATATTATTTCATGTACCTCAAAGCCTGTCAGAAGACTCATAAAGGCTTCATGTAATCCGCTTTCGGCGGACGAAATTCTTTCCATCACCGTACCCATCAGCGTACGGTGTTCTTCTGAGATGGCCGCTCGCCCCAACAGCTCCCTCAGAACGTCCGACCGCATACCAGACGGTGCCGAACACTTTTCTTTGCTCTCTTCGGGAGCCGTACACTGGGGACTTCGGGGGTCTATGGGATTATCTTCTGGCCTCACCGGATCCGGAGAGGCCCTCCGTGACAACACTTCGGGGTCGCCCGCTTCTTGAGCGGAGGAGTCCGGGGGAGGTGTTTCGCTCTCCATCATCTCCGGAAGAAGATCCCCCGAAGACGAGCTCAGCTGAGAAGGGCTAAGACCCGAACTGCAAGATATATGCGGCGGTCATTTTCTTAGAAGAAAGATAGTATACCTTCACTATTAAAGTATTTTTTGGATCACTTACGACTCGTTGGAGGGCTGATCCCCCCGCGGACTTTGTGCGGCAAGAGCACCCCCTGAGGCAGGACCCTCTGTTGGAGACTTCTTCTCTCGTTTGGAGGCCTCGGCTTCCGGATCCCCGGAAGCAGTCCTCTTCCTCCCTTGGTTATCCTCCTTTAAGGAGGCGCTCATTCCCTCTGTTGGAACTGGCAGCGATGGGGGCCCGCTTCCGCCCATATTATTCTCCCCTGTATCTTCCTTCGAGGGCTCCGGGCAAGGTGCGAACTCGAGCATCTTTTCCAATACCGGATTTTCCAAACCCTTAGGGAGGGGGCCGAACACCGAATCATCTTCGCCTGTGTTAGCCAGTCCTGGTCAAAGAGCAATCTCTCAGAAATAACTTCATGATGAATAAAGGACAGTGTGTTCGGCTAGAGGATTTCTTACTTGTTCGGCGGCGCGGTTACTACTCGGGCCCACGTCCTCAGTAGCATCCGGACACTCTATTTGAGGTCCGAAGAATGACTTGTACATCTCCTCGTGCGTCAGGCCGAGGAAACTTTGAATGGCACACGGTTCTTCTGGGTTGAACTCCCACAAGCGAAGGGGCCGGCGTTTGCAAGGCTGGACTTGACGGACCAGCATAACTTGTATTACCACGACCAAATTAAAATCTCCCTAGAAGAGCTCTCGAATGCGGCTTTGCAGTATAGGCACGTCCTTTGCTGGGCCCCAGCTCAGACCTCTGCTAATACATGACATTAGTCGTGGTGGGGGGCCCGAGCGGAAAGCGGGGGCAGCCGCCCACTTGGCATTTCTGGGAGCTGTGACGTAAAACCACTCCCGTTGCCATAATTCGGACACCTCTGGAAAGGAACCTTTCGGCCATGGAGCTCCTGCCATCTTGCCTATTGATGCACCTCCGCACGCCACATGTTGCCCCTCAATCATCTTCGGCTTCACTTCAAAGGTCTTGAGCCACAGGCCGAAGTGAGGGGTAATGTGGAGGAAGGCCTCACACACGACAATAAATGTCGAGATGTGGAGAAAGGAGTCCAGAGATAGATCGTGGAAATCTAGCCCGTAATAGAACATCAAACCCCTGACGAAGGGATCCAGAGTGAGGCCTAGGCCTCGGAGGAAGTGGGAGACGAACACGACGTTCTCGTTGGGTTTGGGAGTAGGGACGACCTGCCCTCGATCAGGAAGCCGATGTGAAACCTCGGCGGTCAGGTATCTGGCCTCCCTCAACTTCTTGATGTCCTCTTCCGTCACGGAGGAGGGCATCCATCGGCCTTGAAGGCTGGATCCGGACATGATTGAAGATCCGGAGCACCTAACCTGGGCTTTGGGTGTTGGAACTCGAGGCGGGGGAAGGGTTCGATCGAGCACGAGAGGGAAAAAGCGAAAACCTTGTCCCTTTATAAAGAGGGTGAATATCAAGCGTCCTCTCCGTAGCCGTTTAGGACTTGCCTATGATCTAGGAGTCCTAGACACGGTTGGGTTACCCATGACCGCATTAATGAGAATCCCGTAATTGAGGGAACACGATCTCTGCTTTGACAAGACGTGTCAAGAAACCGCCTCGCGTTATGTGTGGAGCTGGTTGAAGAAAAATGGTTCAAATAATCACCGGGCCATGACATAATGTCATGCTGCCAAAACAAGTCAGCAAATTGGATTTGCGAAAATATTATTCTCTCTACGGCGGTATGTGGAACTTATTTTGCAGGGTCGGACACTATCCTCGTATTCAAATTCTTCTGTGATGTATTCGGAGAAGGAACCCGCCTTGCAATGCCAAAGACAATACTGCGCGCCAGACTCATCGTCATTGAAGCCTGGTTCAGGGGCTACCGAGGGAGTCCTGGATTAGGGGGTCTCCGGACAGCCAGACTATCTCCATTGGCTGGACTTTTAGACTATGAAGATGCAAGATTGAAGACTTCATCTCGTGTCCGGATGGGACTCTACTTGGCATGGAAGGCAAGCTAGGCAACACGGATATGGATATCTCCTCCTTTGTAACCGACCTTGTGTAACCCTAACCCTCTCTAGTGTCTATATAAACCAAAGGGTTTTAGTCCGTAGGACAACAATCACAACATACAATCATACCATAGGCTATCTTCTAGGGTTTAGCCTCTCTGATCTCGTGGTAGATGTACTCTTGTACTACCCATATCATCAATATTAATCAAGCAGGACGTAGGGTTTTACCTCCATCAAGAGGGCCCGAACCTGGGTAAAACATCATGTCCCCTGCCTCCTGTTACCATCTGGCCTAGACGCACAGTTCGGGACCCCCTACCCGAGATCCGCCAGTTTTGACACCGACACTTGCATTACAACTGCTACTGCTTTTTGTATGATCCTACTCTGATGCATAGCCTATTTTTGTTACCTGCTTTCATACCTTACCTGTTTACCATAAACTAATTAGTATAGGTTGGTTAGTGATCCCCCAGAGACCCCTCTCGTTGTCCCAGTCGCCCCCGCTTGATGATCGATGACTCGATCAACGTCCAGACCCCGACACTGCACATCACCCCCCTTAGTTGTACGACACTATAGAGTTACTATCGAGTGCCGAGGGTGATACCTCCTCAGCACTTCTTCTGTTAACCCTGTAGTATAGCTAATCGGTCATCGTCCTCGAGGGTGATTCCTCCTTCACCACTTCCGATAACGACTCTGTCGTGCAACTCCTCAAGTGTGGGCCATCGAGGGTGATTTCTCCAAGTCCACCTTGACGGTTACATCGAGTGGGAATCCATTGAGGGTGATTCCTTGGGTTTTCCCCTTGCTATTTTGGACACACAGTTACTTTGACTTACCAAAGAACCATGATGACATCAGGTCGGCCCCGAGGGGTACCCACGAGTGATGTGAAGTCGGGTTGATCTGGAGGATACCCGCAAGTTTTCCATGCAGTGCAGCCGGGCATTCTTAGCCCTTGCCGCAAGTCCGTGAGACGGGGTGATGGGACCACATATCGTGGACCATTGATCGTTACCGCACTACCAAGACACTAATGGTTTGGATATTTGATCCGAGTAGGCCTCTGGCCTTTTTTGCACTAACCACCACACGGGAATAAGTATGGGCACTCCGCGTCGTATGTATCAGCCGAAAGCTCAACGGACGTCAGCAATGGAGCGGCGCGTGTCAGGTTGGACTGTGTAAGAACCTGCCTTATTTAAGGAGGTAGCTAGGTCTGCTCACCGGCCGCCCACACAACATGCATGAGTGCAAAGGGCGATGGGCCCAAGAACCCTACGTGCTTAGGATGTAGACCAGCATGCTGGCCTCTCTATTGAGCCTAGGTAGAACTGCAGTGTGTTGATCGGTCGAGGCCGGTCATGACCTGATGGTGTGTCTGACCGGAGTTGATCGAGCGTGTTGGCTAAGTTTGTGCACCCCCTGTAGGGAAGTATTCTATCTATTCGAATAGCTGTCTCCACGGTAACGGAAGCTCAGAGTTGTATCCCGATCGATACAACTAGAACTTGATGCTGAGGCATGTAATGGAAATGATGGCTCCGGGATTGTTTTCTCGCAGGGAATCGAGGAAGTGTTCTCTGGGCGATGTTACAACATACTTACTAATATTATAATATGCCATTCTTATCTCTTCTGATGCCACAAGATGCTTGAAGATGTTAGTCTTCGATAGGCTAGGCTTTCCCCTTCTCTTCTGGCATTCTGCAATTCAGTCCATAGATACATCCCATTCCTTTGATACAGATGCATACTTAGTTTAGATCTGATGGAAGTCGTGCGAGTACTTTGGATGAGTACTCATGGTTGCTTTGCTACCTCTTTTCCCCTGTACCCATTTGCTACGATCAGATGACGGATCCGAGGAGCCAGACGACACCAGTGAAGACTACTACTACCCCAAGGGTGCCTACTACTACGTGACGGCCGCCGACGACCAGGAGTAGTTAGGAGGCTCCCAGGCATGAGGCCTTGCCTTTTCGACCATTGTTGCTTTTTTGCTAGCCTTCTTAAGGCAGACTTGTTTAACTTATGTATGTACTCAGATATTGTTGCTTCCGCTGTCTCGTTTGTATTCGAGCCCTCGAGGCCCCTGGCTTGTAATATAAAGCTTGTTTTATTCTAATTTGTGTCTAGAGTTGTGTTGTGATATCTTCCCATGACTCCCTCTCTCTAATAAAATGATAATCAATCTCAATATGTATACGATTTACGTGTATGAATAGTGTACGATTGAATTGGGGGTGTCACACCTATATCTAACAAAATGATAATCAATCTCAATATGTTTTGTTCTTGCATGAAAAACAGTGTTAGCAAAGAGATAAGTAGCACCAATATTGTCACACCAAAGACATGGAGTTTGTGTGTGAAATATTGCAAGTTCTTTAAGCAAAGACTTAACCCATATAATTTCTGAAGTAGCATTGGCTAGTGCTTTGTATTCTTCCTCAGTACTTGATCTTGATATTGTGGCATGTTTCTTTGCACACCAAGAGATTAAGTTAGGTCCGAAGAAAACCGCAATCCCACCTGTAGACCTTCTGTCATCCAAGCAACCTGCCCAATCAGAATCAGAAAAGGCACTAACAAGTGTAGAGGTTGACTTGGTGAATGTTAACCAATGCTTATTGTTTTCATCACATATCTCAGTATGCGCTTAGCAGCAGTCCAGTGAGCAGAAGTAGGTGCATGAAGATACTGACATACTTTATTAAAAACAAATAAAGTATCAGTCCTGGTGAGTGTCAAGTACTGAAGTGCTTCTACCAAACTTCCGTATTTGGTACCATCCTCTGTACTCAAAGCTACACCCTCTGCAAGAGATAGTTTTTCTGAACTGGAGAGTGGTGTTGTTGATGGTTTACAGCCCTGCAATCCTGCCTTGCTCAAAAGATTAGTTGCATATTTTTCTTGATAAAGATGAAACCACTTTCCTGATTTCTCTTGACCTTAATGCCAAGAAAGAAGTGCAACTCACCTGGGTCTTTTAGAGCAAAATCTGACTGTAAATCTTTCAAGAGAGCTGTGACTGCCTCATTATGAACTAGTGACAATAATATCATCAACATAAATAAGCACAAAAATAGTTGTGTGGGAACATTGATAAATAAACAGAGAAGTGTCAGACTTGGAAGGAACAAAACCAAGAGTTTGTAGTTTTGAGCTCAAGCGAGAGTACCATGCTCTTGGAGTCGGACTTGGAAGGAACATAACCAAGAGTTTGTAGTTTTGAGCTCAAGCGAGAGTACCATGCTCTTGGAGCCTGTTTCAGTCCATAGAATGACTTATCAAGTCTGTAGACATGGAAGGGGCCGTTTGGATCTTCAAACCTAGGAGGTTGTTTCATATATACTTCCTCTTCCAGAACACCATGAAGAAACACATTCTGCACATCTAGTTGACGAAGACACCATCCACGAGACACAACAATGGAGAGAACTAGGCGAATAGTGGCAGCTTTAACAACAGGACTAAACATGTCCTCATAGTCAAGTCCATACGTCTTCTTGAATCATTTTGCAAGGAGGCATGCTTTATAACGATCAATCGTACCGCCTGACCTCCGTTTAATGCAGAATACCCACTTGCAATCAATGAGATTTGTACCCGGAGAGGAAGAAACAAGGTGCAAGTGTGATTTTTCTGTAGTGCACCAAACTCCTCTTCCATGGCATGTTTCCATTTGGGATCAGCAAGCGCCTCATGAACAATACAGGGTTCTCCTGCAGATGTATCCGACACAAGCAAGCCATATTTAGTTTTATAATTAACCTAATGAATCGTGCCTGTTTGGAGTCATGTACGAGGTAGCTACAGTAGCACAGAAGATCCAGTGAGGGCTGCATCCTCCTGGACAAATGAGCCACCCGATTCCGCAGCTGATCGAAGCGATCCCGAGGCGACTGCTGCGGCCGGATCATCTGTGGCAAAAGCAGATGTCGCTGAAGAGGGAGACGCCATAGAAGATCCCGGGGAACCCAGCGGATCTGGCTCGGGTGGAGCGCTAGTCCCGCCTGGCCCAGAGCGGGACAGCCACCTGGTGTAGACGCGCAGCATCGGCACATAGCGCCCAAAGGGTGGGTCCCGCTCGGTCAGGTTGTCCCCTGGTGGAGGTTGGCGTGACGTACACATGGCAGCCGCGGGTTGACGTAGAGCGAGAGAGGCAGGGTCGGTGTGGGCCACCGTTCTCGAGGTGGATACGGACGCAGACTGTCGCAGCGATCCCGGGGCGGATTCGGGCGCAGGCTGCCACGCCGATCCTGAGGGAGATTTAGCCGAACCTATTCCATCAATACGAGAGGGGTTCTACACATTATTTTTAGTAAAAAATGTATCATTCTCCATGACAGTTTCTACACCATTTATTCCTGTAGCAGGGAGCTCACATGGAACCACAGAAGAATTAGTCAATATGGAATCATCATTATTAACACCCACACAATCATCTCCAAGAAGATGAGAAGGAAGTAGAAGGATTTCCTTCTTGAGAAGGGTACCAGCATTGGGATGGAGCTTTTCAAAGGGAAACCGGGTTTCGTCAAACACGACATCATGAGAGATGTACACACGGCCAGTGGATACATCAAGGAATTTGGCACCTTTGTGTTGAGCACAATAACCAAGAAAGACACACTGCTTGGAGCGGAACATAAGTTTGCGAGAGTTGTAGGGATGAAGGTTGGGCCAACAGGCACAACCAAAGACTCTAAGAGTGTTATAATCTGGTGTGACATGCAAGAGGCGTTCACTGGGAGTTTCATTGGAGATAGTGCGACTCGGCCACATATTAAGAAGATGATCGGCAGTAAGAAAAGCTTCATCCCAAAATTTGAGGGGCATAGATGCGGCAGCCAAAAGAGCCAATCCTACTTCAACAATATGCCTATGCTTACATTCAGTAGAGCCATTTTGTTGCTGTGCGTGAGGGCATGACACATGATGAGATATGCCTATTTGTTGAAAGAAGAAATTTAATTTTTCATACTCACCCTCCCAGTCTGATTGCATGGAAATGATTTTGCAATCAAACTTGCGTTCAACAAGGGCTTGGAAGTTGTGAAAAACTTGAAACACATCCGAACGCTTTCTAAGAAGATATATCCAAGTATGTTTGCTAAAATCATTAATGAAGATCACATAATAAGAGTGTCTACCAACGGGAGTGGGTGCTGGACCCCAAACATCGGAAAAAATAAGTTGCAAGGGTTTTGTAGACACACTAGTAGAGACAAGATATGGTAGTTGATGACTTTTTGCTCTTTGGCACGAATCACAAATAGTTTCTAAATTGCTCTCACCAACAACTGGGAGTTTATTCCTACTAAGAATTTGATGAATGGTAGCAAAAGATGGATGACCTAATCGACTGTGCCACCTCTCAGCAAAAAGCTTGATGGCAACATAGGATTGTTTATTGAATTTTCGATAATTGGGAAGCAACGAGTAGAGCCCTTGCACACAGACACCTCTATGAAGAACTCTCTTCGTGACCTGATCCTTGATCAAAAAGAAGAGAGGGTGAAACTCTAGAAACACATTATTATCAAGAGCAATGCGATGGACAGATAGGTAGGAATATGCAGCATGTCATTGAGTGCAAGATTTGTGTGGGTGGTTTCAATGATTGATTTACCAATGTGACTTATCTCCATACTTGGACCATTTGCAGCTGTGTAGATCTGATCATTGCCATGGTATTTCTCATGCATCGTCAGCTTGTCCAGCTCGCCAGTGATGTGGTTGGTGGCACCTGTGTCCATATACCAATTTGTATCTACACCATATGACATATCAGTAGTGGCAGCAACTTTTTTGTTTTGGGAAATGTCATCAACATAGCGCCAATCACAATCTTTAGCTATGTGATTTTTTTACAGATCTGACACTTCCCTTCATACCCCTCGTAGCCTTGGAAATTGTGCCCCGGATTGTTGTTGTCGGGGGACGCCTGTTGTTTCCACTGTGAGGGTTGCCCTGGTGATAGTAGCCGCCGCCACCCCCACCAGGATAGCCGCCACCACCACTGTGGTAGCCGTCGCCACCAGGATAGCCACCGCCACCGCAGTTGTTCAGTGGTAGCCACTGCCATCGCCTTGGTTTTTGCCGCCGTTGTGGTAGCCACGGCCACCACCATACTGTCCGCCGCCACCATACTGGCTGCCTCCACCATGGGATCCACATCCACCTCCACCACTCCTCTAGTTTTGGTAGTTTTTGGTGTTTCCCTGGTGACCACGAGATGCAGAGTTCATCGATGATTTGAAGGATCTGACACTTGTACAATGGAACATCTCGACTCGCTGATCAAAATTTTCCACCATGGAGAAGATGGTGTCGACGGAGACAGGTTCTGTTCGTGCATCGAGCGCCGAGATAATGGGCTGGTACTCCATGCCCAACCCGACGATGATGAAGGAGAGCGGTTCATCCTCGCCGATCGGCTTGCCCGTCGCCGCGAGCTCATCGGAGAGGGCCCACGTATGACCAAAGTATGCAGCAACCGTCTGGGATCCCTTCTGAGCATTGGTGAGGGCAACATGCATGTTGTTGGCATGCGAGGGAGACATGGCCGAGAAGATGTTCCTGAGTGCGGTCCATATCACATGTCATTTTTCAATCGAAGCAACCTGGACAAGTACTTCTTTGGATAGGTTTATGAGAAGGTAAGCGATGATCTGTTGGTCTTGGATGAGCCATTGGGAGTAGGCAGGGTTTGAGACAACCTGATCCTTCCCTTCGACATTCTTGGTGGTGATTGTGGTTCTTCAATGGTTTGATCTAGGTAGCCAAAGAGGCCGCTCCCCTGATCTATGATCTTGCCTGCGCGCGCCATAGGATGTAATTGGTTTGGGTAAGTGGTTCTAAGGTTTTGTAGTTGAGGCTAGAGTTGATGGCAGAGTAGGAGGAAGACATGGCTAATGGAAGGAAGGAAGGTGGGCTAGGGTTTTGTAACATCCCAAATTTTCAATTTGGAATGTTATACATAGATCATTCATGCATATCATATTTTATTGCATTTCATTTCTCGATCCTCGAAAACCTAAGCAACTCAAGGACCCTCGGAGAGAGTTGGGGATTTCTTTGTTTTCATATTTGAATTCTATCAAATATTGAAACGAGGATTTTGGTTTTAATTATTTTTCTCTCGGAAAATATTTCATATTAAAATATATGAGAGGAGATAATATGACTTCTCCAAAATAATTGAAATATTGGAGGAAAAATATTAAAATCAAATATTTGATTTTATCCGCAGTTTATTGCTATTTTATTTGCATTAGAGAAATTGCACGTTTTTCAAAACAGCATTTTAGGGCCAAGAAAATGTTCATCTCGTTTCAAATATTTTATTTGGGCGATGAAAATTTGTTATGACATTTTTAGATTTTTATTTTATTTTCTAGGATTTATTTAAGTTACGACGAAATTATTAAAAAAAATATCTCAGCGCCCGACTGGGCCGAAGCCCAGCCGAGCCGGCCCGCTAGCCCGCGCCGCCGTCTCCCTCTAGGAAACCACGCGAGCGCCGCCGCCGCCCGACGCCGAGTCCGGCCGGGACTCTGCCTCCTGCGCCGCTTGCCCCTTCCCCAAGCAGCCCCCCTCCTTAAATACCCGCCACCGGACCCCCCAACCGCGCCGCCAACCCCCCCGCCGCCACCTTTGTCGTGCCGCGCCGCCGCCTTTGCTGCCGCGCCGCCGCCTTTGCAGCGCCGCCGCCGGCCGCGCACCCCGCCGCCGCAGCCCCGCCTCACCAGAGCCTCGCCGTTGTTCGTTTTTTTTTAAAAAACCGAACCAGTTTTTTTAGAAACCCTAGTTCATTTTTTTAGATCAGTTCGCCGGTTTTTCTTGATTTAGTTACTTTGCGGACGTTTGTCCGTACGTTCGTTTTAACGAACGGCTTTCTCTCTTTAGTTGCAGACAATGAACGTTCGTTCGTTAGCTTGTTCGTCAGTTTTCTTTTTCTCGAATTTTCCATGATTATTTTCAATCGCGATTTCAGATCCGATTTTCGTTTCAGTTTATCTTTTCGCTCGTTTACCGGAATCAGGCGATTCAAGTGCCTAGATCTTCATCTGAAACCCTCTTTCTGTTTAATCAACTTGAACAAGATTTTGGGTACTATAAAATTTGACCTTAGTCCAGATTAGTAAACGGATCTTGGTTCTTTCACAGTTTTAGTTTCGTTGCTCCGTTTGATTTGATTCTTTTTGCAAACCGGAGTTCTTAAGTTGAACTTTATGGTTAGATCTTCTTATTTGAGATTTACCCGTGTTTCCTTGCTTGATTTCTTATGTATGCTATTGTTTGTTTGCGATAGAACACCCGTAGTGCGAAGCGTGCTACTACGAGTCCCTAGGTTTTGCGGATAGTCAGCAAGGCAAGTAACACATTGATCATACTCCTTCCATACCCAGTTTTTATGCATTAGTTCCAATCCTCAAACATTGCATGATTAGGATGTGATTAACATGTGGGTTGGGAAGTAGTTGATGAGGTAGAACCTATTGCCCTGTTATATTCAAACCTTGGGAGTTACTTCTACGTATTGCTTATATTGCTATGCTATGCTCGTAGACGTGGTTTGGGTGAGTGAATCCATGACAGACATGAGATTATTAATTAATGGTTCAACTTAAGGTGGCAACTTAAATACACATCTGGGTGGATTGTTTGTTGGGCACCTGGGGAATCCAGTGTTGTCCTAGGATATCCCGGAGTATCCGTGTGATCATCCTAAGGTCCGCCACCCAGGCTCAAAGGGAACTGAGATATTTTCATGCTAGAAACTTCCGTGTGCAACCACAAGCTATTATGGGCTCTAGCATAGTTGAGTAAGTTGCGTGGAA
This sequence comes from Triticum urartu, assembly GCF_056163025.1. Lineage (NCBI taxonomy): Eukaryota > Viridiplantae > Streptophyta > Magnoliopsida > Poales > Poaceae > Triticum > Triticum urartu. The sequence continues at coordinate 291,928,714 of NC_141877.1, read as the reverse complement.
GCTCGCGAAGAGGTGGATCAGCAGGTAGAGGGATGTAGGTTGGTATGGTCTGCTCAGAGTAAGGAGTTAATGCTTCTGAAAGACTGTGTCTCGGTCATCCGTTTCTCAAACACCATGTAGTGCGAGAAATCCAACGGAGGAGATCGAGTCTTGTGGGGAGAAGTGCGCAAAACTCTGCAGAGTGTATAAACTAATCATGGTTAGACGTGTCCCCGGTTATGGACATCTTGAGTATCTAGTACTTGGAATATCCTAAGTATCTCATCACTATTGAATAATATTGTTGGGTTGTTAATTACATTAATTGTGATTGAGTTGGAGGAACCTTCTCAATGATGTTTCAACTACCATGATATTTAAATAAATCTATTCCTTTGTTGTAGGGAAAAATTGGCTTTTCACAAAAACTATAACCGTAGTGCTTTCCACCAGCCAAATATGCATGTAGTGATAGCATTATTCTGTTCTTGCTCTACTGTGTTATTTTTCCACCATATTCCATGTGCTGACCCGTTTTCGGGCTGCAAAGTATTATGTTACAGACTTTTCAGACGAGGATTAAGGTTCGTTAGGTCGTTGCCATGCAGCTCAGCTATGCCGTTGGAGTTGATGGGCTCACTTTATCTGCCAAGCCTTCCGCTGTTATCGTATTAGATGGTCTTAAGCCATATTTATTGTAATAAGTTCTCTTTTGAGACATTCGATGTAATAAGTGTGTGATTGCTACTCTGTTATAAATCCTCGAGTACTGTGTGTGTCAGCATTACCGATCCAGGGATGACACTGAAGCACAGAGACTTGACCGTTTGAGGTCGGGTCGCTACAAGATGGTATCAGAGCCCATGCTGAGTGTAGGACACGACCACTAAGCTAAAGCCCTAGATCACTATTCTCTTCTCATTTCTGACTCCTCTCCATTTTCTATTCTTTAGGATGGCGGACGCGAGGAACAAGTTTGCACAACCGGATGAAGAAGCACCTTTTGGACGACACTTGACGGAAGTCACTAGGTACCTGAACATTGGAATACCAAGCTTCACCGGGACTTACAATGCCACTTTACCAGAAGAGGAGCGCTGGATGATTCAAGTTCAAGTTCTAGGAAGGACATTTGCACCAGTCACTAAGCCCATAGAGTTTTCCTTCGATGCATCAACCTGGAGTCTAGGAAAGAGTATGGCAGCTCACATCACCATGGGACGCATTGGAGAAGTTTACCAAAAGGAGCTTAAGGATACTATCTACCAGATTTGTGGGCGCCGAGACGAGCAATGGGAGATGATCAGTACCAGGAAGGATAGATCAATTACAGCTTTCATCCAGGAGTTAAACCAGCACATTCGTCGCCAGGAGAACCAGATGTGCGCAGGAATGATAGATCTGAAGAAGGCGATGACTAGGATCACGGAACTGGAGGAAGAACTTACGGCTACACATGAAGATTATGAAGTGGAAATCGTCGTACTAGTGGAGAAGAATGACGATCTGGAAAGGAAGCTAGGAGTATTCATGGGAGACCCCGCACCAGGAGGAGAAGACGAAGAACCCAAGGAGATTCGCCCGGAGGACTACATCATCATCGACGACACCGACTCGGACCCCAACGATAGCGATGATGACTATGAAGACGAAGTTGGAGCAGACATCATGGAGTCTTCAACTGAGGAATATTTTTAGTAGACCACCACATCAGTAGTAGCATTCCACCATATATATAGTATAGCCCGAGCACTTTTGTAATGATAGTTAGATCGATTGTATGCCCTTGCTTGATTGATTGAGAGAAATGATTGTGTTTGTCTCATGTGCATATGGGTAGTGTTTTCTCATTAGACCTCATTCTATTCTAATCTCTCCCCTCTAAACCCACCAAATGCCTCCGAGACATGACCCCGGATTTACTTTCCCACCGGAACTCACTTAGTTGATCCAACAACAGAATACCCTGATGCAGTTGTTAGTTCAGAACTAGGGCAACAACAACAACCCACCGCCGCCGCCACTAGTTGACAAATTAGCCCGCTTTCTGAGGTTGCAGCCGCTGGTGTTTTCCAATAGCACCGAGCCGATAGTGGTAGATGATTGGCTCCGCAGGATTGGAAGGGACTTAACCACTGCAGGATGTACAGATGCTGAGAAGGTGCGTTTTGCCGCACATCAGTTGGATGGACCAATAGCCTCATGGTGGGAGAATTACACTGTCACCTACCCTATAGCCACTGTTACATGGGACCAGTTTCAGCAAGCTTTCCGTACAGCCCAAGTCTCAACTGGAGCTATGAGTATGAAGAAGCATGAGTTTCGTAACTTACGCCAAGGGAACCATACTGTGGCTCAGTACGCAGATGCGTTTAGCAAGTTATCTTGCTATGCCCCTGACGATGTGGCCATAGATGCCGCAAAGCAGGAGAAGTTTATGGAAGGGCTGAATGATGAGATGAGCATGCAGTTGATGGTGGAAACATTCAACAACTACCAGGAGTTGGTAGATAAGGCTCTTATGGTTGAAGGGAAGCAGCAGCAGATTGAGAGCCGTAAGAGGAAGTATGGACAAGGAAGGTACCATTCAGGAGCTCAACAGAAGCATCGCCTAACCCCAAATATGGGAGGACTTGTTCATAACCATGGAGGGCACACCCACAATGGAGGAAGTAACCATAATCATACTGGCCCAAGGAATGGGAATGGGAACGGAGCAAGCAACAACCAGAACCGTCCCAATCCAGCCACACCCGCCAAGAGAGACCTAAGCAACGTTGCTTGTTTCAAGTGCGGGAAGACTGGACACTATGCCACGGAGTGCCCTGAAGTGAAGAATGGAAACGACAATGGGAGCGCTGGAAAGAAGCCCAATCCATTCAACAAAGGACAAGTGAACCACGTTAACGTGGAGGAGGTTGAAGAACAGCCAGACGCGGTTTTAGGTAAGTTTTTGGTTAAGTCTTTTACCGCCCTTATTCTTTTTGATACTGGTGCATCGCATTCATACATATCAAGGGAATTCGTGGATAAGTTTAAACTACCAACCCAAACCCTTAGGACCCACCTGTTAGTAACTTCACCTGGAGTAGAGTATATGGCTAGTCGGTGGTGCGACTAGATACCCTTAACCATTGGTAGCCATGTTTTCCGTCCGACCTAATAATCTTGGATTCGCAAGGATTGGATGTGATATTAGGCATGGACTGGATGTCAAAGTATGGAAGAAGCATTGACTGTGTTAGTATGTCAATTTGTCTCACCACCCCTAAGGGAAAAAGGATTAAGTATGTATCTAGGCATGCGCCAAGGAGTAGCCAAGTGAATACCCTCACGGGTGTTGTTCAGGAGGAAGTGCCTGTAGTGAAGGATTACCCAGATATTTTTCCAGAGGAGTTACCAGGCATGCCACCGGATCGAGACATCGAGTTTTTGATAGAGCTGTTGCCAGGCACCGGGCCAATATCAAAGAGACCATACCGGATGCCAGCAAATGATCTAGAGGAGATTAAGAAACAGATCAAGGAGTTATTCGAGAAAGGTTACATTCGACGGAGTTCATCACCATGGGGAGCCCTAGTGCTTTTGGTTGAGAAGAAGGATAAGTCTCTAAGAATGGTTGTTGATTATCGTGCGTTAAATGAGGTGACGATCAAGAACAAATACCCACTGCCGATGATCAATGATTTGTTTGACCAGCTACAAGGAGCCAAGGTGTTTTCAAAGATCGATCTGCAATCTGGATATCACCAGCTGAAGATACGAGAGAAGGACATACGAAAGACATCATTCACCACACGGTACGGGTTGTATGAATATACGGTCATGTCGTTTGGACTGACTAACGCCCCTGCCTATTTCATGAGCATGATGAACAAAGTGTTCATGGAATATTTGGATAAGTTTTTTGTGGTGTTCATTGATGATATAATGGTATACTCGAAGAACGAGGAGGAGCACGAAGAGCATTTGCGTTTAGTTCTCGAGAAACTCAGGGAACATCAGTTGTATGCCAAGTTCAGCAAATGCGAGTTTTGGTTGAAGGAATTCGGATTCCTTGGACATGTTATATCAGGAGAAGGTATAGGAGTACATCCCACCAAGGTTCAGTCAGTCACTGAATGGTTGGCACGTACTTCAGTTAGCGAGATCCGCAGTTTTCTTGGACTAGCGGGATACTATCGGAGATTCATTGAGAATTTTTCCAAGATTGCGAAGCCAATGATGGAGTTATTGAAAAAGGATACCAAGTTTAAATGAATGGAAGAATGTGAGACGAGTTTTCAGGAGTTAAAGAAACGTTTGACTATAGCCCAGTGATGATTCTGCCAGATAGACGTAAGGATTTCCAAGTGTATTGCGACGCTTCTCGCCTAGGACTTGGAAGTGTACTTATGCAGGACGGAAGAGTTGTTTCGTATGCCTCACGACAACTAAAACCGCACGAATTGAATTATGCCACGCATGATTTGGAGTTAGCAGCTGTAGTGCATGCGTTAAAGACCTGGAGACATTACCTTATTGGGAATCGTTGTGATGTGTACACGGATCATAAGAGTTTGAAGTACATTTTCACATAGAAGGAGCTGAACCTTAGGCAGAGGAGATGGTTAGATCTTATAAAGGATTATGACATGAAGCTTCACTATCATCCAGGCAAGGCCAATGTCGTAGCAGACGTTGATGAAGCTATGTACCTAGGGTAGGGGCACGGACCCGTCCAAAGAGCCCTACCCAAGGACATCCCCAGAAGAAAGCACCTATCAATCGACTTGAAGGTACCCCACTCGACGGGTTCAAGACACTCGACCAAGAAGCTACCACTCGACCAAGAAGCTACCACTCGACCAAGAAGCTACCACTCGACCATGAAGCTAATCACTCGACTGCCAGGAGACCTACAGTCACTCCGTAGGCAAACGGTCAGCTGTTAAGTAGTCTTCATTATCATTAGAGCACTTTATTAGAGGCGTTACCAGTAACGCCCAATCTTAAATGTACCTTAAACCCTGCATTACTGAGGGCAGGAGGGGCCCAGCAAACTCTATATAAGCCACCCACCTCCTCAGTATGAAGGGTTCGCACCCCTGTAATCCATACACGCATAATCCAGTCGACCGCCTCCGGGCTCTGAGACATAGGGCTATTACTTCCTCCGAGAAGGGCCTGAACTCGTAAACCTCGCGTGTAACAACTTCCCAATAGCTAGGATCTAGCCTCTCCATACTCACCCCCCTACATCACTGTCAGAGTCAGAACCACGACAGTTGGCGCCCACCGTGGGGCAGGAATCTTAAGCACTTAGTTGGAGAAGTTGCGATCTTTCCCGATCCCTTTGATCATGGTTTCTTGCGGAGTTTTGGTGGAGGGCCGCGAGATCCGTCTCGGCGCGCTCACCTTCATCGCCGATGACTCCGTCTGGCTTCAGGAGGCACCACTCGACATCGACGCGCTCCCCGTCCGCGGCGCGACGCACTTCTGCGCATGCATTCGTGGCGTCCTCCTGCGGCAGCCGTCGACCCAGTATCGGTCGACCCCTGCGTCGTCTCCCCGCCCTGTCTCCCACCAGCGCAAGTGCTCCGGTCGGTCGAGACTTCAGCGGTGGGTGAGACACGCCGTGGCCCGCCAGTTGGCAGCCCCACAAGTTGCGGCAATCGAGCCCGTCGAGTCCCTCTATGGCCTGTTCGACCTGTCGACTGGCTCCATGGGGATCGCATCCGAGTGCGACAGCAGCGACCCAGCGGCTGAGGTTCTGGCGGTCGATGGAACACACAGTCCCCCCGGTTTCCCTCGCGCTGATGGAGGCGCGGGTGGGGGCGATCCGTCGCATCCCCACGATGAGTATCTCCCCGAACCTCTCACGTCATTACAGCGAGAGGAGCTTCGCCGCCGGAACATGGACACGCTCTGCACTCCTATCGTCGGAGAGACCCCCGAGGCCCGGGCCTTGGAGGACGCGCGTTTGGCCAACTTGGCCGAGCGCACTCGACTGGAGAATCTCCAGCGAGCACTCGACGAACAAGCGCGTCAGCGGGCTCCCGAGTCTAGTCGACGCCAGCTCTTCCCGCTGACGCAGGTATATCGAACCCCAGTTCATAATTTGGCCGCTGCAGCCCGTATAGCAGAATCAATTCAGCCATCCCACTCAGAGGCAGGCAGGGGCTTGTTGCAGATCAGAGCATTGCTCCGGGCGGCAGGAAACCAGAATTCCGCCGTTTCTCAGTCGCGGGATAGGATCCACAGTCAATCCGTCGCAACAGATACAGTCGAGTCGGCTCACAGCCCGAGATCGCCCCCGAGGCGTGAGGGACGTGGTGACCGGCGTGACCAGCACAGGAGGAATGAGCAGTATGATCACCGATTCGACCGTGATGATCGACGTCGAGTGCCAACCCCTCCCCCGAGGAGTGGGTCGTATGCGCCTCGACGGCAAGATGACAGACGCCCTCATAGTGTTGGGCAGAGGATTCCAGTCGACCCCAGAGACCCAGGCTTTGATGCGAGATCCATCCTCGTTCAAGGTTTGGTTGACAGGAACAGAGCTCACCGAGAAGGCCACAACAGAGATGCGCCTGCCAGCAGCGGAGTACGTGCTTCAGGGCCAGAGTGTTTCAGTCGAGCCATCAGAGCCGCAGTGATTCCTCCCAATTTCAGGCTGGCGAATGGAATCAGTAAGTTCACTGGTGAATCTAAGCCTGACACCTGGCTCGAAGATTACCGAGTGGCTGTACAGATTGGCGGTGGCAATGAGGAGGTGGCCATGAAGCATTTGCCTCTCATGTTAGAGGGCTCGGCCAGAGCGTGGCTAAATCAGTTAGCACCCAGCAGCATTTACACTTGGGAGGACCTCTCCCGAGTGTTTATCACAACCTTTGAAGGAACATGCAAACGACCTGCAGGCCTCACAGAGTTGCGGTCTTGCGTGCAGAAGCCAAATGAAACACTGAGGGATTACATCCAGAGGTGGATCACGCTGCACCACACAGTTGAGAACGTGCCAGACCATCAAGCAGTTTGCGCTTTCAAAAAGGGCGTTAAATACAGAGAGTTGAATCTGAAGTTTGGTCGAACTGGAGAGATGTCTCTGAATCGGATGATGGAGATCGCCACCAAGTACGCTAATGGTGAAGACGAAGACCGACTCCGAAGCGGCAAGCTCAAAGCAGTCGCCCAAGAAACTGGAGGAAACTCCACTCGAAAACAGAAGCGGAAGGCCGAGCCAGCTGCTCCCGGGGAGGCCCTGGCCGTTGCCCAGGGAAACTTCAAGGGAAAACCCAAGGGCACCTGGAAGCCCAAAAAAGTCAAGGATCAGGATGGAAACGATGTTTTGGACCTGCCGTGTCACATCCACACCAAGAAAGATGAGGAGGGTAATTTTATTTACCCAAAACATACCACTCGACAGTGCCGGCTCCTAATCCAGCAGTTTCAAGGCAAGCAGTCCAAGGACAAGGGAAAAGAGTCGGACAGAGTCGAGGACAAAGAAGACAGTGACGATGGATACCCCCAGATCAATTCCACCCTGATGATTTTTGCTGATGTTGAGAGCAAGAGTCGACTGAAAGTCATTAACCGTGAGGTGAACATGGTTGCCCCGGCAACACCCAATTACCTGAAGTGGTCGCAGACTGCCATCACATTCGATCAGTCGGATCACCCGACGCACATTGCCACCCCTGGGAGGCAAGCTTTGGTGGTCGACCCAGTTGTCGAAGGCACTTGACTGACCAAAGTATTGATGGACGGCGGCAGTGGCCTGAACATACTGTACTCTGAGACTTTGGAAGGAATGGGCATTCCGATGTCCAGACTTAGTACCAGCAACATGAGCTTCCATGGAGTCATTCCTGGGAAGAAAGCCGAGTCGCTCGGCCAGATTGCTCTTGATGTAGTTTTTGGTGATTCGAAGAATTACCGCAAGGAAAGGTTGACATTCGAAGTTGTGGACTTCCAGAGTGCCTATCATGCCATTTTGGGTAGGCCAGCTTACGCACGCTTCATGGCCCGACCATGTTACGTGTATCTCAAACTAAAGATGCCTGGCCCCAAAGGCGTGATCACTGTTACAGGCAATCGGAAGAAGGCGGAATAATGCTTTTAGAAGGGCTCAAAGATTGTAGATGCTCAGATGGCAGTGGTCGAGCTGCAAGAGTACCAAAAGACTGCCGATCCAAGCGAGTTGCTACGAGCCAAGAAGCCTGCTTCAGAATCAGCTTTTCAGTCGTCCGGTGAAACAAAGACAGTCCACGTTCACCCGACCGACCCCGACGCTGCTCTGACTCACATCTCGACGACGCTCGACTCCAAATAGGAAGAAGCGCTCATCCAGCTCCTCCGTGAGAACTGGGATATCTTCGCATGGAAACCCTCTGACATGCCTGGAGTTCCCAGAGAGCTGGCTGAGCACCATCTACGAGTCGACCCAAAATTCAAGCCTGTGAAGGAACATCTTCGACGGTCCGCCGTCCAGAAGAAGCAAGCCATTGGCGAGGAAGTGGCTCGGCTCTTAGCAGCAGAGTTCATCCGAGAGATTTACCACTCCGAGTGGCTCGCCAATGTCATCATGGTCCCCAAAAAGGACAAGTCGCTCCGCATGTGCATTGACTTCAAGCATATCAATCGGGCCTGCCCGAAGGATCATTTTCCCCTCCCTCGCATCGACCAAATAGTCGACTCGACTGCGGGGTGCGAGAGACTGTCTTTCCTAGACGCCTATTCCGGGTACCATCAGATCCGTCTGTATGGGCCCGACGAGATCAAAACAGCTTTCATCACTCCATTCGGGTGCTTCTGTTATGTCACCATGCCGTTCGGCCTCAAGAACGCCGGAGCCACGTTCATGAGAATGATTCAGAAGTGTTTACTCACTCAAATCAGTCGGAATGTGGAGGCATACATGGACGATATCGTGGTCAAGTCCCGAAAAGGTTCCGACCTGCGGGCTGACCTTGCTGAAACCTTTGCCAATCTCAGGAGGTATGATATCAAGCTCAATCCATCAAAGTGCACATTCGGAGTTCCAGGTGGAAAGTTACTCGGTTTTCTCGTTTCCGAACGAGGGATCGACGCCAATCCTGAGAAAATTGGCACCATACTCCGGATGAAGCGTCCTGTACGCGTGCACGATGTCCAAAAGCTTACAGGCTGCTTGGCCGCTTTAAGTCGATTCATTTCTCGTCTCGGTGAAAAGGCGTTGCCTCTTTACCGACTGATGAAGAAGTCTAACAAATTCGAGTGGACTCCAGAAGCTGATGCAGCGTTTGCAGATCTCAAAGCTCTGCTCTCCACCCAGCCGGTGCTTGCTGCCCCAATCAGCAAAGAACCTTTGCTGCTTTACATTGCAGCCATAAGACAAGTTGTCAGCACAGTACTTACGGTCGAGCGGGAAGAGGAAGGAAAGGCCTTCAGAGTTCAGGGCCCAGTCTATTATGTGTCTGAAGTTTTGACCCCTTCAAAACAAAGATACCCCCATTACCAGAAGCTTGTATATGGGATTTACATGACCACAAAGAAGGTTGCACATTACTTCTCTGACCACTCCATTACAGTCGTCAGCGACGCCCCACTGTCAGAGATTCTGCACAACAAAGATGCAACTGGTCGAGTGGCCAAGTGGGCCATTGAACTCCTTCCCTTAGATATCAAGTTCGAGGCAAAGAAGGCTATCAAGTCCCAAGCAATCGCAGATTTCATCGCCGAGTGGATTGAACAGCAACTTCCGACTCAAGTTCACTCGGAGCACTGGACCATGTTCTTCGATGGATCTAAGATGCTTAATGGTTCCGGCGCGGGAGTAGTCTTAGTCTCCCCCCGAGGAGATAAGCTCAGATATGTTCTCCAGATTCACTTTGATTCCTCCAATAATGAAGCAGAGTATGAAGCACTTTTGTATGGGTTGCGCATGGCCATTTCACTTGGCGTTCGTCGCCTCATGGTCTATGGCGATTCGGATTTAGTGGTTAATCAAGTGATGAAGGAGTGGGACATCAGAAGTCCGGCTATGACCGGTTACTGCAACGCAGTAAGAAAGCTAGAAAAGAAATTTGAGGGGTTGGAGCTTCATCACATTCCCCGACTGAAAAATCAGGCAGCTGATGATCTGGCAAAGATAGGCTCCAAGAGGGAAGCCATTCCCAGCAACGTGTTCCTGGAACACATCCACTCGCCGTCAGTCCAAGAAGATCCCTTCGCAGAAGAAACCCCGCAGCCGAAAAGTGCCACAGATCCGACTGGAGTCGAAGTTCCTGCCGTGGTCGACCTAATCATGGAAGTCTTGGCGATCACTCCCGACTGGATGGTACCGTACATCGCGTATATCCTAAGAAAAGAACTCCCGGAGGACGAAGAAGAGGCTCGACAGATCGTCCGTCGATCCAAGGCCTTCACAGTCATAAAAGGACAGTTGTACAGAGAAAGCGCGACTGGAGTCGGTCAAAAGTGCATAACACCGGAAGAAGGTCAGATGATCCTTGATGAGATCCACTCGGGGGCCTGTGGTCACCATGCGTCCTCTCGGACCATTGTGGCCAAAGCATACCGAGCGGGATTTTACTGGCCAAGAGCAAATGAGATGGCAAAGGAGATAGTCGGCAAGTGTGAGGGGTGTCAGTTCTACTCCAACATGTCACGCAAGCCCGCATCAGCCCTGAAGACCATTCCACTCGTCTGGCCCTTCGCTGTCTGGGGACTGGACATGGTCGGTCCTCTGAGAACAGGCAGGAGCGGTTTCACCCATGTGCTTGTGGCAGTCGACAAGTTTACCAAATGGATTGAAGCTAAACCCATCAAGAACCTTGATGCTTGCACTGCTATTAGTTTCGTCAGAGGACTAACATTCAGATATGGAGTCCCTCACAGCATCATCACTGACAATGGGTCAAACTTCGATTCAGACCAGTTCAGAGCCTTTTGCGCCTCTCAGGGCACTCGAGTCGACTATGCATCGGTCGCCCATCCCCAGTCGAATGGACAAGCCGAAAGAGCAAATGGTCTGATCCTCAAAGGACTAAAACCTCGACTAATGCGTGATCTCAAGCACGCGGCAGGTGCCTGGGTCGACGAGCTTCCGTCAGTTCTGTGGGGATTAAGGACCACCCCTAACCGGTCGACTGGAAGAACCCCATTCTTTCTTGTTTATGGAGCCGAAGCCGTTCTGCCAAGTGATCTCCTTCACAACGCTCCCCGAGTCGAGCTTTACACCGAAGATGAAGCAGAACAGGCTCGGCAAGATGCAGTAGACCTCCTGGAAGAAGAAAGAGAGATGGCCATGATCAGATCGACCATTTATCAGCAAGACTTGCGTCGATTCCATGCCCGGCATGTGAAGAGTCGAGCCTTCCAAGAAGGAGATTTGGTCCTCCGAGTGGATCAACAGAAACCACACAAGCTTGCTCCTACTTGGGAAGGCCCCTTCATCATCACCAGAGTCCTCCACAATGGAGCGTATCACCTCTACAATGTTGATCGCCAGATCAACGAGCCGCGAGCTTGGAACGCGGAGCTGCTCCGCCACTTTTACACTTAAGTTCCTTCCTATAAAGATGTAATAAGAGAAACTTCCGCAGTTCATTTATATCAAAGTCAAGAGTGTTCCAATGATTGCTGTCACTTTTGTTTACATACAAAAACCCCCAGTGGGTGACTTAGCCGTGAATCCGTTTCGCCTAAGTTCAAAAAAAAATCCTACCGAGTGGAGAGCAAACCTCCCACTCGGGGGCTTAGCTGCAGTCCAGCACTCGCCTAAGTTCTCCTACGAAGAGACTTAGCTGTAGTCAGCACTCGCCTAAGTTCAAAAAAAAATCCTACCGAGTGGAGAGCAAACCTTCCACTCGGGGGCTTAGCTGCAGTCCAGCACTCGCCTAAGTTCTCCTACGAAGAGACTTAGCTGCAGTCAGCACTCGCCTAAGTTTGAAAAATCCTACCGAGTGGAGAGCAAACCTCCCACTCGGGGGCTTAGCTGCAGTCCAGCACTCGCCTAAGTTCTCCTACGAAGAGACTTAGCTGCAGTCAGCACTCGCCTAAGTTTGAAAAATCCTACCGAGTGGAGAGCAAACCTCCCACTCGGAGGGCTTAGCTGCAGTCCAGCACTCGCCTAAGTTCTCCTATGAAGAGACTTAGCTGCAGTCAGCACTCGCCTAAGTTTGAAATCCTACCGAGCGAGAGCAAACCTCCTGCTCGGAGGCTTAGCTGCAGCCCAGCGCTCGCCTAAGTATGAAACACATCTCATTTCCCAAGGACGACGAGGGGCAGGTCGACTGCCACCTCCTCCTGGAGAGCTTCGCCACAAATACAATGTGCGCTCCGTCCCACTCTACAGTAACAGGGTGTAGATCGACTACTACCTTCTCCTTCGGAGCTGCACCTCAGGCACAAAGTTGTTTCGGGTGAAGACCAAATTCCACTCGACGGGTCATCCACAAAGAGATTCAACGACAAATCAAGGTCAAATAAAGCCTAAAAGGTCCCAGAGACCTCAGATCAAAGTACTCGAGCCCCCGGCTCGGCAGAGTTTAACTGTTACACTTCCACTCGGCATTCCGAGGCAAATTTAAGGCAGAGTTTAACGGATTACAAAATACACTCGGCATTCCGAGGCAAGTTTTTTTTCATTCTTCAGGAGGAGGACTGGCAGGGGCGACAAACTCATCCAAGTCGATCCCGTCTGCGATACGGGTAGCAGCAGCAATAAATGTCTCCATGAAGTCTTGGAAGTTGTGCTTCCTCGTGTTAGCGACTTGGATGGCGGCCAGCTTCTCCTCCCGCACCTCCTTGCAATGGACACGGACCAGAGACAGAGCCACGACAGCGCCACACCGAGCTGAAGACTTCTTCCATTCCTGCACTCGGTCAGGGATTCCGTTGAGTCGAGTCGTCAGAGACTCGAGATCATTCTGGAGCGTAGACTCTGGCCAAAGCGTCGGGTCGATCCGCGTCATGGCAACCTTCAGTCGAGCCAAGTAATCCACGACGCCGTCAACACGAGATTCCAGTCGGAGCAGGTTCATGGCAGCTTCATCTTTCACCGGAGAGTTGATTGGATCCAGACCTGTTTCGATCCGCCCAGTCTCCTCTTCAAAGTTCTGGCAAAGTTCTGCATACACGACCCAAGGATAAGTCAAATTTCGTAAAACTGAGTCGACACAAAAAAACCCAGTCAGAACTGAGTATGCACCTTCGAGCTTGATGTACAACTTCTTGGCAAGGCTCCTCAAGTAGCTCTCCAGGTCGTCCCTCCTGCGAGCAATGCCTTCCATCTTCTCGTTCAGGGTGAGGTTCTCCTTCTTCCAACGCGAACACTCCCTGTTGGCTTCATTCAGAGCGGTCTTCAACTTGGTATTCTCTCCTTCTAATTGGTCGACCGAAGCCAGCTTCTGTGCGGCCAGAGCGGTCTTGTCATCAGCCTCCTTACGGGCAGCAGCCAAGTCCTGATCCTTCTTCGCCAGAGCTTCTTTCAGTTTTTTTGCAAAAAAAATGATGATTGAGTCGGAGGAAGCGAAAAGATACTCAAGCCTAAAAACTAACCAGTCGACAAAGGCGTCTTACCTGCGGCGCCGTCTCTGACCTTCTGCAACTCTGTCCTGGCCAGCTCCAGATCAAGGTTCATTTGAATTTGCTGCTTCTCCAAGTCAGCCAAGCGGGTTCCAAGATCACAAGATCTCTGAAGTCAAAGGGAAGGAGTTACAATTTCAGTAAAAAAAGCAACAAAGGCAATAAATACTAAGACTACGGTTGACTGCCAGCAGTCCACCATAGTCTCGGAGACTACACCCAGTGGGTGCACTTAGCGTGCCCCCACCGGTTCCTATCCCACCCAACCGACCCCTGAAGTCGAGTCCAAGACAAGTTGTTTCCGAGCAGCTAAGAGACAATAATGGAGCTTCTAAGACTACAGCCGAAGCAAAACATTCGACAGTAGCCTCGGGGACTACACCCAGTGGGTGCACTCAGCGTGCCCCCACAGTAAAAAAAAGAGAGAGAAAGACGTCGACTGCCCGCAGTCGACAGGATACCGTTCCATTCGACATGACCCGATCAGACAGAGCGAAGAAACTCAACTACAAGGACTCAATTTAAAGACTACAGTCGACTGCCAGCAGTCCACCGTAGTCTCGGGGACTACACCCAGTGGGTGCACTTAGCGTGCCCCCACTCATCCAAGAATTGGCAAACACACCTAGTGGGTGTACAAACTTAAAGATCTTCGGAAAAGAGATTCTTCAAAGGACATATCGAAACAGACCAAGTGTTGAAGTCGACTGACCTGGACATTGCTCTAAAGAGCCGAGCTTGCGTCATAAGCCGCCTGGCAAGCCTCCCGAGCCACTTTCACCTGTTCCATCATGATTCCATCCTGGCGTACAGCCTCCTTCGCAGCAGCCGCTTGGTCCTCAGGGACGGGGTACGCAGCAAAAAGCGAAGACGGATCCGCAGTCGACGCTGAAGGCCGCACACTCGTCAGAGGAACAGCGAAAGTCACGGAAGCCCGAGTGGGTTCGCCATCGTCCCGAACTACGGCCTCAGGCGCCGGAGTGGATTGTGGAGTCTTGCCAGCCAACGCCTTCTTCTTCCTCTTCACCCTCAGTGGTTCGTTGTCGTCGTCGTCCGGGAGGTCAATAACATGAGGAGGAGCTGCAAGGAAAACATTCAATCGACCAGAGTCGCGATAAAGTTTCAGTCGACTCGAAAGCAGGACGTCAGTGATCGTACCAGGGTTGGAGGTGACAGCCTCCTCCATCTCTTGGTCTTCGTTCCTGGCGGAGACCTCAGAAGTTGCACCACTTCAAATCTCGAAAGTTAGTCAGTTGGCCCAGTGAATCGACCAAGGATCCGTCCACAGTCGACAAAGGAAAGCAAGTGTTATTGTTACCCGGAAATGGTGGGAACAGCTATCTTCATCTTGGGCAAGGCCTTGGGCGGCTTGGATGGCATCGCTCGTGGGTGATTGGGAGCCTTCCCGGTCAGCGGAGGAGAAGAAGTCCGAGGGCGTTTCGACAACTGCCCAACAGGAGCAGTCGCCTTGCCACGTTCCTGCGCTGGATCGTGGGTGAGCTTGGATCGCCCCTCCGGGCGGGAGGGTTCAGCCTCCTCCTCCTCTTCGCTGGAGAAGATGTCGTCGCCTTCCTCTCCCTCACCGTCGGACTCCCACTCACCCTGGTCGTCCCCGCTCTCGCCTCCGCTCCCCTCACCTTCCTCAGTCAACCCTTGTGCCCCGTTGGGCGTCGAGTACATCTCAGTGGTCGCCTGGAAGACAACAGAC
The DNA here is from genome assembly GCF_056163025.1 of Triticum urartu. Lineage (NCBI taxonomy): Eukaryota > Viridiplantae > Streptophyta > Magnoliopsida > Poales > Poaceae > Triticum > Triticum urartu. The sequence goes on along the minus strand of NC_141877.1, from coordinate 291,913,479 downwards.
AGGACGAAAGTCAATCGACTTACCCAAAGAAGACCAATACAGAAGGCCAGATATCCGACACAAAGACATACCTGATCCACTTCATATGAGTTGTCGAGTGGAATTACTCTTCTGGCTCCTCGGGGGTTGTCTTTGTTCCCCGTGATGCTTGACAACCACCCCTCCAGCATCTCTTTGGTGACCTCCTCCGGGTGGATCCGAGTGGTGTCGTCAAGGCCAGAATACAGCCACATCGGGTGGTCTCGCGCCTGGAGTGGTTGGATGCGCCTCTGGAGAAAGACCTCTAACAGGTCCATCCCAGTCACCCCCTCACGGACAAGCTCAACCACTCGACCCGCCAATACCTTGACTTGGGCCTTTTCCTCCGGCGTGACCTTCAGAGAGACAGGCTTCTCGGCTCGGTCGAGGGAAAAAGGAGGAAGACCAGTCGACTGTCCGGGGGTCGCCTGGTCCTGGCAGTAGAACCAGGTCGACTGCCAGCCGCGGACCGACTCCGGGAAGGTGATAGAGGGGAAATAGCTCTTCCCCCTCGTCTGGATCGCCAGACCCTCGCACAGCTGGATCGCTTGCGTCTTCTCATCACTCGACTTGGCCTTTTTAACCGACTGAGAGCGGCAAGTAAAAATATGCTTGAAAAGCCCCCAATGCGGACGGCAACCCAGGAAGGCCTCGCACATGGAAATGAACGCGGCAAGATAGACTATGGAGTTGGGGGTAAAGTGATGGAGCTGCGCTCCGAAGAAATTCAAGAAGCTCCGAAAGAATGGATGGGGAGGCAGAGAAAACCCTCGGTCGATGTGGGTGGCGAGGAGCACGCACTCACCGTCGCGGGGTTGAGGTTCGATCTCCCCCCAGGGAGACGCGCAGCCTCATGGGGAATGGCTCCTCCCTCGACCATGTCGTCGAGATCTTCCTACCGGAGCACCGATGGCATCCAGTCGCCCTGAATCCAACCCTTGGGCAGGGCGGTCCGGGAGGAAGATCCGCCTCGTGCAGACCTCTTTCCTTTCCCCGCCGCCACCACCTTCTTCGCGCGCTCCAAAGCAGTGGTCTTGCCCTTCACCATCATCGTCGGCGAGGTCTCACACGGGCTAACGGCGCTAGGGTATGGCCGAAGGTCACGGGAGGGCTGGCGAAGGGAGAGAGGAAGAAGGAAGAAGAAGAGAAGCGCACGGCTTGGAAACCCCGAGCCGGCAACTTATAAGAGGCCGCTCCCGAGTGGCTGACTGCTAGGCCCAGGCAGTCCAGTCAAATCCCGCAGCAGACGCGCGCGCAGTACGTGGCGAAAAAGGCGACGCGAGGATCGAGGAGTTTCCGCTTTATCACTTCCGATTACTGCGGCTGCTCCCGTCCCGCGCGCTTCCCAAAATCCGAATCCCGTGAGATCCGCGGGCCGCAGAACCACTTGCCAAAGACAGAGTATCCCGCTCACACCAACACTCGGCATGTCGCAAGCGAAGATATTCACTCGACGAAAGGCCTGGAATGGATCAAGGCGACTGAAAGAGGTTGATGACGTCATCCGTGACAACTGACCCTAAACGAGGCACTCACACAGCCCCAAAGAACCAGTCAGAAAGGATCCCCAACTCTTTCCCCACTCTAACCTCGATCCATTCGGGGGCTAATGATGAAGCTATGTACCTAGGGTAGGGGCACGGACCCGTCCAAAGAGCCCTACCAAAGGACATCCCCAGAAGAAAGCACCTATCAATCGACTTGAAGGTACCCCACTCGACGGGTTCAAGACACTCGACCAAGAAGCTACCACTCGACCAAGAAGCTACCACTCGACCATGAAGCTAATCACTCGACTGCCAGGAGACCTACAGTCACTCCGTAGGCAAACGGTCAGCTGTTAAGTAGTCTTCATGATCATTAGAGCACTTTATTAGAGGCGTTACCAGTAACGCCCAATCTTAAATGTACCTTAAACCCTGCATTACTGAGGGCAGGAGGGGGCCGGCGAACTCTATATAAGCCACCCCCCTCCTCAGTATGAAGGGTTCGCACCCCTGTAATCCATACACGCATAATCCAGTCGACCGCCTCCGGGCTCGAAGACGTAGGGCTATTACTTCCTCCGAGAAGGGCCTGAACTCGTAAACCTCGCGTGTAACAACTTCCCAATAGCTAGGATCTAGCCTCTCCATACTCACCCCCCTACATCACTGTCAGAGTCAGAACCACGACAGACGTTTGAGTCGGAAGAGTTATGCTAACACCCTAGTAAGCACGGGATTGCCAAAGGAGTTAGCAGAGGATCTCAGGGAACTTCGATTGGAGATTGTTCCTAGAGGTTTGGTTGCAACAATGGAAGTTCAGTATACATTGTTAGGAAAGATTCGAGAAGCTCAGAAGGATGACAAAGAGATTGCTGAGATAAAAGAGAGAATGAGCGAAGGAAAGGCCAAAGGTTTTCGTGAGGATGAGCACGACACCTTATGGTTTGAGGACCGTGTTTATGTGCCGAATAACACAGAGATCAGGAAGTTAATACTTCAGGAGGCTCATGACTCACCATACTCGATACACCCCAGAAACACCAAGATGTATTTGGATTTGAAGGAACGTTTCTGGTGGACTGGTATGAAGAAGGATATTGCCGAGTATGTAGCCGTACGTGATGTATGTCAGAGAGTGAAGGCTGAGCATCAAAAGCCAGCAGGATTGTTACAGCCTATGCTGATACCCGAATGGAAGTGGGATAAACTTGGCATGGATTTCATCACCGGATTTTCCAGGATCAAATCAGGATATGATTCTATATGGGTAGTAGTGGATCGCTTGACCAAAGTAGCTCACTTTATCCCAGTGAAAACCACCTGTACAAGTGCAAAGTTGGCCAAGATATATATGACTAGGATCGTATGTCTGCATGGAGTTCTGAGGACCATCGTATCAGATAGAGGAACACAGTTTACTTCAAAGTTTTGGCATGAGCTGCGCCAAACTTTGGGGACAAGGTTGGAGTTCAGTACAACATTCCACCCGCAGGCAGATGGACAGACCGAGAGAGTCAACCAGATTCTGGAGGATATGTTGAGGGCCTGTGCGCTAGATTATGGATCTAGTTGGGATGACAATTTTCCCTACTCGGAGTTCTCATACAACAATAGCTGCCAAGCTAGTTTGAAGATGGCACCGTTCGAAGCCCTGTATGGACGAAGGTTCAGAACACCGTTGATGTGGGATGAAGTCGGAGACCGACAGTTGTTTGGACCAGATTTGATTAAGAAGTCTGAAGAGAAAGTTAAGCTGATCCGAGATAGACTGAAGGTAGCTCAGTCCAGGCAAAAGAGTTATGCAGATTCGAAACGCAAAGAGGTAACCAAATTGGAGATAGAGCATATCTGCGAGTATCACCCTTGCGAGGAGTGAAACAATTTGGAGTTAAGGGAAAATTAGCCCCGAGATTTGTAGGACCATATCGTGTTTTGGAACGTATGGGAGAAGTTGCCTACAAGTTGGAGTTACCTGAAGGACTATCAGGAGTTCATGATGTATTTCATGTTGCACAGCTGAAGAAGTGTCATGCTGAGATGGCCGATATACCGTTAAGAGATACAGTACCCTTGGAGGCGATTCAGTTGGACAGTGATTTGACCTATGAGGAAAAGCCAGTCAGGATTCTTGAATTTGCCAGCCAAGTCACCCGCAGCAAGGTTATCAAGTTTTGCAAAGTTCAGTGGAGCCACCATACCGAGGATGAAGCCACCTAGGAACGAGAGGATGATCTTCGCAAAGACCACCCACACCTATTTTCTAGCCAACCCGAATCTCGAGAGCGAGATTCATCTTAAGGGGGTAGGTTTGTAACATCCCAAATTTTTAATTTGGAATGTTATACATAGATCATTCATTCATGCATATCATATTTTGTTGCATTTCGTTTCTCGATCCTCGAAAACCTAAGCAACTCAAGGACCCTCGGAGAGAGTTTGGGATTTCTTTGTTTTCATATTTGAATTCTATCAAATATTGAAACTTTCGTTTTAATTATTTTTCTCTCCGAAAATATTTCATATTAAAATATATGAGAGGAGATAATATGACTTCTCCAAAATAATTGAAATATTGGAGGAAAAATATTAAAATCCAATATTTGATTTTATCCAGAGTTTATTGCTATTTTATTTGCATTAGAAAAATTGCAGGTTTTTCAAAACTGCATTTTAGGGCCAAGAAAATGTTCATCTCGTTCTAAGTATTTTATTTGGGTGGTGAAATTTTGTTTTGGCATTTTTATATTTTGTTTTATTTTATTGGATTTATTTAAGTTCCGATGAAATTATTTAAAAAATATATATATCTCAGCGCCCAACTGGGCCGAAGCCCAGCCGAGCCGGCCCGCTAGCCCACTGCCGGCGTTCTGGGAACGGGGGTCCCCAGACTTGCCTGCCTGCGGCCTGCGACGTGGCTCAAAGGGGGGCCCAGCACAACCCATCTTCATCAAGACAGACTTAAGACCCTCGTGAGGGGCCAAGCCTCGCGGGGCGGACGACGTGGAGCTTCCTCAGGCACGGCCTCACCAGGCTGGCTCGCGAGGAGGCGGAGAGATCAAGGCGGGGTACCTCACGAGGAGCCCGTGATGCAAGCCATGACGACCAAGGGCGCCAGACGGGTGCCAGCCCGCGCAGTGTCCTCCTTTCCCCTTTGGTGCAAAGGGGGCAAGCGCAGCCGCGGAGTACCGAGGCATCAGTAAAAGGTTGCCATTTCGGTGCAACGAGACCAAGACCAGGAGGACTGCAGGACGGAGGTCATCGTGGAGCCCAAGACGGCGTCACCACTAGAGCTTTGCACAGGCAAGGACCAACTTTAGTCGGGATAAGTGTACTAGATGTTCCCCTTCAAAATGGCCAATTGTTGGCGCCCTTCCCGCTCAATATTTGGGAAGAAGCCTAGGGCCTTTGCATATAAATAGGACCGGCCACCCACAGGGTAGGGGGGATCGGATCGAAATCAGAGAGAGAGAGAAGGGTGACTGAACTCCTCCTGGCAGTTCGTCCCCCCCAGCAAAGAACAGACCCTCGCGAGGCTGTTCTTCCTTGTATTGTTCATCATCATAAGCCTAAGAGGCAATCCACCACACCACACTGGAGTAGGGTATTACACCACAACGGTGGCCCGAACCAGTATAAACCCTGCGTCTCTTGTGTCGTTCTTTCCATAGCTCAGATCTCATCGAGGCGGAGGGGTGCAGGTAAGTAGAAGGCGAAATCTCCGCGCGCACCCCAGTGTTCGAACCTCAAGGGTCTGCCGGAACCCGAAATCCGACATTTGGCGCGCCAGGTAGGGGTGCACCGGAGTTTTCCCTTCCGCCACCTCCACGACCTGCCTCGTGATGAGTAGCGCGTCGCCCGCTCCGGGCGCCGGCGCCAGCACGGGGGCCAGGGGCTCCGAGCCCTGGCCACAGCCCTGCAACGGGTACAGCGGCCGGACAAGTTCAAGCCAACGACGCCGCCGCGATACGGCGGCGCAACTGATCCGCTGGCCTTCTTGCTGGCGTACGAGGAGGCCAACCTCGAAGCTGGAGGTGACGATAGGGTCATGGCCAACTGGCTCCCCATGGCCCTCACGGCGCTCCACGCGCATGGCTGCTCCACCTGCCGGCAGCCTCCATGGCCTCTTGGGAAGAGCCCCGCGGTCTCTTCCCCGCCCATCACGCTACACCAACACCGCCGGTCGTCGCGGCCCTCCTGGGCGGCTCGCAGGCGCCACCTACAAGTCACCACGTCAAGTCGTTCATCTGCCGGGTCAGCACCGTTTCCACGCAGCAGGGGGCTCTCCCGGACCGGGCGGCGCCCAAGGCCGGCCTGACCTTCAGCTCGGAGGACCACCCCTCCAACTCGGCCTGCTCGGGTGCGCTCCCCATGATGTGCACCCCCACCATCTGCCAGGTGGCCGTCACCAGAACTCTCATCGATGGCGGTGCGGGCCTCAGCGTGCTCTCGGTCGAGGCCTTCAACCTCCTCTTTTCATACCCCTGGAATGGCTGCAACCCAGCTGGCCCTTCTCAGGCGTTGGGGGCGGATCATCCAGCTCCTTGGGACAGATCAGGCTCCCAGTAACCTTCGGCACCTACAGCAACTTCCGCACGGAGCTGGTCGACTTCGACATCGCCCCCATCGGCCTCCCCTACAACGCCATCCTCGGCTACCCAGCGCTGGCCCAGTTCATGGCCGCGACGCACCGGCATACAACCTCATGAAGATGCCCGGGAGCAGCGGTGTCCCCACCGTGCACGGGGACACCAGAGACGCGCTGCGGGTGCTCAAGCTCGCCTTCAAGACGGCGGCGTTGGCACAGCCCGCCGACTCGGAGACCCCCGAGCCCAAGGGGGCTGCACCCGCCAAGAAGAACAGTTGTTCATCCAAGACAAGGCAGAAACCAAGCAGATACCCGTCGATGAGGACGGGTCCACCAACGCCACTTTCACCATAGGCGCCAACCTCAAACTCGAGCAAGAGGAGGCCCTGGTCGGGTTCCTGCGCGCGAACAAGAAGGTATTTGCTTGGGAGCCTGACCAGTTGGCGGGGATCCCTAGGAGTGTAATCAAGCATCACCTCAACGTGTGCCCCAACGTGCGCCCTGTGAAGCAGAAGGCAAGGCGACAGTCCATAGAAAAGCAGGCCTTCATCATCCAAGAGACCCGCAAATTAGAAGCTGCTGGGGTCATTCGCGAGGTCCGATACCCGGATTGGTTGGCCAACCCTGTCATTGTGCCAAAGAAGGGACGGAAGGGGCGCATGTGTGTGGACTTCACCAACCTCAACAAGGCATGCCCGCAAGATCCGTTCCCGCTCCCCCGCATCGACCAGATCGTCGATTCCACTGCGGAATGCGACCTGCTATGCTTCTTGGATGCCTTCTCCGGGTATCACCAGATCAAGATGGCGGTAGAGGACGTCGAAAAGACAGCCTTCCTAACCCTGTGTGGGGTGTACTGCTACACATGCATGCCATTCGGGTTGCGTAACGGAGGGGCGACCTTTCAGCGGCTGATGCACATCACCTTGGGCCCGCAGCTCGGGAAGAATGTTGAGGCTTACGTTGATGACATTGTGGTAAAGTCTCGGGAGGCCAGGACCCTGATACAAGACCTGGAGGAGACCTTCGCGAGCCTCAACGCAGTGAACCTATGGCTCAACCCGGAGAAGTGTGTGTTCGGAGTCCCCTCGGGCAAGCTCTTGGGTTTCCTCGTGTCCCACCGAGGCATCGAGGCTAACTCGGAAAAGGTCAAGGCGGCCGAGGACATGAGCCCGCCAAAGACCCTCAGAGAAATGCAGAAGCTCACTGGGCGCGTGACTGCGCTAGGGCGCTTCATCTCCAAGTTGGGGGAGCGAGTGATGCCTTTCTTCCAGCTAATGCACAAAAAGGGGCCCTTTGAGTGGACTCAAGAGGCCGACAAGGCGTTCCAGGATCTCAAGAGATACCTGACCAGCCCACCGGTCATGGTGGCTCCGCGCCCTCAAGAGCCCCTGGTGCTTTACCTCGCCGCCACTCCCTACTCCGCCAGCGCAGTCCTGGTGGCGGTTAGAGAGGAGCGTTGCATCAAAGCCACAGCAGCAGCCCGGGACAAGGCAAAACAGGAACAAGGAAGGCCCGCAGAAACCGCCACCTCGGCTAAGGAGGATCAGCCGCTGCAGAGGATTGCACCGGAGGCGGGAGAGGCCCCTCTCCCAGATGGCCAGCCTCAGGAGGCCTCGTCGCCTCAGGAGGCGCCATGGTCTCCCAAGGGAGCCACCAGCACTGACGCACCCAACCTCGTTGAGCACCCAGTGTACTTCATCAGCACGGTGTTGCGGGACGCGAGGGCACGGTACCCCATGCCTCAGAAACTCCTCCTCGCGCTACTGGTGGCCTCGCGCAAGCTGCGGCACTATTTTCAGGGTCATCCCATCAAGGTCGTCTCGTCATACCCCCTGGAGAGAGTGCTCAGGAGCCCTAACTCAGCTGGAAGGTGCTGAGTGGAACATAGAACTGCAAGCGTTTCAGCTCGAATTCAGCATGACCAGAGTCATCAAGGGAGCAGCATTGGCGGATTTTGTGGCAGAATGGACGGAGGCACCAGGCCTCAAGGCCGACGAGGATCGGTCCCTCTCCCCGGGAAGTGAGGCGCCAGAAGGCTGGGTCATGTACTTCGATGGGGCGTTCTCCAGGCATGGCGCTGGGGCTGGGGCGGTGCTTATATTGCCCACTCAGGACAAGCTCTACTACGCTGTGCAGCTCTGTTTCCAGCAAGGTGAAAAGGTCTCCAACAACATAGCGGAGTATGAAGGTTTAATAGCAGGCTTGAAGGCCGCAGCTGCCTTGGGGGTGAAACGCCTCACCATCAAGGGCGATTCGCAACTCCTTGTCAATTTCTCCAACAAGGTGTACGAGCCAAAAGATGAGCACATGGAAGCCTACCTTGCGGAGGTCCGCTGGATGGAGAAGCAGTTTTGGGGGTTGGAGTTGCAGCATGTGCCCCGTGGCACCAATTAGGAGGCCGACGACATCGCCAAACGGGCGTCCAGGCGGTTACCTCAGGAGCCTGGCGTTTTCGAGGAGCGGCTCTTCAAGCCCTCAGCCTTGCCGTCATTGTCAAACACGGCTCAGCCTCGGGAGGAGCTCCCCCAGCCACCTGCCTCGGGAGCCCCGGCCTATGGCCCGGCCTCAGGAGCACGCCTGCTCCTGACAATGGAACCTCAGGAGGGGTGCTGGATCACGGAGCTCCAGAGTTACTTAACACAAGGGATCCTGCCGGAGAAGGAGGAGGAAGCGGAGCGTGTAGCACGTCAGGCCACGGCATACTGCATCAAGGATGGAAAGCTCTACCACGACCAAACGGTGTATCCCTGCGCTGCATCTCCAGGGAGCAAGGAAAGGAACTGCTAGAAGATATACACGGCGAAGACTGTGGACATCATTCATCATCACGGACCCTCATCGGCTAGGCATTCCGCAGTGGGTTTTATTGGCCCACCGCACTCAATGACGCCGTCGAACTAGTGAAAGCTTGTGAGGCCTGCCAGTTCCACGCCAAGCAGATCCATCAGCCGGCAGGAGGCCTGCAGACTATACCCCTTTCATGGCCATTTGCAGTCTGGGGGCTGGACATCCTGGGCCCGTTTCCTCGGGCGCTAGGGGGCTACCGCTACCTCTACGTCGCCGTGGACAAGTTCACCAAGTGGGCTGAAGTAGAGGCCGTCCGCACCATCCCCGCGGGTTCCGCGGTCAAGTTCATCAGGGGCATCGTGAGCTGGTTCGGGGTGCCAAACCGCATCATCACGGACAACGGTTCGTAGTTCACCAGTAACCTTTTCGAAACATACTGTGCTAACCTTGGAACGCAGATATGCTGCGCTTCGGTGGCACACCCCCGAAGCAACGGCCAGGCCGAGCGAGCCAACGCAGAGGTCCTGAGGGGCCTCAAGACCAGGACGTTCAAGAAGAAGCTGGAGGCCTGCGGCAGAGGTTGGTACGACAAGCTTTAGTCCGTGTTGTGGTCCATCCGCACAACCGCGACCAAGCCGACTGGAGAGACCCCGTTCTTCCTGGTCTACGGAGCCGAAGCGGTCCTCCCTCACGAGGTCAGACATCGCTCCGCGCGGGTCCTGGCGTTCGACGAGGCGCAGCAGGACGCCATGAGGGGGATGGACCTCGTGCTGGGGGAGGAACGTCGCCGAGAAGCCACGCTGTGAGCGGCGAGGTACCAACAAGCACTGCGACGATATCACTGCCGCAACATCCGCCCCAGAACTCTTGAGGTAGGGGACCTCGTGCTCAGGCGGGTTCTCTCCAGGGAGGGATTGCACAAGCTCTCTCCCATGTGGGAGGGCCCGTTCAAGGTTGTTCATGTTTCCAGGCCTGGCTCCGCGCGCTTGGAGACTCAGGAGGGGGTGCCGGTCCAGAACGCATGGAACATCCAGCACCTCCGGAGGTTCTACCCCTAAAAGGCCCAAAGCCTGTGAAGAAGGCGAATGCCTGTGAAGCTGTCGCATTTTGGAAAAGGCCCAGAGCCTGTGAAGAAGGCGAATGCCTGTGAAGCTGTCGCGTTTTGGAAAAGGCCCAGAGCCTGTGAAGAAGGCGAATGCCTGTGAAGCCGGCGCGTTTTGGAAAAGGCCCGGAGCCTGTGAAGAAGGCCAACACCTGTGAAGCTCGCCGCCCGTGACACTCTGACGTAATAATGAGTTGGGGCTGTACACGCCCCGGAGTCTCAGGAGCGCCGGCCTCAGGCCCTGGGGCTCCCTCCCACGCCTAGTGGCAGCACTTAGCTCTGCGCTGGTGAGAAGACGTCGAAGACTAGATTAGGTGCCGAACGTGGCTTTTTCATTTGCTTTCCGTAGTTGGATTGTTCATTCTCATTCGAAGTTTTATTGAAGCTGTTGCCATCTTTGGCTTGTGGTTCTTCGACTTTTCACTCTCCTGCCTCGATTTCTCTTATGCAAGGCCTCGCGAGGGGGAAGCCGAGCGCCCTCGCGAGTGTTCCTGTCCTAGTCGTTCAAAGGTTTCGCGACCTGGGTCCACTACAGGAGCATCCCTCCAGTCCGTGCCCCACGGGCACCGCGACACGAACACAGGGCCTGGGTCGGTCGCCCCCCGCGGCTGGGGCCGGGAACTATCCACGCGCGGGCATGTATCCGGAAGGCACGATAACGGAAGCAAAACGATGATTAACAGCAATAACCCAAACACACCCCCGCAGGGCTCCACACTACTGTCTTTTTACGTAGGAAAAAGGGAAAGAAAGAACGAATCAGGCGCAGCTCGCCTCACACCGGCCTGAAGGGAAGACTTGAGCTGCCCCGGGGGCTCAGGCCGACTCCCTCTCGCGCTTCACCGAGGCGCAACGGCGGGCAGACACGCTACCACCTCCCAAGCAGATACGACGGCGTGGAGGCTGACCGCGGCCACCGCTAGAAGAGTCGCCGCCTGAAGAAGAACCGGAGAAGCTTGGGGAACCCTGAGCGCTGCCAGTCGCGCGAGCGCTATCCTCTCCATCATCGCCGGAGCTGGGTTCCCGGCCGCGGTCGTCGCCCTCAGGGCAGCACCCTGCACGGCGACCATCTTCCCCAAACACCCTCACGTAGAGGGTGGCATCGCCGTCGAACTTGAAGTGCAGGATGCACCGACGGCTTAGGCCACGCACGCGGGCAAACGTCTGCCAACCGTGGGCCAAGGCCAGGCTACCGGCTGCGGAGACCTCCAACGAAGCCCATGAGGCCCGGCTGCAGCAGCCGTCAGCCTAGAGCCTGAGGCCGCCCGGGGCGCCGGCCGGGAGCTCACCGAGGAGGTAGCGAGGAAGTGGAAGCCGGGTGCTAGTCGGCTCCGCCGACCACACAACGAACTCCGGCAGCACCTCTGCAGCGTGAAAGCGCGGCCTAGGGGTACGCGCGACTGAAGCGCGCCCCCCGGCCGCAGCAGTCCGCCCGTCACCATGCTGGAAATCGACTTCGTGGCCGCGGGGAGCTGCCGTGGTGGCCATAGGATGTTTGCGAGGGCGCCCTCGGCCGCGCTTGGGCGGGGGAGAGGCAGACTCTACCCGGCGAGCCTTCCCCTTCTCTGCGGTCGAGAACCTCCTCGACGGGGCCATGAAGAAGAAGGAGAAGCAAAGGGGGATGAACTGGAAGGGCGCGCACCGATCCGTACTTATAGCCGGCGAGGGCCAACCGTCGGCCCCCACCATCGCAGGTAATCATGACCTGCTTTGCATGCAGGGACTTGTCCAATCCGTGCAGTTGCCGAGGCGCCATGGCGAAGTGGAGACGCCCACATCCAATCAACCGCCACGCGGCGCCCAAGGCCGTAGGCTGTTAGGGCCTGTGGCGCTTCGCGCTTACCCTTTCGCCTCCATGCACGGCCAAGTCCGGGCGCGCCTTGGGCCCGGGGGCTACTGTCGGTGTTCTGGGAACGGGGGTCCCCAGACTTGCCTGCCTGCGGCCTGCGGCGTGGCTCAAAGGGGGGCCCAGCACGGTCCATCTTCATCAACACAGACTTAAGACCCTCCCGAGGGGCCAAGCCTCGCGGGGCGGACGACACGGAGCTTCCTCAGGCACGGCCTCACCAGGCTGGCTCGCGAGGAGGCAGAGAGATCAAGGCGGGGTACCTCATGAGGAGCCCGTGACGCAAGCCATGACGACCAAGGGCGCCACGCGGGTGCCAGCCCACGCAGTGTCCTCCTTTCCCCTTTGGTGCAAAGGGGGCAAGCGCAGCCGCGGAGTACCGAGGCATCAAGAAAAGGTTGCCATTTCGGTGCAACGAGACCAAGACCAGGAGGACTGCAGGACGGAGGTCATCGTGGAGTCCAAGATGGCGTCATCACTAGAGCTTTGCGCAGGCGAGGACCAACTTTAGTCAGGATAAGTGTACTAGATGTTCCCCTTCAAAATGGCCAATTGTTGGCGCCCTTCCCGCTCAATATTTGGGAAGAAGCCTAGGGCCTTTGCATATAAATAGGACCGGCCACCCACAGGGTAGGGGGGATCGGATCAAAATCAGAGAGAGAGAAGGGTGACTGAACTCCTCCTGGCAGTTCGTCCCCCCCAACAAAGAACAGACCCTCGCAAGGCTATTCTTCCTTGTATTGTTCATCATCATCAGCCCAAGAGGCAATCCACCACACCACACACTGGAGTAGGGTATTACACGACAACGGTGGCCGAACCAGTATAAACCCTGCGTCTCTTGTGTCGTTCTTTCCATAGCTCAGATCTCATCAAGGCGGAGGGGTGCAGGTAGGTAGAAGGCGAAATCTCCGCGCACACCCCAGTGTTCGAACCTCAAGGGTCTGCCGGAACCCGAAATCCGACACCCGCGCCGACGCCGCCCGACGCCGAGTCCGGCCGGGACTCCGCCTCCCGCGCCGCTTGCCCCTTCCCCAAGCAGCCCCCTCCTTAAATACCCGCCACCGGACCCCCCAACCCCGCCGCCGCCCGCGCACCTCGCCGCCGCCGCCTTCGCCGCGCCGTGCTGCCGTCTTTGCCGCCGCGCCGCCGTCTCCACAGCGCCGCCGCCGCCCTTGCCGCGTCGCCACCGCCCGCGCTCCCCGCCGCCGCAGCCCCACCTCACCGGAGCCGCCCCGCCTCGCCGGAGGTATACACCTTGCCGTCGTTCGTTTTTTTAAAAACCGATCCGGTTTTTTAGAAACCCTAGTTCGTTTTTTAGATCGGTTCGCCGGTTTTTCTCTGTTTAGTTACTTTGCGGACGTTCGTCCGTACATTCATTTTAACGAACGGCTTTCGCTCTTTAGTTACAGACAACGAACATCCGTTCGTAAGCCTGTTCGTCAGTTTTCTTTTTCTCGGATTTTCCACGATTATTTTCAATCGTGATTTCAGATCTGATTTTCGTTTCAGTTTATCTTTTCGCTGGTTTATTGGAATCAGGCGATTGAAGCGCCTAGATCTTCGTCTCGAAACCCTCTTTCTGTTTAATCAACTTGAACAAAATTTTGGGTACAGTAAATTTGACCTTAGTCCAGATTAGTAAACGGATCTTGTGTCTTTCGCAGTTTTAGTTACATTGCTCCATTTGATTTGATTCTTTTTGCAAACCGGAGTTCTTAAGTTGAATTTTCTGGTTAGATCTTCTTATTTGAGATTTACCCGTGTTTCTTTGCTTGATTGCTTATGTATGCTATTATTTGTTTGCGATAGAACACCCGGAGTGCGGACCGTGCTACTACGAGTCCCTAGGTTTTGCGGATCGTGAGCAAGGCAAGTAACACATTGATCATACTCCTTCCATACCCAGTTTTTATGCATTAGTTCCAATCCTCAAACATTGCATGATTAGGATGTGATTAACATGTGGGTTGGTAAGTAGTTGATGAGGTAGAACCTATTGCCATGTTATATTCAAACCTTGGGAGTTACTTCTACATATTGCTTATATTGCTATGCTATGCTCATAGAAGTGGTTTGGGTGAGTGAATCCATGACAGACGTGATTAATGGTTCAACTTAAGGTGGCAACTTAAATACACATCTGGGTGGATTGTTTGTTGGGCACCTAGGGAATCCAATGTTGTCCTAGGATATCCCTGAGTACCCATGTGATCATCCTAAGGTCCGCCACCCAGGCTCAAAGGGAACTGAGATATTTTCATGCTAGAAATTTCCGTGTGCAGCCACAAGCTATTATTGGCTCTAGCATAGTTGAGTAAGTTGCGTGAAGCTCCCGAGGAGGTGGATCAGCAGGTAGAGGGATGTAGGTTGGTATGGTCTGCCCGGAGTAAGGAGTTAATGCTTCTGAAAGATTGTGTCTCGGTCATCCATTTCTCAAACACCATGTAGTGCGAGAAATCCAACGAAGGAGATCGAGCCTGGTGGGGAAAAGTGCGCAAACCTCTGCAGAGTGTATAAACTAATCATGGTTAGCCGTGTCCCTGGTTATGGACATCTTGAGTATCTAGTACTTGGAATATCCTAAGTATCTCATCACTATTAAATAATATTGTTGGGTTGTTAATTACTTTAATGGGGATTGAGTTGGAGGAACCTTCTCAATGATGTTTCAACTACCATGATAGTTAAATAAAATCTATTCCTTTGTTGTAGGGAAAATTTGGCTTTTCACAAAAACTATAACCATAGAGCATTCCACCAGCCAAATATGCATGTAGTGATAGCATTATTTTGTTCTTGCTCTACTGTGTTATTTTGCCACCATATTCCATGTGCTGACCCGTTTTCGGGCTGCAATGTATTATGTTGCAGACTTTTCAGACGAGGAGTAAGGTTTGTTAGGTCATTGCCGTGCAGCTCAGCTATGCCATTGGAGTTGATGGACTCACTTTATCTTCCAAGCCTTCCGCTGTTATCGTATTAGATGGCCTTAAGCCATATTTATTGTAATAAGTTCTCTTTTGAGACATTCGATGTAATAAGTGTGTGATTGCTACTCTGTTATAAATCCTCAAGTACTGTGTGTGTCAGCATTGCCGATCCAGGGATGACACTGAAGCACAGAGACTTGACCGTTTGAGGTCGGGTCGCTATAGGTTTTGGCGCAGGTAGGTGGAAGGTGGCTAGGGTCCTTGGCGCAGGCAGATCGGGAACTAGATGTGGCGGAAGAGGTTGCTTTGTATACCATGTAAAAGCTGGTTAAGCGTTCCTACTCCCAACAGGGGAGCTGCATGAGTATATATTGATTGTGGCTTGGAGTACAAGGATTGGCAGCGTCGAGGCTAACCAACAGGAGATATTACAGAAGGTTTTAACAGGAGATAGAAGGAGATACAACACAAAATATCTACCTGGTACTCCAACGTGACACACAAGGTGTCCGACCCAAGAGGCTCATAACAACATCTTTAACATGGACTACATACAAATGTATATAGACGTATTTTAGAGTGTAGATTCACTCATTTTGCTTCGTATATAATCCATATTGGATTCTCTAGAAGGACTTATATTCAGGAATGGAGGGAGTAGTAAATGTTTTGGTTTCTACCATTCTATGTGAGTCTTGATGTAATAAGATAAGCCTGCCATGGAAGTAGTCACAAAATAGTCATCTGGAAATGACGTAGGGGGTTGTCCCTTCTCATCATGTTCAGTTTTCTTTCATGTTTTTCACTGAACTGGGCCATTCACTACAAAAAAATACGCTTCCGTGATGATACGTGTTTGTCACAATAGGTCACGTTTTCTGTCATGTGTGTACATCCATGACGATTTTATGATAGAATCAAGATACTCATACCTGTGTTGTCGTAGAAGTGTTCCATGACAATACCAAAATTATCATCACGGAAGTGTTCACTTCCATCACGATAAACTATGCGTCATGGAAGTGCATTCGTCAAGGGTAACCAACACGTGGCATCCACCGTCACGGGTCACCATTAAGTTATCGGGTCCGGTTTTGGATCCGATAACCCGTTAATAGCCCAGACCAATGGGGATTTTCCATGTGTAAAATTCTCATTAGCCAAAGGAAACACGTGTCAGCTCGTCATTGGGTCAGATAGGCACCTATGATATGCCGACACGTGCGACGACCCAACACTGGCCTATTTAGCTTACAAAGGCCGGCCTGTTTGACTTGGTCAAAAGTTAGCGGGCCGACCCATGAAAAGCATCTTAACGGTCTGTTCGCATATAGCCCATTTTACGGCCCGGTAACTCACGGACCGTTAGGGCCTTCCCGAAATCGGCCCAACAACGTCATGTGGGCCGTCGAATATAACACCGGCACATTTCACTTTTGGCCCATGTATGGCCCACGACGTCTTTTGGCCCATATGAGGCCTTTCGTATCTTTAGGCCCTTTAGTGACCCACGGTGACTCTGGCCCATAATGAACAGTAAATTTCTTTGTACCCATTAACGACCCATGATTCACATGGGCCGTTTTCGGCCCGTGTTAGCTTTCGGCCTACTGACGGCCCATACATTCTTGGGCTCCTTTCCGGCCCTTGATTACTTCCGGCCCATTACTGGCTTGTTCCCTTAATGGGCCAAATTTGGCCCGTGGTTAGAATCGGCCCGTTTGTGGCATGTTAACAAATTGCGCCATTTCCAGCCCGTCCTATATTCTGGCCCATTAACGACCCGTTGTGCCTATGACAGAATTAAGCCTTTGTTATCCTCTGGTCTGTTAACGGCCCGTTGCCATGCTGGCCCGATACCAATTACGCTCGTTTATGGCCCATGTGGACCCATTTATCTGACGACCCGAGGCCCACCGATTCTATGGCCCGTTGGAGGCCCATTTATCCGACGGCCCGTAGGAGGCCCATGGATCCTACATCTTGTAGTAGGCTCAAGGTTACCACGGTCCGTATATGGCCCATGGTTGTTGCGGCCACTAGCAAACCAGAGAAAAAGAAGACTAGGAAATAAATAAGCCAGAAACTAAGGCTAGGCTATTAAGGCAATTGCACAAATTACATCCACTGGGCATCAAAGTTCGCCACTAGTGCAAATATGGGGAACACCCTACACTATACAAAAATTTCTTGCTGTTTTCTTGAGCTGGTGGATGCACGTTAAGAACAAATTTTCTATCGCCACAAAACAAATTACAACCATAAAACAAATGGAAGGTTGGCATAAAAGTTAACAGTCTGGCAGATAAATGCACCACCAGAAGTTCAGAAGCTCAGTTCATTTGACCTGACTGTTAAGTTTTCATGTTGTACTGTCCAATGGAGCACCATAACCTTTGCCTTCATTTCTCCTAGGCTCCTGAAGAGCGTTGCAAATGTATGATCGTCTGGTTTCAAAACCATGCATATCTTGACAACATCAAACAATGGTTGTCCTTGTTTCACAAAGGGTCTCTGTTAGGGAATGGACTTGTGTCTGGAGCATAGATATAACATTGTTTTGAGCTTTCATATCTTGATCATGAGGCAGTTTGGATGAGATTACCTTAACAACCAACCCAGTATTACACAGGAACAGGCTTTTGGCACTGTTAGTGGACAGGTGCTGACCCACTGCAGCAAGAGGTGACATTGCGGTTATAGTTGCCTCGTCACCTTCAGAAGGTGGTGGTTCCACCATTTTTTCCATAGCTTGCTGAAAAGTTGAGTTTTTACATTAGTAGTATGAGAACAAAATATATTAAGGAGGCAGTAAAACCAAACAAAATAGCTTTGGCCTATATACAGAACTTATTCTGGTGAACCCATGTAAAATATTAGTTGTATTTTACTGCAAAGTACATAATAAAACCAGGTTCCAAACATATGACCATGTACCATGGCTAATGTATTGTCTATTTCTTCACATTGTATTGATAGCTAAGGATAAAGAGACAAAGTTTATAATACAGTAATCATAGTATCAGATCATTCATATCACAGAACAACTGAGAACAGACAAACAAGCAATTGTAACGTTGTGTGGTCAAGTCCAGCACGAAACTAGATTACAGATCAAGATCAAAGGAACATCACTCCTCTCTTTTAAACCTTGTAAGATGCAATGATACGCTAAGACAATTGTGTATAAAATTGAAAAGAGTAACAGACATTGGCTGCAAACCATGCAGTTCAATGCACAAGTCAGAGTAAGTAGTAGTTAAAAGGCATGAGGATTAAGGACTTACAACATCGGCTTTGACTGGTGTAGCCATGCCCTTCGTCTTGCTGGTGTGACAGTCCTTGAAGATTTCCACAACATTTGGTTCAGGTACTTTTTGGTCCTTGCGGGCTTTCCTCTGCATTTGGAAGATGTCAACATAGATCTGATAATATGGCACATCGAAAAGAGTGAAACATCGGCTAATTAAAAGAGCCTTGCAGTGTGCAATATATCTACGAGATCCTGTCTTCTGTTGGAATTTCACTTTCGTACGGTTGGTCTTGTTCTTTGAACAGTTCACCTACAAGATGATAGATTTGTGAGGCACATGCGTAAATAGGAGTTCAACATATGATATGATCACATACATATAACATACTTGATACTTTGGATCAGACCAGTGTTTAACGAGGCCTCTCCAGTCTTCATCCGATATATTTTCCACTAGAGATGTTTGGGCAAGTTCACTGTCACAGAGCAGAGTTGAAAACATGGCTGCAAGCTTGTCTGGTTGCATCATCTTGGCTATCCAACTTGAACCTCATCTGTTGAAAATTATGGGAGTCTCATTATTAGCAAACCTAGAAAGTATGGGACAGAGCAAGGCAATATTACTAGTTTCCATACATAACCATACTTATGGATAAATGGTCGAGGAAGGTGATGAACTGGGTTTCATCTTTGTCATTCCTATACTGAATCCATGTTGGGAGGATACGTGCATGACACCTAACGGCAACCGCTGCCTCTGATACTAACTTGGCCGACTCTGTAGCATCACATGGCCTTTTTAAACCTGCCTCTAAACAAATCTCCATTCTTCCTCCTCTAGATTTAGTTAACCTATCGAGCATTATCCCTGATGTTTGTTTCCTCTTGGCCTAGGTGCTAGTCCAACAACAAACATAGGAAGTGTTAGTGTACATCAAACTGTGAGACTACATATAAACAAGCATGCAACTATAACTTGACTCCAGCAACTACCTTCTTTCTGTTAAAGCTCACAAGGTTCATCTGATCTTTCCAACCCATCTTGTGTCAAGAGTGCTTTAGAAGTAGTGTCAGGTGGCAAGGGAGCTTGGGAACGTGCTGCTAGCTGAGTTGACAAATGAGTAACTCGTGCAGCTCGTGGTATTGTGGAAGGTGTTGCAACAACTAGGGCTGTCACTACTTCTTTGGTGGCAGATATTAATTTCTGTTTGGCTTGTTTTGCAACTCGTGTAGCACGGGATACCGCGTTTGTACAATATTCCGGTGGACTTTGACCTTCTATTGCACCATCAGTACCAGCAGAATTTGCATAACTCTTCTACTTCCGTTTCCATGTGTCCCTAGTACTAACACCATCCCCTGTCATTCTGTGTTCCTTCCTCTTTCTCTGTGCAATGTTAAGTTAAGCCAACAAGAAAAAGAATAAAAATTTAGTTCTTTAGAACAAATCGAGCATGATACAGACGAACTGAACTTTGATGTTAGACAACCACATGATAGGATGATGTAATATGTACGAAAAACATGACACCATGAGATAATCAGAACGATGATGTGTAAACTAAGCAGAAGTCATTTTAATAAACTAGAAGCAATGCAATGGAAGGTAGACACCATATGAAAGATGCTACAAATATCACTCTGCCAAGTTAACGTTGTCTCATCATAACTGCCGTTTAAACAGATGTGAAGTAGTACAAGAAATAAATCATATGTAAGATGCAAACAACATAACACTACCAAGTTAAAGTTCTCTCGTCATTAGTGCCATTGCATATTAACAACATTGCATATTCACAGCTCATGACATGTAAACTCAGAAGAAGGCATTTCAACAAATTAGAAGCAATGAAAGTTAGACACCATATGTAACACCCAATGAATATCACTCTACCAAGTTAAAACTGTCTCGTCATTAGTGCCATTTCAACAAATTAGTAGTACAAGCTAGAAAATAACGCGAGATGTCAACTATATCAAACTCCCAAGTGAAACATGTCTTGTGAAAAGTGATTGTTGCAGGTTACACAATAGTAGTACTTTGATGTAAGAACATGGTGTGATAGACAGATATTGTATGTTCTAGAAACAGGAACACGTGTCTTATTCACAAGTATAATGTGTAAAGTAAGCAGATGGAATTCAAAAAAATTAGAAACAATACAAGCTACACATCATACATAACATGCAACCACATATAACAGTGCCATGTTAGAGGGAGCACCTCTAATGGTGGACAAGGGGGGACGTGCTCATCATCAACACAACTAATTGGAATGTCGATGCATGTGTTGTGTTCCAAATCTTGTTGGGGGGATGGCCGAGTAGAATGTGTAGAGGCCCTTCGTTTGGAAGAAGCACCTTTATCCACTACCTTGCTAATTTCCTTCTATGTTATTGATTTTGCATTGTCAAGTAAAACCGACAAGAAAAAGAAATAAAATTCACTCTTCAGAACTCATTCATGCATGATACTGACAATCACTACCTTGATGTAAGGCAAACACATGATACGAGGATGGGATATGTACAAAAAACAGGACAGCATGGCATATTAACAACTATTTGTGTAAACTAAGCAAAACTAGTTTAATCAAATTACAAGCAATACAAGTGAGGCACCGTATGCAACATGCAAGACAGTATCACACTGCCAAGCTAGAGAAAGTACCCGGGATGCCGGTTTCGCCGGAAGACCACCATCAGTCCCTTCCTTATTTTTTGCTTCCTATTTCTTAATTGTATTGCCTTGTCAAGTCAAACCCACAAGAAAAATGAATAAAAATTCGCTTTTCAGAACTCATTGATGCAGGATGCTGACGAGCACTACTTTAATGTAAGTTGACCGCATGATAGGACGATTGAATGTGTAAGAAAAAGGACATCATGGCATCACAGCTATGATGTGTGAACTAAGCAGAAGGCATTTCAACAAATTAGAAGCAATGAAAGCTAGAGACCATATGAAAGATGCAACGAATATCACTCTACCAAGTTAAAACTGTCTCGTCATAAGTTCCATTTCAACAAACTAGAAGTAGGACAAGCTAGAAAAGAATGTGATATGTAACCTATATCACACTCCCAAGTCAAACATGTCTTGCGAGAAGTGATTGTTGCAGGTTACACAACACTAGTACTTTGATGTAAGAACATGGTGTGATAGACAGATATTGTATGTTCTAGAAACAGGAACACTTGTCTTATTCACAAGTATAATGTGTAAAGTAAGAAGATGGAATTCAACAAAATTAGAAGCAATACAAGCTAGACATCATACATAACATGCAACCACATATAACAGTGCCAAGTTAGAGGGAGCACCTGTGATGGTGAACTAGGGGAGAAGTGCTCATCGTCAACACAACTACATTGAGTGTCTATGCATGTGTTGTCTTGCAAATCTTCTTGGGGGGGGGGGTGGCGGAGTAGAATCTATAGAGGCCCTCTGTTTGGAAGGAGAACTGAGGGAGTCCTGGATTAGGGGGTGTCCGGATAGCCGGACTATACCTTCGGCCGGACTCATGGACTATGAAGATACAAGATTGAAGACTTCGTCCCGTGTCCGGAAGGGACTTTCCTTGGCGTGGAAGGCAAGCTTGGCGATACGGATATGTAGATTTCCTACCATTGTAACTGACTCTGTGTAACCCTAGCCCTCTCCGGTGTCTATATAAACCGGAGGGTTTTAGTCCGTAGGGACAACAATCATACCATAGGCTAGCTTCTAGGGTTTAGCCTCCTTGATCTCGTGGTAGATCTACTCTTGTACTACCCATATCATCAATATTAATCAAGCAGGACGTAGGGTTTTACCTCCATCAAGAGGGCCCGAACCTGGGCAAAACATTGTGTCCCCTGCCTCCTGTTACCATCCGCCTAGACGCACAGTTCGGGACCCCCTACCCGAGATCCGCCGGTTTTGACACCGACATTGGTGCTTTCATTAAGAGTTCCTCTGTGCCGTCGCCATCAGGAAGGATGCCTCATCCCGTCTTTAAAGACGGCACCGTTGCTAAGGGAGCTTTGGCTGTCGGCCAGACTCTTAGGCTAGGTGGTTTCCTTATGACCGCCCGTTCGGCTACTGCACCGACGATGACCTCTCGGGTCATCGAAAGAAATCTTCACGTCAGCTCGGAATTCGCCGAGCAGCTAGATCCAATGGAGCTCTCTTCCCTAAATGAGCTCTTGGATCGCTTCGTCGCCCTGGGAGTCGCTACGGATTACGACCAGATTGGGCCTAAACCCGATCTAAGAGAGATTAACTCTCCCCAGGTCACCCATTACGTTGCCGTGGTAGAGGGACAGCGCGGCGACCCCTCATCTATCTTAAGGACTATCTATGTCTGGATTCCCGATCCCTCCAAGCCGGATACCCGCAGAGGGGAGGACATCACTCAAGACCTGAACTTAAAGTCAGGCGACAGGCTAGATTCATTGGACAGCATCCAAGAATCCAAACTTCCGAGTTCGGAAACTCCTTGGCCCCTGGGTCTCAGATTGGGTGAGGTTTCGGATTTGATTCCACCCACCCACTCGTACATAAGCGATCTATCCCAAATTAGGCAAGAGCCCGAAGAAACCGTACATCATTACTGGGCCAAATTCCTCCTGGTTATGAACAAGATACAGGACTGCCGCGAGGAAGACGTAATTTCATTCTTCTGCAATAATTGCACGGACAAGGGAATCCTCAACACCATAAGTCGCCGTGATATTACACGCTTCGCTGACTTGGCGTCCATAGTACGAAAGTACTGTGCGATGGAAAGCGCCTGGAAAACCGAAATAAAATTTTGGGACAATCCGGCCTTGAATACAAACCCAGTCCGAAATAAAAGGGTGCATCATCGCCAGACACCCGGGTTCAATACCAAAAAGCAAAAGCCCTCTACAGGGTACGGAACCGTGCTGGAAGGATGGCTTAATGGACCCTGTAAAATTCACAGTGCAGAGGGCGCCACACCAACTCATAGCCTTAGAGCAAGTTGGATACTCCGGCAGGTGGCAAAAATTGGCGAAGATCTTCTAATTCCAGAAGCTACAAAAAGCCACCCCAGAGACACCAGTACGGTATTAACAGTCTTCGAGACTTTCGCATCAAATAATATGTGAAAAAGAACACTCCACAGCCTTGCCGAAGTCTACCAAGTAGCAATAATAAACCCATGGAGTGACACGACTATTACTTTTAACGCCAGTGATGAACCTAAATTCTGAACAGTCCGAGCACTAGCCGCACTGGTCCTCAGTCCAATAGTGGACGGCTTTCGTCTTACCAAGGTACTCATGGATGGAGGCAGCGGATTGAACCTCATTTATGAGGAAACCCTTCAAAAAATGGAAATAGACTGGAACCGCATTGAGCGAAGCAGCACAACCTTTAGAGGAATAATCCCCAGTCGGGAAGTGCGCTGTATAGGAAAAATCACACTAGATGTGGTGTTCGGCACGCCGGATAATTACAGGTCCGAAGAGGTCACATTCCAAGTGGCCCCGTTCAGTAGCGGATATCACGCTCTGCTCGGGCGGGAAGCGTTTACAATCTTCCAAGCAATACCCCATTACGGGTACATGAAGCTCAAGATGCCCGGGCCTAACGGAATCATCACTCTCGCTAGTGATCCGGACATAGCACTCCGCGCCAAAAACAAGACAGCCGCACTGGCCCTCGAGGCGCTATCCGAAGCCCTAGCGGCTGAGGAACTGACTTCGCTGCGCTCCACGGTGAATAGGGACGATGTGATACTCGACAAAAGATCCAAGTCCACCTCCTTTAAACCGGCGGACGAAATAGTCAAATTCCAGGTCCATCCAACGGACCCTAATAAAACAGCTTCCATCGGGGCACAGTTAAACCCTGATGTAGATGCCGCACTGCGAGAGTTCCTACGAGAGAACTGGGACATTTTTGCCTGGCACCCTTCAGACATGCGAGGAATCCCACGCAGGCTGGCCGAACACAGCTTAAATATCCTAAAAGGATTCAAGCCAGTCAAACAGGCTCTTCGGCGTTTTTCCGAACCTAAGAGACAGGCCATGGGAGAGGAACTAGCGAAGCTATTGGAGGCCGGATTCATCAAAGATATAAAACACCCGGACTGGCTAGCAAACCTGGTGATGGTACCAAAGAAGGACAAATCTTGGCGCCTATGCGTTGATTTTAAAGACCTTAACAAGGCTTGCCCAAAGGATCCCTTCCCTCTCCCCCACATCGATCAAATTATCGACGCTACCGCAGGACATGATTCGTTGTGTTTCCTCGACGCATACTCCGGCTACCATCAAATAAAGATGGCAAAGTCAGACCAAGCCGCAACGACATTCATCACACCATACGGCCCATTCTGCTTCAACACAATGCCCTTCGGGCTCAAAAACGCCAGCGCAACATATCAGCGCATGATTCAGACATGTCTGGCAAACCAGATCGGCAAAACAGTGGAGGCATACGTAGATGATGTGGTCGTTAAAACAAGACATGTCGAATCTCTAGTAGATGACTTGAGGCTAACATTCGGTAACCTCCGAACATACGACATCAAGCTCAACCCGGAAAAATGCGTTTTCGGCGTTCCAGCCGGAAAGCTCTTGGGCTTCATTGTATCCTGTAGAGGAATTGAAGCAAATCCAGCCAAGATCTGAGCTCTGTCACAATTGGATATCTCGAAGGACCTCAAACAAATACAAAAATTAACCGGATGCGTGGTGGCTCTAAGCCGCTATATCTCCCGCTTGGGAGAAAAGGCCCTACCCCTTTACCGCTTCCTTCGGCGCACTGAACACTTTGAGTGGACGGATGCAGCCACGGCCGGACTCGACGAAATAAAAGCCATCTTGGCAACAAACCCAGTCCTGGCTGTGCCAAACATTGGCGAACCAATGCTATTATACATTGCAGCAACCCATCAGGTCGTAAGCGCAGTGCTCGTCGTCGAACGAGAAGCAGACGGACACAAATTCCCCCTTCAAAAGCCGGTCTATTACGTGTCCACTGTCCTCACTCCCTGCAAATCACGGTACCCGCATTATCAAAAGATTGCGTACGCGGTATTCATGGCATCCCAGAAGCTACGACACTACTTTCAAGATTGTTCAATAACAGTAGCCTCGGAAGTACCACTTAACGATATTATAAACAACCGTGACGCAACAGGCCAGATTGCAAAATGGGCCATTGAGTTCCTCCCATTCAACATAACTTATAAGCCACGACAAGCCATCAAATCGCAAGTCTTGGCCGACTTCGTCGCAGAATGGACGGAGGCCGAACTCCCTAAAGAATATGGCACATATTCAAATTGGATCATGCATTTCGACGGTTCCAAGATGTTGGCCAGACTGGGGGCTGGCGTCGTTTTAACGTCCCCCACAGTAGACACAGTTCAATACGTACTACAGATTATGTACACGGACTCCAACAATGCAGCCGAATATGAGGCCCTTTTACATGGTCTCTGGATGGCAGTATCCATGGGCATCCAACGCCTAGAGGTGCGCGGGGACTCGAACCTCGCAATATCCCAATTAAATGGAGACTTCGATGCCAAGGATCCAAAAATGGCAGCTTACCGCAACGCCGTCCTAAAAATGTCAGCTCGGTTCGAGGGGCTTGAATTTCACCATATAGCCCGGGAAAATAATCAGGCGGCAGATGTCCTGGCACGCATCGGTGCAAAACGCGATGTAGTCCCCCTCAACATCTTCTTAGAAAGGTTGTTCAAGCCATCCGTAGTATGGGAAGGGGAGCCGAACAATAACAGCCCGGACCCAACCGCACTGCCTGACACCGAACATTCTAACAAAATCGGAGGCTCTGCCAATGAAATAACACCTTCAGCCCACGTAATAATGGTCGTCATCGCCCCGTGTACAGAACCATTCCTCGCCTACCTTACTAGGCAGGAACTCCCCGAGGACCAAAATGAGGCACGCTGCATAGTGCGGCGATCTAAAGCCTACAGAGTCCACGAGGGAGAGCTTTATAAGAAAAGCACGGACACAAATTCCCCCTTCAAAAGCCGGTCTACTATGTATCCACTGTCCTTATTCCGTGCAAGTCACGGTACCCGCATTATCAAAAGATTGCGTACGCGGTATTTATGGCATCCCGGAAGCTGCGACACTACTTTCAAGAGTGTTCAATAACAGTAGCCTCGGAAGTGCCACTTAACGATATTATAAACAACCACGACGCGACAGACCGGATTGCAAAATGGGCCATTGAGCTCCTCCCGTTCGACATAACTTACAAGCCACGGCGAGCTATCAAGTCGCAAGTCTTGGCCGACTTCGTCACAGAATGGACGGAGGCCGAACTCCCTAAAGAGTGCGGCACATATTCAAACTGGGTCATGCACTTCGATGGCTCCAAAATGTTGGCCGGTCTAGGGGCTGGCGTAGTTTTGACGTCCCCCACAGGAGGCACAGTTCAATACATACTCCAGATAATGTACATAGACTCCAACAACGCAGCCGAATATGAGGCCCTTTTACATGGTCTCCGGATGGCAGTATCCATGGGCATTCAACGCCTAGAGGTGCGCGGGGACTCGAACCTCGCAATATCCCAAATAAATGGAGACTTTGATGCCAAGGATCCAAAAATGGCAGCTTATCGCAACGCCGTCCTAAAAATGTCAGCTCGGTTCGAAGGGCTCGAATTTCACCATATAGCCCGGGAAAAATAATCAGGCGGCAGATGTCCTGGCACGCATCGGCGCAAAACGCGATGTAGTCCACCCAACATCTTCTTGGAAAGGCTGTTCAAGCCGTCCGTAGTATGGGAAGGGGAACCTGGCAATAACAGCCCGGACCCAACCACACTGCCCGACACCGAACACTCTGACATAATTGGAGGCTCTGCCAATGAAATAACACCTTCAGCCCACGTAATAATGGCCGTCATCGCCTCGTGGACAGAACCATTCCTCGCCTACCTTACCAGGCAGGAACTCCCCAAGGACCAAAATGAGGCACACTGCATAGTGCGGCGATCTAAAGCCTATAAAGTCCATGAGGGAGAGCTTTATAAGAAAAGCACTACCGGAGTCCTTCAAAGGTGCATCTCCGAAGAGGAAGGGCGGAACCTCCTGGCTGAAATTCATGCCGGAATCGGCGGTCATCACGCTGCAGCTCGGTCCCTTGTAAGCAAGGCCTTCCGTACAGGCTTTTATTGGCCGACGGCCCGGGCAAACGCCCAGGACTTAGTCCAACGATGCGTCGGTTGCCAGCTTTTTGCAAACCAAAGCCATATGCCACCCACCGCCCTCCAAACTATCCCCATCACTTGGCCCTTCACGGTCTGGGGGCTTGACATGGTTGGAACCCTTAAAGGCGGAACCCACAAGAAAAAATACTTACTGGTCATGGTGGATAAG
Organism: Triticum urartu; assembly: GCF_056163025.1. NCBI lineage: Eukaryota > Viridiplantae > Streptophyta > Magnoliopsida > Poales > Poaceae > Triticum > Triticum urartu. The sequence continues at coordinate 291,886,085 of NC_141877.1, read as the reverse complement.
TTCACCAAATGGATAGAAGCCAAGCCTGTTAAGATGGCCGAATCCGGACCGGTGATAGACTTTATATCCGGGGTTGTACACTGTTACGGCGTCCCCCACAGCATCATCACTGACAACGGCACGAACTTTACGGCCGACGAGGTAAAACTCTGGTGCAAAAACATGGGCATCAAGCTCGATTATGCTTCCGTCTATCACCCACAAACTAACGGTCAGGTCGAACGTGCAAATGGTCTTATTATGAGCGGCATCAAACCCAGATTAGTGCGGTCCCTTAAGGAATCTAATACGTATTGGGTAGAGGAGCTCGACTCCGTACTCTGGGGGCTGCAGACCACGCCGAATCGCATCATCGGATACACACCATTCTTCATGGTGTACGGCGCAGAGGCAGTTTTGCCTTGCGACATAATTCATGACTCACCTCGAGTGCGCATGTACGAAGAAAGAGAAGCCGAGCTCGATCGGTAGGACAGTTTGGACGCCTTGGAGGAAGAGCGTGACGTGGCAAAAGCCCGTTCCGCATTCTATCAACAGCAGGCTCGAAGATACCAAAGCAGAGAAGTACGGGCCAAAAATTACAACGTTGGCGAATTAGTTCTATGCCTGCCGGACAAGCAAAAGGACAAACTCAAGCCCAAGTGGGAAGGTCCCTTCATAATTGACCAAGTCCTGACTGGTGGAGCGTACCGCCTGCGAGATGCATCGGATAACCGAGTCGAGCCGAACCCATGGAACGCAGCCCGTCTCAAAAGATTCTACGCCTAGCGCCGGATTCTGTGTTCGTCTCCTTCCTCTGTCCATTTTTTATATACTTTCTGTCTTACATTTCTCTCCTTCTCCCCCTCTCTCTCTTATAGCCTTTAAAGGCTCATACAGTCATGCTCTATCCGCGCTCATTAAACCTTGGGGCTTCTTTAAACAGAAGCTTATTTATACGGGCTTCATGCCCAACACATGTGTCACACTTCCGCATGTACCTTTTATTCACCATTATATGCATCGATATGACTTAAGTTTTGGCCAAGATGGGTTGCCTGGCTCCTGTGCTTACCCCTACGTTCCCGATTCTTCGGCTAGGTGGTAAAGGGAGCACCTTTGCGATTGTTACTGCCGGGTCAGCCAGATGTGTACCTCAGACTAGGTGAAGCCGAAAGCTAGCGTTCTTAAGGGAATATTCGGTCGGTGAACTAAAGATGATCTTTTTTTGACTTATTTATCTATACGCCCCGAGATGTTTTTCCTGCGTCTCTTTTCGCAGAATGGACATGCACTTTAGGGCATGCCTCCCAGGGAAAGGAACCCCTAACGGAACTATTCTCCCTGGAAGATGTTTCTTACTAACCATGTAATATAACATAACTAGTTGGGCACTTGTCTGTTCAAGCACTAATGACTCCTACGCCTGGTCTCCACGCATACCCTGGTTCTTATATAACCGCGAGGGTATTCGGACACACTCCGGACCGTCAGGTCCCGAGGTTGAAGCGAAAAGGTCGGCCATGACAAACGATCTACAATCTGGCTAGAAGGCATTACACATGTCAATTAAAATTACATAGTCAATCTGACTGATTATATTCCTCTTCAATACCATCTAACAGGCTGTCTAGCTTACAGTCCTGTTGGGAATACTTTGCGGCCAATTCTACTTGGCCGTATACTAAGCTCACAGGTATCTCCTTCCCATCGGGCCCCACGGGTCCGACCTCGGGCATGTGGTTTGGGTCAACCTTCGTGTACCGCGTCTTCACCATGGCCCAGGCCTCCCTGGCGCCTTGACGGCAGGCCGACATCTTCCACAATCGGAAGCGCCGCCGCGCTCCCTTCAGCTTCTCTACAAGCTCTCCAAGGCCTTCGGGCATGGAGACGGATGGCCACAAGCCCTGGGCAATGCCTTGCATCACCTGCCGAACTAGCTCGTGCAGTTGTGAGAGCTCGGGAAGAAGGTCACCCGTAGAACCGGGCATTTCCTCTGCAGGACGACCTGTTAGCATACCTACAGACATTACTCTGTTAGTCGACTTCCTCACCGAACTCGTTTTTTCAAAGTTCATTTAAGCGCTTACTAAATATGCCGCGTCGAAGCCGTTGATTCTCCTTAACGGAGTCCAACAGCTGGGCACGAACATCCTTTAGTTCAACGCCCAGCTTGGTGTTGGCATCTTGGAGATTGTTCTTCTCCTGCCTCACCTTTGTCAGCACGCTCTCACCAGCCTTCAGCTGGCGTAGGAGTCGTTGCTCTTCCGGATTTAATCCGGCACCATCTGCAATTTCATTTGTCAGATTTGCACCCACGCCGCGCTTTGCAAAATACTTATCTTTCGAAGCGTATATTACTAGAGGGGGTCTCCTTGGGCTCCCCTGTCGCGGCTAGTGCGGCCTCAAGTTGGGCTTTGCACTCTTCCAGCTCCTGGGACAGTAGGGTATTCTTTTCTGTAAGAACCTGCATAACAAATGATCCTTAAATCAGTTATTCTAATTGTTTCAAGTCTCGGGGGCTACTGGTATATATATAATTACCAAAATTTTCTTACTAGTATGTCTTTTACATATTGCTCCGTGGCTCGGGCTAGACCATTTTGAGCGGCACGGAGGTACGCATCTCCCGAATTGAAGGCACCCAATGCCTCTTGGGAGAAACAAGCGTCGCGAAGAATCGTCCGGCGACGCCTGTGGTTCATGGCACTCTCCACCTCGGAATTGGTGGCAGACAGCCTGTCCGCATCCTCTGTCGGAGGAGCGTCCGGTGCGCGCCTTGTGTCCACCTCCGCTTCCGGACCAGGCTTTGGAGCCTGGCTGGTGGAGGCGCAATTGGCACCCTCTCCGGATATAGTCCGGTGAGGTCTCTTCATCCTGAAGAGAGCACGAGCGTTAATATGCCTTGAAGGAATAACACCTGGGAAGAAGATGCCGCGCTATACCTTTGCGCCGGCGTCTCAGTCCGTACCGCACTTCTTTTCAGACCGCGGGGCCTTGCCGCCCCTCGTTGGCTAGTCGCCGCAGGCTCGGCCTCCCGTCTCAAGGACCTCCCCTGCAAAACACGGTTGTCATACGGCAATCGAAAACACGCGAGGATAGATCCCTTTTCAAAAGTGCTGGGACTTCGGTCTCAGTTACCTGTGAGGCTGGGAGTAGCCCTGGTTAATCGGCCGTAATGGCCACCAAGGCGTTGTCCTTGCTCAATTGATGAAACACCCCATCAATCAGCTCCACAGATAAGTCTGGATCCTCTTGAGAGGCCGGGTCGAGGGACCGTCCCGGATCCTCGGGTTGTGGAGGAGGGCTGTTTATTTCTTTAACAGCCTGGCGCAATTCCTGCGTTGAAGTCGTTAGACTGAATATTTAACAATGGGAATATAAAACGGATGGGCAAGTAAAAGTGTCCACTTACCCAACTTGGGGGATTGTACATGGAAAATCCACCCTGTGGGTTGACGCGGAGAAATTCCTGCTCCTCTCCCTTGTACAAAGCGGACAAGGTCTTTATTAGAGCGGCAGCCGAATCCGGCCCCTTACGGCCGTGGCGGGTGGCGTCGTCCTCCCCGTTGAAGTCCCACATGGGGTGGCCTCTATACTGGAGCGGCTGCACCCCTCGCATGATGCATGTGGCCATGACCCCGATCATGGTCAGTCCGGAATGAGCTAACAATCTTATCCGGCCCATCAGGTAAAGAACGTCCTTGTCGCTTTCCCTCTGAGGGCTCCGTGCATGCCAGCTTAGGCGCTTCTTTAGGGGAGCACTGTCGAACTCAGGGAGGCCCATCCGGACAGGATCCAGCAGCGGGACATCCTCTATATAAAACCATTCCGAAGGCCAGTCCTTGGACGCCTTCTTTGGGGTTCCGGATAGATATCCGGTCCTGGCGATGCGCCACACTTCGGCTCCGTCCACTTGATATATTGACCCCTTCTGAGTACAGGGCACAAGGCAGAATAGCCTTTTCCACAACGCGAAATGAGCCTCGCAGCCCAAAAACAGCTCGCAAAGGGCTATGAAGCCCGCGATATGCAATATGGAGGCAGGCGTGAGGTTGGGCAGCTGGAGGCCATAGAACTCCAGGAGCCCCCGGAGAAACGGATGAATTGGAAATTCGAGCCCTCTTATTAAGTAAGGGACAAGGCATACCCGCTCTCCTTTGAAGGGATTGGGGGCGCTCTCCGCTTGCTCTCCACCATTATAGGTGGCAAGTTCGGCTCGAACCGGGACCATATAGGCCGGGGGGAGAAATCCCTTGGTCTGGAGCGTCACTAGCTCGCTATGCGGGATGGAGCATCTCTTCCAATCTCCAGGCTGAGGGCTGGAAGGGCGAGAGGAGGAGCTATGGCGGTCGGCCATGATAGAATGGACCTCTGTCGGATACGCTCCGACGAATACTCGCGGAGGGGAGAAGGTGTGGTTTGGATCTAAATCCTCGTCCCCTTAAATAGGAAGCTCATTCACGCGGCTAGGGGTGTAAATATAAAGAAAACACCCTGACTTTTCGTATTCGTTTGACACATGGAAGACGGCCATTATTGGGCGTAGAAGCCAAGGAGCACTACATTTACAAGAAACCGAACACTATTCAACAGGTACACGGAATTTGGAGGAGAACCCACCTTGCAATGCCGAAGACAATTTGCGCGCCGGACTCGTCGTCATTGAAGCCTAGTTCGGGGGCTACTGAGGGAGTCCTGGATTAGGGGCTGTCCGGATAGCCAGACTATACCTTCGGCCGGACTACTGGATTATGAAGATACAAGATTGAAGACTTCGTTCCATGTTCGGAAGGGACTTTCCTTGGCGTGGAAGGCAAGCTTGGCGATACGGATATGTAGATTTCCTACCATTGTAACCGACTCTGTGTAACCCTAGCCCTCTCCGGTGTCTATATAAACCGGAGGGTTTTAGTCCGTAGGGACAACAATCATACCATAGGCTAGCTTCTAGGGTTTAGCCTCCTTGATCTCGTGGTAGATCTACTCTTGTACTACCCATATCATCAATATTAATCAAGCAGGACGTAGGGTTTTACCTCCATCAAGAGGGCCCGAACCTGGGTAAAACATTGTGTCCCCTGCCTCCTGTTACCATCCGCCTAGACGCACAGTTCGGGACCCCCTACCCGAGATCCGCCAGTTTTGACACAGACAAGCACCTTTATCCACTGCCTTGCTAATTTCCTTCCGCTTTATTGATTTTGAGCTGTCAAGTAAAACCAATAAGAAAAAACAATAAAATTCACTCTTCAGAACTCATTCGTCCATGATACTGACAATCACTACTTTGATGTAAGGCAAACACATGATACCATGATGGAATATGTACGAAAAACATGACAACATGGCATATTCACAACTATTTGTGTAAACTACACAGAAGCCATTTCAACCAATAAGAAGTAATGCAAGCTAGACACCACATGAAAGAAGCAACCAATATGACTCTGCCAATTTAAAAGTGTCCCATCATAAATGCCGTTTCAACAAATTAGAAGTAGCGCATGCTATAAATCATATGAAAGATGCAACCAATATCACATTGCATATACTAAAGGTGTCTCTTCATATTGATTGATGCAGGATACAAAAAACAATAGTTTCATGTAAGGACATGCTTAATAGACAGATGTACTATGTACTAAAAACAGGAAGGCATGTCACATTAACAGGTATAATGTATAAACTAAGCAGAATAGCACATGCAATTTAACCAGATTTGAAGAATAAAATCTACTAGCACAAATGCCCATGCGTTGCAACGGGAGAAAAAAACAACAAATTTTTAACCCAAAGTCTCAAGACCACCCTCCTCCCACAACCCACCATCGGACATGATGACATCAACAAACTCTTTAAAATCCTCCATGCTGCCATGAAAAGATGTGTTGCACAAAAACATAAACGTGAAAGGATTTCATAAGTGTATTGAAGGTGTATGTAATTTAAACCATAGAAATATCCATCCCATTGCGAGTATCTCTTCATGCCTTTGTTGGGGTTGCTTAGTGGAGCCCTATATATATCGCATTATACCAAAAATAGTGAAATTCATTTTAGTACAATGTCTTTGCCTCACTACGGAGGTAACACAAATTTCCATGAACCAGTGTTGGCTAGGTTTAGGGAATGTATAGTGTAGCGCTATTCATATCCAATGATATTATGAGCATTGTACCAAAATCCTCCACCCCTGGCTAATATAAGATAGAAAACTGTGGAGTTTGTGTTGCACACATCGTGTACTCCGAGTCTGACTAATTGTGCTTTGGCGACGGGTAGAAAACACACACAAAACATGCAAAAGTTGTCATGTTCTAGCTTTTCGCAAGTTCATGTTTCTTGTGTGAGGTGTGTAGATGATCTGAAAATTACGGCTCCTATGACATGAAGATATAGAAAAATATTGATTCAAGTATCATGGAAACGTTTGCAAACTTGGAGATCTTGTTTGCAACAGGGGAAAAAACAATGTACACCCCTAACCAGTAAACCTTAGAACCACATTTTTGTATTTTAACACGATATTCCATTTGAGTTGTTGCTTATACTCCTTTTGATCCTTGCCATTGGTGGCTACTCTGTTCACTTGTCAGTCTCAAGATGATGAACTCGACCACCATCATACATGTCATTCAATCGTGCTAGCGCAAGAAAATATTTAAAACTTGAAAAGCAATCTCGTCGAGCTGAAAGAGAGCCCCACCCTCCGCAGCTATCTCAATATGTACACGGAAGTGGCATCGACGAGGGAGCGACTGGAGCACAGCGGATGGCGGCGCCCTTCTTGTCCGGCATGGCAAGGGAGCGGACGACATCTAATCCTCCACATAAATGGGTGACACGCAGGCGAAGTGGTAATGTGGGAAGGAGGCGCGTCGTGGTGACGGCGCTCTAGGAAGGAAGCACGGCAAGATGGCACCTATGTTCCTCTACTTCGTGTGTGTAGGTATCCCTTGTTTTTGTTTCGATAGAACCAGGAGTCCAGGTCGCTAGGTAAAAACAACCTAGGGCAAAATCATCCAAAAAAATATGATGTGTGGGCCTGGACGCGAAAAGTGAGAAAAACTCAGTTTGTGGTATTCTATCCAGTTATCATCAAAGTGTATTATTGAATCAAATAAAAAGGAAGATGTGGTGTTAGATCAATGTCCCAGGTAATGTGGGGCAATTTTTCAAATTGCACGCAAATGGGAGACCACAATACCGTCCATGGCCTTGATGACAGCAGCGTCCGTGTCCTCGGTCGATATGCTAATCAACCATAAAAAAATTGATATGTACGCTAGTAACATATAAATGATCATTTAGAAAGGAAAACCTGATCTTCCCACATGTACATGATCCTATCAACTACTTACCTTGTGAGTGAATATATCATTAGCTCCATCTTCCTATATTACAAATTTTGATCATAGAACAGAATACACAGCTAATAGCATTGGACATATGCTCCGAATATCAGGTACACCATAAATTATGATACATGGGCATTTCGATCATATGTTGCCATTGTAACAATACTCCTATGCTAACAACATGGAGAACACCACTCTACATCAAAGCACACTGCACGATTAGTACATTGTGCGAATATGTGTAGTTTCTAAAAGTAAGTTGAAGGTATGAGAGCCAATACTCATTTGTCAACTGCACAGCTGCCACAACATGCACCAGTACACTCTGTCACTCACCGTTTCATCTCCTGGTCCTCGGCCTTGATGGATGTCTTCAGCCTACTGCAACTTCTCCATCAACCGGAGCAAAAGAGCACGTGCGTTGCAATAGGGCCATATGAAGTGTCCTTTAGGTTACACCCAACAAATCCTCAACAACTATCAACATAAATATAAGGATACACCACTACCCAACATCGGCTGGCTGTTCTAGTTTTTGGACAAGCGGATAGTGTAACATGCGCTATGCTACGTATTTCAGTTATAAGTATAGCACAACGAATATCATAAGTGATACAAGTTGTTCACTTGCTGAAGTGAAAAGAGCCATAGAAGTTTATCCTTTAAACATACAAAATAGTGTCAAATACAAAACCTGCAGAAGATTAATACTCACCTACTATTTTCAGCAAAAGAAAAACATCTGCAAGATATGCGTAGTGTTGTAGTAACCTTCCATGTAGATACAACCAATTTACAAGCCCATAAATCAAGTCCTTTTATTTGTTTGCTATAGGTGGAAGAGCCCGGGGTTCTATCAGTGACAAGATGAATGGTGGAGATGCTGGCAAGCAACATTGCAGTCAAATACATGCTTTAAGCAATTACTGTGTCTCAATGCAAACTATAAAAAAATTTAGGGAACACTTGAACTGAAGTATGTAGCACCCATCTCTTCTAAAAATTAAATGTTTCACCTATATTTCGTTCATTTGTTCAATCACATGCTATTGGATTCAAGCCACACACGGTAACCATAGTTGGCGAGCGGTGCTAAATCATAAAATGAAAAATATAACACAAGCATAAATGATATTCACCTAATTCTGAGATCTCTATGAACATCATTTTGGTTTCTACATAATGTATTGTATATTATATCAGAGATTCAGGAAATAACCATAAATAATAAGCTTTGTAGCAAATTACTCTCCTTCCAACCATCCCTCCAGTACGCTTGCTCCCTTGCATGCATTGACACAAGCACATGAGGATTGAATCAATCAGGCTTGTCAGAAAACCGGTTCAGCACTTGTCCGTTCAATGTATTTCTGTGTTCAAAATTCAGCATCAGACATAGAGGGTATGTGCTGCAGGTACAAATAAAATTCAGAAAGAGTACCGGGCTTTGGTTGAGCTGCTGCTTGGTGCTTGCCGTCGAGTTGGTGCTCGAGTTTGAGAGTAAGAGGGGAGGACAGGGAAGAGGCAGGAAAGTACGGGCCTGACGGACACATCAAACGGCTTGGCCTCCAGGTAGTCATCGTGCTCCTCAAAGACAGTGCAGAGGCGTCACACAAGAGTGCCCAAGTACTCCCACATCTTCAGAGGGTATGGTCAAGGTGCCGGCGGCGAGGGGCATCCCGCCCGCAAGCACCATCGTCTTGTCGAACTGGTCCATGGCCGCTGCCCATGGCGTGCAAGCGGTTGACTGCGGGGCAGCAGCAGATGGCGCTGGAGACGTGCAGCAACGGTGCTGCACATGCGAGGTGGGGAGACGCGGGAGGAGGTGCAGGGGACGGCGGTCGGGAACTTCACAAGAGGCCGGTTGCGGTGCCGGTCGGACATCGATCACGCGACTCGACAAAAAGCGGCAATGGCTCCGGAGCGCGTGTGCGCAGTGCAATCGAGGCGGTGCAGAACGAGGAGATTGAGGAGGAGGCCCGGCGCTCGCGCCACGGACGATCGGTGACGGATCGGATCTGGGTGGAAGGAGAGGCCATGGATCGGGGCCAGCCCGGGAGGCCGCGAATGAACAACAGGTGGAGAGAGAAGAAAAGAACATGCTATCAGTACCACCTCGTTTATATTATGATTTTGTCTATACGAATCATAAAAACGTATTACGACCGGACAAAAAAGTATTGTGACGATGAACCCAACAAAATCAATCCGTGCTTTATTATTAGGGAGAGATACACCATATGCAACATGCAACCACATATCATGCTGCCAAGTTAGAGCAAGCACCCGTGATGCTGGTGTAGGGAAAATGCGGCCATCAACTACAAAGCTACGTTCACTATCTTCATCCAGCCTTGATGTTTCTTGAGAATCATGTGGGGAGGCTAACACGACCATCAACTAAAGAGCATATTTTCTCCTAGTAACCCACTGGCGTGACTGTCTCATCATAAGTGATTGATGAGAGATACACAAGAACATTAGTTTGATGTAAGAACATGGTTAATAGACAGATGTACTAGTATGTACCAAAAACAGGAAGGCATGTCATATTCAAAGGTATAATGTGTAAGCTAATCAGATGCAATTTAACCAAATTGAAAGCAATACAAGCTAGACATTCGGCTGGAGTGGTGAGCATGATCATCGAGGGCCTGAGAGCCTGGTGGGAGGCAGGCTGCTTCACCACCATCGTGGCTTTTTAGTTGGCTTCCAGGTGATGCATGTATGTGCGGGGCTTGTCATTGGCTCGGCCAGTGCCCTGACTAGCTATTTGTCTTCTAGTGCTCCCGGGATGGTGGTTCATCTAAAAAATATATTTCCTTATCTTAGTAAAGACTGACTTCGGCCTTTCGAATACAAGCTAGACACCATATGTAACATCCAACCACATATGACACCGCGAAGTTAAAGTAAGCACCTGGGATAATGGTTCACGGTGAGCGAGATCATCAACTCCAGAGCTACGTTTACCGTCTTCATCTGTTGAACATGCATCCTTCAAAGTGTCGAGACGTGCATTACCTGCCCATGAAGAAAGCAGGAGCGACTTCTCTCTTTTATTTCATGCTTCTGTCAAGGTAGAGTCTGAAATACCCATGCATAAAAACACAATAGTGAGAGTATGGGTGAAGTGTGTGCAGAACTAGTGCACTGTAATAGTAGAAGATAGCAGGTGGCTGAAAAATAAATGACAGGAGACAAATGATAGCTCTACAACATTGCATGGCAAACAAAATTAGATTCTACTATGTATGATTTTGTAATATATGAGCACATGGATGGATGGGAAATGCAGGTACTCCTCCAGCACGCCACCACATGTGGTCCTATCAAAATAACAGCCGACTAAAAATAAATAGGCAGTCGATTTTTCTATGAACCGTCCGATCTACAAGGAACGGGAAGATGGCCGTTGTCTACCTCCCGCCAGTCACTGTTGACGATCTTTCTCGAACCACCAGCGACCACCGGCCCAGACCCCTGCCTCCGCCGCCCTGCCCTCCCCTCGACCTCACACCACCGCCATGCTTGGCAGCGCCCTCGGCCATATCTTTAAGCACGGCCGACCTCCAGATCGGGCGCCAGCAGCTCCTAGGCCCCGCACACCCCTAAGATAAACACCGAGGCGCTGCTTCCCCTGCATAATAGGCGGACTAGCGCCTACTATGCAGGGGAATGCTTCCTTTAATTGGGAATCAACTAACCATGACTTGAAATCGAGGGGGCGACGGACCTCTAGCTAAGGTGAAATAATATATGAGGAGAAACCTTATGCATCGCGAGTTACTAGGAACATCTAGTATCAGGAAGAAGGTGTAGGAAGAAGCAGTCAACTAGTGTCTTCTGTGGGATGAATACCGTGCAAGCGGACACATTAAGATTTGCACGAATAAGGGAAGAGGAGTACTATTTCCGGTTGCCAGTGCTGTGTCCTCCTGATATCACGACAACGTTCTTCTTTTTACCGGGGAACCAATGTTTTGGAGGAGGGTGGAGCCTTGGACGAACCCATGGCCAAATTGTTGACTGTAATGCGGTGGCCGTCTGTCCGCGGAGGGGTAGCAGATCCGAGGCGGCGAAGGATGGCGTAGCGGGAACAGCTCCATTGCAGTGGACGATGGCGACGTTGGAGCGGCAACAGTGAGGCGCAGGACGACGTGCTTGAACTGGCTCGGGTATGACGCACGTCGACGTCCTGGAGGCAGCTCAGCCTTGGCTTCAACTACTAGCCGTGGAGGGTGTTGTGGTGGACGATGACGTCGGGGTATTGTCTCTGGCGTGATGGAGGAGGGCGGCGGTTGATGGGTGGGATGTGGTGGCAGACGGAGGACGCCGGGGTTTCACGACTGGTGGAGAGGTAGTTTTGGCGCTCACAGAGTATGAATGGGGAATCAGACGGGGGGGGGAGCTAAGGGGGAACCATGTTTCGGTCTGTGACGCGCTTGTTTTTGTTTTTTTGGAATAGATGGGGCGCACTTGTTTGAAATTTGGGGAAAGTACAAACTTTGCCCCCCTCTTAAATTTCGGACCTAGTGCGGGTCGGGGGTAGGACGGTAAACCTAGGTGTCCCAAATAGTGGGCGGGAGCGATTTCGGCTGAGTGCATGTGTTCTTAGGCGGCCATGGTGTATGAATGTTTTTCGGAGGCGGTTGCGTGGCATCTAGATGAAGCTACAAACCTAGCTTGATTTAGACCTTTGGACATCAGGCCGGTAGGTTTCACGGGTCGGAGTTAGAAAAGTAATTTCCTTCTACCAAACATTGGCCTCGCACAGTTTCGGGTGAGTAGAGGCTCTTTTGGCGCTTCGTTCAAAATTTTGAAACAGAAGCATTCACGTTTAGAGTACTATTGAACTTTGAGCATTGACATAAATAGACAACGTTAAATTTGACCTTGTATGTTTTAAAACCTCATTAAATTATGTGCTTCTTTTTGAAATTTTGACACTTGAAAATCCTATGACTACGATTATTTTGGAATGGAGGAGGTAAATTTGAATCTATTTTGTACACAACTATATATGCTATTATGTACAAAAGCAGAGCAAAGATTGGTGCCCCCATAATTTAGGTATGATATACAAATGCCATGATATCGAATTCAAATAATTGAATGGACTTCATGTTGAATTTGAATTTTTTAAACCACCTTAAGTTGAATTCAAATGTATGCTAGTTCATAGCTAGCTATTTTTAATGTTCATTGTGTAACTTTTGTATGTATAATGGGCTTTACATACACAACATGACCTATACTCACGTTTATATTCGATTGCTAAAGTGATGCATTGTCTGGAGTTCAAAATACTAACTCTGTGGATCAATTATGTCGAATAATAACATAGACATGCTCAAATTTGATAGAATATAGATGTCTGATGGATCAATGAATGTTCCTTACGCGAATTGCAAATATCATGATCCCATCCTAATATTTGGATACAATTTATATTTTTAATCAACGTGTACATCAGTCTTTTATGTGTAGTTTCAGTCTCCATAGGCCCCTCCTCTCACACACGCTGACTTTCTCTCTCACACATATGCGCACATGGTGTATATCCATCGGTGGTCTCTCACATATGCTCACACACTCTCTCCCGAGGTGTCTTTCTCACAGACATGCTCTTGATATAACCCTTCCTCCCTCTCATAACCATTTAGGATTGTTTTCACTAATCTTTATCACAAGCACTCTTCCTCTCACAAGCATACACACGCACAATCCCCATCGACCCTTTCTATATACATAGGCCTGCCTACGTGTCTCCCGCACGCACATTATCTTTAGGCCTGTCTCTCACGCATTGTCTCCACCTCTCTTCCTAATTGACGAGTATGATTCTTGCAGAGCACTATGTAGGATGCCCCTTAAAGTTAGGTTGGATGAATAGTAATATCAAAGTTAAGGGGTTACCTTAGTCCGAGGACCTAGGGTTACAAATCCTAGTCGGCTTTGTCAGTGGACACAGAGTCCTTCACGACTCTGTGATCTTTGTCTTGTTCGACTAGTCCTCCATGGGTCTCCCTAAATGCGTCACGGGCCGACCAATGTGGCGCAGGACGGAACCGAACCAAGGGCCTCACCTCAGCCCATCGGACCTCATGCGGTGACACACCCTTTGCCCTCAGGTCTCGTTATCTTCTCACACCCACACATACCAACAGAGACACCACCCAAAATATTTTCTCCTTGTGCCTCTATCCCCTCCCCCCCTTGCATATACACACTCAAGGGCATCTCTCGCCATGACATCCTATTCGTCTCACTCTCTCTAGACCTCTCTGATTTCTCGTGCTATCTCTCCCATGTCCCCCACCCCCCGCCGGCCCCTATCCATGCCTCTCTCGAATATGTAATACATACAAACACCTCTCTAGGCCCTGCGAATTACATCAACTACACATTCACACATGTTACATCACGTACCCCATTGATCTAAAAAGCCCTCTCTTCACGTTTATTTCGCATACAACATTCCTTTTGAATAAAACCACATAAAGTGCGGCCAAAAAATTATTTTAGAATTTCTACATATATACAACATTACGAAGTTATATGGAGGAGTATGAACGTTAATTTGTGTTGCATGGTGCCCCCAATGATATTTATTTTGCACTGTGAATTTTTATATTTTTATACTATATATAAAGTTGGTCATAATAAAGAGAAACGAAGAGCATCTCTCTCTCCATCACATACACCCCCTCTACGCCCCTTTCATGTGCGCACACAAACTATCTCCAGGTCCTCTAAAAGTACGCCCCAACACATTCACGCATGTTTAATCTTTCTCTCGCTATAAATACAGTGATGATCATTGTATTTGAAGCGAAAGCACGATACGTACATTGGCCTTCAGAATCCACTCATTACGGTCACCATTTACGTTTTGTGGTTATTATATAGTCACGGGCTCACTGTATAGCTCTGTATTTGCTCAAGACACGACTAGTTGACTAGTTAAACGCTCCACGAGGCACCTCTAGTGTTGCATCACATTATATCACTACCATTGGGCCCACCTGTCGACATGTATAAGAATGAAAACAAACGATAAAAATATATTGGACGGTGCTTCGAAGATATGACTGCGAGCACAGCGGACAAGGTGGCCTTGTACTGGTATGCTGAGCCGTCTATTTTAACACACATGAGCTGGTGTGGTGATTATACACACACACACATGCACACGAACTGCATGCACGCAACACTCACACGAACAGATGCCGCCACGCACTCATGCAACACTCACACGTACGCACACAGCCATGCACGCACACACGCACACACCACTCACACGCACACATGCACGCATGCATGCACACACCACATGACCAACACACACTCTCACGCTCAAGTGCTCAACCTATATGTGCATGCGCACACATCAGGCCCTGACAGACACATACACAACCAGGTGGTTCCCGCGCACGGGTTGGAGTCTTGTCGCGCCTGCGTAAATTTGTGTTTATCTGAACTTTTTCCTATGCGAACTGATAGGTGGGACCCACAAGGAACGTGGTCAATTTAACTAGTCAACATAGTGCCACTGTCGGCGTTCTGGGAACGGGGGTCCCCAGACTTGCCTGCCTACGGCCTGCGGCGTGGCTCAAAGGGGGGCCCAGCACGGCCCATCTTCACCAACACAGACCCAAGACCCTCGCGAGGGGGCAAGCCTCGCGGGGCGGACGACGTGGAGCTTCCTCAGGCACGGCCTCACCAGGCAGGCTCGCGAGGAGGCGGAGAGATCAAGGCGGGGTACCTCATGAGGTGCCCGTGATGCAAGCCATGACGACCAAGGGCGCCAGGCGGGTGCCAGCCCGCGCAGTGTCCTCCTTTCCTCTTTGGTGCAAAGGGAGTAAGCGCAGCTGCGGAGTACCGAGGCATCAGGCAAAGGTTGCCATTTCGATGCAACAAGACCAAGACCAGGAGGACTGCAAGACGGAGGTCATCGTGGAGCCCAAGACGGCGTCACCACCAGAGCTTTGTGCAGGCGAAGACTACTTTTGTCAAGATAGCTGGTACTAGCTGCCCCCCTTCAAATTAGCCCGCCATTGTTGGCTCCCTTCCTGCTCGATATTTGGGAAGAGGACCAGGGCCTCTATAAATAGGACCAGCCCCCACAGGAGAGGTAGGATGAGAATCAGAGAGAGAGAGAGAAAGGTGACTGAACTCCTCCCAGCAGTTCATCCCCCCAGCCAAGAGCAGACCCTCGCGAGGCTGTTCTTCCTTGTATTATTCATCATCATCAGCCCAAGAGGCAATCCACCACGCCACACACTGGAGTAGGGTATTACACCCCCAACGGTGGCCCGAACCAGTATAAACCCTGTGTCTCTCGTGTTGTTCTTTCCATAGTTTAGATCTTAGCGAGGCGGAGGGGCGCGGGCAGGTAGGAGGGGAAATCTCCGCGCGCACCCCAGTGTTCGAACCTCAAGGGTCTGCCGGAACCCGAAATCCGACATTTGGCGCGCCAGGTAGGGGTGCGCCGGAATTCATCTTCCACCACCCCGTTCTCCTCCGACCATCGCGCCCATGTCTGACACTCGTCGGGCCCGCGCCGAGCGCCCGGCCGCTCTCTCTTCCCGCGTCGCTCAGACGGCTCATGTCGGCGGGCGTCCTCGCCGTTCCCCGTCACCTGCCGTCAACGCCGCCACCGGCCCGGCGGGGGACGAGCAGCAAGCATCGTCTCAGCATCCGTCTGTGCGGCAAGATGGCCGCACCGCAACTCCCTCACTCACCCCAGCTGGTTCTTCGTCCCGCGCGCTCCGCGCACCCATGGAGGCTCGAGCAGCGCTCATCGCAGCAAACGAGCTCCTGCGCTACCGTCCCGTCGACGACGTCTACGAAGAATGGCTCGACCGCGTTGCCGAGCTCGTCCGCACCGCAGGGGGCTCTCCTGCGTCGTCTGTTCCGCTGCACCGCACCCCGCCCCGCGCGGGCGACGAAGCTCCGGCGGCGCCCCGGCCTCCTCCTCCTCAAGAAGGCGCCATGGCTCCAAGGCGCGTGGCCCCTGGGCGGAACCCGCTCCGTCAGGTGCCAGCGCAGCAAGAGCAGAGCTGCCAGGAAATCCCTCGCCCGCAAGAAGCTGCCCGGGCGCTCCCTGCTTCCGCACGTCAAGACCCAGCTGCAGCGCGTGGGGACATGCAAGACCAAGCTCTCCGTCACCCAAGGCCTCCCGTGGCCACAGCAGGCTGCCGTGCCTTCACCACCGAGCTACGCAGCGTCGCGTGGCCCGGCAAGTTCAAGCCAGACGTGCCTCCTCGCTACGATGACACGGCTGACCCTGCGGAGTTCCTCCAGCTCTATGAGCTGGGCATCGAAGCTGCCAACGGAGACGAGAAGGTCATGGCGAACTGGTTTCCCATGGCACTCAAGGACGGGGCCCGCACTTGGCTGCTGAACCTGGCTCCAGGCACGATCTCCTCCTGGGACGAGATGCGCACCCGCTTCATCGCCAACTTCCAAGGTACTCGCGACCGGCCGCCCGCCGTGAGCGACATGCGCCGCATCAAGCAACAACCCGGGGAGACCCTGCAGAAGTACATCCAACGCTTCAACAACGCATGCCTCAAGATTCCCAAGGTGACTGAGGAGGCCATCATTTCAGCCTTCTCCGACGGCGTGCGCGATGTCAAGATGAAGGAGGTGCTGGCGATGCATGAAGACCTGTGCACTTCCTTGGAGCTGTTCAACTTGGCAACCAAGTGCACCAGGGCTGAGGAAGGGCGTCTCTCCCTCCTCGAGCTGCCTGCCGCAGACCCAGAAGAGAAGAAGTCCAAGGCCAAGGATGTGAAGCGCAAGGGGGCTGCCGTGCTCGTGGCAGAACCAGACACCAAGCGGGGCGGAGATCAGCCCGAACCTTCCGAGGGCAGCCGGTAGTGTGTGTACCACGACCTCCACACCCACAACACCAACAAATGTCAAGAGCTCCGAGCCGTGCGGGAAGGAAGGATCGGCCATCGCCCCGACCGCGGTGACCGAGGCTACGGTCGAGTAGGAGGAAGGAACGCAGGACGCTGGGAAGACCGTGGCCCGCGCCAAGGGTGGCGCGATCAACCTCGCGAGGATCGCTGGCAAGACCCGCCTCGCGAGGGAGACTGGAGGGATCAGCCTCGCGAGGATCGCCTGCAAGGCAACGCAGGCCTTCCCCCGCTGCCGCCGCAGCCAAGGAGAAATGAGGACCGCCACCAAGACGAGGGGGCTGGGGGCTTCCAGGAGCCGCGCGCGATTGCCTGCATCCTGGGCGGGGCTCAGGCCCCAGCCTCTCAACGCATCTTCAAGCAGTTCGCCCGCGAAGTGAATGCAGTCCTCCCCAGGCTTGAAGCCACACGCCCTCTCAGGTGGTCGGCGTGCGCCATCACGTTCAGCTCAGCAGATCAGCTCAAGTGTGCGGCTATAGCCGGAGTCCTCCCAATGCTTTGTTCCCCAATCATCAGCAACGTGGTGGTCACCAGGACCCTCATCGATGGTGGGGCAGGGCTCAACGTCCTGTCCGTGGAAACATTCAACAATCTTCAAGTGCCCTACAGCCAGCTTCAGCCAACCAAGCCTTTCTCCGGAATCACCGACGGCTCCACGGTCCCGATGGGCAAGTCCGCCTCCCTGTCACCTTCGGGGCACGCGACAACTACCGCACCGAGCTCATCGACTTCGACGTCGCTCACATTCGCCTGCCGTACAACGCCATCCTTGGGTACCCAGCGCTGGCCAAGTTCATGGCCGTAACTCACCACAGCTACAACGTCCTCAAGATGCCAGGAAGTGGCGGAGTCATCGCGGTGCCCTGTGAAGAGAAGGACGCGGTGTGTTCCCTGGAACGAGCCTTTCAGGCCGCGTCACTAGAAGACCCGGATCGCGGAAGCAGGAGGCTTCCCGAGACCGCCCCCAAGAAGAAGAAGACATTGTTCGGCCCGGCCCCTCAGGAGGCAGGCCCCTATGGGCCCGTGCCTGCCCAGGGGAACCTCCTTCCATCGCATAGGAAAGTGCGCCCGGCGCCCTCCTCAGGCAGGGCTCGGGGGCTCTCCCCTGGAGGGCCGCCGACCTGGCTAGGGTCACGAGGGAGGCGCTTGGGCACCACATGGAGGCGTGTTTCGAAGCACGTTTCCCTCAAGAAGGAGTAAGGCAAGGAGGGCCAGACCCTCAGGAGTTCGTCAGCAAGGCCATTCAGGAGCTACAGGAGTCAAGGGTCATGAAAGGCGGCCGCCGTCTACCAGCAGTGGCTCCCCATCCAGGCGAGGATGGTGGGCTGCGCGTCTGCATCGACATACCAGGGCTCAACCGAGTCGCCTTTCTGGAGCGCCTCTGGCCCTCGCGAGTGGGGCGCTGCGGAGGTCCACCCCACAACTACATTCGCATGCCTTACGGCTTGCCGAACGCGGCTGCCACGTACCAGCGCCTCATGAGGGGCATCATGGAGGCACAAGAGGCCAGGCGTTCCGCAGCCCTGGCGGAGATGGAGATGGTCCGCGGGGAGCCGCCAGCACCTCCGGAGCCTCCCAAGGCCCCCGGGCCTGGGGGCTCGTGAGGATCGGCTTCCGCAGCCCACCGAGTCTGCTACACCAACACCCCTTTGTCCTCAACGTCATCAGGTGACATCTTTCATGTTTCACTTCCAGCTGGGAGTGCCCCCCCAGGGCTGCATTATTCCCAGGCCGCGTGGGTCCGTCCTTGCGGCATGTATCCCTTTTATTTCATGTTGTTAGCTTACCTTGTTGGGGGTGCCCCTCGGGCCGCATCATCCCCAAGTCGCTCAGGCCAGACCCTGCGGCATGTATCTCATTTGCATTTATTTCCGGTTATGCGTTATACCCACCATGCTTGACTATTTGATGCCGGCCCACGGCACCTCTTCTTCTCCATGCCGACCACTTGCACATTAAAGGGGGGGGTACCTGAGCATCGCGACTCAGGGCTCTTACTGGCTCTCCAGCCCTCACCCTCTGGCCTTGTCCACGGCATCGCAACCTGGCATACCAGCGACGACTGAGACTAGCTCGAGGGCCGGGAACCGAGGAAGTAGAGTGCCGGCATCTAACCAAATTTGCAGGGACACATCACAAGATAAGGCCCAGTGCCAGGCGCAACCCGCCTAGAGGTAGGGCCCCGTGAGTCCCACGCTGGCCCACGGGTGCCCAGATACACCTCGCCAGGCCCTACCGTGCCAGCCACGTGTCAGGGCGGGCTGTACACGCCCCGGGGGCTCCTCCCGGAGGGGGCCCCCTCCCACATACCAGTGGAAGCACCATGCTCCGTGCTGGCTGACGACACTGCCGAGGAGTGGCTATGCCCGTACACATACGGAAGCGCTATGCTCCGCGCTGGTGATAAATAACTGAGGGTGGCCCCCGGGCCGCATCAACCTCAGGGAGCCCAGAGCTCAGTGTCTAGCCTCATCGTAACGCCTCCCCTCGGGAGTGCCGCGCGAGGGGGCTGGGCACGGGGGCTGCGCCTGGGTCACGCCTAGATGCACGCCGCCCAGCCAGGCCCCCCGGGCCTGGTTTGTCGCGCGTCTCTCCCCGAGCGGAGCCAAGGTACGAAGGCCGTTTGAGCGTCAAGGGGGACTCCTGAGCATCGCAACTCAGGAGCCTAACTGGTCATGTAGCCCCTCACTCCTTAGTTCCGAAAGGCTAACGGCGGTTGAGGTATGCGCGCAGCCGGGCTCTGCAGACGTAGAACGGTAGATCCACCCACATCACACCTCCCTACTTGCTGTTCGTGCGCCAAGGGGGACTCCTGAGCATCGCAACTCAGGAGCCTAACTTTTCACGTAGCCCCTCACTCCTTGGCCCCGTCCTGGTTTCTGGTCGGGACTAACGCTGGGTGAGGTATGCGCGGGGCCGGGCTCTGCCGGCGTAGAACATAAGCAAGTAGGAAGGAAAAGCGCAAATTTCAAGGAATTCAAAAGCAAATATCACAGTCCACATTGTTGTCTCAATGCCAAACGCAAGTTTAAATGCCTCCCCGAGGCATGATACATGTGCAGGAATTAAAGGCAGGACAGGAGCCACAAGGGAGTCACTTGTCAGCGGTGGAGCAGCGCGGAGTGGGTTCGCCTCATGGAGCAGTGGGGTCGGCAGCGCCTTGCTTCGGCTTGGTGCTGAAGGCCCGGAACTTCCCCAGCAGAGCCTCCGCGCGACCCTTCACGGCCTCGGCAGCGGCAGCGGCACGCTTGCCGCTTACTGGCTCCAGCAGGCCGTCGAGGTCGACGCCGGGATCGTGAAGGTAGATGTGGGTGAGGACTCGCGTCAGCGCTGCAGAAGACAGGACACGCGCCTTGGCCTCGGCCGTGGGGCCAAGGCCAAGGGCGACATCTTCAAGAGCGCGAACCAGGAAGGGAAGCAGCTTGGCGGGGCCGTCCTCGGCGCCGGCCAGCGGGCTCTCCAGGCCGCTGTCGTAAAGCGTCCTCAGCGAGGAGCGAGCCTTCGCATCCATCTCCGTGAAGGCCACGCGGTCCTCGGCAAGAACCAGGGCCTTGTCCTCCAGCTCGGCCTTCCTCACCCCCAACTCCTGCTCCAGCGCGCCTAGGCGGTCGCGGCGCTTCCTGAGCTTGACCTCCCTCTCCTTGACGGCTGCCTCGCAAGCCTTCACGCCTTCTTCCTGCTCTTGGCGAAGGCGGGCCTCTTTCACGAGCTGGTCCCGCAGGCCTTGCAGCTCGTCCTCCAGCGCCTTGCAGTGACCACGGACGTCGACCACCTCCCCCAGGGCTGCGTCACGAGCAGCCTTCGCCTCAAGGATGGCCTGCTTCTCCTCATCGCAAGCCGTCGAGGCCTGGACCAGCACCGCCCGAATCGAAGCGTCGGAGCGAACCCATCCTGAAGCCAGCTCCAAGCGCCCAGCCACCAAGCGAGGGTCGATGCCAAGAAGATCCTGCTGCAGTCGGTCCAGCTCAGCAATAGCACGATCCAGAACGGCAGAAGGAGTCAGAGAGACAGCAGTCGGTGGAGTAGGAGGAGAAGGCGGCTGCGTGGCCACAGAATCCTGAGGCGGAGTCTGCTGCGCCCCAATGGCTGTAGTGGCGGCGGCAGGCAAGGACACCTCGGGAGTCACTTGGGCCATGGGGGCCGAGCTCGCCCCAGCCGGCTCAGCCAGGCCTCGCGAGGACGACCGGGCAGGAGAAGCCCGTGTGTCGTGGTCACCCTCCTTCACGGGCAGAGGCGCTGCCACGGATGGAACCTCAGGAGCTCCCTTCGGCTTCTTTGCTGCGGGCGCCAGCCTATCCAAAAGATGCGGACGTCAAGCCTCAGAAGCAGAACAAGAAATAAAGACAAGAATCAAACGCTTGCGGGTCGTCGCCAGTGACCTCGAGCGGCCTCCGGCCAAATTTGAAGCCTGAAAGCCAGCTGGAAGGGTCAACCTCGGGAAACTTGGAGGCGGAAGGTGCGTCTGCGGTCCGCCTCGGGGCCGGGGCAGACCCGCGGGAGATCAGCCCGGTCCTGTCCTTCTTCGGGATCGGGGGCAAGCTCCCGCCATCCTGCTCGTCGTCCTGCTCGTCGTCATCGCTCGGAGAGAGGCGAAGAACGCGGGACCCGTGCCGGGGGAGGGGAGCCCTCGACTCTCCGTCAGCCGCCTTGGAGTCAGGCCCTCTTCCCCGCTCCCCTCCTTCCTCCTCTTCGCTGGAGTCGTCGGAGGGCACGTCCACCGGTTCCTCGGGAGTTTCCATGGGCACGGGCCCATCCCCGTTGAAGACGGGCATGGACTCCACTACCTGCTCCCAGTCGTCGCGGAGGAACAAGGGAGTAGGAGCGCCCTCCAACCTTGCCACATCGCCCCCGACCAGAGATTGGAGTACCGCAGCCAGATCTCCGTCGGCCAAGGCCGCGGGGCTCGGATGGGGCCTCCACATCGGAAGTGAGTACTGCCCAAGCGGAGCCAGCTGGTGCTCCAGGAATTCCCTCAGCAGCGACGCGCCGGTCAGCTTCGTCGCCGCCATGTTGGCCGGCCTCAGATCCGCGTCTATCTTCTCCAACACCAGCTTCGCGCGGGGGTCCGCGAGCTCCGCTCGACCCCAATCGCTGGAGCTCGTGGGCTGCTCCGTGGGCAAGATCAGCCGAGGATGGATGCGCCCAGCATCCGCCAAGACCCACTTGCTCTTGAAGCCCTCAATCCTTTTCCCGGGGTTTGAGATGGCAATGGCGCCACCGTACGCGATGAAGCTCGCGCATGCGGAAGCAGGACCGCGAGAGGTCCGGAGGTAGAAGTAGTGGCGCAGCAAGGCCACTGAGGGCTGCACCCCTACGTGAGCCTCGCAGTAATAGGCAAAGATTGCTAGGAGAAGGACGGAGTTGGGGTGGAGATGCAGAGCCTGTAGCTTGTAATGGCGGAGGACAGAGAAGAAGAACTCGGAGAAGGGAGGTACCAGGCCAGCAGCAATGGCACTTACGAAGAACGGATAGAAGATGCTCCCTTGACCCTCAGGGGTGGCAGAGCCGGCCTTGAACACCTTCGCCCCGTCGATGCCCCGCGCCGCCGCCATCCGGCGCAACCGGGCGAGGCTTGCCTCCGACACGTTCGGCGAGTCCAGGGCATACGAGTACCAAGCTACGGCCGGGGGCTGACGAGGCGCCATGGCTTCCTAGGTCACGCGGTCGGAGTAGATCTGGAAATTTTGGAGGAAGGAAGGAGAGGCGCAAGAAAGGGGATCTGAGCAGCAACCGGAGAAAGCAAAAAGCAAAGCCTAGGCAGATGCCGCTCCTTTATCAACTCGCGCGGTTGCTAAGGCGCTCACGTCCAATCAACCGCCACACGGTGCCCAAGGCTGCAGGCTGTTAGGGCCCACGACGCTTCGCCCTCGCCCTTCCGCCTCCCTGCACGGCCAAGTCCGAGCGCGCCTTGGGCCCGGGGGCTACTGTCGGCGTTCTGGGAACGGGGGTCCCCAGACTTGCCTACCTGCGGCCTGCGGCATGGCTCAAAGGGGGCCCCAGCACGGCCCATCTTCACCAACACAGACCCAAGACCCTCGCGAGGGGCCAAGCCTCGCGGGGCGGACAACGCGGAGCTTCCTCAGGCACGGCCTCACCAGGCTGGCTCATGAGGAGGCGGAGAGATCAAGGCGGGGTACCTCATGAGGTGCTCGTGACGCAAGCCATGACGACCAAGGGCGCCAGGCGGGCGCCAGCCCGCGCAGTGTCCTCCTTTCCTCTTTGGTGCAAAGGGAGCAAGCTTAGCCACGGAGTACCGAGGCATCAGGCAAAGGTTGCCATTTCGGTGCAACAAGACCAAGACCAGGAGGACTGCAAGACGGAGGTCATCGTGGAGCCCAAGACGACGTCACCACCAGAGCTTTGTGCAGGCGAGACTACTTTTGTCAGGATAGCTGGTACTAGCTGTCCCCCTTCAAATTAGCCCGCCATTGTTGGCTCCCTTCCCGCTCGATATTTGGGAAGTGGACCAGGGCCTCTATAAATAGGACCAGCACCCCACAGGAGAGGTAGGATGAGAATCAGAGAGAGAGAGAGAGAAGGGTGACTGAACTCCTCCCAGCAGTTCATCGCCCCAGCCAAGAGCAGACCCTCGTGAGGCTGTTCTTCCTTGTATTGTTCATCATCATCAGCCCAAGAGGCAATCCACCACGCCACACACTAGAGTAGGGTATTACACCACAACGGTGGCCCGAACCAGTATAAACCCTGTGTCTCTCGTGTTGTTCTTTCCATAGCTTAGATCTTAGCAAGGCGGAGGGGCGCAGGCAGGTAGGAGGCGAAATCTCCGCACGCACCCCAGTGTTCGAACCTCAAGGGTCTGCCGGAACCCGAAATCCAACAGCCACACAGACTATTTGGCCGGTCAACAGAGTGCAATCCGATGCTGAACGGTGAGCAAGTGACTGTATAATCATCGCAAGATGTATATAGTGACCATAATGAGCGTATTCTGAAGTCCAGTGACCGTATTACGCTTTTCACTTGAAATACATTGACCGCTTGTGTATTTATCTCTTCTCTCGCTCTCTGTATGGAGCCGAGTAGCCCAACGTGCTAGTGCCTAAATTGGCGCACGCCACCCCATTATTGTCGTACTTGTTTCGTAAGAGAGAACAAGCATTCACGTTTACTGTACAAACTGTAGATATGAGTTACAAATGCTCTGAAGACGAATACAAATATTTGAATCCACTTTATGCCCAATTTCTCTCTGTAGGCCCTCCAAAAGTACATCTCTACACGTTCTCGCATGTTACATATAACAATTATGTAATACAACACTACTACTACTACACTCTAACACAATAAATCATATGTGTTTTTAGTTTTACAGATCTCATATTGTTACTTAATTATTCAATTTGCATACATTAAAATTGCCTTTGAAATGTATGGCTAGTAACATCACCACGCGGGAAAAATCCCGCCCTTGCCTGTTTAATCGGGTTTGTATCGATGGATCGTGCGAAACAACAAAACTATACTAGTACTACAGTACAAGTAACAGTTCATTGGGCAGTCGTGTCGTGTACTCCTCAGTCGTAAGAGTGGAGCGCTTGCTTTCATAAATGTTCTAGTCCATTTCACTGACATGTGGGACATCAAGAAACCGGGTCCATGTGCCATACTGAAATAACTGTGCAGAGCAGCAGGGGTGACGCACCCCAGCCATGGTTTAAGCGTAGTAATGAGCAACGAGGCATCAAATCACAAATCTGCACCTTTCCCGCAGTTAAGTTGGAGGGACGAAGTAATAATGCTAAAAAAGAAGTTGGAGGGACGAAGCAACCATCATTTCACTCGTTGCTGAATCCGTTTATCCCTCATCTTCTTCAAGTTAACCACGTGTTGCTTCTGCCGTTGTTCTGCCTCATGTGGGACGTGGATCGGTTTGGTAAAGCACTGACACGTGGGACTGCATGTTAGCAAACCGCCAGGCCAGCATCCTCTAAAAATAAGAAACCTGCCCCACCATCCAAGTGGGAAAATCACCTCCTTTTTACTAATCTTGATACTATAATTTTTTCGATAAATATAATCGAGATTTGTATAGATAGCACACATGAGCAAAACCAAGTAGTATGGTTAAGGACATCCACAATGTGTAGAAAAATGTGAAAATAGATTTTGGCATCGATGGGAACCATTGTGGACGATGCTGCCAAAGCCAAAAAGATGGAACCAAAGCTCCCTAATTGATTGAAGGAATAGAAAAATGCAACCTCTCTCCTCTTCCTCCCGTGCTTGGACGCATGTACAGTATATAGCACAGAGTCTACTCCCCTGTCCCTTTATCACAAATCACAAAGAAGTGAGGCATCGAATCACAAAGCATGGACGAAGCAACCATCATTTCACTCTTCGCTGACTCCACTTCTCCATCGTCTTCTTCGAGAAACCACCTTACCGCACTAAGTTGGATGGACGACGCTATTGTGTAGTACTAGTACATTTACGCCTCCTTTGGTTCAACGGACTTCCTGGATGCAAATAAGGTGGTTGTCTTGGCTTGCAGGCGGCACTTGTGAACGACATACCGTGGTCTCCCTCAATGGTGTTCTCCGTCGAATGCACTTCGCCAAACCACAACGTTCGAGATATCATCGACGTCACCGCAATGGGGAAGGAAGTCAAATAGTTACTTTCATCGTTTTGGGAACGGGGGTCCCCAGACTTGCCTGCCTGTGGTCCATGGCGTGGCTTTGCATGTGGGCCCGTACGGTCCGTCTTCACCAACAAGCATTCAAGACCCTCGCGAGGGGCCAAGCCTCGCGAGGCGGATGACACAAGACCTCCTCAGGAGCGGCCTCACCAGGCTGGCTCGCGAGGGGCGGAGAGATCAAGGCCAGGCAAACCTCGCAAGGTTCCAATGACGTGAGCCATGACGATCGAGACCAGGCGGGCGCCAGCACGCACAGTGTCCTTGTTTCCTCTTTGGTGCTAAGGAGGCAAGCGCATGCGAGGAGTTCCAAGGCATCAGGAAAATGTTTCCATATTGGTGCAACGAGACCAAGACCGACAGGACGACAGGACGGAGGTCACCATGGGGCCCAAGACGGCATCACCACCAGAGCCTTTGGCAGGCGAAGACTACTTTTGTCAGGATAAGCTATACTAGCTGTCCCCTTTCAAAACTGGCCGTTGTTGGCTCCCTTCCCGCTCAATATTTGGGGAGAGGACCAGTGCCTCTATAAATAGGACTAGCTACCACATTAGAGGGAGAGATCCATCCGGACAACCACAAGTTCACCAAGCACAAGAACACCTCTCCTCAGGAGGCTGTTCTTCCCCTTGTACTGTTCATCATCAGTCCAAGAGGCAATCCACCACCACCACACTGGAGTAGGGTATTACACCGCAACGGTGGCCCGAACCAGTATAAATCTTGTGTCCCTTGTGCTGTGAGTTCGTCGAGCTAGCCTTTGAGATCGTGAAGTGCTTGAGCACGTGATCGGTGAGGGAGAGATCTTTGCGTGCACCCCAGTGTTTGAACCTTAAGGGTTTTGCCGGAACCCGAAATCTGACATTTGGCGCCAGGTAGGGGTGCGCCGAAGCCTTCTTCTTCGTCGACCCATGCTTCGTCACTCCACCAGTTCATGGCCGACGCTCGCCGAGCTCGCGCTGAGTGCCGGGCCGCCCTCGCCGCCCGCGTTGCTCAGACGGCTCCTGTCGGCGGGCCTCCCCGTCATTCTCCATCACCCACCGCCAACGCCGTCACCGGTCCGGCGGCAAACGAGCAGCAAGCCTCTTTGCTGCATCCCTCCGTGCGCCGGGACGGTCACACCACCACCCCGTCGCTGACTCCGGCCGTCTCGTCATCTCACACTCGTCGTGCCCCCACGGACGCCCAGGCCGCGCTGCTCATGGCACGCGAGCTCTTGCGCTACCGTCCGATCGACGACCTCTACTAGGACTGGCTGAACCGCATCGCCGAGCTCGTTAGCGCCGCGAGAGGCTTTCCTGCACCGTCCCTCTCGCTGCCTCGCCCTCCGCCAGCTGCGGGCGACGTGGCTCACGAAGCGCCTCTGCCTCCTCCACAACAAGATGGCACCCTTGCGCCGAGGTGTGCGGCTCAGGGAGCACCTCAGCCTCCCCTGCGCCAAGGCGGCATCCTCGCTCCAAGATGCATGGTCCAGCGGCGCGACCCACCGCGCCGCGTGCCATCGCACAAGGAAATAAGCTGCCAAGAGATTCCCTGTCCCCAAGGAAGTGCTCCACCACTCCCAGCTCCGCTACGCTAGGATTGCTTGCTGCGACAGGGGCATGCACCGCGTGCCGCGGTGACGCAGGGGCACCACGACCATGCTCCACCTCCAAGGCGGCCCCTTGTGACCACGGCCGGCTGTCGCGCCTTCACCCCCGAGCTGCGTAGCGTCACCTGGCCAGGCAAGTTCAAGCCAGACCTGCCTCCGCGCTACGACGGCACCCTCAAACCCGCAGAGTTCTTGCAGCTCTACGAGATGAGCATCGAGGCGGCCAACGGCGACGAGAAAGTCATGGCGAACTGGTTCCCCATGGCTCTCAAAGACGACGCTCGCTCCTGTCTCCTGAACCTGCCTCCTGGCTCCATCTCTTCCTGGGACGAGATGCGCGACCGTTTCGTCGCCAACTTCCAGGGCACTCGCGACCGTCCCCCGGCCGTGGGTGACCTGCGCCGCGTCAAGCAACAACCTGGGGAGACCCTCCAGAAGTACATCTAGCGCTTCAACAACGTTCATCTCAAGATCCCCAAGGTGACGGACGAGGCCATCATGTCTACATTCTCCGATGGCGTCTGCGACATCAAGATGAAGGAGGAGCTCGCCGTCCATGAGGAGCTGTGTACATCCCTGGAGCTGTTCAACCCTGCGACCAAGTGCACAAGGGCTGAGGAAGGGCGCCTTTCCCTTCTCGAGCTCCCGGCTGCCGACCCGGAGGAGAAGAAATCCAAGGCCAAGGGGAGCGGCCGTACTCGCGACAGAGCCAGACACAAAGCGCGACAGGGACCAGCCTGAGTCATCCAAGGGCAGCCGACTGTTCTGGGCCTTCCACAACGTACACAGCCACAACACCAACGATTGCCAAGATCTCAGAGCCATGCACGACGGACGCTTCGGTCGACGCCCCGAGCGCAACGACCGAGGCTACGACCGAGGAGGAAGACTCAGTGGAGGACGCTGGGATGACCGGGGCCCACGCCAGGAGTGGCGTGACTGGCCTCGTGAGGACCGCTGGCAGGATCAGCCTCGCGAAGGTGCCTGGAGGGATCAGCCTCGCGAGGACCGTCCTCAAGGCAATGCTGGGCTTCCTCCACTGCCGCCACCAAGAAGGAATGATGACCACCACCAAGATGAGGGGGTTGGGGGCTTCCAGGAGCCGCGTTCTATCGCCTGCATCTCGGGCGGAGCTCAAGCCCCAGCCTCACAGCGTATCTTCAAGCAGTTTGCTCGCGAGGTGAACGCGGTCCTCCCCAAGCTCGAGGCCACATGCCCGCTCAGGTGGTCCAAGTGTGCCATCACTTTCAGTTCGGCAGACCAGCTCAAGTGCGCAGCCACCGCCGGTGCTCTCCCAATGCTTTGTTCACCCGTCATCAGCAACGTGCAAGTCACCAAGACCCTCATCGACGACAGTGTAGGGCTGAACGTCCTGTCCATCGAGACGTTCGACAAACTACAAGTGCCCTACGATCAGCTTCAGCCTACCAAGCCCTTCTCAGGAGTGACCGACGGCTCCACCACGCTGATAGGTCAGGTCCGCCTCCCGGTCACCTTTGGAGAACGCAACAACTACCGCACTGAGCTCATCGACTTCGACGTCGCCCACATCCGTCTGCCGTACAATGCCATCCTCGGGTACCCAGCCCTGGCCAAGTTCATGGCAGTGACGCACCACGGCTACAACGTCCTCAAGATGCCAGGGAGCGGCGGGATCATCACAGACCCTATGAAGAAAGAGATGTGGTGTGCTCCCTCGAGAGCGCCTCCCAAGCAGCATCAATCGAAGACCCCGGCAACAATGCAGCTCGGTACCCTCCTGAGGTCGTCCCTAAGAAGAAGAAGCAGCTACTCCATGCCTGACCTCGGGAGGGCAGCACCACAAGTGGTACCTCATCAGAATCAGCGCCCGCGCCTGGGGCGCCTTCCTCTGTCGCATAGGAAGGCACGCCCGACGCCCTCCTCAGGCAGGGCTCGGGGATCTTTTCTGGAGGGCCTCAAACCTTGCCAACATTACGAGGGAGGCACTCGAGCACCACTTGGAGGCGTGCTTCGCGGCACATCTCCCTCAAGAGGACACAGCGCAAGGAGCACCCGGTGCTCAGGAGTTCATCACCAAGGTATCTCAGGAGCTTCAGGAAGCAAGAGCAATACACGATGACTGCTGCTGCTCCCCACCCAGGCGAGGGTGGTGAGCTGCACATCTGCATCGACATACCAGGGCTCAACCGAGCCACATCTCAGGAGCGCTTCTGGCCTTCGTGTGTTGGGCGCTGCGAAGGTCCACCTCACAGCTACGTTCGCATGCCGTTCGGCCTGCCGAGCGTGGCTGCTGCCTTCCAGTGCAACCTGCGGAGTGTCATGGCGGGTCAGGAGGCCAGGCACCACGCAGCCCTGGCGGAGATGGTGACGGTCCTCAAGGAACCGCCTGGACCCCCAGAGCCTCCCGAGGCTCAGGGCCCCAACGGCTCGCGGTGAGCAACCCCTTCACGGCGTACCTTCAGCTGCCTCAACACCCCTTCATCAATGGAACCAGGTGACACTTTCCAAGTTAATTTAGCTGGGAGTGCCCCCAGGGCTGCATCATTCCCAGGCCACGTGGGTCCGTCCCTATGGCATGTATCCCTTCTTTTTTATGTCTTTAGCTTACCTCCCTGGGGCGCCCCTCTGGCTGCATCATCCCCAGGCCGCTCGGGCCTGGCTCAGTGGCCCGTATCCTTCATGCATTTACCTGAGCTATTTTGCCTTCCATGCTTAATCTATCTATGACTATCACATGCTTGAGTGTCGCCCATCGTGGGAGCCGCGCGCCGGTCGTCTTTCTTCAGGACCCATTGCCTGAGAGGGTTAGGCATGGCGTCTATGCTCGGGCCCGTCCCTGCAACGTCGATAAATCCAACGGCTGAGCTCTATCTGGCGGGCCGGCCCCATTCACGTCACCTCTTGGGGCCGTTGGTGCTTGACTTTCTCACGCGATAACCTTAGGAGATTCGTTCGGTGCATGTTGTCTAACCACCTCGCAGGACCAACACAGCGAACAAGAATCAAGACCAGGCACAACCCGCCTTGAGGTAGGGCCTCGTGAGTCCCGCGTTGGCTCACGAGTGCCCAGACACACCTCGTCTAGCCCTGCCGTGCAAGCCACATGTCAGGGCGGGGCTGTACACGCCCCGGGGGTTCTCCGCAGTAGGGAGTCCCCTCCCACATACCAGTGGAAGCACCATGCTCTGTGCCGGCAGTTGACACTGCCGAGGAGCGGCTATGCTCGTGCAAGTGCGGAAGCGCCATGGTCCGTCCTGGTGATAAACAACTGAGGACGGCCTCACGGTCGTATCAACCTCAGGGAGCCTCCGGGCTTGGTGTCTGGCCTCATCGCAACGCCTCCCCTCGGGAGAGTCGCGCGAGGGGGCTGGGCACGGGGGCTGCGCTCAGGTCACACTCAAGCATATGCCACCCTGCCAAGTCCCTCAGACCTGGTCGTCGCGCGCCCTCCCAAGCGGAGCCAAGGTATGAAGGTTGTTTGAACGTTAAGGGGGACTCCTAAGCATCATGACTCAGGAGCCTAACTGACCACGTAGCCCCTTACTCCTTGGTCTGTCCTGGTGATCCGGTCGGCCCAATGGCGGTTGAGGTATGTGCGGGGTCGGGCTCTGCCGACGTAGAACACAAGACCTACCATTGCATCTCCTTTCCACAAGCTGTTTGCACGTCAAGGGGGACTCCTGAGCATCGCGACTCAAGAGCCTAACTAACCACGTAGCCCCTCACTCCTTGGTTCCTCCTGGTGATCCGGTCGGCCCAACGGTGGCTGAGGTATGCGCAGGGTCGGGCTCTGCCGACGTAGAATGTAAAGCAAATGGGAAGGACATCGCAAAATCTCAAAGAAAATATTACAAGACATATTGTTCTCCAAATATCAAACACAAGTTTAAACGCCTCCACGAGGCACGCTACATGTTGTAGGAGTTTCAACAGGAAAGGAGCCGCAAGCTAGTCATCCCTGGATACTGCTGGCACCCGCAAGAGGCGCCCCCTCCTGGGTGGCGTCGCCTTCACCTGCACCACCGGTGGAAGGCGCGGGGGCGAAGGTGTCGAACTTCTCCAGCAGGGCTTCCACCTGACCTTTCACAGCTGTGGCGGTGGCTGCGTAGTGTTCATCAGCCACGGGCTCCAGCAGCTCGTCAAGGAGGGCGGCAGGATCGCGAAGATGGAGGTGGCTGAAGACGCACGTCAGCGCGGCTGAAGAAAGGACGTGAGCCTTTTCCTCTGCCATGGGGCCGATGCCGCGCACGACTTCCTCAAGCGTCTCAACCAAGTAGGGAAGCAACTGAGTGGGGCTGTCCTCATTGGTAGCCAACGGCTTCTCCAAGCCCTTCTCATAGAGTGACTTCAGAGCCTCGCAAGACCTCTTCTCGAGAAGCGCGAAGGCCGCGCGGTCCTCGGCCAGAACCTTCGCCTTGGCGTCGAGTTCGGCCTTCTTAGCCTGCACCTTTTGCTCCAGCTCCTCTAGTCGGCCGCGCTCAGTGGCCTACGCATGCGCCAGCTGCTCCAGCTCGGCGTCATGACCCTTGACGACGTCCTCCCGAGCCTTCATCCTCTCTTCCTCTGCCTTACAGCCATGGGCATCTTTGGCATGCTCTTCACGCAGGATCTTCAGCTCGGCCTCCAGCACCCGGTAGCAACCTTGGGCGGCCTCGGCGTCCTTCAGCGCCGCCTCGCGAGCAACCGCTGCCTGAGCTGCGGCTCGCTTCTCCCCCTCAGAGGTCGCCGCGACCTGGCTCAGCGCCGCCCGAACGGACATGTCAGAATGAAGCCAACCAGAGACCAGCTCCAGGCGCCCTGCCGCCAGGAGGGGTTCGGCGCTCTGGAGATCTTCTCGCAGTCGGGCCATCTCAGAAAGGGCCCCCTCCCGGACATCAGGGGAAGTAGAGGAACCTGGGGTCAGCAACAGGGCAGAAGGCGGAAGAGGCGTTGTCGTCACCATGGCCTGGGAGGCAGGAAGCTCCTGAGCCTCTTGGACCTCAGCACCCGAGCCGGACTCTAGCAACTCCCGAGTCAGCGGGGCCTTGGGGGCTGACTTCTCCGGAGGATGCTCCACCCAGCCTCGTGAGGATGATCGGGATGGAGATGCACAAGCACCGACCCCACCTTTGCTCATGGAGAGGGGCGCTGCCGCAGGAGGTGACCCGAGCTCAAGCACCACCACCTCGCTCTCCCTTCTCCTCTTCGCCGCAGGCGTTGGCCTAGTCACACAACAAGGAAGAAGAGTCAGAAACAAGCATCAGCAGCAAGAACAAGGCAAGACGGGAACACCTACTGATCCACTGCGGCGTGGTCCCTCCGCTTCGGGAGCCTGAAGCCGGAGAGCTTTGCGACCTGAGGCACGAGCATGCCAGCTCCGGAAGCAGAAGCAGGGGCGGTGGCTGAGCCGGATGCAGCTCCAGGCGGCACCAGAACAGAAGCAGCATACCGGGAGATCAGCGCCGACCGGTCCCTCATCGGGATTACGGGTGGATCTCCCTTCTCCTGGCGGGCTCCAGCCTCGTCGTCATCAGGAAGGGTGTCGGTGTCAAAACCGGCGGATCTCGGGTAGGGGGTCCCGAACTGTGCGTCTAGGCCGGATGGTAACATGAGGCAAGGGACACGAAGTTTTACCTAGGTTCGGGCCCTCTTGATGGAGGTAAAACCCTACGTCCTGCTTGATTAATATTGATGATATGGGTAGTACAAGAGTAGATCTACCACGAGATCGAGGAGGCTAAACCCTAGAAGCTAGCCTATGGTATGATTATCGTCGTCTATGTTGTCCTACGGACTAAAACCCTCCGGTTTATATAGACACCGGATAGGGTCAGGGTTACATAGAGTCGGTTACAGTGGTAGGAGATCTACATATCCGTATCGCCAAGCTTGCCTTCCACGCCAAGGAAAGTCTCTTCCGGACACGGGACAGAGTCTTAAATCTTGTATCTTCACAGTCCAATAGTCCGGCCAAAGGATATAGTCCAGCTGTCCGGACACCCCCTAATCCAGGACTCCCTCAGTAGCCCCCGAACCAGGCTTCAATGACGATGAGTCCGGCGCGCAGATTGTCTTCGACATTGCAAGGCGGGTTCTCCTCCAAATTCTGTGTACCTGTTTGAATAAAGTCTGATTTCTTGTAGATGTTGCGCTCCTTGGCTTCTACGCATATGAAAAGTCTGAGTGTTTTTACATTCACACCCCTAGCCGCGTAAATGAGCTGCCCTATTTAAGGGGACGAGGATTTAGATCCAATCCACACCTTCTCCCCTTCGTGAGTGTTCATCAGAGCGCATCCGACAAAGGTCCATTCTACCATGGCCAGCCATCGCAACTCCTCCCCTCGCCCTTCCAGCCCTAAGCCTGGATATTGGGAGAGATGTTCCATCCTGCATAGCGAGCTAGTGACACTCTAGACCAAGGGATTTCTCCCCCCGGCCTATATGGTCCCAGTTCGAGCCGGTCTTGCCGTCTAGAACGGCGGAGAGCAAGCAGAGAATGCCCCTAATCCCTCTAAAGGAGAAAGGGTGTGCCTCGTCCCTTACTTAATAAGGGGGCTCAGATTTCCAATCCATTCATTTCTCCGGGGGTTGCTGGAGTTCTACGGCCTCCAGCTACATAATCTCACGCCTGCCTCAGTACTGCATATCGCGGGCTTTGTAGCCCTCTGCGAGCTGTTCTTGGGTGTCGAAGATCATTTTGGACTGTGGAAGGAGCTATTTTGCCTCGTGCCCCGTTCCAAGAAGGGGTCAATGTATCAAGTGGGCGGAGCCGAAGTGTGGCGCATCGCCGGGACCGGATATCTGTCCGGAACCCCAAAGAAGGCATCCGAAGACTGGCCCTCGGAGTGGTTTTATATAGAAGACGTCCCGCTCCCGGATCCTGTCTGGATCGGCCTCCCTGAATTCAACAGTGCTCCCTTAAAGAAGTGCCTAAGCTGGCACCCACGGAGCCCTCAGAGGGGAGGTGACAGGGACATCATTTACCTGATGGGCCAAATAAGATTGTTAGCCCATTCCGGACTAACCATGATCGGGGTTATGGCCGAATGCATTATGCGGGGGGTGCAGCCGCTTCAGTATAGAAGCCACCCTATGTGGGACTTCAACGGGGAGGACGACGCCACCCGCTACGGCCGTAAGGGGCCGGATTCAGCTGCCGCCCTACTAAAGATCTTGTCCACTTTGTATAAGGAAGAAGAGGAGGAATTTCTCTGCGTCAACCCTCAGGGTGGATTCTCCATGCACAATCCCCCAAGCTGGGTAAGCGGCCGTATTTACTTGTCCATCCGTTTTGTATTCCCATTGTTAAATATTCAGTCTGACGACTTCAACACAGGAACTGCGCCGGGCTGTTAAGGAAATAAGAAGCCCTCCTCCACAACCCGAGGACCTAGGATGGTCCCTCGACCCGGCCTCCCAAGAGGATCCGAACATATCTGTGGAGCTGATTGATGGAGTGTTCCATCAATTGAGCAAGGACAACGCCTTGGTGGCCATTACGGCCGATTACCCAGGGCTTATCCTGACCCCCCAGGTACCTGAGATCGGAGTCCTAGTACCCTGAATAGGTGTCCGCCCACTCGTGTTCAGTTTCCTGATTGCAACCGAATTTTGCAGGGGAGGTATTTAAGGCGGAAGGCCAAACCTGCGGCGACAAGCCAACGAGGGGCCGTAGGGCCCCGTGGGCAGAAAACAAGTGCAATCCGGACCGAGGCGTCAGCATAAAGGTATGTCGCGCCCGCTTATCCCAGGTGTTATACCTTCGAGGCATATTGACACTCGCGCTCTTTTCAGGACAAAGAGACCTCGCCGGACTACATCCGGAGAGGCTGCCAATCGCGCCTCCACCAGCCAGGCTCCAAAGCCTGGTCGGTGGAGGCGAACGCAAGGCGCGCGCCAGACGCTCCTCCGACGGAGGATGTGGACAGGTTGTCTGCCACCAACTCTGAGGTGGAGAGTGCCATGAACCACAGGCGCCGCCAGACAATTCTTCGCAACACTTGTTTCTCCCAAGGGGCGTTAGATGCCTTCAACTCGGGAGATGCGTACCTCCGTGCCACTCAAAATGGTCTAGCCAGAGCCACGGAGCAGTATGTAAAAGACATACGGGTAAGAAAATTCTGGTAATTATATATATATATACCAGTAGCCCCTGAGACTTGAAACAGTTAGAATAACTGATTTAAGGATCATTTGTTATGCAGGTTCTTATAGAAAAGAATTCCCTACTGTCCAAGGAGCTGGAAGAGTGCAAAGCCCAACTTGAGGCCGCACTAGCCGTGGCAGGGGAGCCCAAGGAGACCCCCTCTGGTAATATACACTTCGAAAGATAAGTATTTTGCAAAGCACGGCTTTGGTGCGAATCTGACAAATGAAATTGCAGATGGCGCCGGATTTAATCCGGAAAGGCAACACCTCCTACGCCAGCTAAAGGCTGGTGAGAAGGTGCTGAAAAAGGTGAGGCGGGAGAAGAACGACCTCCAAGATGCCAACACCAAGCTGGGCGTCGAGCTGAAAGATGTTTGTGCCCAGCTGTCAGACTCCGTGAAGGAGAATTAGCGGCTTCGGCGCGGCATATTTAGTAAGTGCTTGAACGAACCTTTGAAAGAAAGTTCGGCGGGGAAGTCGACTAACAGAGCAATGTCTGTAGGTGTGCTAACAGGTCATCCTGCAGAGGAGATGCCAGGTTCTACGGGTGACCTTCTTCCCGAGCTCTCGCAACTGCTCGATCGAGTTCCGCAGGCGATGCAAGGCGCCGCCCGGGCCCTGTGGCCATCTGTCTCCATGCCCGAAGGTCTTGGAGAGCTTGCGGAGAAGCTAAAGGGAGCACGGCGGCACTTCCGATTGTGGAAGATATCAGCCTGCCGTCAAGGCGCTAGGGAGGCCTGGGCCGTGGTGAAGACGCGGTATGCAAAGGCTGACCCCAACCACATGGCCGAGGTCGGTCCTGTAGGGCCCGATGGGAAGGAGATCCCTGTGAGCTTAGT
The DNA here is from genome assembly GCF_056163025.1 of Triticum urartu. Lineage (NCBI taxonomy): Eukaryota > Viridiplantae > Streptophyta > Magnoliopsida > Poales > Poaceae > Triticum > Triticum urartu. The sequence goes on along the minus strand of NC_141877.1, from coordinate 291,849,613 downwards.
ATACGGCCAAGTAGAGTTGGCCGCAAAGTATTCCCAGCAGGACTGTAAATTAGACAGCCTGTTAGATGGTATTGAAGAGGAATACAACCAGGCAAAATGACTATGTAATTTAATTGACATTTATAATGCCTTCTAGCCAGATTGTAGATCATTTGTCATGGCCGACCTTTTCGCTTCAGCCTCGGGACCTGACGGTCCGGAGTGTGTCCGAATTCCCATGCGGTTATATAGGAACCGGGGAATGCATGGAGACCAGGCGTAGGGGTCATTAGGGCTTGAACAGACAAGTGCCCGACTAGTTATGTTATATTACATGGTTAGTAAGAAACATCTTCCAGGGAGAATAGTTCCGTTAGGGGTTCCTTTCCCTGGGAGGCATGCCCTAAGGTGCATGTCCATGCTGCAAAAAGAAACGCAGGAAAAACATCTGGGGGCATATAGATAAAAATAAAAAAGATCATCTTTAGTTCACCGACCGAATATTCCCTTAAGAACGCTAGCTTTCGGCTTCACCCAGTCTGAAGTACACGTCCGGCTGACCCGGCAGTAACAATCGCAGAGGTGCTCTCTTTACCACCTAGCCGAACAATCGGGAACGTAGGGGTAAGCACAGGAGCCAGGCAACCCAGCTTGGCCAAAACTTAAGTCATATCGATGCATATAATGGTGAATAAAAGGTACATGCGGAAGTGTGACACATGTGTTGGGCATGAAGCCCGTATGAATAAGCTTCTATTTAAAGAAGCCCCAAGGTTTAATGAGCGCGGATAGCGCATCACTTGATGAGCCTTTGAGAGGCTATAAGAGGGAGAAAGAGAAGAAGAGAAATGTAAGACAGAAAATATATAAAAAATGGACAGAGGAAGGAGACGAACACAGAGTCCGGCGCTAGGCATAGAATCTTCGGAGATGGGCTGCGTTCCATGGGTTTGGCTCGAGTCGGTTATCCGATGCATCCCGCAGGCGGTACGCTCCACCGGTCAGGACTTGGTCAATTATGAAGGGACCTTCCCACTTGGGCTTGCGTTTGTCGTTTTTCTTGTCTGGTAGTCGTAGAACTAATTCGCCAACGTTGTAATTTTTGGCCCGTACTTGTCTGCTTTGGTATCTTCGAGCCTGCTGTTGATAGAATGCGGAACGGGCTTTTGCCACGTCACGCTCCTCCTCCAATGCGTCCAAGCTGTCCTGCCGATCGAGCTCGGCTTCTCTTCCTTCGTACATGCGCACTCGAGGTGAGTCATGAATTACGTCGCAAGGCAAAACTGCCTCTGCGCCGTACACCATAAAGAATGGTGTGTATCCGGTGGTGCGACTCGGTGTGGTCCGCAGCCCCCAGAGTACGGAGTCGAGCTCCTCTACCCAGTGCGTGTTAGATTCCTTGAGGGACCACACTAATCTGGGTTTGATGCCACTCATGATAAGACCATTTGCATGTTCGACCTGGCCGTTAGTTTGTGGGTGATAGACGGAAGCATAATCGAGCTTGATGCCCATGTTTTTACACCAGAGTTTTACCTCGTCGACCGTGAAGTTCGTGCCATTATCAGTGATGATGCTGTGGGGGACGCCGTAACGGTGTACAACCTCGGATATAAAGTCTACCACCGGTCCGAATTCGGCCGTCTTAACAGGCTTGGCTTCTATCCATTTGGTGAACTTATCCACCATGACCAGTAAGTATTTTTGCTTGTGGGTTCCGCCTTTAAGGGGTCCAACCATGTCAAGCCCCCAGACCGCGAAGGGCCAAGTAATGGGGATAGTTTGGAGGGCGGTGGGTGGCATATGGCTTTGGTTTGCAAAGAGCTGGCAACCGGTGCATTGTTGGACTAAGTCCTGAGCGTCTGCTCGGGCCGTCGGCCAATAAAAGCCTGTACGGAAGGCCTTGCTTACAAGGGACCGGGCTGTAGCATGATGACCGCCGAGTCCGGCATGAATTTCAGCCAGGAGGTTCCGCCCATCCTCTTCGGAGATGCACCTTTGAAGGACTTCGGTAGTGCTTTTCTTATAAAGCTCTCCCTCGTGGACTCTGTAGGCTTTAGATCGCCGCACTATGCAGCGTGCCTCATTTTGGTCCTCGGGGAGTTCCTGCCTAGTAAGGTAGGCGAGGAATGGTTCTGTCCACGGGGTGATGACGACCATTATTACGTGGGCTGAAGGTGTTATTTCATTGGCAGAGCCTCCGATTTTGTTAGAATGTTCGGTGTCAGGCAGTGCGGTTGGGTCCGGGCTGTTATTGTTCGGCTCCCCTTCCCATACTACGGATGGCTTGAACAACCTTTCTAAGAAGATGTTGGGGGGGACTACATCGCGTTTTGCACCGATGCGTGCCAGGACATCTGCCGCCTGATTATTTTCCCAGGCTATATGGTGAAATTCAAGCCCCTCGAACCGAGCTGACATTTTTAGGACGGCGTTGCGGTAAGCTGCCATTTTTGGATCCTTGGCATCGAAGTCTCCATTTAATTGGGAGATTGCGAGGTTCGAGTCCCCGCGCACCTCTAGGCGTTGGATGCCCATGGATACTGCCATCCAGAGACCATGTAAAAGGGCCTTATATTCGGCTGCATTGTTGGAGTCCGTGTACATAATCTGTAGTACGTATTGAACTGTATCTCCTGTGGGGGACGTTAAAACGACGCCAGCCCCCAGTCCGGCCAACATCTTGGAGCCGTCGAAATGCATGATCCAATTTGAATATGTGCCATATTCTTTAGGGAGTTCGGCCTCCGTCCATTCTGCGACGAAGTCGGCCAAGACTTGCGATTTGATGGCTTGTCGTGGCTTATAAGTTATGTTGAACGGGAGGAACTCAATGGCCCATTTTGCAATCCGGCCTGTTGCGTCACGGTTGTTTATAATATCGTTAAGTGGTACTTCCGAGGCTACTGTTATTGAACAATCTTGAAAGTAGTGTCGTAGCTTCTGGGATGCCATGAATACCGCGTACGCAATCTTTTGATAATGCGGGTACCGTGATTTACAGGGAGTGAGGACAGTGGACACGTAATAGACCGGCTTTTGAAGGGGGAATTTGTGTCCGTCCGCTTCTCGTTCGACGATGAGTACTGCGCTTACAACCTGATGTGTTGCTGCAATGTATAATATCATTGGTTCGCCAATGTTTGGCGCGGCCAGGACTGGGTTTGTTGCCAGTATGACTTTTATTATGTTGAGTCGGGCCGTGGCTGCATCCGTCCATTTGAAGTGTTCGGTGCGCCGAAGGAGGCGGTAAAGGGGTAGGGCGTTTTCTCCCAAGCGGGAGATAAAGCGGCTTAGAGCCGCCACGCATCCGGTTAACTTTTGTATTTGTTTGAGGTCCTTTGGGATATCCAGTTGCGACAGAGCTCAGATCTTGGCTGGATTTGCTTCAATTCCTCTACTGGATACTATGAAGCCCAAGAGCTTTCCGGCTGGAACGCCGAAAACGCATTTTTCCGGGTTGAGCTTGATGTCGTATGTTCGGAGGTTATCAAATGTGAGCCTCAAGTCGTCTACTAGAGATTCAACATGTCTTGTTTTGACGACCACATCATCTACATATGCCTCCACTGTTTTACTGATCTGGCTTGCCAGACATGTTTGAATCATGCGCTGATATGTTGCGCCGGCGTTTTTGAGCCCGAAGGGCATTGTGTTGAAGCAGAATGGCCCGTATGGTGTGATAAATGCCGTTGCGGCTTGGTCTGGTTCTGCCATCTTAATTTGATGGTAGCCAGAATATGCGCCGAGGAAACACAACGAATCGTGTCCTGTGATAGCGTCAATAATTTGATCGATGCGGGGGAGGGGGAAGGGATCCTTTGGACAAGCCTTGTTAAGGTCTTTAAAATCAACACACAGGCGCCAGGATTTGTCCTTCTTTGGTACCATCACTAGGTTTGCTAGCCAGTCCGGATGTTTTATATCTCTGATGAATCCGGCCTCCAATAGCTTTGCTAGCTCTTCTCCCATGGCCTGTCTCTTAGGTTCGGAAAAACGTTGAAGAGCCTGTTTGACAGGTTTGAATCCTGCTTGGATATTTAAGCTGTGCTTGACCAACCTGCGTGGGATTCCTGGCATGTCTGAAGGGTGCCAGGCAAAAATGTCCCAGTTCTCTCGTAGGAACTCTCGCAATGCGGCGTCGACATCAGGGTTTAACTGTGCCCCGATGGAAGCTGTTTTATTGGGGTCTGTTGGATGGACTTGGAATTTGACTATTTCGTCTGCCGGTTTAAAGGAGGTGGACTTGGATCTTTTGTCGAGTAGCACATCGTCCCTATTCACCGTAGAGCGCAGCGCAGTTAGCTCCTCAACCGCTAGGGCTTCGGATAGTGCCTCGAGGGCCAGTGCGGCTGTCTTGTTTTCGGTGCAGAGTGCTATGTCCGGATCACTAGCGAGAGTGATGATCCCGTTAGGCCCGGGCATCTTGAGCTTCATGTACCCGTAATGGGGTATTGCTTGGAAGACTGTAAACGCTTCCCTCCCTAGCAGAGCGTGATAACCGCTGCTGAACGGAGCCACCTGGAACGTGACCTCTTCAGACCTGTAATTATCTGGCGTGCCGAACACCACATCTAGTGTGATTTTTCCTATACAACGCGCTTGCCGACTGGGGATTATTCCTCTAAAGGTTGTGCTGCTTCACTCAATGCGGTTCCAGTCTATTTCTATTTTTTGAAGGGTCTCCTCATAAATGAGGTTCAATCCGCTGCCGCCGTCCATGAGTACCTTGGTAAGACGAAAGCCATCCACTATTGGACTGAGGACCAATGCGGCTGGTGCTCGGGCTGTTCGGGATTTAGGTTCATCACTGGCGTTAAAGGTAATAGCCGTGTCACTCCATGGGTTTATTGTTGCTACTTGGTAGACTTCGGCAAGGCTGCGGAGTGTACTTTTTCGCATATTATTTGATGCGAAAGTCTCGAAGACTGTTAATACCGTATTGGTGTCTCTGGGGTGGCTTTCTGTGGCCTCCGGAATTAGGAGATTTTTGCCAATTTTGGCCACTTGCCGAAGTATCCAACATGCTCTAAGGCTGTGAGTTGGTGTGGCGTCCTCTGTACTGTGAATTTTGCAGGGTCCATTAAGCCATCCTTCCAGTACGGTTCCATGCCCTGTAGAGGGTTTTTGCTGTTAGTGCTTGACCCGGGTGACTGGTGATGATGCACCCTTTTATTTCGGATTCGGTTTGTATTCAGGGCTGGATTATCCCAAAATTTTATTTCGGTTTTCTAGGCGCTTTCCATCGCACAGTATTTTCGTACAATGGACGCCAAGTCAGCGAAGCGTGTAATATCACGGCGACTTACGGCATTGAGTATTCCCTTGTCCGTGCAATTATTGCAGAAGATTGAGATTGCGTCTTCCTCGTGGCAGTCCCTTAGCCTGTTCTTAACCAGGAGGAATCTGGCCCAGTAATGATGTACTTTTTCATCAGGTTCTTGCCTGATTTTGGATAGATCGCTTATGTTGGGGTGGGTGGGTGGAATTAAATCCGAAGCCTCACCCCATCTAAGGCTCAGAGGCCGAGGAATTTCCGAACTCGAAAATTTGGATTCCTGGATGTTGTCCAATGTATCCAGCCCGTCGCCTGACTCTAAATTCAGGTCTTGAGTGATATCCTCCCCTCCGTGGGTATCCGGCTTGGAGGGATCGGGAATCCAGACATAGCGAGTCTTTAAGATAGATGAAGTGTCGCCGCACTGTCCCTCTACCACGGCAACGTGATGGGTGACTTGGGGAGAGTTAATCTCTCTCAGATCGGGTTTAGGCCCAATCTGGTCGTAATCCGTGGCGACTCCCAGGGCGGCGAAGCGATCCAAGGGCTCGTTTATGGAGGAGAGCTCCATTGGATCTAACTGCTTGGCGAGTTCCGAGCTGACATGAAGATTGTTTTCGATGGCTCGAGAGTCATCGTCGACGCAGAAGACGAACAGTCGGTCATAAGAAAACCACCTAGCCGGAGGGTTTGGCCGACAGCCAAAGCTCCCTTAGCAACGGTGCCGTCTTTAAATACGGGGCGAGGCATCCTTCCTGATGGCGACGACACAGAGGAACTCTCAATGAAAGCACCAATGTTGGTGTCAAAACCGGAGGATCTCGGGTAGGGGGTCCCGAACTGTGCGTCTAGGCCGGATGGTAACAGGAGGCAAGGGACACGAAGTTTTACCCAGGTTCGGGCCCTCTCGATGGAGGTAAAACCCTACGTCCTGCTTGATTAATATTGATGATATGGGTAGTACAAGAGTGGATCTACCACGAGATCGAGGAGGCTAAACCCTAGAAGCTAGCCTATGGTATGATTATCGTCGTCTATGTTGTCCTACGGACTAAAACCCTCCGGTTTATATAGACACCGGATAGGGTTAGGGTTACATAGAGTCGGTTACAATGGTAGGAGATCTACATATCCGTATCGCCAAGCTTGCCTTCCACGCGAAGGAAAGTCTCTTCCAGACATGGGACGGAGTCTTCAATCTTGTATCTTCACAGTCCAACAGTCCGGCCAAAGGATATAGTCCGGCTGTCCGGACACCCCCTAATCTAGGACTCCCTCAAAGGGTGTGGAGGATGTCAGCTTTGCTCATGGGCGAGGTCTCCCCTATCCCTTCAGGGGTCACCTTCGAGTCTTCCTCCTCCTCATCCTCTTCCTCCCCACGGGACTCACCAGAAGACAGCTCCACCGGCGTCGGTGCCGCAGGGGCCTCGGTGGGTGCCAGCGGCACCAGCCCGCGCCCGTCAAACGTCGTCCTAGCGGCCACGACCAGCGCCCCGTCCTTGCGGCGGAACAAGGGAGTGAAGGCATTTGGTGGGTACTCCTGGTCATCCCCGGCCAGGAGGTGGAGAGCCACATCCAGCTCATCATCGGACAAGGATTTCAGGCTCAGACGAACCTTGTCCTCTTCGTTCCCAAGCTCCCACAAGGGGCAGGTATGTGCCTGAAGCGAGGCTACGTGCAGCATCAGGAATTCCCTCAGGAGCATGGATCCTGTCACCTTTGCCGCCTTCGCGTTGCCCGGCTTCAGGTTGGCGTTCATCTGCTCCAGCACCAATGTCGCCCGCTCATCAGTGAGCTTCGCGCGAGACCACTCCTTGTCGGACTGGGGCATCTCCGTCGGCAGCGTCAAGCGTGGGTGGACGCACTTGGCGTCCATCATGGCCCACTTGCTCCGGAAGCCGTCGGCCTTCTTCCCAGTCTTCGAGATTGAGTTGGCCTTGCCGGCCGCGATAAAATTGGCACACCCGGAGGTATGGCCATCGTTGATGCGGAGGAAGAAGAAGTGGTGCAGCAGAGCCACGGACGGCATCACGCCGAGGTACGCCTCGCAGTAATAGGCGAAGATCGATAAGAGAAGGATAGAGTTGGGATGAAGATGTACCGCCTGCAGCCCGTAGTGGTCAAGGACCTCGTAGAAGAAGTCAGAAAAGGGGGGAACCAGCCCCGCGACAATGCTGCTCATAAAGAAGGGGAAGAAGGTGCTAACTTCGAGCTCCGGCACGTTGGAGCCGTCCTAGAGCTCGGTCTTCCCCTTCTCGTTGCTTTCCCCCATCGTCAGCAAGCGCGCGGCGGCGAGGTTCTTCTCCAAGACGTTGGGCACGTTGAGAGCTGTCTCGTACCAAGCCAGCGACGAGGCAGGCTTGACCCTCCGGGGCGCCATTGGTCGCTAATGCAAAAAGGTATGAGAGTAGATCTGGAGATTTCGGAAGCAGGGAGCAAGAAAGGGGATCTGGAGCAAGGTGAAAGGAAGCAGTGAAGGCAAGCGCTGTCTACGCCAGCCTTTTGACAGTCGGGAAGTTGCCAAGACAACGTGGGGAAGCGGAGACGCCCACATCCAATCAACCACCAGGCGTCGACCAAGGCCGCAGGCTATGGGGGCCCGCGGCGCTCCGCACTTGCCCTTTGGCTTCGCCATGAAGCCAAGACCGAGCTCGCCTTGGGCCTGGGGGCTACTGTTGGCGTTCTGGGAACGGGGGTCCCCGGACTTGCCTGCCTGCGGCCCACGGCGTGGCTCTGCATGCGGGCCCGTACGGCCCGTCTTCACCAACAAGCATTCAAGACCCTCGCGAGGGGCCAAGCCTCGCGAGGCGGACGACACAAGACCTCCTCAGGAGCAGCCTCACCAGGCTGGCTCGCGAGGGGCGAAGAGATCAAGGCCAAGTAAACCTCGCGAGGTTCCAATGACGTGATCCATGACGATCGAGACCAGGCGGGCGCCAGCACACACAGTATCCTTGTTTCCTCTTTGGTGCTAAGGAGGAAAGCGCAGGCGAGGAGTTCCAAGGCATCAGGCAGAGGTTTCCATATCGGTGCAACAAGACCAAGACCAACAGGACGGCAGGACGGAGGTCACCATGGGGCCCAAGACGGTGTCACCACCAAAGCCTTTGGTAGGTGATGACTACTTTTGTCAGGATAAGCTGTACTAGTTGTCCCCTTTCAAAACTAGTCGTTGTTGGCTCCCTTCCCGCTCAATATTTGGGGAGAGGACCAGGGCCTCTATAAATAGGACTGGCCACCACATTAGAGGGTGAGATCCATCCGGACAACCACAAGTTGACCAAGCACAAGAACACCTCTCCTCAGGAGGCTGTTCTTCACCTTGTACTGTTCATCATCAGCCCAAGAGGCAATCCACCACCACCACACTGGAGTAGGGTATTACACCACAATGGTGGCTCGAACCAGTATAAATCTTGTGTCCCTTGTGTTGTGAGTTCGTCGAGCAAGCCTTTGAGATAGTGAAGTGCTTGAGGGCGTAATCGATGAGGGAGAGATCTTTGCGTGCACCCGAGTGTTCGAACCTTAAGGGTTTTGCCGGAACCCGAAATCCGACAGTTACTACTGAAAGTGCATTATATCGACTAGAGGGGGGGGTGAATAGGCGGTTTTTATGAAAGTCTTCAAAACATGGGAGTTATGAAGACAAACAGTGAAGATTTTGCCTATTTCTATGCAGCGGAAGTTAGATTACACTAGGCAAGCCATGGTCAAGTATTCAATGGAGTGAAAGCACAAAGACAAACAACTGCAGTGTAATAAGGATCAGGTAGGAAGAAGTTATGAAGCCAAACAGATCATACATTCACGTTGTGAAGACAAAAGATAGAGCAAGCATGCAATGGCTTCACAATGAGTAACAGTAAGTAAAAGGAAGTGAAGATGAAACCAGTGACTCGTTGAAGACAATGATATGTTGGACCAGTTCCAGTTGCTGTGACAACTGTACGTTTGGTTGGAGCGGCTAGGTATTTAAACCTTAGGACACATAGTCCCGGACACCCAGTCCTGAACACGCAGCTCAGGACACCAAGTCCTCACCGTATTCTCCTTGAGCTAAGGTCACTTAGTCCTCGCCCAATCACTCTGGTAAGTCTTCAAGGTAGACTCCCAAACCTTCAGAGACTTCGTTCACTGGCAATCCACAATATCTCTTGGATGCTCTGAACGCGACGCCTAACTGTCTGCAGGATTCACAGTCCTCAAGTGTAATAAGTCTTCAGATCACACAGACAAGAAGACTTAAGTGATGCCCAATTTACTCTGGCTCTGGGTGGTTAGGGCTTTTCTCCTCGTTAGGAATTTTCTCTCAAAGGCTTCGAGGTGGGTTGCTCTCAAACGACAAAAGCCGTGCACTGAAATCTGAGCAGCCAACCGTTTATGGTTGTAGGGGGTGGGCTATTTATAGCCACTTGGCAACCTGACCTGATTTGTTCGAAATGACCCTGGGTCACTAAGGAACTGACACGTGTCGCAACGGTCAGATTTCAAACTCTCATGGCAACTTTACTTGGGCTACAAGCAAAGCTGACTTGTCCGGCTCTGGACAAGATTCGCTCTCATTGTCTTCACTCGAAGACATAGGTTTTTGGTTTAGGCATCACTTCGGTCATTCTGACTGGTTCTCCTGGACCCCACTTAACAGTACGGTGGTTCCTATGTCTCAACACAAAAGAAAAAGAACTACGAAAGATCGAAGTCTTCGAGCTCCATTGGCTTCATAACGTGTCTTCTTTTGTCATAGTCTTCAAAGTGAATATCTTCATATACCACCTTTGGCTTCAATGTCTTCATACATTTTTAGGGGTCATCTCTGGTAGTAAAACCGAATCAATGAGGGACTTCTACCTGTGTTATCCTGCAATTCTCACAAACACATTAGTCCCTCAACTAGGTTTGTCGTCAATACTCCAAAACCAACTAGGGGTGGCACTAGATGCACTTACAATCTCCCCCTTTTTGGTGATTGATGACAAACTAGTTGAAGTTTTCAACGGGAAATATAGTCTGTGAAATTGTAAAGGATAAGGAATTGTCTTCATAAGTTGCAAGGGCTCCCCCTGAAGATGTGCATATAAGTTAATTTGCTTTTGGAATGCAAATGCACATGGCAGGTTGTACTTGTGGAGATCCACTTCAGCTTATGATGACAATCCACTATGCATGTGTAAGTATATGAAGATAATGACATGCATAATGGAAAATGGACGTCTGCGGAATGAGATAAGTGCGGAATTTATCGTCGCACATGCGGAATTTATCTTCGCAAAACAGGGTGGCAAACAAGTAGCAGACGACCATCGAGTTTTAGTGTTACAACTCAAAGAACCAAATGAAGCAAAAACGAGAGTTGTAAGCACGAAGCAAAATATAGCAAAACATAAAGCACTCGCCCATATGGACCCGCTTGAAGACTATCAACTCATATGCTTCTCCCCCTTTTGTCAGCGAGGACCAAAAAGGTTTGAAGACATAGAGTGTCTACTCGTTCCCAGGAGCAGCAGGGTCGTTGAAGGTGTTTGGCGGTGCAGAAGAGCTTGGAGGTGCTGAAGCAGGTGGCGGTGATGTAGCATCGTCTTCTTCATCGATGATTCTGGCAGTGACTGTGGCAGCAGATGAAGAAAACTCAGAGTCATCAAGTGATGGTGTGTTGCGCATCACAGCCCTTCTAGGAGGTGTGGTGTCAAACTTGAAGCGCTCAGTGAAGCCATCCTCTTCAAGTTCAGCTTCAGTACATATCATTGATAGCCCTTTCCATGTACGACGACAGGTTTCATGAGTGACGAAAGCATTCTTGGTGGCAAGATTTCGAAGACGATTAACATCCACCAAGAGGCTTTTCATCTGACGCTTTAGCCAGTCGTGATGCCTATCTTGTTTTTGATGAAGGGCCACAAGAAGCTCTCGGTTAGTGAGAACACGAGTGCGCTTCTTGGGTCTTGAAGCAGTTGCACTATCAGTGGCTTCAGTTGAAGCAGGGTGTGGCGCACGTGTAGTGCCAGCCAAAGGATACACCCTGGAGATGGCTTCAACACCTTCATCGTTCTGAGTGAAGCTCTGGTGTTCTGCATTATAACGCCCTCGATGCGGCTATAGCTCCCACGTGTCGAGGCACGACTTAGAGACATAACCGCATTGAAAGCAATGTCGCAAGTCAGGCAATCATTACAACATCCCATGTAATACATAATAAAAAGGGGAAGATAACATAGTTGGCTTACACTCGCCACGTCACATCAGAGTACATAAATAACATTCATCATGCAAATCACTCATGGCCCGACTACGGCGCCAAAATAGAAAAGACCCCCAACATGCGACAAGGCCCTGAATCGATATCCCCAACTAGGCACCACTACTGATCGTCGGGAAAGGAAACATAATAACGCTGAGAGTCCTCGTCGAACTCCCACTTGAGCTCGTACTCGTCACCTGGAGCGGAATCACCTGGACCTGCATCTGGAGTTGTAGAATCTGTGAGCCACGGGGACTCAACAATCTCACACCCACGTGATCAAGACTATTTAAGCTTATAGGAAGGATAAGGCAAGTGTAGGTAGAGCTGCAGCAAGCGACTAGCATATATGGTGGCTAACTTATACGCAAATGAGGGCGAGAAGAGAAGGCGAAGCACGAGCGAGAAGCTAAAGGAACAACCTGCGCAAGCATTATTCCAACACCGTGTCCACTTCCCGGACTCCATCGAGAAGAGGCCATCACGGCAACACACTCAGTTGATTCATTTTAATTAATTAAGGTTCAAGTTATCTACAACCGGACATTAACAAATTCCCATCTGCCCATAACCGCGGGCACGGCTTTCGAAAGTTCAATCCCTGCAGGGGAGTCCCAACTTAGCCCATGACAAGCCCTCACGGTCAACGAAGGAATAGACCTCCTCCCAAGACGTTCCGATCAGACTCGGTATCTCGGTAACTCAAGACACTTCGACAGGTTAAAACAAGACCAGCAACACTGCCCGAATGTGCCGACAAATCCCGATAGGAGCTGCACATATCTCTTTCTCAGGGCACACTCAGATAGGTCAAGCTACGAGTAAAACCAACCCTCAAGTTTCCCCGAGGTGGCCCCGCAGGCTGCCCAGTTCGGACCAACACTCAGAGGAGCACTGGCCCGGGGGGGGGGGGTTAAAATAAGATGACCCTTGAGTCTGCAGAACCCAAGGGAAAGAAAAGGCTAGGTGGAAAATGGTAAAACCAAGGTTGGGCATTGCTGGAAAAGCTTTAATCGAGGCGAAATATCAAGGGGTTCCCATTATAACCCAACCGCGTAAGGAACGCAAAATCCGGGAACATAACACCGATATGACGGAAACTAGGGCGGCAAGAGTGGAACAAAACACTAGGCGAGAGGCCGAGCCTTCCACCCTTTACCAAGTATATAGATGCATTAAGATAACATAGCAATATAGTGATATCCCAACAAGTAAATAAATGTGCCAACAAGGAACGGCCTCCAATCTTCACCTGCAACTAGCAACGCTATAAGAGGGGCTGAGCAAAGCGGTAACATAGCCAATCAACGGTTTGCTAGGACAAGGTGGGTTAAAGGTTCAATCATGCAATTGGGAGGCTGACAAGAAAATGGTAGGCATCGTAGCAGTGGCAAAGCAAAAGAGCGAGCAAACTAGCATAGCAAAGATAGTAGTGATTTCGAGGGTATGATCATCTTGCCTGCACAGTAGTCAAAGCTGACTGGATCCTCACAAGCAAACTCAACGGGCTCCTCGGTAGCGAACTCGTCTCCCGGCTCTACCCAAACAAGACAAACAAGCAACAAGGATACAATCAACCACGTGCAAGACCAAGCAATGTGATGAAATGATGACATGCTATGTGGGATGCGATGCGGGATGCAAAATGCAAGATATGACAGGAAATGCATGAACCTGGCCTCAACTTGGAATTCCAAGGGTGCCACTAGATAGAGGGGATGAAATCGCTTGAAAACGATATAAAGATCATTGGAATCGGAGTTACGGTTTGGAAATGGCAAGCGTTTTAAGATAGGACACCGGTCTGCGATTTACAGCAAGTAGGCATCTAAACGCAACGAAATGAACATGCTACAGCCACCAAACATGAAAACAAAATACATGGCAGTGATGTACACAAGATTCTTAACAAAACACTAGCACTGAGCCATAGGCAAATTCATCCATTAAGAGGTTCAAACAAGCATGGCAAAAATGAATATGCAAAACAGATTCCAGACTTAGTGAAATTAACACTAGCCTGAAATTTCAGACCACGAAGCCCTCTTCGGAGCAGCAAAACAACATGATAAATGACCTGAACATGACAAGTAAGAACATGGCATGGAGCTACTCAACAAGATTAACAAAACACCCAAAGTGACCTGGGGCCAAAAGGGTTCACAAAATACTCTACCGAGCTCACGAACATAGCTCGAACACAATCAGTTTTCAGACTTAGTGAAAACTGAGACATGCTGAAATTATAGCTCACGAAGGCATGTAAACGAGCTCGATGCACTCACTACGGTGCAAGTCATGGCAAGGCAAGCATATATCTAGAAAGAAAACACAATATTCTAGCTACACATGGCAAGAACAAAGGCATAGCATGCATGGAACACTAACGGTAGCATCGGCAAAATCGCAAACAAGTTGACGATCTGCCCAGATTAACAACGAAGCAAAAGTTGAGCTCGATTGAGTCAACCTGGAGCACTCCACATATGCAAACAAAGACATGGATGGATAGAGCATAACATAAATATTAAAACTCCCTTACTGATCATCCTCAAAAGAGGCACGGATCACTAGGAAACAAGCTGGACATATAGCATCACGAACTAAAATATCCCAGACTTGGTGAAAATCACTAAGTCCCTGAAATCAGCAATCTCAGGTACCTCTCTTCGCAAGCTTGCACAAGACAACACGCACATCCTAAAAATTCATGGGTGGCACCTCTGAAAAGAAGACAAAATACTTAACAATTCATCCCAAAGGGGCACAGGCATATTATGCACGGATTAAACATGGCAAAAATGACAAAAGTGCATGAAGAACTAACGGATCTGCAATTTAACTCACGAAGCCTCCTTCTAACAGCATTTTGGGCATCAAGATGAGCTCAAATGCAAATGATGCAATGGAATGAAATGATGTACATGTCGAGACGAAGATTTTGATATATTATATGCCCAAATCGGAGCTACGGATGCAAAGTTACGGGCAGTCAAAGAATGCATCATGAACTAGGGTTTGGGGAAAAAATCAACCAATGCCCAGATCCAGATCTGGATCGGCACGCTTCCCGAGGCGGCGCCGGAGACACTGTAGCAGCCGGAGTCGGAGCTCGCCGGAGACGCGGCCGCCGGTCGGGGAGGAGGCTGCCGGGGCGGCGCCGGCGTGGAGGCGAGCGGCGCGGCGCCGGTGCTCCCGGGCGGTGAGGGGAGCCGCGGGCGGCGGCGCGGAGGCGGCGGTGGTCCGCCGCGGCGGCGGTGGCGGGGCGCGGCGGCGCCGGCGGTCGGCCGCGGGGAAGAGGCGGCGAGGCGACGCGGGCCTCGGGGGCCGGCTGCGGGCCTCCCGGGCCTGGCGGCGGCGAAGTGGGCGCGCGCCCACGTGGCGGCGCGGGATCCGCTGCGGCGGCGGGGCGGACAACGTCCGGCGCGGGCGGACACGTCCGGCCCGGCGCGGGGAAGATGGATCTCTTTTTTTTTAGGAGGAGGACGGGGAGGAAGACGAGATCCGAAATAGGGGGTGTTTAAATAGGCATAAGTGGAGCTAGGAGAGTCCAAATGAGGTGCGGTTTTCGCCCACGCGATCGTGATCGAACGATCTAGGACATGGAGCATAGTTTGGTGGGTTTTGGGCCAAATTTGGGGGGTGTTGGGCTGCAACACACATGAGGCCTTTTCGGTCCCTCGGTTAACCGTTGGAGTATCAAACGAAGTCCAAATGATACGAAACTTGACAGGCGGTCTACCGGTAGTAAACCAAGGCCGCATGACAAGTCTCGGTCCAGTCCGGAAATGTTTGAACCCCACACATGAAAGAAAGCTGGAAATGGCCACCGGAGGAGAACGAAGCGCCGGAATGCAAAACGGACAACGGAGAAAATGCTCAAATGCATGAGATGAACATGTACGCAAACGCAATGCACGAGATGACATGATAAGAGATGCACGAAAAAGAAAACAACACACGGAGACAAAGACCCGAACCCGAGAAATAAATATAACTTAGCGCCGGAGACGGCAAGAGTTGGATACAAATATGGAAAGTTATATCTGGGGCGTTACATGCATTCCGAAGACTTATAGGTTGCTTGGCAGGCTCAGGATATATAGCTTCGGCAGAGGTATCCACATCTGGCAAGAAGATCCGATGGTTTCAGGCTGAGGGCTGATACGAGATCGCAGAGTGCAGTTTGATCAGCTTCATCACCCAAGGAGCATAGAACTTCAAACCAAATAAATCTGAGCTTGACGCTGCAAGTTGGCGTATGAAGAAATCCTGTGCGTTGAAGCATTTGCCATGAAGGATATAGAATATGAGAGTCTTCATTGCACCCTCAATCGTGGCATGTGGAGAGTGTCCCTTAATGGGCCAGAGAGTCCGCCGGATGATGTGATATATGGTCCTGGGCAGGTACTCAAGGTCTTCACCAAAGAACTCAGTTGGATAGGGTGCATCATGGGGCAATGGCTTCATCATTGAGAGCATCTGACTAATATTTGGTTCAGGCCTCTGGAATATGCTCTCAATAGCTTCAACATGTAGTTTACATCCTTCCTCGAAGAATTCGCCAGGAGTGGGCAGGCCGGTGAGCTCAATGATATCAAATGCATTGGCTTCATGATGGACATTGCCGGTCATCCACTCCAGGACCCAAGTCTTCGGATCTCTGTTGTATCCTTTAATATGGAGGGTGGCATAGAACTGAAGCAGAAGCTCTTCATTCTAGTGCTCTTCATCAGTGACAAACTGCAGCAGACCCACTTGCTTAAAGCAATCCAAAGCTTCCTCTAGACAAGGCAGACCAGCAATGGCTTCAACATCAAGGCGCTTGTGAGGGAAGATGCGGCCTTGGTTGTATAGGATGCATGAATAGTAGCTGCGCTGAGGATAGCTCCAGAACCTATCTGATGAAATCCGTTCCCTTGAATAAGGGTTCTTGGAGCTGTTGAAAAACGTATTGTCGGCCCTGAAGCTATTGATGTCAAAGGAACCAGGTGCTGATGCAGGACCTGGGAATCTTGGCAGCTTTGGGACTGGCTTCTGGACATGAGGCCTGTGCTCAACATGGTAATCAAATTAAGGACCTGCAGCAGACTCAGGAACAGAAGAGTCTGGTTCAGTAGCTTCGCTGTCTGCTGAAGCTTTTGGTGGGGAGGGCTCCACATTGGCTTCAGTGTTGGTTGTGGCAGCCTCAACATTTTCCGCCTCCGCTTGACTAGCTGGAGGGTCAGTCACAAGCACGTTCTCCTGGAGAACTGCTTCTTGGTGTAGCGGGGGAGTGGGATCTTGTGGTACTTCTTCATTTTCTTCGGCTGATGCAGCCGGAATGTCTTCAGCATAGACTTGAGGCCTTGGACCTTTGCGAAGCCTGCAGAACGCAGACGATACTTGTGGGGTTGGAGTGGGCCGGGCCTCAAAGTCTTCTTCCTCTTGAGGGCGGTCCGCCCATGACGCATCTTGTGCAATTGGCGTCAGAGGACGACCAATGCTGATGAGCTCGCTTTGTTCATACTGAGGAAGGGCTGCATCATCTTGTACATTGTCCTGATGACCAATGTCTTCAGCAGCAATGGGGTCGGCTGCTGGTATGTTTTCAGCTGCAGGAGCCTCTATGGAAGCAGGCTCATGAACCGTCAGTTGACGTTCTGCGTTCGGGTGCACCATAGCAATAGGTTCAACTATCAAGGGCTCTGTGGGAGCAGCCCGAGATTTCTTAATCTTTCTCTTCTTCTTGCTGGGGGCAGTAGGAGAGGCTTCAGAGCTCTTCCTCTTCATGGCTTCAGCCTCAGTAGTTCTTGTCTTCTTAAGCTCTGAAGCTATTGACCGGCTCTTTGGCTTCGAGCCAGTCGTTGCAGTTGAGAAGACAATTGGAACTGCTTCTTGCCTTGGTGCCTCTGGTTCAGCTGGAACAATCTTCTTCTTTTTCTTTGCGGCCATCTTGGGGTCGATGCCAGGACGCCCAAGTGCCTTGCGCTTCTCGGCCTCATTGTAGGCCTGCACACATCTGTCTGCCAGAGACTTCATCCGCTCACGTGAACCTTGAGCTTCTGCACGCTTCTTCAGAAAGTTTTCTTTAAGTTCATGCAACATGGTCTTGAAGCTCTTCACTTCTTGCACGCTGAGCTTGGCCATATGCTTCTTGAACTGAGCCTTTTCATAATCAATTTTCTGCTTCAGTTCAACTATGCAATGGGCAATAGCAAGTTCTGAAGCAATAGCGCCTTGGAATGCGACGCTGAGGCCAACGGGCAGCTGCAGATCTTCGAAGCTGATGTCTGGTGAGGCAAACCATTCGTCGATGAAATTGTGGATGATGGCGACATCAAAGAGAGGCAAATTGTTGAAGATTTCAGCTTCTTCTTTGCTTTTGATGAGTTTCTCTAGAGCGTCATCTCCAAGATCTTCATCACTTGACAGATCTATGGCTTCGCAGCGCAGGATGGCAGCAGCTGTGAGCTCTTTGCCGGTGTGTGGCTGAGGCACTTTGGCCTTCTGGGGCTTGGAGACGCGGGATACGTCTTCAGACTGCACACTGTCTTCAGGAGGTGCAGTTGCCAATGGCTTCGCCCTTGAGATTTTTGGTGAAGGGGCCGGCTTTGAAGCTTTTGGCTTCTTCGACTGCTTAGGCTTCGCCACTGCAGGCACTGCAGGCGCTTCATCAGACTCAGTGTCAGCTGCAGGCTCATTCACTGCAGTCCCTTGAACCAAGATGTAGGTGATGAGGCCTTCGAGGTTGGCAAACGGACCGATGACATTGGGTTCTTCTTCGCATGTGCCATCTGCCCTTGGTGCGGAGGGGCCAGGGGTGAAGTCTAACCCAAATTTCTTTTTGTTCAGCTTCGCTGATTGTTGGGCGAACTGGAAATTGCGCTTGAACAGATTGTCATCACGACACTAGAGGAGTGACGACGGATGCGCATCATCAGGCTGTGGTCCTCGGACCATGCATGGGTAGAAGCCTTGAGCAATGGCTTCATCTCTGGTCCTGGGTATGAGATTCTCGTAAATGATGTCCCCCCATGGTTTCTTGATGGCACATTTCTCAGCATACTCCTGAGTGACGAAGCGGTATTTGAACCATTGTTTTGCCCAATAGCGTCGAATCCATTGGATTCGGGTCTTGCGCTGCCCATAACTCTCTTCTGGATCTGTTTTATACATTTCTGCCAGGTCTTCAGGCAGATCTTTGGAAGTTCCCTCACGTCTCTATCTGCCCCCCTTCCTTGCTGCTGCTTCTGAAGCCATAAACTTTAACTTGAAAGGCTTCAAAACTTTCAAAGGCTTCAAAGGCTTTCTTTTGCTGGACCAACAGGAACTGGCTTCAGGAGAGTTTATGTGATGCTGTAGGAATTCTGCAAATGAATGCAGACTATGAGAACCGAAGGATTCTCCCACGGACATGTACGTGTGACAGCATTAAGGTTCGAGGGAAGGGGAAGAGGTCATATGCATTCTCAGAAGGTTTTGAAGATTAATCAGTTTAGAAGACATTGACCTCATCGTGCGAAGACATTCACTCATAGATAAGAAGTTGGTTTCAGATTTGTACGAACCCACAAATCAGTACAAGTGAGGAATCTAACTACTTCATGAAGCACAAGTGAATATACTAGGCATGTTATGAGATGCAGATTGAGAGATCTAACTTGTGTGAAGATAAACTTCTTATGGTAGAAAGTGACAGAACCATGAGATCAAAAGAGGCTGTAAAAAGAAGTTTTATTTACCACACTTGGAACTGCTAGACGGGAGTGGGAGATGATGCCGAGCAGTTCAGTCCTCCGTGCCCTAACTTGGTGACGGAAGACACCTACGGCGACGGTGGAGAGAACGATGTTCGCGGTCGGCGTGAGGACGGCGTCGGAGAGGTTGCGGCAGCGAAGCACTTCGTCGCCGGCGTCGTCGAGAGCTAGCGGTGGCGCTAGGGTTCGTGCGAGGGTGGAAGAAGGAGATAATGACCATGGTAAGTGTGAATTTATAGGCGCAGGGGCGGCACTGCGCTATTACTCAGGTGCCCCTGGCGATTCGCATTTGAGTAGTACGTGGCCATTATGCGGTATTTTGGGGGCAGTTCCACATCCCACGCACGCCTGGATTGTCGGGCGGTCGTTCCTACTTCTCCGGATTTTATGTGGAGGAATGAGCATTGAAAACGGACTTTATGGTTGTCTCTATATCTTCTGCTGACAAGGACGCAGTGAAGACATTCGACAGTTTCAATAGAATGCATATGACTTGGAGAGATAGAATTTGAGATAGAAAGCATAGAGAGATTAGGGTCCGATCACATTCACTTAGTTCAAAAGCTTCAACCAAGAAGACATAGCTATAAGTGAATGCTGTAGAGGACAGAACACTAGTATGTATATATCTATATAATCAACGTAGTGAAGATAATCATGAAGACATGTTAAGTTCGAAGCCAAACCAAATGTGAAGATATTGCAAGGTAACGCCATGAGTGAAACACTTCAAAATAGAACGTTTGGTGGTGGCGTTACCCACCGTATAGGAAGTATTAGACCCAGACACGGCGCACAATTATCGTGGCGCTCCGAAGTCAAATTTCACATTAATGTATTCACACTTAGAATGTATGTCTTCATTGATTGAAGATATACTTTACTTTGTGTGTTGCACATCTAAGTCATCATATGCATAAGTGTTAGGATGTGTGCCTGATCACAGGACATTTGAGGATTCCAGGATATTTAGCTCACACCGTAACTTGCAAAATCTCTTCTCATCCAAGGGCTTGGTGAAGATATCTGCCAATTGCTCTTCAGTGTTGACATGTATGATATCAATGTCTTTCTTCACAACATGATCTCTGAGAAAGTGATGACGAATTTCAATGTGCTTTGTCTTCGAGTGCTGAACTGGGTTGTTGGCAATCTTGATGGTGCTTTCGTTGTCGCAGTAAAGTGGCACTTGCTTCAGATGAATGCCATAGTCCTTTAGTGTTTGCTTCATCCACAGAAGCTGAGCGCAGCAAGATCCAGCAGCAATGTATTCAGATTCAGCAGTGGAAAGAGATACAAAGTTCTGCTTCTTTGAAGACCAACATACAAGTGATCGTCCCAGAAAGTGACATGTGCCTGATGTAGACTTGCGATCAACTTTGTCACCAGCATAATCAGCATCCGAAAATCCAACCAAATCAAACTCTGAGCCTTTGGATACCATAAATCCTAGAGTTGGGGTGTGAGCCAAATATCGAAGAATTCACTTCACAGCTAAGTGATGCGACTCCTTTGGTGTTGCTTGAAATCGAGCACACATGCAAACACTAAGCATAATATCTGGCCTAGATGCACATAAATAAAGCAAAGAGCCAATCATGGAGCGGTTTACCTTTTGATCGAACTCTTTACCATTGTCGTCAGGACCTAGATGATGTTTGGCTGGCATTGGTGTTGTGAAGCCTTTGCAGTCTTGCATACCGAACTTCTTCAAGCAATCTTTGAGATACTTCTCTTGAGATATGAAGATGCCATTGCGTTGTTGTCGTATTTGAAGACCAAGGAAGAACTTCAGCTCCCCCATCATGGACACCTGATATTGCTCTTGCATCATATATCCAAACTCTTCACTGTACTTCTGATTGGTGCAGCCGAAGATAATGTCATCTACATATATTTGGCACACAAACAGTTCACCATCATATGTCTTCGTGAAAAGAGTGGGATCTAGGGAACTAGGTATGAAGCCTTTGCTCTTCAGGAAGTATTTGAGTGTGTCATACCAGGCCCTAGGGGCTTGTTTGAGGCCATACAGTGCCTTATTGAGCCTGTATACCATGTCAGGATGTTTTGGATTTTCAAAGCCAGGCGGTTGTGCAACATACACTTCTTCTTCAATCTTGCCATTGAGAAAGGCACTTTTCACATCCATTTGATATAGAAGTATGTTATGATGATTTGCATAGGCCAGCAGTATGCGTATGGCTTCAAGCCTAGCCACAGGAGCAAATGTTTCATCGAAGTCAATGCCCTCCACTTGAGTATATCCTTGAGCAACGAGACGAGCTTTGTTTCTAACAACTTGACCATGCTCATCTTGTTTGTTGCGGTATATCCATTTGGTGCCTATTATGTTGTGCTTCCGTGGATCAGGACGCTTAACCAGTTCCCATACATTATTCAGCTCAAACTGTTGAAGCTCTTCTTGCATAGCTTGAATCCATTCAGGTTCCATGAAGGCTTCTTCAACTTTCTTGGGTTCTGATATTGAGACGAGTGCGAAGTGCCCACAGAAATTTGCTAGCTGAGTTGCCCTTGAACGAGTGAGTGGACCAGGTGCATTGATGCTGTCAATTATTCTGTCAATCTGCACTTCATTGGCAACACGAGGATGTACAGGGCGAAGACTTTGCTCTTGCTGATCTGTGTTGTTGTTGGGAGGAATGTCTTCAGGCTGAGCATTGTCTTCATGTTGATCAGGTGCTGAGATGATAAGTTCTTCTTCAGGATGAGCTTCAGAAGGTATAATCTCTCCAGTTCCCATTAGCTTGATTGATTCACTAGCTGGAATCTCATCTAGCACATTTGGCAGTTGCTCTCTTTGTGAACCATTTGTCTCATCGAACCGCACATCCACTGTTTCAACAACTTTGTAATGAAAGAGGTTGAAGACTCTGTAGGAGTGCGAATCCTTTCCATATCCAAGCATAAAGCCCTCATGTGCTTTTGGTGCAAACTTTGAGGTGTGGTGTGGGTCCTTGATCCAGCACCTTGAGCCAAATACTCTGAAGTAACTGACATTTGGCTTCTTGCCAGTTAGGAGTTCATAAGATGTCTTGTTCAGAAGCTTGTGAAGATAAACACGATTGATTGTATGACATGCAGTATCAATGGCTTCAGTCCAGAATTTTCTTGGAGTCTTGTATTCATCTAGCATCGTTCTGGCCATCTCAATGAGTGTTCTGTTCTTGCGTTCGACGACGCCATTCTGCTGTGGTGTGTACGGAGCTGAGAATTCATGTGTGATGCCCAAGGTATCAAGATATGTATCAAGGCCAGTGTTCTTGAATTCAGTGCCATTGTCACTTCTGATGTGCTTTATCTTGGCGCCATAATTGTTCATAGCTCGATTGGCGAAGCGTCTGAAGACATCCTGCACTTCAGTCTTGTAAAGGATTATGTGCACCCAAGTATATCTAGAGTAATCATCAACAATGACGAAGCCATAGAGGCAAGCAGTAGTAGTAAAAGTTGAGTAGTGAGTGGGACCGAAAAGATCCATGTGGAGCAGTTCGAAGGGTTGAGTAGTAGTCATGATAGTCTTTGAAGGATGTTTTGCCCTTGTCATCTTCCCTGCTTCACAGGCACCGCATAAGTGATCTTTCTTGAACTTGACGCCCTCGATGCCTATGACATGCTTCTTCTTCGCAAGGGTGTGGAGGTTCCTCATGCCAGCATGCCCAAGCCTCCGATGCCAAAGCCAGCATTCTGAAGCTTTTGCAAGAAGACATACTGCAAGTTGTGGCCCTGCTGAGAAATCTACCACGTACAGATCATATTTTCGATACCCTTCAAACACTAGAGACTTGTCAGATTCCATTAGTACTAGACAACGATATTTTCCAAACATTACGATCATGTTCAAATCGCAAAGCATTGAGACAGACATTAAGTTGAAGCCAAGGGATTCAACAAGCATAACTTTATCCATGTGTTGATCCTTTGAGATTGCAACTCTACCTAGACCCAATACCTTACTTTTACCAGTGTCAGCAAATGTGATGTGGCTCTTGTCGGATGGACGTAAGGTTGAGTCCATAAGAAGGCTTCTTTTGCCAGTCATGTGATTTGTACACCCACTGTCAATAATCCATTCTGAAGACTTTGAAGACGCTGGTGTCGTACCCTATAGTGCAGTTAGGGGGATAGGCTTCACGAAGAGAATTGTGAAGCAAAAACATTTGACAAACTAGTGGGTTATGAAAACTTAGATCCAGATTAGGACTAATAGGGAGAGTAGCATGCGATTCAGGAATGAAGTACATAATGATGCCATTTGGGCATTTTATCTTGCGCCCTACAAGATTTTTAAGGTCCCCAGCAATAGCGTCAGAAGATTTTGTTTTTCTGCTGGAGACCTTTCCCTGCAAAAGAGAGTTAAGCTTTCTTAACCACCCACATCTTCAAGGGTGGCTTAGAAGCAATAAGTCTAAGTGCAGCATCTGAGAATTTTGGCTTTGAAGCCTTAGCAAACAGTCTTGCAGGTGGACAATAATACTCATAGGAATAAGCAGAATAGTTTTTGGTCATATGAACATGACGGTTCGATGAACCGCTCTCATATTCATATGCCTGAGTATGGTTTCCCTTCAAAACATTTGCGTTAGTGTGACTCAGGTGAGTCCTCTGTTTGTATGAAGCCTTTGGACCGTATGAAGCCTTTGGTCTGAGGTTTGTCTTCTTCAAGTGAGGTGTCATGAAGACATTCATAGGAAGATTTTCCAGACACTTTTTCAGAACCCAGATCTTCTTCATAGGCGGTCCATTCCTGCAGTTAGTACCAATGTACCTAGCAAACACTTCACCATTCTGATTCTTAAACAGTTTATAGTTTGCATCAAAGAATTCATCAATAATAATGGGG
This sequence comes from Triticum urartu, assembly GCF_056163025.1. Classification (NCBI taxonomy): domain Eukaryota; kingdom Viridiplantae; phylum Streptophyta; class Magnoliopsida; order Poales; family Poaceae; genus Triticum; species Triticum urartu. The sequence continues at coordinate 291,825,518 of NC_141877.1, read as the reverse complement.
ATAGCACATGTGAAGCCAGATAAATTGGATGGATCTACTGAAGGTTCCTTTGCAGCAACCCATGTGGTTTTGGGGTACTGCTCAGGTTTCCAGTAAGAGCCATCTGCATTTATTTTCCTTACGAACCCAACACCCTCTTTCCTAGGGTTTCGGTTCAGAATCTGCTTCTTGAGGACATCACATAATGTCTGTTGTCCTTTAAGACTTTTGTACATCCCTGTTTCAAGCAATGTCTTCAACCTAGCATTCTCATCAGCAATAGCAGTGGTATCCTCAGCAGAGGGGTTAGTTACCACATCAACAGTTGAAGATATTGCAACAGCAGTAGCAGTGGAACATTCAGCAACGGAAGTAGCATTATCACGCTCAATGCATTTAAGACATGGTGGTTCAAATCCTTCCTGAGCGGAACTGATCTGTTCGGCGCGAAGTGACTCGTTTTCCTTTTGAAGATCTTCATGAGCCGCTCTCAACTTCTCAAGTTCTTGCTTCCTTTGAAGATAATCATAGGAAAGCTTTTCATGAGTTGTTGAGAGAGTATCAAGACGATCTTCAAGTTCCTGATACTTAACGTGAAGATTTTTTATGTCTTCAATTAAAGATTCAGATCGAGTCATTTCAGCACCCAACAGATCATCGCTTCTGTCTAACAGTTTTTGAATATGTTCCATAGCTTTCTGTTGTTCAGTTGCAATTTTAGCAAGTGTTTTGTAGCTGGGTTTTGAATCACAGTCAGAGTCATCGTCACTAGATGTTTGATAGCGAGTAGTGCGTATGTTTACCTTGGCACCGCGTGCCATGAAGCAGTAGGTAGGAGTGGAGTCGTTCTTGTCATTTGCATCAGTGTCGGGGATGAAGTCATTGTATTCAGTGTTGAAGATGGACTTGGCGACGTATGCTGTAGCCAGACTCGCAATGCCAGAATCAGACTCCTCCTCAGACTCCACCTCTGCCTCCTCAGAAGCGAACTCCTCCTCTGAATCCATTTCCTTGCCAACAAACGCACGTGCCTTGCCAGATGAGCTCTTCTTGTGTGATGAAGACTTTGAGGAAGACTTGGAAGAAGACTTTGAGTATTTCTTCTTCTTTTTGTCGTCAGAATCATATTCCTTGCTCTTCTTCTTCCTTTCTGTTCTCATTGTCCCACTATGGATACTCAGAGATGAAGTGTCCAGTTTTCTTGCACTTGTGACACGTTTTCTTCTTGTAGTCATGAGCAGAAGCTTCATCATTCCTTGAGCTTGATCGTGAATATTTTCTGAAGCCTTTCTTCTTGGTGAATTTTTGGAACTTCTTCACTAGCATTGCAAGTTCCCTTCCAATGTCTTCAGGATCATCAGAACTGCTGTCAGATTCTTCTTCAGATGAGGAAACAGCTTTTGCCTTCAAGGCACGAGTTCGCCCATAGTTTGGACCGTAGATATCTCTTTTCTCAGAAAGCTGAAACTCATGTGTGTTGAGCCTCTCAAGTATGTCAGACGGATCGAGTGTCTTGAAATCAGGACGTTCTTGAATCATCAGGGCTAGGATGTCAAACGAACTATCAAGTGATCTCAGCAGCGTCTTGACGATTTCATGTTTGGTGATCTTAGTGGCGCCGAGGGCTTGAAGCTCATTTGTGATGTCAGTGAGCCGGTCAAATGTGTGCTGGACATTCTCATTGTCATTTCGCTTGAAGCGGTTGAAGAGGTTGCGAAGAACACTGATTCTTTGATCTCTCTGGGTTGAGATGCCTTCATTGACCTTGGAGAGCCAGTCCCAGACCAGCTTGGATGTCTTCAAGGCACTCACACGGCCATACTGTCCTTTTGTCAGATGACCACAGATGATATTTTTGGCAGTAGAGTCCATTTGAGTGAAATTCTTGACATCAGCAGCAGTGACACCTTCTCCAGCCTTGGGAACGCCGTTTTCGACGACATACCATAGGTCGACGTCAATGGCTTCAAGATGCATGCGCATATTATTCTTCCAGTAGGGATATTCAGTTCCATCGAAGACGGGGCACACAGCGGAGACTTTGATTATCCGTGCAGTCGACATAGCTAAAACTCCAGGTGGTTAAACCGAATCACACAGAACAAGGGAGCACCTTGCTCTGATACCAATTGAAAGTGCGTTATATCGACTAGAGGGGGGGTGAATAGGCTGTTTTTATGAAAGTCTTCAAAACATGGGAGTTATGAAGACAAACAGTGAAGATTTTGCCTATTTCTATGCAGCGGAAGTTAGATTACACTAGGCAAGCCATGGTCAAGTATTCAATAGAGTGAAAGCACAAAGACAAACAGCTGCAGTGTAATAAGGATCAGGTAGGAAGAAGTTATGAAGCCAAACAGATCATACATTCACGTTGTGAAGACAAAAGATAGAGCAAGCATGCAATGGCTTCACAATGAGTAACAGTAAGTAAAAGGAAGTGAAGATGAAACCAGTGACTCGTTGAAGACAATGATATGTTGGACCAGTTCCAGTTGCTGTGACAACTGTACGTCTGGTTGGAGCGGCTAGGTATTTAAACCTTAGGACACACAGTCCCGGACACCCAGTCCTGAACACGCAGCTCAGGACACCCAGTCCTCACCATATTCTCCTTGAGCTAAGGTCACACAGACCTCGCCCAATCACTCTGGTAAGTCTTCAAGGTAGACTCCCAAACCTTCACAGACTTCATTCACCGGCAATCCACAATGTCTCTTGGATGCTCAGAACGCGACGCCTAACCGGCTGGATGATGCACAGTCCTCAAGTGTAATAAGTCTTCAGATCACACAGACAAGAAGACTTAAGTGATGCCCAATTCTCTTTGGCTCTGGGTGGTTAGGGCTTTATCCTCGCTAGGAATTTTCTCTCAAAGGCTTCGAGGTGGGTTGCTCTCAAACGACAAAAGCCGTGCACTGAAATCTGAGCAGCCAGCCGTTTATGGTTGTAGGGGGTGGGCTATTTATAGCCACTTGGCAACCCGACCTGATTTGTCCAAAATGACCCTGGGTCACTAAGGAACTGACACGTGTCGCAACGGTCAGATTTCAAACTCTCATGGCAACTTTACTTGGGCTACAAGCAAAGCTGACTTGTCCGGCTCTGGACAAGATTCGCTCTCATTGTCTTCACTCGAAGACATAGGTTTTTGGTTTAGGCATCACTTCAGTCATTCTGACTAGTTCTCCTGGACCCCACTTAACAGTACGGTGGTTCCTATGACTCAACACAAAAGAAAAAGAACTACGAAAGATCTAAGTCTTCGAGCTCCATTGGCTTCATAACGTGTCTTCTTTTGTCATAGTCTTCAATGTGAATATCTTCATATACCACCTTTGGCTTCAATGTCTTCATACATTTTTAGGGGTCATCTCTGGTAGTAAAACCGAATCAATGAGGGACTTCTACCTGTGTTATCCTGCAATTCTCACAAACACATTAGTCCCTCAACTAGGTTTGTCGTCAATACTCCAAAACCAACTAGGGGTGGCACTATATGCTCTTACAACTACCTCCATTTTGTATACACAAGGCCAGTATCAAAATTACAATTTGTAGAATGTCACTAACACTAATCAAGGCAAAATTGATGGGGATTGCCTCGTACAAGCAACCAAGGGAATTAATATACCCTTGCATGCATGCGGAACTGAAAAGGTTGGTTTGCATGGCGCTGCATTAATCAAGCGATGAGGAGTGAGATGGTTAGCTCTTTGGGCGTTGGAGAAAAAATACTCATTAATTGACAAGTCAAACAAGGATTTGTATCGATCAATCCCGCGAAGGAAAACCCCGCCTTTCTTTTTTAACACAAGTAGTACTCCTACGTACGTACTTGTATCCTGTTTAGGTCTAGGCCTTGCATTGCTATACATTGCCACACATTTTTGCTAAGCTTGCCTAAAGTTTTCAAAATTAAAAGGAGGTACACTTGCGCACGGCTGTCGCAGTCGCACCGCACCCTCACACAGTCACTCCTGCACGCCGCAAACCCAACCAAGGGAACGCACCCTCACTGACACGTGCTGCCTCATATGATCAAACCAAACTCAGCCATCCTACCGCCGACACATAATTTTCATGCATAAAGTATGTTTATCCAACCGCATGTTGGCGAAGATCGTACGGCCCATGTGGTGGTATGTTGGGGAAGCAGAAGAGGCGAGGAAGAAGAAGGGTTAGGAGACGTAGGATATTTATCCAACCGCTTGAAATGGTCGACTCACCCAAATGATGAAAGTCAGGCGACTTGCCTAAATATATGTTTTTACACAGCAAAAAATTCCTAAAAACAACAACATAAAGAAAAACTATCACTGCACGCGGAACGAGACAGCCTCGTCGTCTTTGGGTGCCGGCGCGAACCAGCCGTTGCTGCCGACGTGTGTCTCTGCATCGGCCTCCAGCTACTTGTTAACGCGGAGCGTCTGGGCGCTCTGCACGGACGCGAGTACCGCCCGGTTCAAGTTCAGGATGTCCGATTCTGCCTGCAGGAGGGCCTTGATGGCAGTGGCATCCGCGCGCTCCGCGTCGAGTTGATCCTCCGTCGCCCGGTTCATGTCCAGGATGTCCAGTTACGCCTGCAGGAGGGCCTCGATGGTAGCGGCATCCGCGTGCTCCATGTCAAGTTGAGCCTCCGCCGCCCGGTTCACATCCACGACATCTGGTTCTGCCTGCAGGAGGGCCTCGATGGCAGCGGCATCCGCGCACTCCACGTCGAGTCACCTCTCGGTCCTCCTTTAGGATCGCCAGGTTGAACCGCTGGTCCGCCTGCACCATGGGGGACCCGGATGCCGGCACGAAGTCGACGTCCATCGTCTCATACGCGTCGGGGGCCTTCTGCGGCGCGACCTTCACCATGAAGATTGGATCGGCTTCCTCCTCATTGTATCTTGGCTCCAAAGAACTCGGGGATTGGCCCCGCCACAAAGCGAGCTTGGGAATGGAGGTCTATGGCGCTGACCACCACCACGATTTCTGCGCGGCACTCCGGCATCAGCATCTCTTAGTACGTGATCTTGCGGTGCACCATGGCTTTCCAGCGAACTAGGGGACGCTTGATGCGGGCAAGGGGATCGAAAGGTGGGGGAATGGGCTGGAGAGGAGGTGTGGTTTTGGGGCAGTGGTGACCGTCCGGCAAGTATCTGGCGTAGGCCGAGCAGTGAAGGTTCTGGTGTGAATAGTGGTTCCGGTGATGACCGGTCAATCAGTTTTGACTGTACATCACTCTTGTCGCGTTCGCGTTGCACCCTGGCACGCTGGACTCTCCCCGTTGCTCACCGAATGGAACACGCTTCATCTTGCATTTTTGCTCACTTATGGGACCGCAGTTGAGAGAAAACCGACGTCCCTCCCCTCCCTCGTCCGCGTCATTTATACTCCCTCCGGTTTTATTTACTCTGCCTATTAGAGTTGACTGAAGTCAAACTTTATAAAGTTCGACCAAGTTCATAGAAAAAAACTGGATCATTTACAATAGCAAATCTATATGATGGGAATGTGTATTCAGTAATGAATCTAATGGTAATGATTTGTTATTGTATATGTTAATATTTTTATCTATAAACTTTGTCAAAGTTTACAAAGTTTGACTTTGACCAAAGCTAATATGCAGAGTAAATAAAAACGGAGGGAGTACTACTAGAAGAGAGAGAAGTCGACCGAGTGTTACTAGTACTCCGTCCGTTTTATGCGAAGTAAATAAAAATAGAGGGAGTATACTACTAGTACTATGAGCACTACATACTCTACTGCAGATGTTGTCAGTACTCCACTAGTACTATTGGACAGGGAGCTTAAAAAAAGTTACTATTGGACTGGCTATACGTGGCGAAATCCTAGTAGGAAGAGCATGTGCGAGAACAAGCACATTCACGTGTTTGAAAACAAATTGGAAACCATCTCTGTTTGAATACAAATCTAGGAGTACGTACGAATCTAACAATATTGATTGGGCGTTGTTGAATGTTCATGCTTTTGCTGGAAGTTTGATCAAAGTAGAGATACTTTGACTACACAAAAAACTTATATGTAAACTAGAAAGGATCGGAGGTAGTATATTGTACGTTCAAAAGCGAAATGAACATTGAATACCCTTTATATATGATTTGCTGATGCTATGATCACCGATAATTTTGAATCTGCCTTAGGTATCACACATGCACCCACTCATTCTCTCTCGGTTTCATCTCGGGGTCTGGAGACCGATTGAAAGAGGACTAGGTTGGGTATAGTATGTTCGTTTCGCTTTTGGACGTACAATATACTCCCTTCGATCCACACAGACCCCCTGGGTCATTTCTATCATAGAAACACACCAAACCATAATCTCCTTGCACGACACGCAGTTGATCTCTCAACATCAATCGATCTCGTTAAGATGAGTCGGGGCATGAACCTAATGGGATGTCAAAACTAAGATGGCAAGTGACATGTAGTGGAGGCAAAGTGAAACTTTGAACAAACCGTTTGTTTGTATGCATGTCGGACAAATTACAACATTGGAAATACAAGCATGTTCTAGGCCCACATGCGAATGATACTCGGCGGAATGTTCAAATGAGGCATGCGGGAGGATGGACTCGACCGGGGGGCGGCTTGATCGATGGAGAAGAGGGTTGGAGAGGAATGAGAAATAAGCAATGCCACATGATTATACTTGAACGGCTCAAATAAACAATAAGTTGTCTCGTTTTCCCTTCCGTCTTGGTCAAGGAGTAAGATACTCCCTTCGTTTTATTTACTCTGCATATTAGGTTTGACTGAAGTCAAACTTCATAAAATTTGACCAAACTTATAGAAAAAGTATGAACATTTACAATAGCAAATCTATATGATGTGAAAGTATATTCAATAATGAATCTAATGGTATTGATTTGTTATAGTATATGTTATTATTTCTGTCTATAAACTTTGTCAAAGTTTACAAAGTTTGACTTTGAGCAAAGCTAAAATGTGGAGTAAATAAAAGCAGAGGGAGTACGCAGGGACTAGTATAGTTACTACTGCCGGAACATGGTAAGTTAGACCCCTAAATGCGGGCATGGACTGGGCACACCTCAATTATTCCATCAAACAGTCAGGCACCTACATTAGCACACCAACTGGCTACTTAATCAAGTGTTATACTTCACTAGTTGAAAAGGAAAAGGGTGGTACCATACCCAAAACCACCACACTTGGGGCTAGGGTAACAACTTGGTACTGTGCCACATTTGAACCAGGGCACAAAAACCACCTGTTCTGCGCCTAATGCGCAACACGGAGCACTAATGCTCAAATTTGGCCGGGAAAACAGGGAAACCGACATGTGGAGCACACCTATCGGGACGACACGGCGCACGCTAGTCCAATGGAGGAGTTGGCACATGATCTCCTCGCCATCAGCAACCGTTCATATGGGTCGTGGGGGCCAGCAATGTGGCGCAGCTCCCGCACCCCTCTGGACACGGCGACCGCGGTGAGCGACATGCTCATCGTTGCTGGACACAGTCTACTTCAGGGTGTCGACGGTGGAATTAGCGCTATGGCATGACCAGCAGATCAACACCTGGCTCGTCAAGAATGCACGGGGCACCGAAGTGCATGCCGCGTCTGCGGAGTGTTCTAGCGCGGCCAACTGCATCCCCATGACCTGAGACCATGTCGGGTCGTATTGCTTTTCAATGTCATGTGGGGATCGCATGTGAGAAGAGGGCATCTCCAGCGTTGCCACGACCACATCTGACTACCCTGGCACATCAAAAACCCTCGTCCCTCGCGCTATCACCCGATGCGTTCCCAGCAGGCGCCAGCTGCCCGCGGTCATGCCGTCCGTCCGTATGCCATCATTAAGAGGCTCGATACCCGAGGAACCAACTCCGGCTACTTAATGATGCACCCGGACGCTTGGCCTCACCGGAATGCGCTACTTAAAGCGGCAACGCCCAGCTAAACTCCACACCATAGCGCATCCTCCTGCTACCTGGCACCACATCCGCCATGACCGCGAGCGCGAACGCTCTGCGGGAGAGCTTGTCTTCGGGGATGAAGCTCGAGGTCGCCACCCTCGCTCAAGTCACCTCTCGCAATACAATAGTGGCGTAGCCAGATGCAGACGCGACTGCACAAGCAGTGGCCATGCTGGCGGCTGACGACGGGAGCACCGTCAGCTACGCGTCCTACTTGCCGCCGTCCAACGTTCGGTGGCGCATGTGGCATGTGAAGCGACGGACCATCCATGTCCATCATCATCGACCTCATGTCCACCGGCACCGCCGAGGTCGGGACTCCTCCGGGGATGAGTAGGGCATGGGAGGCGGCAGGGCATGGTGTGCCAACTGGCTGGTCCGTCTCCCGTGTTCTACTCTTCATCGCCGGAGACCGCACTTTCACATCATGGGTTTTGAACCCTGCCCCCGTACATGGAGACAGTAGGTGGAGGATGTCGGTCGCCGCCGTAGAATAGGTTTAGGGTCGGGTTTCTTCTATTTTTCTGTCCTATAAAAGCTCGAAATGTAATGAAAATCTGCCGTGTTTGCATGAATCTCATCCGGTGTATATGAACTTTCACAATAATAGTAAGATATATTGTAGGAGTATGAAAATATATGGAATGATGATTCCATTTTTTGTGTATAAACTTAGAAGGTTTGACCCAAGACAAAGCTAACATGCGAAGTAAATAAACACATAGGGTCTACATACACAATTTATCTTAGGCACTCCAACAGTACGTCCACTACACATTCACACATTTCACATCTTTCTACATCTACGGGAACCTACGAAAGGGTTAACATAAATTGCTTCTCTCTCCCCCCGCTGATTTTCTTGGTGGTGGGCCCCTCCCTCCCCCAATCTCCAATCAACAGCCCACATGTTTCACATTACGTTAATTACCTAACTGGGATTACGTAGGTGTAGCATTACTCGTCCTAAAAAAAAGAACTAAGCCAACCTCCCAGCATATCGCGCGGGGAAAGACTCGGCTGTGCCGTTGTAGTCGAGATTACTGGATTACTAGTAGTAGTATCGACGGATCGCGCGAAGCACCAAGTTTAAAAGGAAAAAGGCGGTACACTCATAGCACGCCTGTCGCAGTCGCATTGCACCCCTCACACGATCGGTCCTGCACACGGCTCATGCAAATGGAACGTGCTTCGGCTTGCCTCTTCGCTGACACGTGGGACCGCACTTGGAGAAACTGACCATGCGCCAAGCTCACCTGCCCACCGCGCGACCCCCACCCCAAATTTCCCCCAAATCCCAAATTCAACTGCCCTTCGTCCAACTAGCCAATAATATTCCCCCGGCCCTCTCCACTCCATTCGCTCCGCCAAAGCCGCCCTCCGCGCTGCGCCAATACGTCGGCACCGCAGTTCGTTGAGGGAACCCAGGGCGATCCTCTCGCCACCACAGTACGCTCTCATAGACTGTCGTCCTCTAGCCGCGCCGCCATCGCTGGCGATGTTCTTTTGGAGACGCACGTCGGTCAGCTTCTCCCACGGTACGCGCATTCTAGATTGAGCCCCGTGCATGTCGGAGTAGCGCTGAATGCTAGCTGATAGATGCTGTTAATCTCACTGTTCGCCGAAGTACTTTACAGTGAATATGCTCTGCTTAAGAAGCTTCCTTGCCCTGTTCTGGACTCAATCTGCTTAGCTGTAATGGATGGCACACCCAATTAGTTGCTAAAATATCCTGCCATATATTTATTGTGACGTAGATTGCCATGGTCTAGTAGCCAATCTGTTAGGTGAAATAGCTTTACACCGTTTTATACTCGATCTTTGTTGCTGAGATGCCTTCGATGATTGTGTGCTCGACCTCATTGACCGCTGAAATAGCCTGCCATAATTTAGCACTCAAATATGTTTGCTGAATTAGCTTTACATATATTTCGTTACTTAGATCTGCTTGCCCAAATATCTTGCCATAGCTTTAGACATCGACCTAGGTATTTTTTTCTGGACTTCATAAAAAAGCATATATGTTTTCCCTGTAATATCTAGTAGAAGAACTAATTTGTATGTCTAACAGATGGACAAGACTTGGATAACTTCTGCTCGAAGATTCTGCACTTCATATGTCAAGGGGGTTGAAAACTTCATGAACTTTATCAGAGTTGAGTACGGTGGTCCAAAATTAGATGTGCTCTGCGCATGTAGCAGTTGTATGAATTCAGTTACAAGACCCCAGTCAACTGTGCAAAATCATCTACACTTGTATGGGATGTCGGTCACATATACTAGGTGGGTTCATCATAGTGAAGCTGTGAACATCAATGTTACTGACTAAGTGGAAGCAACACATCACCATATTGATCTGCCTGATGCTCAGGTGGAAGAGGAGGAGGAGGTGGTGGTGGCGGAGCCAGTGAGTTTGACCAACATTGAAATAATGCTACGAAATGCTCGTGCATTTCGTGAACTTTCACCTGCAGAAGAGAAATGGTGGGCCCGCATGTTGGAACAATGCAAAGTGGCTGTCACCCCAGGAAATAAGCTATCAGTATTCTCAACTACGATCACCTTTCTTCAGGTGAAGACATCTGAGCAGATGACCAACAAATCATTCGATGTCATGTTGGCTGCTTTCCGCAAATCTTTCCCAGATGCATTTGAGTTGCCACACACCTACAATAAAATGAAGAATTTCCTTCATGCAGTTGGAATTGGATATGATATGATCCATGTTTGTAAGAATAATTGTGTTATGCTCCGGAAGGATTGTGCCAACTTAAGTGAATGACCAAAATGCAAATCATCAAGATGGAAAGATGGCGATGCTGTGAAGAGGATTCCTCATAATGTTCTCAGACATTTTCCAATTATACCAAGATTACAGAGGTTGTTTCATGTTGCTGAAGAAAGAGAGGATGTACTGTGGCATTCTAGGAACAAGGAATACAGAGATCAGAATGTAATGAGCCATCCATCTCATGGTAGTGACTAGAAAAGCTTCAATCAGAAATAGAAAAAGTTTGCTACTGACCCGAGAAACATTAGACTTGGCTTAGCTTCAGATGGATTTAACCCATTTGGCCACCAGAGCGCCACATATAACATGTGGCTAGTGCTTCTTATCCCTTACAACATGCCTCCAAATGTCTGCACCAAAGAATCAAACTACATGATGGCCTTTCTCATCCCAGGTCCAAAAAGTCCTGGAAAGGATTTTGATTTATTCATGGAGCCTCTTGTGGAGGAACTTCAACAGCTATGGAGGGGTGTTCTCACTCGAGACCTATATAGCAGCCCACCAGCTGATTTCTTTCTGCATGCTATCATAATTTTGTGCATCCATGAATATCCGGCTTTGGGCACTATGTTAGGGGGAACGACACATGGTTACAATGCATGTGTTCGCTACGACAGGATTCCGTTGTCATACATAGCAAGATCTGTTATATTGGACACCGCCGTTTCCTTGCCAAGGACAAGCCGTGTCCAACAAAATACCGAAGATATGTGTTAAATGCAAAGCATGAAAACCGTGATGCGCCAAAGAGGCTCACCAATGAGTTGCAAGTGGAATTAGAGAAGGTCAGGCATATTACACGAGGAAACCATCCTGGTAATGGTAGCAGGAAAAGGAAGCATGGCAGGGCAGAATAGAGATTATTGTTTACCTGCAGGTCCACTTTGTGGGACTTGGAGTATTGGAAAGATTTGGATCTGCGGCATAATCTTGATGTGATGCACATCGAGAAAAATATATGTGATATCATTATCGGCACACTTCTTAATATTGAATGCAAGACAAAAGATACCTTAATATCTAGGATTGATTTGACACACCTGGGTATCAGAAAGGATTTGCAGGTGGAAGATGAAGGTAAACCATGGGATATGGCACCAACTGTGTACGTCTTGGACAAGGTAAAAAGAAAAGAATTCTGCGAGGTCCTGTCACATGTGAGATTCCCACATGGATTTGCTTCCAACCCTGAAAGGAGAGTCAGTGCAGATGGAAACAAGGTACAAGGGTTGAAAACTCATGACTGCCACGTCCTACTTCAGAGGGTTTTACCTGTTATCCTTAGAGGATTGGGCCGCCCTGACTTATACATAGTAGTTGAAGAGTCGGGACAATTCTTCAAGGAACTCTATAGTAGAAATATCAGGATAGATGCTTTGGAGCGTCTTAGAGATAAGATACCAACTATCCTATGCGACGTTGAGAAGATATATCCTCCGGCCTTCTTTGATGTGATTGTGCATTTGGTTGTTCATCTACCTGATGAGGCACTACTTAGAGGTCCAGTACAGTATGGATGGATGTACCCTATTGAAAGGCGGCTAGGCGCTTTCTAGGGCTATGTTAGGAATAGAGCTAGACCCGAGGGTTCCATTGCAGAGGCCTACATTGCTACAGAAGCATTGACATTCTGCTCAAAATACATTGAAACAGCTGATCAGCTTAGCAAAGAGGTGGGTGAAGACAATCCCGGGCTCAATGTTTTTGATTGTTCTCTTTGAGTTACAGGGAAGAGTCGACAAGACGACAAACCTAAAGATTTGGACAAAATGGTTTGGTATATGTTGAATAACTATCCTGAGATTCTACCTTATATCGAGTAAGTGCTAAGTACTACAGCTTATACATCATAATCTACTAAACTTGCAGCACATTCTTATATATATAGATGTTTGACGCGATCACTATGTTGTGCAACATCTACAAAAAGGAGTTACTACTGCAAAATCCAAGAAACATTGACAAACTGGTTATGGCAGGATTTGCGAAATGGTTCAAGAGCCATCTAAGCTTTTGAATTGCACTATCAGTTTTTTTAATATATTGAGTACATAAGATGATAAACTTGTCTATTTTATAACCATAGGTTAAGAAGATGCGGGAGGATGGGCAGGCAGTTAATGATGCCCTTTACGCACTAGCAATGGGTCCTGATACTCGGGTAAGACATTATGAATCTTGCGTTGTTGGAGATGTGCGTTACAACACCCTTGCACACGATGAAGGCAGGAAGACACAAAATAGTGCCATCATGAGCACAGATAAGTACGACGAAGAGACAACTGAAATGTATGCTAACATAACACACATTGTTCAGTTGCAGTATATCTCCAATTTCGAGGTTCATCGGTGTGTGGTTCTGTTGTGCTGTCATTGGTATAACCTGTTTTCAGGATCGCAAAACCCATAGCTGATGATTATTTCAAATCCATCAATATCAAGGCAGCGTACCAGACCTATGAGCCTTTTATTTTGGCAAATCAAGCAACACAGATATTTTTCTTGGAAGACACATTTGCACGTAGCGATGACTAGAGAGTATTGCAAAGGTTTGAGCAGAGAAATTCGTTTAATGAAGTTGCAAAACAAGATGATGCTTACACCGCTCCTGATATAGAAGATTCCATAGATGTTCCTAATATCTTTGAGAACCATCACATCAATGACGGTGGCGAAAAGATTGCATGTAGGGCTGTGGACATACGAGAGTTGATCAATAAGACGCCAACATTTGAGGACATTGAGGATGAAGAAGAAGATGACACTGGGGGAATTATGATTCAGACTGATACACATGGCGAAGATGTTCATGCTGCTGCCGTGGATGATGATTAGATTGCTTTTGTCCTATTTGCCTGTCAGAAGACGTTTTTTATCTACTATGTGAAATTGTGTTTGCTATGACAACTGAAACCTGATGAACTTGTTGTTTAGTATTTTGTTGTGAGAACATCACTTATTATGTATGTTGATTTTTGTTTGGTGATTGTATGATGACTAAAACATGATGACATTGTTGTTTAGTTGTACTCATATTTGGCTGTGAAACTTGTATTTGATGACATAGTTTGTTGTTAGACTGCAATTTGCTCGATGTGTTCGAATGGGAACAAAGTTGACCTGACAGGGCCTCTGCTAATTTATTTATCTTTTAGCAAAAGGGCCTCTGCTATTTATTTATTTATGAGCAAAAGGGGATACCCCCAATTTTTGTTAATAGAAATCATTAGATGTTCACAACACTACACCCAGCCTGGTAAACAAGTTTCATTCATTTCTACTTTCAGCAAAGTGCTCATGTCATAGCCACTGAATACATCGCCAGTGCTATATACACTTCAAACAGAGAGACACTCATCCTACAGAGCACATCAATTTTTCCCATTATCTTCACAAGCTCTTTCATCTCCTCATTGTTGTCAAGGTCGTTCAGCTGTTGTTGCTTGGCCATGATCATAGGAACTGCATCTTTAACCTTCTGCTCTGCATCTTGCTCTTCTGTAGTTGCTTCAGTTACTTGTCCAACACCCCAACCTATTGGTATTGGGATTCCTCGGCTAACCAAATAATCAGCATAGTTGTATTCCCCCACATCAGCAATTTCCCAGCAATACAAATCACACGAATCTTCCCTTTTCTGCACGAGTCAAATTGGAAGATCATCAACCAAACTATTAAAAAATCAGCAACTAAAAGTAGCGCGACAACACTTAAACATATTATTACCCCATGATTCGGGCATTCGTAGAAGATTCAGCCAGGGTTGAGGATTGTGGTTGAGACGCGACAGATGACTATGCGTGATTTGCAGCAGTGGCACCACACCAACAGCAGTGGGTTGCGACAAGCAACTGGCTGTGGTGCGTGTGCCGGCGGGGGTGTAATGATACCCACAGGTGATGGTATGGGTGGCGACTTGGCGCATATCTAGTTGTTGCCTACTGAAGAGTAGGTGGACGAGCCGCCAGCGGACATGGTTGCTGCGGCCAGAGCTTCTAATGCTAGGCAGAGTAAGTAGAGAAGAGGAGAAGTGAACGTTGGATATGTCAGTTTCATTACTTGCAGAGTAGCATAGCACCATATATAGTCATAGTCTAGGTTTGGATTCGAACCAGCTACAGGAGCACGTCTCTCTTTTTTCTAAAACTCAGCAACATCTCTTTACTGGTACACTAGCTTGTTCTGTACGCCTTCTCAAGTCTTTGATTTTCTTTCTTTTTTTGCGAGGAAGGAAGGAGGACAAGATTGAGGGTACCTGGGACTCGAACCCAAGACCTCTCATTTGAAAGCAAAGGTGCTAGTCAGTTATGTGGTGAACGTTCCCTAGGAGGAGGACGACAGACAAATGCATTTTCCTCACAGCTTTAGTTGCAACGAAAGATCAAACGGCCACAGTTCCGGGAATGTTATCAGGCGAACGAGCCCAATTTTTCTTTTCTTCCTATATATATAAAAGTATGCTACTTGGTGTTGGCTTAGTCAACAAACGGTTGTGCCAACCTTGACCGTTGGATTGACATTCAACATCTGTTGTGTTTCTTCAGTCTCTTCTTCCTCCAGCCGCCAAAGCCAAACCAACGCCGGTAGAACCGCTTGCTACCGCCTCCCATGACTGGCTGTGCTGCCGCGCACGCATTGTGGCCACATCGCACCCTAAAACTCTATGCATCTTCCTCGGCTCCTTTTCGTTCCCATCCGAGGCCTCACCGTCGTCCTCCGCCTTGGTTCGCTTGCCACGGCGCCGCCCTTCGATGTTGTCAACATGGTCAACAACCGAGAGGAATAAGGAGATGAATGTACATGGTGAGGATGACAGTAGGGACCCACCAGGATCATGGCAGCAGGCAAGCAAGTGCCTCCTTTATTACAAGAAAAAAGGGTTCCTCCTGATGGTTTCCTGACATCTGGGTCGCACACCACTATCAATGTAGTCAATAAGCTAGATAACTTCACAAGGAGCGGCAGACACCCGGGACCCAGCAGCGTGCGCAGTATTATTGTTGGGATGGAGAAGGGTATCAACTGGGTTGTGCGGGAGTTCTGGTCCATCTAGCCTAAGCTTTTATTTCATTTGTTTACCACATGACCAGCCCAGTTTTTTCCTTTCTGAAAATGGCTAGCCCAGCTATTTGGTTTTTTGCAGAATAATCAATGTAGGTGTCGGTGTCAAAACCGGCGGATCTCGGGTAGGAGGTTCCGAACTGTGCATCTAGGATCGATGGTAACAGGAGACAGGGGACACGATGTTTACCCAAGTTCGGGCCCTCTCTATGGAGGTAATACCCTACGTCCTGCTTGATTGATCTTGATGAATATGAGTGTTACAAGAGTTGATCTACCATGAGATCGTAATGGCTAAACCCTAGAAGCCTAGCCTGTATGACTATGGTAATGAATATATCCTTTCCGGACTAACCCTCCGGTTTATATAGACATCAGGGGGTCTAGGGTTTACATAGAGTCGGTTACATAAGAAGGAATCTTCATAATCGGTTGCCAAGCTTGCCTTCCACGCCAAGGAGAGTCCAATCCGGACACAGGTACAGTCTTCGGCCTTCATGTCTTCACAGCCCACCAGTCCGGCCCATGGATAATAGGCCGGACGCCCGAGGACCCCTTAGTCTAGGACTCCCTCAGTAGCCCCTAAACCTGGCTTCAATGACGAGGAGTCCGGCGCGCAGATTGTCTTAGGCATTGCAAGGCGGGTTCCCTTCTATCCGAACTTCAAGATAGTCTTCGGATGCGATGATAGTATCCGGACGTTTGTCCGGTCATAAATTTGAACCGTTTTTCATCTGCCGCTCCATGTTTCGAGACGTGATTGCCATTGGCACGTCTTGTCAAAGAAGAGATCATGTCCCCTTATTACAGGATTCTCATCCATACGGGCGTGGGCTACCCAACCATGCCGTTTGCACGACCCTTGGAAATAGGCGAGTTTAAGGCGAGTGGGGAGATGCTTGATATTCATGGCCTTTATAAGGGGATAAGGATTCCCTTTCCTTACCCACACCCTTGCTCCTCCTTAGTCCTTCTGTCCCTGAGCTCCAGCGCCCAAGCTTTTAGCTTTTCCCTCATCCGAGAAAGCACTCCAAAGATGTCCGGATCCGGAGCTAGGGCCAAGTGGATAGCCTCCTCCGTCAAGAAGAGGGATATCAAGGTGCTCCGGGAGGCCGGATATCTGGCCAAGGAGATCGCTCACCGACTCCCGGCCAAGGGACAGATCGTCCCTACTCCAGAGCCCCACGAGAGGGTTGTGTTCCTCACACATTTCGTCCGCGGGCTGGGCTTCCCTCTTCACCCCTTCGTCCGTGGACTGATGTTTTACTATGGGCTAGACTTCCACGACCTAGCCCCCAACTTCATCCTCAACATCACGGCATTCATTGTCGTGTGCGAGGCCTTTCTCCGCATCCCGCCTCATTTCGGCCTATGGTTGAAGACCTTCAATGTGAAGCCGAAGGTAGTGAGCGGTCAACAAGCTGAGTGCGGAGGCACCATGGTAGGCAAGATGCCCAACGTTACCTGGACCGAAGGCTCATTTGCAGAGACGGTGAAAGGGTGGCAATCGGGGTGGTTCTATATCACCGAGCTGCGTGACGCCAACTGGGTAGCGGCCCTCGAATTCTGATCCGGAATCTCGATGCGGCTCACCTCCTGGCAAGAGAGGGGCCTAACCTGGGGTCCCTCAGATGAGCTGACTGGGCTCCAGACGTGCGTCCAGAGCATGATAGATAGGAAGATCAAGCTTGTCAACGTGGTCCAGGTCATGCTCATTTGTCGGGTCCTTCCGTGCCAACGCCGGACTTGCTATATGTGGGAGTACGATCCGGCCAAGCACCAGACGCTATTAGAGCTCTTCGACACGATGCACGAAGAAATCTGGAAAGTGCTCTTCAAGGCCGGCGAGATGCCACCGCCCACGACTGAAGATCGCGGGCTTAGCTTAAAACGCCAGGCTAACCCGGTAAGCTCTTTTAATGTTTTCAAGGCTTACCCTTTACTAGCATATTTTGAGAAAAAGCCTAAGCTTTCTTACCCATGTTTCCAGGCCTGGATCAAGATAGCGGAGGGGATTAACTGTTCGGCTCCGCTGCTCGAAGACCAAGAATTCCCATTATTGATGAAAATGCTTTTTCCAGCACCTTATGAGGTGCCGGAGAAGACGGCCAAGAAAGCGGCCAAAGGGGCCAAGAAGGGCCCTCGCTAAAAAGGCGCTCCGGATGTGATGTCCGAAGATGAGACTTCCTCTTCGTCCACTAACGATGACGACAAAGAGGAAGAGGAAAGCTGAAAGTGTGTTATATCGACTAGAGGGGGGGTGAATAGGCGATTTTTATGAAAGTCTTCAAAACGTGGGAGTTATGAAGACAAACGATAGAAATAAACCTAATACCCTGCAGCGGAAGGTAGACTACACTAGGCAAGCCATAGTCAAGTATTCAATAGTGAAAGCACAATGACTAATAGCAGCAATGTAGTAAGGATCAGGTAGGAAGATATTGTGAAGCCAGACAGAACACGCAGTCACTCAGTGAAGACAAAAGATAGTGCAAACATACAATGACTTCACAAGGAGTAACAGTAAGTAAAGGGAAGGGAAGATGAAACCAGTGACTCGTTGAAGACAATGATTTGTTGGACCAGTTCCAGTTGCTGTGACAACTGTACGTCTGGTTGGGGCGGCTAGGTATTTAAACCTTAGGACAAACAGTCCCGGACACCCAGTCCTGAACACGCAGCTCAGGACACCCAGTCCTCACCGTATTGCCCTTGAGCTAAGGTCACACAGACCTCGCCCAATCACTCTGGTAAGTCTTCAAGGTAGACTCCCAAACCTTCACAGACTTCGTTCACCGGCAATCCACAATGTCTCTTGGATGCTCAGAACGCGACGCCTAACCGGCTGGATGATGCACAGTCCTCAAGTGTAATAAGTCTTCAGATCACACAGACAAGAAGACTTAAGTGATGCCCAATTCTCTTTGGCTCTGGGTGGTTAGGGCTTTATCCTCGCAAGGAATTCTCTCTCAAAGGCTTCGAGGTGGGTTGCTCTCAAACGACAAAAGCCGTACTCTCAATCTGAGCAGCCAACCGTTTATGGTTGTAGGGGGTGGGCTATTTATAGCCACTTGGCAACCCGACCTAATTTGTCCGAAATGACCCTGGGTCACTAAGGAACTGACACGTGTTCCAACGGTCAGATTTCAAACTCACACGGCAACTTTACTTGGGCTGAAAGCAAAGCTGACTTGTCCGACTCTGGACAAGATTCGCTCTCATAGTCTTCACTCGAAGACATAGGTTTTGGTTAGGCATCACTTCAGTCATTCTGACTGGTTCTCTTGGACCCCACTTAATAGTATGGTGGTTCCTATGACTCAACACAAAAGAAGGAGAACTACGAAAGATCTAAGTCTTCGAGCTCCATAGGCTTCATGTGGTGTCTTCTCTTGTCATAGTCTTCAATGTGAATATCTTCATATACCACCTTTGACTTCAATGTCTTCATACATTTTTAGGGGTCATCTCTGGTAGGAAAACCGAATCAATGAGGGACTTCTACCTGTGTTATCCTGCAATTCTCACAAACACATTAGTCCCTCAACTAGGTTTGTCGTCAATACTCCAAAACCAACTAGGGGTGGCACTAGATGCACTTACAATCTCCCCCTCTTTGGTGATTGATGACAAACTAGTTGAAGTTTTCAACGGGGAATATAATCTGTGAAATTTTAAAGGATAAGGAATTGTCTTCATAAGTTGCAAGGGCTCCCCCTGAAGATGTGCATATAAGTAATTTGCTTTTGGAATGCAAATGCACATGGCAGGTTGTACTTGTGGAGATCCACTTCAACTTATGATGACAATCCACTATGCATGTGAAAGTATATGAAGATAATGACAATGCATAATGGAAAATGGATGTCTGCAGAATGATCTAAGTGCGGAATTTATCGTCGCACATGCGGAATTTATCATCGCAAAACAAAGTGGCAGATAAGTAGCAGACGACCATCAAGTTTAAGTGTTACAACTCAAAGAACCAAATGTAGCAAAACGAGAGTTGTAAGCACGAAGCAAAATATAAAGCACCCGCCCATATGGACCCGCTTGAAGACTATCAACCTCATATGCTTCTCCCCCTTTTGTCAGTAAGGACCAAAAAGGTTTGAAGACATAGAGCATCTACTCGTTCCCATGCGGAGTAGGTGAAGTAGCAGGGTCATTTTGGTGGTGTTTGGCGGTGCTGAAGAGCTTGGAGCAGAGTTGAAGCGTGCTGAAGGAGGTGTCGGTGAAGTAGCATCGTCTTCATCCTCGATAACTCTGGCAGTCACAGTTGCAGCAGAGGAAGTGAACTCAGAGTCTTCAAGGGATGGAGTTCCTCGCAGCACAACCCTTCGAGGAGGTGTGGAGTCAAACTTGAATCGCTCAGTGAAGCCATCCTCTTGAAGATCAGCTTCAGAACACATCATTGTGAGCCCTTTCCATGTGCGGCGACAGGTTTCATGGGCGACGAAAGCATTCTTGGTGGCAAGATTGCGAATGCGATTAACATCCACCAAGAGGCTTTTCATCTGACGCTTCAGCCAGTCATGATGCCTATCCTGTTTCTGATGAAGAGCCACAAGAAGCTCTCGGTCGTTGAGAACACGAGTGCGCTTCTTGGGTCTTGGAGCAGTTGTACTATCAGTGGCTTCAGTAGACGCAGGGTGTGGTGCACGTGTAGTGCCAGCCAAAGGATACACCCGAGTGACTACTTCAACTCCTTCAATGTTCTGTGAGAAACTCTGATGCTCTGCATTCTGAAGACTTAGAGGTTCCTTTGCAGGCTCAGGATAGATGGCTTCAGTAGAGATATCCACATCAGGCAGAAAAATCCTATGATTGCGAGCAGATGGCTGATAAGAGATATTAGAGTGAAGTTTAATTAGTCGCATTACCCATGGGGCGTAGAATTTCAAGCCAAACAGATCAGAGCCTGATGCAGCAAGTTGGCGGATGAATAAGTCCTGTGCATTGAAGCATTTTCCATGAAGAATATAGAAGACCAAAGTCTTCATTACACCCTCAAGCTTGGCATTTGGAGAGTGCCCTTTGATGGGCCAGAGAGTTTGCCTGATGATGTGATAGATGGTTCTTGGCAGATACTCAAGGTCTTCAACGAAGAACTCTGTTGGATAAGTAGCATCTTGGGGCAATGGCTTCATCATGCTGAGCATCTGACTCATATCAGGTTCCGGCCTCTTAAAGATGCTCTCAATAGCTTCACTATGCAGCTGATAGCCATGCTCGTAGAGATCGCCAGGAGTGGGCAAACTAGTGAGCTCAATGATGTCAAATGCATTGGCTTCGTGATGAACGTTTCTGGTCATCCACTCCAGGACCCAAGTCTTCGGATCTCTGCTGTACCCACGGATGTGAAGTGTGGCATAGAATTGGAGCAGCAGCTCTTCATTCCAATGCTCTTGGTCAGTAACGAACGGCAGCAGTCCAACTTCCTTGAAGCAATCCAAAGCTTCTTCCAGACAGGGCAGACCAGCTATGGCTTCAATGTCAAGGCGCTTGTGTGGGAAGATGCGACCTTGGTTGTAAAGAATGCATGAGTAATAGCTTCGCTGAGGATAGCTCCAGAACTGATAAGATGATATCCTTTCCCTTGAGTAGGGGTTCCTGGAGCTATCGAAGAATGTGTTGTCTGCCCTGAAGCCATTGATATTGAAGGAGCCAGGTGCTGATGCAGGACCTGGGAACCTTGGCAATCTTGGGATTGGCTTCTGTACCTGAAGCCTGTGCTCAACATGATAGTCGAACTGGGGACCGACAGCAAACTCAGGAACAGAAGTGACGGGATCAGTGGCTTCGCTGTCTTCTTCTTCCGCTGGGGAGGGCTCCACATTAGCTTCATTGGTGGTTGTGGCAGCCGCAAGAATTTCAAGCACGTTCTCCTTGAGAACTGCTTCTTGGTGGGACAGTGGAGTGGAAACTTGTGGGACTTCATCTTCCGCGGCTGATGCAGCCGGATTGTCTTCAGCAGAGACTTGAGGCCTTGGACCTTTGCGAAGCCTGCGCAACGCAGGCGACGCCTGTGGAGTTGGAGTTGGCTAGGCCTCAAAGTCTTCTTCCTCTTGTGCGCGATCCGCCCATGAAGCATCCTGTGCAATTGGCGTCAGTGGACGACCAATGCTGATGAGTTCGCTGTTCTGAGGAAGGACTGCACCATCTTCTACATGGTCATGTTGACCAATGTCTTCAGCAGCGATGGGATCAGCTGCTGGAAAGTCTTCAGCTTCATGAGCCTCTGTGGAAGCAGGCTCATGGATAGTCAGTTGGCGTTCAGCTTCAGGATAGACCATAGAAATGGGTTCAACTATCAAGGGCTCTATGGGAGCATCCCGATCTTTCTTGGTCTTCCTCTTCTTCTTGGAGGGGGCAGTTGGACAGGCTTCAGAATATTTCCTCTTCCTGGCTTCAGCCTCAGCAGTCCTTGTCTTCTTGAGCTCTGAAGCGGTTGACCGGCTTTTTGGCTTTGAGCCAGTCAGTCTAGTTGGGAAGATAATCGGAACTGCTTCCTGCCTTGGTGCGTCAGGTTCAGCCGTAGCAGGCTTCTTCTTCTTCTTTGCGGCCATCCTGGGGTCGATGCCAGGACGCCCAAGGGCCTTGCGCTTCTCAGCCTCATTGTAGGCTTGCACACATCTGTCAGCCAGAGTCTTCATGCGCTCACGCGAACCCTGAGCTTCTGCACGTTTCTTTACAAAGGCTTCCTTGAGCTCTTGCATCATACTCTTGAAGTTCTTCACTTCCTGCACGCTGAGCTTGGCCATATGCTTCTTGAACTGAGCCTTTTCATAGTCAATCTTTTGCTTCAGTTCAACAATGCGCTGGGCAATAGCGAGTTCTGAAGCAATGGCGCCTTGGAAGGCGACACTGAGGCCAATTGGTAGCTGCAGATCTTCAAAGCTGATGTTTGGCATGTCAAACCACTCATCAATGAAGTTGTGGATGATGGTCACATGAAAGAGAGGCAGATCATTGAAGATTTCTGCTTCTTCTTTGCTCTTGATGAGTTGCTCAAGAGCGCCATCTGCTAGATCTTCATCACTTGACAGATCAATGTCGTCATTACGCAGAATGGCAGCAGCAGTTAGCTCTTGTCCGGTGTGAGGCAGAGGCATCTTGACCTTCTGGGGCTTGGAGATGCGAGATAAGTCTTCGGACTGCACACTATCTTCAGGAGGTGCAGTTGCCAGTGGCTTCGCCCGTGAGACTTTTGGTGAAGGGGCAGGCTTTGAAGCTTTAGGCTTCTTTAGCTTCTTTGTCTTCGGCGCTGCAGGCGCTTCATCTGATTCAGCGTCAGTTGCAGGCTCATTCACTGCAGTCCCTTGAACTAAGATGCGGGTGATGAGGCCTTCAAGGTTCTAGAAAGGACCGATGACATTTGGTTCTGCATCTCGTGTGCCATCTGCCCTTGGTGCTGAGGGACCAGGGTTGAAGTCTAACCCCAAAGTCTTCTTGTTCTGCTTCGCTGAGTTCTGGGCAAACTGGAAGTTGCGCTTGAATAGATTGTCGTCACGACACCATAGTAGTGACTATGGATGTGCATCAGCAGGCTGTGGCCCACGGACCATGCAGGGATAGAAGCCTTGTTCAATGGCTTCATCTCTGGACCTGGGCAGAAGATTCTTGTATAGGATGTCTCCCCACGGTCTCTTGATGGCGTTTTTCTCAGCATATTCCTGGGTTACAAATCGGTATTTAAACCATTGTTCTGCCCAATATCTTCAAATCCATTGGATTCGGGTCTTGCGCTGATTGTAATCCTCTTCAGGATCTGTCTTGTACAGTTCTGAGAGTTCATCTGGCAGATCTCTGGATGTTTCTCCATGACGCTTTCTGCCACCCTTCCTTGGTGTTTTCTCTGAAGCCATAAACTTTAACTTGAAAGGCTTCAACACGTTCAAAGGCTTCAAAGGTTTTCGCTTGCTGGACCAACAGGAACTGGCTTCGGGAGAATTTATATGATGCTGTAATTCACACTAAGAACTGCTAGACGAAGTGGAAGATGAGGCCGAGCAGTTCGATCTTCCGTGCCCTAACTTGGCGACAGAGGACACCTACGGCGATGGCGGAGAGGACGATGTCCGCGGTCGGCATGAAGACGGCGTCGGAGAGGTTGCGGCAGCGAAGCGCTTCGTCGCTGACGTCGTCGAGGGATAGCGGTGGCGCTAGGGTTCGTGCGAGAGTGGAAGAAGAGATAATGAACGCTGTGAAGTGTGTATTTATAGGTACATGGGCGGCACTGCGCTATTACACAGGTGCCCCTGGCGATTCGCATATGAGGAACACGTGGCCATTATGCGGAATTTTGGGGTTTGTTCCATGTCCCACGCACGCCTTGATTGTCGGGTGGTCGTTCCTACTTCTCCGGGTTTCATGTGGAGGAATGAGCATTGAAAACGGACTTAATGGTTGTCTCTGTATCTTTTGCTGACAAGGACGCAGAGAAGACATTCGACAGTTTCAATAGAATGCATATGAGTTGGAGAGATAGAATTTGAGATAGAAAGCATAGAGAGGTTAGGGTCCGATAACATTCACTTAGTTCAAAAGATTCAACAATGAAGACATAGCTATAAGTGAATGCTGTAGAGGACAGAACACTAATATATATATATATATATATATATATATATATATATCTATATAATCAACATAGTGAAGATAATCATGAAGATATGTTGAGATCGAAGCCAAACCAAATGTGAAGACATTGCAAGGTAACGCCATGAGTGAAACACTTCAAAATAGAACATTTGGTGGTGGCGTTACCCACTGTATAGGAAGTATTAGACCCAGACACGGCGCACAATTTTCGTGGTGCTCCGAAGTCAAATTCTACATTAATGTATTCACACTTAGAATGTATGTCTTCATTTATTGAAGATATACTTTACTTCGTGTGTTGCACATCTAAGTCATCAATATGCATTAGGGTTAGGATGTGTGCCTGATCACAGGACATTTGAGGATTCCAGGATATTTAGCTCACACCATAACTTGCAAAATCTCTTCTCATCCAAGGGCTTGGTGAAGATATCTGCCAATTGCTCTTCAGTGTTGACATGTATGATATCAATATCTTCCTTCACAACATGATCTCTGAGAAAGTGATGACGAATTTCAATGTGCTTTGTCTTCGAGTGCTAAACTGGGTTGTTGGCGATCTTGATGGCGCTTTCGTTGTCGCAGTAAAGTGGCACTTGCTTCAGATGAATGCCATAGTCCTTGAGTGTTTGCTTCATCCACAGAAGCTGAGCGCAGCAAGATCCAGCAGCAATGTATTTAGATTCAGCAGTGGAGAGAGATACACAGTTCTGCTTCTTTGAATACCAACATACAAGTGATCGTCCCAGAAAGTGACATGTGCCTGATGTAGACTTGCGATCAACTTTGTCACCAGCATAATCAGCATCCGAGAATCCAACCAGATCAAACTCTGAGCCCTTTGGATACCATAATCCTAGAGTCGGGGTGTGAGCCAAATATCGAAGAATTCGCTTCACAGCTAAGTGATGCGACTCCTTTGGTGCCTCTTGAAATCGAGCACACATGCAAACACTGAGCATAATATCTGGCCTAGATGCACATAGATAAAGTAAAGAACCAATCATGGAGCGGTATACCTTTTGATCGAACTCTTTACCATTGTCGTCGGGACCCAGATGATGTTTGGCTGGCATTGGTGTTGTGAAGCCTTTGCAGTCTTGCATACCGAACTTCTTCATGCAATCTTTGAGATACTTCTCTTGAGATATGAAGATGCTGTTGCATTGTTGTCGTATTTGAAGACCGAGGAAGAACTTCAGCTCCCCCATCATGGACATCTGATATTGCTCTTGCATCATATATCCAAACTCTTCACTGTACTTCTGATTGGTGCAGCCGAATATAATGTCATCCACATATATTTGGCACACAAACAGTTCACCATCATATGTCTTCATGAAGAGAGTGGGGTCTAGGGAACCAGGTATGAAGCCTTTGCTCTTCAGGAAGTATTTGAGTGTGTCATACCAGGCCCGAGGGGCTTGTTTGAGGCCATACAGTGCCTTGTTGAGCTTGTATACCATGTCAGGATGTTTTGGATCTTCAAAGCCAGGCGGTTGTGCAACATACACTTCTTCTTCAATCTTGCCATTGAGAAAAGCACTCTTCACATCCATTTGATATAGAAGTATGTTATGATGATTTGCATAGGCCAGCAGTATGCGTATTGCTTCAAGTCTAGCCACAGGAGCAAATGTTTCATCGAAGTCAATGCCTTCCACTTGAGTATATCCTTGAGCAACGAGACGAGCTTTGTTTCTGACAACTTGACCATGCTCATCTTGCTTGTTGCGGTATATCCATTTGGTGCCTATTATGTTGTGCTTCCGTGGATCAGGACGCTTAACTAGTTCCCATACATTATTCAGCTCAAACTGTTGAAGCTCTTCTTGCATAGCTTGAATCCATTCAGGTTCCATGAAGGCTTCTTCAACTTTCTTGGGTTCTGTTATTGAGACGAATGCAAAGTGCCCACAGAAATTTGCTAGCTGAGTTGCCCTAGAATGAGTGAGTGGACCGGGTGCATTGATGCTATCAATTATTCTTTCAATCTGCACTTCATTGGCAATGCGAGGATGTACAAGGCGAAGACTTTGCGCTAGCTGACCATTGTCGTTGTTAGAAGGAATGTCTTCAGGCTGAGCATTGTCTTCATGTTGATCAGGTGCTGAGATGATAAGTTCTTCTTCAGGATGAGCTTCAGAAGGTATAATTTCGCCAGTTCCCATTAGATTGATTGATTCACTGGATGGAACTTCATCTAGCACATTTGGCAGTTGTTCTCTTTGTGAACCGTTGGTCTCATCGAACCGCACATCCACTGTTTCAACCTCTTTGTAATGAAAGAGATTGAAGACTCTGTAGGAGTGTGGATCCTTTCCATATCCAAGCATAAAACCCTCATGTGCTTTTGGTGCAAACTTTGAGGTGTGATGTGCGTCCTTGATCCAGCACCTTGAGCCAAATACTCTGAAGTAACTGACATTTGGCTTCTTTCCAGTAAGGAGCTCATAAGATGTCTTGTTCAGAAGCTTGTGAAGATAAACACGATTGATTGTATGGCATGCAGTATCAATGGCTTCAGGCCAAAATTTTCTTGGGGTCTTGTATTCATCTAGCATTGTTCTGGCCATCTCAATGAGTGTTCTGTTCTTGCGTTCGACAACGCCATTCTGCTGTGGCATGTACGGGGCCAAGAATTCATGTGTGATGCCCAAGGTATCAAGATATGTATCAAGGCCAGTGTTCTTGAATTCAGTGCCATTATCACTTCTGTTGTGCTTTATCTTGGCGCCATAATTGTTCATAGCTCGATTGGCGAAGCGTCTGAAGACATCCTGCACTTCAGTCTTGTAAAGGATTATGTGCACCCAAGTGTATCTAGAATAATCAGCAACAATAATGAAGCCATAGAGGCAAGCAGTAGTAGTAAGAGTTGAGTAATGAGTGGGACTGAAAAGATCCATGTGAAGCAGTTCGAAGGGTCGAGTAGTGGTTATGATTGTCTTCGAGGGATGTTTGGCCCTCGTCATCTTACCTGCTTCACAGGCACCGCATAAGTGATCTTTCTTGAACTTGACACCCTCGATGCCTATGACATGCTTCTTCTTTGCCAGGGTGTGGAGGTTCCTCATGCCAGCATGCCCAAGCCTCCGATGCCAGAGCCAGCATTCTAAAGCTTTTGCTAGAAGACATACGGCAAGCTGTGGTCCTGCTGAGAAATCTACTATGTACAGATCATCTTTTCGATACCCTTCAAACACTAGAGACATGTCAGATTCCATTAGTTCAAGGCAACGATATTTTCCAAATATTACGATCATGTTCAAATCGCAAAGCATTGAGACAGACATTAAGTTGAAGCCAAGGGATTCAACAATCATGACTTTATCCATGTGTTGATCCCTTGAGATTGCAACTCTACCTAGACCCAATACCTTACTTTTACCAGTGTCAGCAAATGTGATGTGGCTCTTGTCGGATGGACGTAAGGTTGAGTCCATAAGAAGACTTCTTTTGCCAGTCATGTGATTTGTACACCCACTATCAATAATCCATTCTGAAGACGCTGGTGTCATACCCTACAGTGCAGTTAGGGGGATAGGCTTCACCAAGAGCATTGTGAAGCAAAAACATTTGACGAACCAATGGGTTATGAAAGCTTAGATCCAGATTAGGACTAATAGGGAGAGTAGGAAGCGATTCAGGAACGAAATACATACTAAGACCATTCGGGCATTTGATCTTGCGCCCTACAAGATGTTTAAGGTCCCCAGCAATGGCGTCAGACGATTTTGGTTTTCCGCTGGAGACCTTTCCCTGCAAAAGAGAGTTAAGCTTTCTTAGCCACCCACATCTTCAAGGGTGGCTGAGAAGCAATAAGTCTAAGTGCAGCATCTGAGAATTTTGGCTTTGGAGCCCTAGCAAACAGTCTTGCAGGCGGACAATAGTACTCATAAGAATAAGCAGAATAGTTCTTGGTCTTATGAACATGGCGGTTTGATGAACCGCTCTCATATTCATATGCCTGAGTATGGTTTCCCTGCAAAACATTTGCGTTAGTGCGACTCAGGTGAGTCCTCTGTCTGTATGAAGCCTTTGGACCATATGAAGCCTTTGGTCTGAGGTTTGTCTTCTTCACATGAGGTGTCATGATGACATTCATAGGAAGATTCTCCAGACACCTTTTCGGAACCCAGATCTTCTTCATAGGCAGTCCATTCCTGCAGTTAGTGCCAATGTACCTGGCAAACACTTCACCATTCTGATTCTTAAACAGTATATAGTTTGCATCAAAGGATTCATCAATGATAATGGGGTTAGCACAAGTGAAGCCAGATAGATTGGATGGGTCTGTTGAAGGTTCCTTTGCAGCAACCCACATGGTTTTGGGGTACTGCTCAGGTTTCCAGTAAGAGCCATCAGCATTCATTTTCCTTACGAACCCAACACCCTCTTTCCTCGGGTTTCGGTTCAGTATCTGCTTTTTGAGGACATCACATAGTGTCTGATGCCCTTTAAGACTTTTGTACATCCCTGTTTCAAGCAATGTCTTCAACCTAGCATTCTCATCAGCAATAGCAGTCGTATCCTTAGCAGAGGGGTTAGTTACCACATCAATAGTTGAAGATATTGCAACAGTAGTAGCAGTAGAACATTCAGCAACAGAAGTAGCATTATCACGCTCAATGCATTTAAGACATGGTGGTTCAAATCCTTCCTGAGCGGGACTGATCTGTTTGGCGCGAAGTGACTCATTTTCCTTTTGAAGATCTTCATGAACCGCTCTCAATTTCTCAAGATCTTGTTTCCTTTGAAGATAATCATAGGAAAGCTTTTCATGAGTTGTTGAGAGAGTTTCATGACGACTTTCAAGTTCCTAATACTTAACGTGAAGATTTTTTATGTCTTCAATTAAGGATTCAGATCGAGTCATTTCAGCACCTAACAGATCATCGCTTCGGTCTAACAGTTTTTGAATATGTTCCATAGCTTTCTGTTGTTCAGTTGCAATTTTAGCAAGTGTTTTGTAGCTGGGTTTTGAATCACAATCAGAGTCATCGTCACTAGATATTTGATAGTGAGTAGTGCGTGTGTTTACCTTGGCACCGCATGCCATGAAGCAGTAGGTAGAAGCGGAGTAGTCCTTGTCATTTGCATTGGTGTCGGTGACGAGGTCATTATCTTCAGTATTGAAGATGGACTTGGCAACGTATGCTGTAGCCAGACTTGCGACGCCTGAATCGGACTCCTCCTCAGACTCCACCTCCGCCTCCTCAGAAGCGGACTCCTCCTCTGAATCCATTTCCTTGCCAACAAACGCACGTGCCTTCCCAGATGAGCTCTTCTTGTGTGATGAAGACTTTGAGGAAGACTTGGAAGAAGACTTTGAGTATTTCTTCTTCTTCTTGTCGTCAGAGTCATATTCCTTGCTCTTCTTCTTCTTCTTTTTGTTCTCATTGTCCCACTGTGGACACTCAGAGATGAAGTGGCCAAGTTTCTTGCACTTGTGACATGTTTTCTTCTTATAGTCATGAGCAGAAGCTTCATCATTCCTTGAGCTTGATCGGGAAGACTTTCTGAAACCTTTCTTCTTGGTGAATTTTTGGAACTTCTTCACAAGCATAGCAAGTTCCCTTCCAATGTCTTCGGGATCATCAGAACTGCTGTCAGATTCTTCTTCAGATGAGGAGTCAGCTTTTGCCTTCAAGGCACGAGTTCACCCATAGTTTGGACCGTAGATATCTCTTTTCTCAGAAAGCTGAAACTCATGTGTGTTGAGCCTCTCAAGTATGTCAGATGGATCGAGTGTCTTGAAATCAGGACGTTCTTGAATCATCAGGGCTAGGATGTCAAACGAACTATCAAGTGATCTCAGTAGTGTCTTGACGACTTCATGTTTGGTGATCTCAGTAGCGCCGAGGGCTTGAAGCTCATTTGTGATGTCAGTGAGTCAGTCAAATGTGTGCTGGACATTCTCATTGTCATTTCGCTTGAAGCGGTTGAAGAGGTTGCGAAGGACACTGATTCTCTGATCTCTCTGGGTTGAGATGCCTTCATTGACCTTGGAGAGCCAGTCCCAGACCAGCTTAGATGTCTTCAAAGCACTCACACGGCCATACTGTCCTTTGGTCAGGTGACCACAGATGATATTCTTGGCAGTAGAGTCCAGTTGAACAAATTTCTTGACATCAGCAGCAGTGACACCTTCTCTAGCCTTGGGAACGCCGTTTTCGACGACATGTCATAGGTCGACATCAATGGCTTCAAGATGCATAAGCATCCTATTCTTCCAGTAGGGATATTCAGTTCCATCAAAGATGGGGCACGCAGCGGAGACTTTAATTATCCCTGCAGTCGACATAGCTAAAACTCCCGGTGGTTAAACCGAATCACACAGAACAAGGGAGCACCTTGCTCTGATACCAATTGAAAGTGCGTTATATCGACTAGAGGGGGGGGGGTGAATAGGCGATTTTTATGGAAGTCTTCAAAACGTGGGAGTTATGAAGACAAACGATAGAAATAAACCTAATACCCTGCAGCGGAAGGTAGACTACACTAGGCAAGCCAAAGTCAAGTATTCAATAGAGTGAAAGCACAATGACTAATGGTAGCAATGTAGTAAGGATCAGGTAGGAAGATATTGTGAAGCCAGACAGAACACGCAGTCACTCAGTGAAGACAAAAGATAGTGCAAACATACAATGACTTCACAAGGAGTAACAGTAAGTAAAGGGAAGGGAAGATGAAACCAGTGACTCGTTGAAGACAATGATTTGTTGGACCAGTTCCAGTTGCTGTGACAACTGTATGTCTGGTTGGGGCGGCTAGGTATTTAAACCTTAGGACACACATTCCCGGACACTCAGTCCTGAACACGTAGCTCAGGACACCCAGTCCTCACCGTATTCCCCTTGAGCTAAGGTCACACAAACCTCGCCCAATCACTCTGGTAAGTCTTCAAGGTAGACTCCCAAACCTTCACAGACTTCGTTCACCGGCAATCCACATGTCTCTTGGATGCTCAGAACGCGACGCCTAACCGGCTGGAGGATGCACAGTCCTCAAGTGTAATAAGTCTTCAGATCACACCGACAAGAAGACTTAAGTGATGCCCAATTCTCTTTGGCTCTGGGTGGTTAGGGCTTTATCCTCGCAAGGAATTATCTCTCAAAGGCTTCGAGGTGGGTTGCTCTCAAACGACAAAAGCCGTACTCTCAATCTAAGCAGCCAACCGTTTATGGTTGTAGGGGTGGGCTATTTATAGCCACTTGGCAACCCGACCTGATTTGTCCGAAATGACCCTGGGTCACTAAGGAACTGACACGTGTTCCAACGGTCAGATTTCAAACTCACACGGCAACTTTACTTGGGCTGAAAGCAAAGCTAACTTGTCTGACTCTGGACAAGATACGCTCTCATAGTCTTCACTCGAAGACATAGGTTTTGGTTAGGCATCACTTCAGTCATTCTGACTGGTTCTCTTGGACCCCACTTAATAGTATGGTGGTTCCTATGACTCAACACAAAAGAAGGAGAACTATGAAAGATCTAAGTCTTCGAGCTCCATAGGCTTCATGTGGTGTCTTCTCTTGTCATAGTCTTCAATGTGAATATCTTCATATACCACCTTTGACTTCAATGTCTTCATACATTTTTAGGGGTCATCTCTGGTAGGAAAACCGAATCAATGAGGGACTTCTACCTGTGTTATCCTGCAATTCTCACAAACACATTAGTCCCTCAACTAGGTTTGTCGTCAATACTCCAAAACCAACTAGGGGTGGCACTAGATGCACTTACAAAAGCGACTCCCCACCTGAAGTGGGGAGGAAGAAGAGAGCGGCGCCCGTAGATCCAGAGGCGAAAGCGCCTAAGAGGGTTAGAGGCTCCCTCGCGGATAACTGCATGTGGGATGTTGATAGCAGTCCGGAGTGACCTCGCCGGACCAAGCCTCGGGCCGCCTCGTAAGTACCAGAATCCGAAAACGCCTGGCCTTCCCGGTTCATAATATTGATATACCTTAAACCTTGTTATTGCAGTCCACCACGCGATGGCTCCCCGCGATCCTCGACGGATGGGTCACTAGACACAAAGGAGATGGCTAGCATGTCTCTGCCACCTGCTCATTCCGTCTCTCCCAAGGGTGACGACGAGGTGGTGTCGCAAAAGACCTTCCCCGACCGGGGGGGGGGGGGTTACGGAGATCGTCAGGGTGGATCCCCAGGACGATTCCTCAGTCGCCGGACACATGGGGGAAAAGCCCCTATGGGGACTGGTGACGGGGGCTGAGGGAGTCCTGGATTAGGGGGTCTCCGGATAGCCGGACTATATCCTTTGGCCGGACTGTTGGACTATGAAGATACAAGATTGAAGACTTCGTCTCGTGTCCGGATGGGACTTTACTTGGCGTAGAAGGCAATCTAGGCAATATGGATATGTATATCTGCTCCTTTCTAACCGACCTTGTGTAACCCTAGCCCCCTCCGGTGTCTATATAAACCAGAGGGTTTTAGTCCATAGGACAACATACAATCATACCATAGGCTAGCTTCTAGGGTTTAGCCTCTCCGATCTCGTGGTAGATCAACTCTTGTAATACTCATATTATCAAGAACAATCAAGCAGGATGTAGGGTATTACCTCTATCAAGAGGGTCCGAACCTGGGTAAACATCGTGTCCCCTGCCTCCTGTTACCATCCGCCTTAGACGCATAGTTCGGGACCCCCTACCCGAGATCCGCCGGTTTTGACACCGACATTGGTGCTTTCATTGAGAGTTCCACTGTGTCGTCACCATAAGGCTCGATGGCTCCTTCGATCATCGCTAGCGATGCGGTCCAGGGTGAGGCTTTCCTCCCCGGACAGATCTTCATATTCGGCATCTTTGCATTGCGGGCCAATTCGCTTGGCCATCTGGAGCAGATTGAGAGCTACACCCCTGGCCATCAGGTCAGATTTGGAAACTAGAACTACACAGCCGATATCCACGGAGACTTGATCTTCAACGGATTCGAGCCCATGCGGGACGCGCCGTGCAGTCACGACGAGCAAGATGTAACTCTACCGTCGGATAGCGTTCGGGAGATCGCATCCGCAGCTACTTCGGCCTTTAATCTAGAGCAAGTCGCACCATCCGAGAGCGGAGGGATGGACCCCACCATGGAGGCCGCACTCTTAGCGGCGATAGAGCCGGATACTGACTTCACCCCTTACGAGAGCCATGTTGCCGAACCACCGGATTCATCCTCGGCCATGGACTCCAAGCCGCTCGTATCCATGCCCGTCGAGTCCGACTGGGCGCTGATCATGGAGTTCACCTCCACGGATATCTTTCAGCACTCACCTTTGGGAGATGTGCTAAATTCATTAAGGTCTCTCTCCCTGTCAGGAGAACCTTGGCCGAACTATGTCCGGCCAGAATGGGATGCGGACGACGAAGAAAGTCGCAGCCCACCCACCATGCACTTAGTAGCCACTGTCGACGACTTAAACGACATGCTCGACTTCGGCTCTGAAGACTTCAACGGTATGGACGACGAAGCCGGAGACGAACAGGACCCACCGCCCTCAGGGCACTGAACCGCCACCTCATCATATGACATATATATGGTGGACACCCCCAAAGAAGCCAATGGTGAGGAGAAAGTGGAAGATGACCCCTCCAAGAAGCAACCCAAGCGCCGACGTCAGCGGCGCTGCTCTAAGTCCCGCCACAGTAAGAGCAGTGATACCAGCACAGGAGATAATAACACTCCGGATAGCGCCGAAGACAACAATCCCCTACAGCACGGTGAAGAGCTGGAGGACGAACAAGCTAGCCCTCCAGAGCAGGCAGCAGATGGAGAACTAGAGGAGGACAATTACATGCCTCTCTCCGAAGACGAGGCGAGCCTCGGCGACGACGAATTTATTGTGCCTGAGGACCCCGCCGAGCAAGAGCACTTCAAGCATCGGCTTATGGCCACGGAAAATAGCCTAAAGAAGAAACAGTAACAACTTCAAGCTGATCAAGACTTGCTAGCAGATAGGTGGACCGAAGTCCTTGTGGCCAAGGAACATGAACTTGAGCGCCCGTCCAAGAGTTACCCAAAACGCAGGTTGCTACCTCACCTCGAGGAGGAAGCATTCAAACATCATTCACCAGTGTTCAATGTGGCTGACCGGCCACTACGAGGCCGAGCCAGAGAGGCATTTCAGCCCAAAGTTCAGCCTGCACCCCGTCGCCACTCAGTCAAAGATACTAAGTCCTGGGGCAACACGGAGGACCTGCGAGACATCTTGGACAGCAAGGCAAAAATCACAAGGTCAATATACGGAACACGAACACGTGCACCCACACGGGACGATGATCGTCGCGTCGGATACACCAAGGGTAAATCCGGTCGGGCCGAATACAGCAGACAAGACTCATACGAACTACGTCGGGATATAGCCCGACACAGAGGCGCCGCACACCCCCTATGCTTCACTGATGAAGTTATGAATCAGGAATTCCCGGAGGGTTTCAAACCCGTAAATATCGAATCATACAATGGCACAACAGATCCCGCGGTATGGATTGAGGATTTCCTCCTTCACATCCACATGGCTCACGGTGACGATCTACATGCCATCAAGTACCTCCCACTAAAACTCAAAGGACCAGCTCGGCATTGGCTGAATAGCTTGCCAGCAGATTCCGCCGGCAGTTGGGAGGATTTGGAAGATGCATTTCTTGACAACTTCCAGGGCACTTATGTGCGGCCACCGGATGCTGATGACTTGAGCCACATAACCCAGCAGCCAAGGGAATCGGCCAGACAATTCTGGACACGGTTCCTGACTAAGAAAAATCAAATCGTAGACTGTCCGGATGCAGAAGCACTAGCAGCATTAAAGCGTAACATCCGCGACGAGTGGCTTACCCGCCACCTCGTCCAGGAGAAGCCGAAATCTATGGCAGCCCTAACAACACTCATGACCCGCTTTTGCGTGGGCGAGGACAGCTGGCTTGCTCGCAACAAAAACACATCAAGGAATCCGGATACCTCCGATACCAAACATGTTAACGGTAGGCAGCGTTGTAACAGACCAAAGCGCCGCAATAACACCGAAGAAACGATAGTCAATGCCGGATTCAAAGGCTCTCGATCTGGTCAGCGGAAAAAGCCATTCAAAAGAAATACTCCAGCTCTGTCCAGTCTGGATCACATACTGGATCGCTCGTGTCAAATCCACGGCACCCCTGACAACCCAGCCAACCACACCAACAGAGAATGCTGGGTGTTCAAGCAGGCCGACAAGTTAAATGCCGAAAACAAGGACAAGGGGCTGCATAGCGATGACGAGGAGGAGCCCCGACCGCCGAACCCAGGGGGACAGAAGGAGTTTCCTCCACAAGTAAAGACAGTAAACATGATATACGCAACCCACATTCCCAAGAGGGAGCGGAAGCATGCACTAAGGGACGTCTACGCGATGGAGCCCGTCGCCCCGAAGTTCAACCCATTGTCTGCTTGTCCGATCACCTTCGATCGCAGGGACCACCCCACTAGCATCCGTCATGGCGGATCTGCCGCACTGGTCCTAGTCGCCATCATTGAAGGATTTCATCTCACTCGAGTCCTTATGGACGGCGGCATCAGCTTGAACCTGATTTATCAGGATACAGTGCGAAAAATGGGTATCGACCCCTCAAGGATCAAACCCAGCAAAACCACCTTCAAAGGTGTCATCCCAGGTGTAGAGGCCCGTTGCATAGGCTCAATCACACAGGAAGTGGTCTTCGGATCACCGGATAACTTCCGAAGCGAAGAGTTAATCTTCGACATCGTCCCGTTCCGCAGTGGCTATCATGCACTACTCGCACGGACATCATTTGCAAAATTCAATGCAGTGCCGCATTATGCATACCTCAAGCTCAAGATGCCAGGTCCTCGCGGGGTCATAACATTAAATGGAAACACAGAACGCTCGCTCCGTATGGAAGAGCACACTGCGACCCTTGCAGCAGAGGCACAAAGCAGCCTGTTCAGACAGACCAACCATTCGGCGTTACAGCCCCCGGACACCTTCAGCCAGTCCGGAATAATCTGCAACAGGATCGCCTGGCACGATCTGCGCTCGCCTAGCAATTCGGCCCCCATCCCAGTCCCCGTGCAGCAACGAAATTCGTGCCACGCGCACATAACTACACATTGAAAATACCATGGACATAGGCGGGGGCACAATCAGGACACGCCCCGCATTGTGGCTTAACCACACCAGGGGCTGTATACCTTTGACATTCCTTTTCTCTTTCAGGGCCTAACTCTTCGGAAGGCCTTTCCGGCAGTACGACTACCGGACACATTCCGCAAGCAACAACCAAGGTGGCAAGAAGCTAAGATGAACACGGGAACCGCCAGGTGGTCTCTAGTAATACTTGATATACCCGCTTTTCACTCTTTATGTGTAGCTTGCCTTGGATGGGACATTTCGAATTGTCCTACTTTCAGCTTATTGCACTACTTGTACCAGTACGCTTTGACATATTATTCAAATAACAACGCATATTACTAATCTGTCATTTGCATTATTTAAGTTTTTCTTTTTTTCTTGTATGTCCATTTACGACATTCCGCACCTGCACGCTCGGGTATGGTGAGTACGCTAGGGGCTCCCGCTTACCCCGTAATACGACGCAAGAAGTTCGAACACTTTCGACAGTGCGGCACCCCGAACTTATAGCATTATATGCATCAGCTCCGAATCATGTCTGGGTCAAATGTTGGGTTGCCCGGCTCCCATGCTTTGGTACCTTACGTTCCTCTATATCGGCTAAGGTAGCGGTGGGAGAACTACTGCGATTGTGTCCCAGTTCTTCCGGACGAGCACCTCAGTAGAGAAAGCCAAAAACTGACTGTCATGATAAGGAGAGAGACTGGTCGCTGTTCGAGAGCTCTCAAGTCCTTAAAGACTTTTTCCGATTCGGGCGAGGAGTCGGCCTTGTCCGGCTTAGGCGTGTATAGCGCCCCAAATTCGGCCTTCCGAATACCAGGGGCTTCGCCAAAAATTTAAAATCATAGACTTCTATGGCTAAGTGAGAGTTTTAAAGCATTATAGTCTAATTGCCTGGTTCGTTGCGCTGAGCACCTCCCTTAAAGGACCCAAAATTGGGGTAAAGAGTGTTCAGATTTACCCCGAACACCCCAGTACTAGCTACATGGGGGCAGAAGCCGACGACTGGCCAACTCTCATATTTTACAAACGGCCGCACAGAAGGTAATATTTTAAATTAAGAAAGCGTTGCATGGCGCAAAAAGAACTCGTTTCATATTACAGGATCACATGGGCATGTTCATTCAAAAATTACATCCTTGGCACACTCATCTGCCACTAAGCAGGAACCCTTCAGGACGCCCTCATAGTAATTCTCAGGGCGGCGATGCTCCATGCCCTCCGGCGGCCCCTCCTTCACAAGCTTCATGGCGTCCAGCTTCGCCCAGTGCACCTTCGCCCGGGCAAAAGCTCGGCGTGCACCTTCGATGCAGACGGATCGCTTGATGACTTCAAGCCGTGGGCAGGCTTCCACCAGCCTCCTCATCAGACCGAAGTAGCTGCCGGACAGGGGCTCGCCAGGCCACATCCGGACTATAAGGCCCCTCATGGCCTGTTGGGCCGCCTTGTGAAGTTTGACCAACTGCTTCAGCTGGTCGCTCAAGGACACGGGGTGTTCGGTCCCAGTATGCTGAGACCAGAACAACTTCTCCGCTGAGCTCCCCTCCTCAGCCCGGTAAAACTCTGCGGCATCCAGCACACTGTGGAGAAGATTTGCAAATGCTCCTGGAGAGCTCCGAACTTGGGTAAGAAAAAGGAAAGTCTCCTTCACATGCTTGCTTTGCATATTGAATGCCTTACCCGCTGCTATCTTCTTTGCCACATCAATCTCCTGGAGGGCCTTGTGGGCTTCGGCCATGGCGCTCCAGACGCTTTCAAGCGCCTGTGTGAGCTCAGACTCCCGTGTCTTGGAGTCAAGCTCCAAGGACTCATGCTTTTTGGTGAGAGCCTCGAGCTCTTGCTGCACCTCGCCCACTCGGGCTTCTTGTTTCTCCCGTTTAGTACGTTCTTTGGCCGCTTTGTCTTCGGCCGCGGACAATGCCTTCCTCAGGGTCTCCACCTTGGTTGTGGCCCCTGACAAATTCATGATGATCCCATTACTTTACACCGAACTTCTTTTTACCTATATAAATTGGGGTATATCTTACCTTTGCTCTCTTCGAGCTGCCCCTTGGTAAGGCTAAGCTCATCCTCGGTCCGCTTCAGGGCCTGCTTCAACACAGAGACCTTCGCAGTACGTGCTTCAGCGGCTAGCAGGGAAGCCTGCACATACACATAGACATACTCTAATTAGACTCCTGAGTTATTATTTGATACTCTATTCGGCTTTTCTTCACGAACGCCGAACAGAGCATCAGGGGCTACTATCTATGCGGTAATATTTTTATATTTTGAATGCTTACCTCAAAGCCTGTTAGGAGGCTAGTGCAAGCTTCAGTCAGTCCGTTCTTGGCGGACTGGACCTTCTTAACCACCGCACTCATGATAGTGCGGTGTTCTTCATCGATGGAAGCACTGTGAAGCGCTTCCAGCAAGTTGTCCAGTGCCTCTGGTTGGACAGAGGACACCGGCACGGATGGTTGGCCCCCCTTAATGGGGGACCGCCTGCCGGAGTCTGGAACCATTGAAGGTTCCGATGCAGTGTTTGCCTGGGGCCCAAACTCGAAGCCCATAGGAGCCTCGCTCCCTTGGTACCCAGAGTCCGGGAGGTTGCCGTAAGGTGCCCCCAGGACCGCCTCCCCTTGGGACGGTGCCTCTTGAGACACCGCCTCGGCATTTTCCGTAGGGCGAGGGGTGGAAGTCATCGAAGGAGAACCGCTGTCCATATCCGACGAGCACAAAGAGCCGCTCGACGAGGGTACATCGAGACGAGCTCGGGCCGGACTGCATATTCGGGTTCGGCATGAGCAAAGGCAGCACAATAAAACGTACCATGAAATACTGTGGTGTCCGGACACTTACAACTTCGCCAGGGGCTTGTCCCTAGGTAGCCACTCGTCGCCGCTATCGGTGGCCGTCTTGGCACAATCCGGAGGGAGGGTCTTTCCCTTCTTGGAACCTTCAGCCTCCCCGGATGGGTCAGCCTTCCTTTTGTTGTCTCCCTCGGCGCGGGAGGGGGGAGAACTTTTCTCCTCCTCCTCGTTTCCGTGGGAGGAGGGCGCATCAGACTCATCAGACGATGAGTCCGATAGAACCATCTTGCGCCGGAGACCCTTTCGGGTCCCCGCGGCCTTCTTCTTGGCCGTCTTTTCTGGCACCTCCTAAGGTGCCGGAGTCAGCATCTTCGTTAGAAGAGCGTTTGCAGGATCTTCGGGCAGGGGGGCTGGGCAATCAAGCTGCTCCACTGTCTTTATCCAGTCTTATTAATGACATGAAAGCTTATATCCAACACATAACTAAACCAGGGCACATAAATACCCTGGGAGATATAAAATCCTACCGAATGGGTGCGGCGCTTTGCGCTGAGTCCGTGGTCCTTGGTGAGGGAGGGAGGCATCTCGGCACCCTTCAACAACACCCTCGAAACGTCCTCGTACGTCATGTCGTAGAGCTCTCGCAGCGTCTGGTGCTGGGCCGAGTCGAACTCCCACAAAACAAATGCCCGTTGTTGGCATGGAAGGATCCGGCGGAGGAGCATGACCTGGACCACGTTGACGAGCTTGATTTTCTTACTCGTCATGTTCTGGATGCAGGTCTGGAGTCCGGTCATCTCTATTAGAGAACCCCAGGACATGCCCTTCTTTTTCCAGGAGGTGAGCCACGTGGGGATTCCGTATTGAAATTTGGGGGCCGCCACCCAGTTGGAGTCGCGCAGCTTGGTGATGTAGAACCACCCTTGTTGCCACCCCTTTACGGTATCCATGTAGGTACCCTCGAGCCAGATGACATTGGGCATCTTGCCCACCATGGTGCCTCCGCATTCTGCTTGCTGGCCTCCCACCACCTTTGGTTTGACATTGAAGGTTTTCAGCCATAGGCCGAAGTGGGGCCTGATGCGGAGGAAGGCCTAGCACACGACGATAAACGCCGAGATGTTGAGGATGAAGTTGGGGGCCAGATCATGGAAATCCAGCCCGTAGTAGAACATGAGCCCGCGGACAAACGGGTGGAGAGGAAATCCCAGTCCACGGATGAAATGAGAAAGAAAAACTACCCTCTCATGGGGTTCGGGCGTTGGGATGATCTGCCCCGCATTCAGCAGCCGGTGCGCGATATTCGCAGGTAGGTATCCGGGTTCCCGTAACTTTTTGATGTTTTCCTCCGTGACGGAGGAAGCCATCCACTTGCCTCCTGCTCCAGACATGCTTGGAGTGGTTTGAGAATAAGGACACGAGCTTGGGCGCTAGAGCTCGAGTGTGTAGGAATGGGAAAGCGAGAAGGAAGAAGGCGTGGGTGAAAAAAGTAGATCTTTGTCCCTTTTATAAGGGTGGAGGAGGCGATGACTCTCCCCACTTGCCTGGCAAAACCGCTTATTCCCCAGGCGTCGTAATTGATGGCGTGGTTGGGTTGCCCATGTCCGTATTGATGAGAATCCTGTGATAAGGGGAACACGATCTCTGCTTTGACAAGACGTACCAAGAAAACCGCCTCACGATATGTGCGGAGCTGGTTGAGAAAAGCGGTTCGAATAATAACCGGGCCATGAAGTGATGTCATACTATCAAAACATGTCAGCAGATTGGATTTATGGAAGTATTATTCTCTCTACGGTGGTATGTGGAACTTATTTTACAGGGTCAGACACTATCCTTGCATTCAAACTCTCCATGGTGTATTCGAAGGAAGAACCCGCCTTGCAATGCCGAAGACAACATTGTGCGCCAGACTCATCGTCATTGAAGCCTGGTTCAGGGGCTACTGAGGGAGTCCTGGATTAGGGGGTCTCCGGACAGCCGGACTATATCCTTTGGCCGGACTGTTGGACTATGAAGATACAAGATTGAAGACTTTGTCTCGTGTCCGGATGGGACTTTACTTGGCACAGAAGGCAAGCTAGGCAATACGGATATGTATATCTCCTCCTTTGTAACCGACCTTGTGTAACCCTAGCCCCCTCCAGTGTCTATATAAACCGGAGGGTTTTAGTCCATAGGACAACATACAATCATACCATAGGCTAGCTTCTAGGGTTTAGCCTCTCCAATCTCGTGGTAGATCAACTCTTGTAATACTCATATCATCAAGAACAATCAAGCAGGACGTAGGGTATTACCTCTATCAAGAGGGCCCGAACCTGGGTAAACATCATGTCCCCTGCCTCCTGCTACCATCCGCCTTAGACGCACAGTTCGGGACCCCGTACCCGAGATCCACCGGTTTTGACACCGACAGGGGCCGAGTTCCCTTCGGACCTGAGCCGGATACCATTCCGGAGATCCACGCGGCTCCGGAGTCCAGCGAACGGCATTCTCCAAAAGGAGGGAATGTGCCTATTCCACCAGTGACCTCTATCCATCCAGAGGCACCGGATAATCTGCTGGAGGTGCTACGAGGCGCCTCTATTGTGGATGAACACCGCGCCCTTATGGGACGTTAATAGAGAAGGTCCAGTTCATAAAAACAGACTGACTGACGCCTGCACTAGCCTTCTATCAGGCTTTGATGTAAGTAATACGTTTGTAGGAAGAATATCACAGTATAGACAGTAGCCCTTGATGCTCTGTTCGGTGTTCGGAAAGAAAAAGCCGAACAGAGTATCGAGAAGTAATATTGCAGGAGTCTAACATAAGTTGTCTATGTGAATAAGTAGGTATCGTTGCAGGCTGCCACCGCTCATGCTGCGGAGGTCTCCAGACTGAAGCGGAAACTAGAGCGGGCCGAGGAAGAGCTCGGCCTCGTGAAGAAGCAGCTGGAGGATAGCCAAGGTATGCAGTAACCTGTGGGTATCTTTTAAGAAAAAATGAATAGTCCGTCCGGACTGAGGTGTCATAAACTTTATTAAGGGCCACGACCGAGGTGGAAGCCCACAAGAAGGCGTTAGCCGAGGACAAGGCGGCCAAGGAACGCGCCGCGCGCGAGAAGCACGAGGCCCAGGTTGGTGAGGCGCAACAACAACTCCAGGGTGCGATCGAGAGATTTGAGTCCTTGGAGCGCGATTGTAAGGCGCAAGAGTCCGAACTGGAGAAGGCCAACCAGAGCGCACAGGATGCACGAGCCGAAGCCCAGAACGCCCTCCAAGAAATTCAGGCGGCCAAGGAGATTGCGGCGGGTAATTCTTTCACCATGCAAAGCAAGTATGTAGAAAAAACGTTACTTGTACTTATCCAAATTTGGGTTTTCCAGGGGCGTTTACGGATCTGCCACGCAGTATATCAGATGCTGCCGAGCATTACAGATCCAAAGAAGGGATGTCTATGGAGAAGCTATTCTGGTCCCAATATGTTGGACCCGAACATATGTTGCCCTTCATCGACTAGCTAAAGCAGTTGGTCGAGCTGCACAAGTCGGCAGAGCTAGCCATGAAGGACCTGATAGTCCGGCTGTGGCCTGCCTAGCAGCTACTTCAGACTTGTTAAGCGGCTTGTAAGTGCCTGTCCACGGCTCGAAGCCGTGAAGCGGTCGGTCTGTATTAAAGGTGTGCGTATGGCCTTTGCCCGCGTCAAGACGCATTGGGCAAAGCTTGATGCCAAGAAGCTGATGACCGAGGGGCCGCCGGAGGGCAAGGAGCATCGTCGACCCGAGCTTTGTTTTGATGGTGTCTTGGAGGGGTCCCGCTTTGTAGCAGAGCAATGTTCGAAGGATGTCATATTCCCATGAGAACACTTGTATTATCCTGTCCTGTAAT
The DNA here is from genome assembly GCF_056163025.1 of Triticum urartu. Classification (NCBI taxonomy): domain Eukaryota; kingdom Viridiplantae; phylum Streptophyta; class Magnoliopsida; order Poales; family Poaceae; genus Triticum; species Triticum urartu. The sequence goes on along the minus strand of NC_141877.1, from coordinate 291,782,320 downwards.
ATGGAACAATGATGTTATGTATTATAATGCTTGTGATTTTACATTTTACCTCTTGTGTAGCCGTTTATGAAATCTGAGGGTTGACCAGTCGTCGGCTTCTGCCCCCATGTAGATAGTACGGGGTTGTTCGGGATAAATCTAAAGACTCTTTACTCCACATTCTGATCCTTAAAGGAGGTATTTAGCGCAACGAACAAGGCAATCAGACTATGCGGCCTTTACCGACCTCACTTAGCCATAGGAGTTTGATAATTAAGAAAGTTGGCGAAGCCCCTGGTATTCGGAAGGCCGAACTAGGGGCGTTGTACACGCCTAATCGGAGGAACCGATTCTTCACAAGAAGCGGAAAAATCTCTAACGATTTGGAACCTCTCGAATAGCTGACCAGCTCTCACCGCATCATGACAGTCAGTTTTCGGCTTTCTTTACTGAGGTGCTCGTCCAGAAGAACCGGGACACAATCGCAGTAGTTCTCCCTTTACTACCCTAGCCTATATAGCGGAACGTAAGGTAGTAAGCACAGGAGCTGAGCAACCCAACTATTGACCAAAGACATGATTCAGAGCCAATGCATATAATGCTATAAGTTCGGGGTGCCGAACTGTACTGGAAAAGTGTTCGGACTTTTATTGCCATAATGCGGGGTGTAATGAAGCCCCTGGCTCAGTAATACGTACCATGGTGTACGTGTGCAATAAGTAATATATACAAAGGCGAGGAAACAGGAAAATTAATTAATAAGCTGACGCCACCATTTATTCACCATTGTGATGTAATTAGTACGTCGAGGCATACTTTGTGCAAGTAATGTAATAAGCAGGTAAGGCTATTTAACATGCCCCAACCAAGGACGAGCTACGTGCGGGTATGTAAAACAAGTATGACAATCGTTCAATAGAGACCACCTGGGGATTCCCTTGTATGCCAGAGCTCCTTGCCTCCTTGGTGTGTTCTGCAAACGGATCGTCCGCATAGACCTCGAAAAGAGAAAATAAACCCGTAATAAAAAGAAAAAATAAAAGCGTGTGAATCCAGGGTCGGTCAAGCCGCACTATGGATCGCGAGCGAGGGATGCCTCCATCAGTACCCATGGGGTTTTGAGTGTGTAGTTATGTACGCGTGGTACAGATGCCATTTCCTCATCGGGGCTAGAATGGAGGCCGAATTTACTAATTCAGTTCTTGCCGAACCGAGCTGCCCTGTTGTAGTGTAGTCCGGACCTTCTTATCGATGTCCAGGGGCTCGGCGGCCGGATTATGGTGCCACTTGAGAAGGCCGCTCTGTACTTCTGCTGCTAGGGTTGCGATATGCTCCTCTGCGCGGAGGGAACGTTCCGTGTTTCCGTTTAAAGTAATGACACCGCGCGGACCGGGCATCTTGATCTTGAGATAAGGATAATGTGGCACTGCGTTGAATCTAGCAAACACGGTTCGTCCGAGCAGTGCGTGGTAGCCGCTGCAGAAGGGGACGATATCGAAGATTAGCTCTTCACTTCGAAAGTTATCCGGGGAACCGAAGACCACCTTCAGCGTGATTGAGCCCGTACAATGGGCCTCTACACCTGGTATGACTCCTTTAAAGGTAGTTGTGTGGGCTTGATTCATGAGGGGTTAATGCCCATTTTGCGTACTGTATCCTGATAGAGCAGGTTGAGGCTGCTACCACCGTCCATTAGGACTCGTGTGCTGTGAAATTTGTCGGTGATTGGGTCGAGTACTAATGCGGCCGAACCGCCGTGACGGATGCTAGTTGGATGATCACGATGATCAAATGTGATCGGGAATGACGACCATGGGTTGAATTTTGGGGCGACTGGCTCTACCGCATAAACATCCCTAAGTGCGCGCTTGCGCTCCCTTTTGGGGATGTGTGTAGCATATATCATCTTCACCGTTTTGACTTGAGGCGGGAATTTCTTCTGCCCCCCAGTGTTCAGCTGCCGGGGTTCCTCGTGATCGTCCTCGCTCTACGATTCCCCTTCCTTGTTTCCGCTATTTACCTTGCTGGCTTGCTTAAAGACCCGGCAATCTCTGTTAGTATGGTTTGCCGGTTTGTCTGGGGTGCCATATATCTGGCACGGACGATCGAGTATGCAGTCCAAGCTGGATGGTCCTCCACCGTTCCTTTTATAGGGATTCTTTCGCTGGCCGGATTTGGAGCTGCTGAATCCGGCGTGAACTGTGGTGTCATCGGTGTTATCGCCATTGCTTCGGCGTTTGTGTCTGTTGCACCGGAGCTTGCTGGTGTTGTTTTTGGCCTCGAAGGGGCCTCCTTCGTTGGCTGTGTTTGTACTACGAGCCGGCCAACTATCCTCTCCCACGCAAAAGCGGGTCATAAGTGCTGCGAGGGCTGCCATGGACCTTGGCTTTTCTTGGCCGAGGTGGCGGGCTAGCCATTGATCACAGATGCTGTGTTTAAAGGCCGCTAGGGCTTCGACATCCGGACAGTCAACGATCTGGTTCTTTTTGGTTAGGAACCTAGTCCAGAATTTTCTGGCTGATTCTCCAGGTTGTTGAACTATGTGGCTTAGGTCATCGACATCGGGTGGCCGAACATATGTACCTTGGAAGTTGTCGAGGAAGGCTTCTTCCAAGTCCTCCCAGCTACCGATGGAATTTTCAGGCAGGCTGGTCCGCCAGTTTCGAGCTGGTCCTTTGAGCTTTAATGGGAGGTATTTGATAGCGTGGAGGTCATCTCCTCGGGCCATGTGGATGTGGAGAATAAAATCTTCGATCCACACTGCGGGATCAGTTGTTCCGTCGTATGATTCAATATTGACGGGCTTGAACCCCTCGGGGAATTCATGATCCAGCACCTCATCTGTGAAGCAGAGAGGGTTTGCTGCGCCTCTATAGCGGGCCCCGTCACGGCACACCTCTAATGAAGTCCGTCTGCGGTTATCGGCCCGGGTGCAATTAAGTTTGTCACATCCGAGTAGGTGGCTGTCATCCCGAGTGGGGAAGCATCCTCGCGATCCGTAAATTGATCTGGTGTGTCCTGCCCTACTGTCCCTATTTTTGCGAGGCGGTGGGGCTGCTTGTTGTTCGGCCTGAGTTGCCATTTTATCCCGACCACGGGGTGGTCGGTCTGCCGCACTATCCCGGCCGCATGGTGGTCGTTCCGCATTACGTGAGGGAAGTATGGGATTTGGTGCCTCCTCATCAAACTGAGGTAGCAGTCTGCGCTTTGGGTAACTCTTTGCTAGGCGCTTGAGGCCGTTTTCTTCGGCTGCCAGGACATCGGTCCATCTGTCAATGAGTAGGTCTTGATCGACTTGGAGCTGCCGCTGCTTTTTCTTTAGGCTTCTTGCAGTAGCTATCAGCTGGCGCTTGAAGCGCTCCTGCTCTAGGGGTGCCTCAGGCACGATGAAATCCTCGCTGCCGAGGCTCTCCTCATCCTCGGAGGGTGGACGATAACTATCCTCATCTGGGTCGCTTGGCATGTCCTGTTTATCAGGGTTAGCTTGCTCATTATCCTGTCCCTCCTGTTCGGATGCTGCTCCAACAGGGTCTTCGTTGTTTTCGGCGTCGTCCGGAGTGCTATTTTCTCCGGTGCCAGCGTTGCCATCTTTTGAGCGGCGTGGCTTAGAGTGGCGTTTAGGGCGCCAGCGCTTGGACTGTGTCTCAGAAGGTTTATTCACATCTGGGTCTTCTTTGTCATCGCCGCTAGATTCTTTAGGTGTATCAACCATGTACACATCGTATGAAGAGGTGGCCGTCCAATGTCTCGTGAGTTGTGGGTCTTCGCCTTGCTCCTTATCAGCATCGTCGTCCATACCGTCGATGTCTTTGGAGTCATAATCCAGCACGTCGGTTAAGTCCTCGACGGTAGCTATGAAGTGGGTGGCGGGTGGGAAGCGAAATTCTCCGTCGTCAACCCCTAGTTCGAGCCGGACATAGTTCAGCTGCGAGTCTCCCGTGAATGACAGGTTCTTTAAAGAGTTTAGCACATCACCCAAAGGTGAGTGCTGAAAAACGTCTGCGGCGCTGAATTTGAAGATCGATAACCGATCTAGCTCGGTGTCCGCGAGTGTACATGGTCCGGAATTTATAGCCGGAGACGAGTCCGAGGTTCCGTTGGCGCAAATATTGCAGGGTGTCGAATCTGCGTGCGGCTCTAGCGCCGCGGACTCTGTGGCCTCGAATGGCACGATCTGCTCTGGTTCTATGGCTATTGCAGCAGCAGGAGCCATCTCCTGAATCTGGTCCGATGACGGATTTAAGCCATGTTCATCGGGGCGAGGGGGGGGGCGATCGCTACGGTCTCAAATCCATTGAAGATCAAGTTTCCACGGATATCTGCGACTTAGTTGAAGATTCCGAATCTGACCTGGTGGCCAGGGGCGTAGCTATCGATCTGCTCCAGATGGCCCAGCGAGTTGGCCCGTAGTACGAAGTCACCGAACACGAAAATCTGTCCGGGGAGGAAGGTTTATCCTTGGACAGCGTCGCTATAGATGATTGAAGGGGCCATCGAACCTTTGTTCCATGACACAGTGGAACTCTCAATGAAAGCACCAATGTCGGTGTCAAAACTGGCGGATCTCGGGTAGGGTGTCCCGAACTGTGCGTCTAGGATCGATGGTAACAGGAGACAGGGGACACGATGTTTACCCAGGTTCGGGCCCTCTCTATGAAGGTAATACCCTACGTCCTGCTTGATTGATCTTGATGAATATGAGTGTTACAAGAGTTGATCTACCACGAGATCGTAATGGCTAAACCCTAGAAGGCTAGCCTGTATGACTATGGTAATGAATATATCCTTTTCGGACAAACCCTCCGGTTTATATAGACACCGGGGGGATCTAGGGTTTACATAGAGTCGGTTACATAAGAAGGAATCTTCATGATCGGTTGCCAAGCTTGCCTTCCACGCCAATGAGAGTCCAATCCGGACACAGGTACAGTCTTCGGCCTTCATGTCTTCACAGCCCACCATTCCGGCCCATGGATAACAGGCCGGACACCCGAGGACCCCTTAGTCCAGCACTCCCTCAGTAGGCCTACTTGCTTTTCTACGCACTGCTGGGCCAGAAATCTTTCCAGACGAGGAGGGATGCATTCGGGCTTGCCCAGAAAATGGGCTATAAGTAATAAGAAATGGGCTATAAGTAATAATAAATGGGCTGTAAAATGAAAAATACAGCAAACACACAATTAGTTTTAAAATACTTTTTTTCTTTCGGATTTTGATATTTT